>NC_090377.1:107342406-107942406 GCF_036365525.1 Heterodontus francisci
GAGAGAAAAGGAAAGACGAGAGAGAGAGAGAGAGAAAAGGAAAGACGAGAGAGAGAGAGAGAGAGAGAGAAAAGGAAAGACGAGAGAGAGAGAGAGAGAGAGAGAGGGAAAGACGAGAGAGAGAGAGAGGGAAAGACGAGAGAGAGAGAGAGAGAGAGAGAAAAGGAAAGACGAGAGAGAGAAAGAGAAGGAAAGACGAGAGAGAGGGAGAGAGAGAGAAAAGGAAAAAGACGAGAGAGAGAGGGAGAAAAGGAAAGACGAGAGAGAGAGAGAGAGAGCGAAAAGGAAAGACAGGAGAGAGAGAGCGAAAAGGAAAGACGAGAGAGAGAGAGAAAAGGAAAGACGAGAGAGAGAGAGAGAGAGAGAGAGAGAAAAGGAAAGACAGGAGAGAGAGAAAAGGAAAGACAAGACGAGAGAGAAAATAAAGGAAAGACGAGAGAGAGAGAGAAAAAACGAAAGACGAGAGAGAGAGAAAAGGAAAGACAGGAGAGACAGAGAAAAGGAAAGACAGGAGAGAGAGAGAGAGAAGCAAAGACCGGAGAGAGAGAGAGAGAAGAAAAGACAGGAGACCGAGAATAGGAATGACAGGAGACAGTGAAAAGGAATGACAGGAGAAAGAGAAGGAAAGACAAGACGAGAGAGAAAGTAAAGGAAAGACGAGAGAGAGAGAGAAAAAACGAAAGACGAGAGAGAGAGAGAAAAGGAAAGACAGGAGAGACAGAGAAAAGGAAAGACAGGAGAGACATAGAGAGAGAAGAAAAGACAGGAGACCGAGAAAAGGAACGACAGGAGACAGTGAAAAGGAATGACAGGAGAGCGAGAGAAGGAAAGACGAGAGAGAGGAGGAAAGACGAGAGAGAGAGAGAGAGAGAGAGAAAAGGAAAGACAAGAGAGAGAGAGAGAGAGAGAGAGAAAATGAAAGACGAGAGAGAGAGAGAGAGAGAAAATGAAAGACGAGAGCGAGAGAGAGAGAGAGAGAAAAGGAAAGACGAGAGAGAGAGAGAGAGAGAGAGAGAAAAGGAAAGACGAGAGAGAGAGAGAGAGAGAGAGAGAGAGAGAGAGAGAAAAGGAAAGACGAGAGAGAGGAGGAAAGACGAGAGAGAGAGAGAGAGAGAGAGAGAAAAGGAAAGACAAGAGAGAGAGAGAGAGAGAGAGAAAATGAAAGACGAGAGAGAGAGAGAGAAAATGAAAGACGAGAGCGAGAGAGAGAGAGAGAGAAAAGGAAAGACGAGAGAGAGAGAGAGAAAAGGAAAGACGAGAGAGAGAGAGAGAGAAAAGGAAAGACGAGAGAGAGAGAGAGAGAAAAGGAAAGACGAGAGAGAGAGAGAGAGAGAGAGAGAGAAAAGGAAAGACGAGAGAGAGAGAGAGAGAGAGAAAAGGAAAGACGAGAGAGAGAGAGAGAGAGAGAGGGAAAGACGAGAGAGAGAAAGAGAAGGAAAGACGAGAGGGAGGGAGAGAGAGAGAAAAGGAAAGACGAGAGAGAGAGGGAGAAAAGGAAAGACGAGAGAGAGAGAGAGAGAGAAAAGGAAAGACAGGAGAGAGAGAGCGAAAAGGAAAGACGAGAGAGAGAGAGAGCGAAAAGGAAAGACAGGAGACACAGAGAGAGAAGCAAAGACCGGAGAGAGAGAGAGAAGAAAAGACAGGAGACCGAGAATAGGAATGACAGGAGACAGTGAAAAGGAATGACAGGAGAAAGAGAAGGAAAGACAAGACGAGAGAGAGAGAGAAAAAACGAAAGACGAGAGAGAGAGAGAAAAGGAAAGACAGGAGAGACAGAGAAAAGGAAAGACAGGAGAGAAATAGAGAGAGAAGAAAAGACAGGAGACCGAGAAAAGGAATGACAGGAGACAGTGAAAAGGAATGACAGGAGAGAGAGAAAGAGAGAGAGAGAAGGAAAGACGAGAGAGAGGAGGAAAGACGAGAGAGAGGAGGAAAGACGAGAGAGAGGAGGAAAGACGAGAGAGAGGAGGAAAGACGAGAGAGAGGAGGAAAGACGAGAGAGAGAGAGAGAGAGAGAGAGAGAGAGAGAGAGAAAAGGAAAGACAAGAGAGAGAGAGAGAAAATGAAAGACGAGAGAGAGAGAGAGAGAGAGAGAGAGAGAAAAGGAAAGACGAGAGAGAGAGAGAGAGAGAGAGAGAGAGAGAGAGAAAAGGAAAGACGAGAGAGAGAGAGAGAGAGAGAGAGAGAGAAGGAAAGACGAGAGAGAGAGCGAGAGAGAGAGAGAAAGAGAGAGAGAGAGAAAAGGAAAGACGAGAGAGAGAGAGAGAGAGAAAAGGAAAGACGAGAGAGAGAGAGAGAGAGAGAAAAGGAAAGACGAGAGAGAGAGAGAGAGAAGGAAAGACGAGAGAAAGAGAAGGAAAGACGAGAGAGAGGGAGAGAGACAGAAAAGGAAAGACGAGAGAGAGGGAGAGAGACAGAAAAGGAAAGACGAGAGAGAGAGAGAGAGAGAGAGAGAGAGAGAGAGAGAGAAAAGGAAAGACGAGAGAGAGAGAAAGAGAAAAGGAAAGACGAGAGAGAGAGAGAGAGAGAAAAGGAAAGACGGGAGAGAAAGGGAGAAAAGGAAAGACAAGAGAGTGAGAGAGAGAGAGAGAGGGAAAGACGAGAGAGAGAGAGGGAAAGACGAGAGAGAGAGAGAGAGAGAGAGAAAAGGAAAGACGAGAGAGAGAAAGAGAAGGAAAGACGAGAGAGAGGGAGAGAGAGAGAAAAGGAAAAAGACGAGAGAGAGAGGGAGAAAAGGAAAGACGAGAGAGAGAGAGAGAGAGCGAAAAGGAAAGACAGGAGAGAGAGAGCGAAAAGGAAAGACGAGAGAGAGAGAGAAAAGGAAAGACGAGAGAGAGAGAGAGAGAGAGAGAAAAGGAAAGACAGGAGAGAGAGAAAAGGAAAGACAAGACGAGAGAGAAAATAAAGGAAAGACGAGAGAGAGAGAGAAAAAACGAAAGACGAGAGAGAGAGAAAAGGAAAGACAGGAGAGACAGAGAAAAGGAAAGACAGGAGAGAGAGAGAGAGAAGCAAAGACCGGAGAGAGAGAGAGAGAAGAAAAGACAGGAGACCGAGAATAGGAATGACAGGAGACAGTGAAAAGGAATGACAGGAGAAAGAGAAGGAAAGACAAAACGAGAGAGAAAGTAAAGGAAAGACGAGAGAGAGAGAGAAAAAACGAAAGACGAGAGAGAGAGAGAAAAGGAAAGACAGGAGAGACAGAGAAAAGGAAAGACAGGAGAGACATAGAGAGAGAAGAAAAGACAGGAGACCGAGAAAAGGAACGACAGGAGACAGTGAAAAGGAATGACAGGAGAGCGAGAGAAGGAAAGACGAGAGAGAGGAGGAAAGACGAGAGAGAGAGAGAGAGAGAGAGAAAAGGAAAGACAAGAGAGAGAGAGAGAGAGAGAGAGAAAATGAAAGACGAGAGAGAGAGAGAGAGAGAAAATGAAAGACGAGAGCGAGAGAGAGAGAGAGAGAAAAGGAAAGACGAGAGAGAGAGAGAGAGAGAGAAAAGGAAAGACGAGAGAGAGAGAGAGAGAGAGAGAGAGAGAGAGAGAGAAAAGGAAAGACGAGAGAGAGGAGGAAAGACGAGAGAGAAAATGAAAGACGAGAGAGAGAGAGAGAGAGAGAGAAAATGAAAGACGAGAGAGAGAGAGAGAAAAGGAAAGACGAGAGCGAGAGAGAGAGAGAGAGAAAAGGAAAGACGAGAGAGAGAGAGAGAGAAAAGGAAAGACGAGAGAGAGAGAGAGAGAAAAGGAAAGACGAGAGAGAGAGAGAGAGAAAAGGAAAGACGAGAGAGAGAGAGAGAGAGAGAGAGAGAGAGAGAGAGAGAGAGAGAAAAGGAAAGACGAGAGAGAGAGAGAGAGAGAGAAAAGGAAAGACGAGAGAGAGAGAGAGAGAGAGAGGGAAAGACGAGAGAGAGAGAGAGAGAGAGAGGGAAAGACGAGAGAGAGAAAGAGAAGGAAAGACGAGAGGGAGGGAGAGAGAGAGAAAAGGAAAGACGAGAGAGAGAGGGAGAAAAGGAAAGACGAGAGAGAGAGAGAGAGAGAAAAGGAAAGACAGGAGAGAGAGAGCGAAAAGGAAAGACGAGAGAGAGAGAGAGCGAAAAGGAAAGACAGGAGACACAGAGAGAGAAGCAAAGACCGGAGAGAGAGAGAGAAGAAAAGACAGGAGACCGAGAATAGGAATGACAGGAGACAGTGAAAAGGAATGACAGGAGAAAGAGAAGGAAAGACAAGACGAGAGAGAGAGAGAAAAAACGAAAGACGAGAGAGAGAGAGAAAAGGAAAGACAGGAGAGACAGAGAAAAGGAAAGACAGGAGAGAAATAGAGAGAGAAGAAAAGACAGGAGACCGAGAAAAGGAATGACAGGAGACAGTGAAAAGGAATGACAGGAGAGAGAGAAAGAGAGAGAGAGAAGGAAAGACGAGAGAGAGGAGGAAAGACGAGAGAGAGGAGGAAAGACGAGAGAGAGGAGGAAAGACGAGAGAGAGGAGGAAAGACGAGAGAGAGAGAGAGAGAGAGAGAGAGAGAGAGAGAGAGAAAAGGAAAGACAAGAGAGAGAGAGAGAAAATGAAAGACGAGAGAGAGAGAGAGAGAGAGAGAGAGAGAAAAGGAAAGACGAGAGAGAGAGAGAGAGAGAGAGAGAGAGAGAGAGAGAGAGAGAAAAGGAAAGACGAGAGAGAGAGAGAGAGAGAGAGAGAGAGAGAGAGAGAGAGAGAAGGAAAGACGAGAGAGAGAGCGAGAGAGAGAAAGAGAGAGAGAGAGAAAAGGAAAGACGAGAGAGAGAGAGAGAGAGAAAAGGAAAGACGAGAGAGAGAGAGAGAGAGAGAAAAGGAAAGACGAGAGAGAGAGAGAGAGAAGGAAAGACGAGAGAAAGAGAAGGAAAGACGAGAGAGAGGGAGAGAGACAGAAAAGGAAAGACGAGAGAGAGGGAGAGAGACAGAAAAGGAAAGACGAGAGAGAGAGAGAGAGAGAGAGAGAGAGAGAGAGAGAAAAGGAAAGACGAGAGAGAGAGAAAGAGAAAAGGAAAGACGAGAGAGAGAGAGAGAGAGAAAAGGAAAGACGGGAGAGAAAGGGAGAAAAGGAAAGACAAGAGAGTGAGAGAGAGAGAGAGAAAAGGAAAGACGAGAGAGAGAGAGAAAAGGAAAGACGAGAAAGAAAGTAAAGGAGAGAGAGAGAGAAAAAAGGAAAGACAGGAGAGAGAGAGAGAGAGAAGAAAAGACAGGAGAGAGAGAGAGAAGAAAAGACAGGAGAGAGAGAGAGAGTAAAGGAAAGACGAGATAGAGAGAGAGACAGAGAGAGAGAGAAAAGGAAAGACAGGAGAGAGAGAGAGAAAAGGAAAGACAGGAGAGAGAGAGAGAGAGAGAGAGAAAAGGAAAGACAGGAGAGAGGGAGGGAGAGAGAGAGAAAAGGAAAGACAGGAGAGAGAGAGAAAAGGAAAGACAGGAGAGACATCGAGAGAGAAGCAAAGACCAGAGAGAGAGAGAGAAGAAAAGACAGGAGACCGAGAAAAGGAATGACAGGAGACAGTGAAAAGGAATGACAGGAGAGAGAAGGAAAGACGAGAGAGAGAAGGAAAGACGAGAGAGAGAAGGAAAGACGAGAGAGAGAAGGAAAGACGAGAGAGAGAAGGAAAGACGAGAGAGAGAAGGAAAGACGAGAGAGAGAGAGAGAGAGAGAGAGAGAGAAGGAAAGACAAGAGAGAGAGAGAGAGAAGGAAAGACAAGAGAGAGAGAGAGAGAGAGAGAGAGAGAGAGAGAGAGAAGGAAAGACGAGAGAGAGAGAAAAGGAAAGACGAGAGAGAGAGAGAGAAAAGGAAAGACAGGAGAGAGAGAGAGAGAGAGAGAGAGAGAAAAGGAAAGACAGGAGAGAGGGAGGGAGAGAGAGAGAAAAGGAAAGACAGGAGAGAGAGAGAAGGAGAGAGAGAGAAAAGGAAAGACAGGAGAGAGAGAGAAAAGGAAAGACAGGAGAGACATCGAGAGAGAAGCAAAGACCAGAGAGAGAGAGAGAAGAAAAGACAGGAGACCGAGAAAAGGAATGACAGGAGACAGTGAAAAGGAATGACAGGAGAGAGAAGGAAAGACGAGAGAGAGAAGGAAAGACGAGAGAGAGAAGGAAAGACGAGAGAGAGAAGGAAAGACGAGAGAGAGAAGGAAAGACGAGAGAGAGAAGGAAAGACGAGAGAGAGAGAGAGAGAGAGAGAGAGAGAGAGAGAGAGAAGGAAAGACAAGAGAGAGAGAGAGAGAGAGAAGGAAAGACGAGAGAGAGAGAGAGAGAGAGAGAGAAGGAAAGACGAGAGAGAGAGAAAAGGAAAGACGAGAGAGAGAGAGAGAGAGAGAGAGAGAGAGAGAGAAAAGGAAAGACGAGAGAGAGAGAGAGAGAGAGAGAGAGAAAAGGAAAGACGAGAGAGAGAGAGAGAGAGAGAGAAAAGGAAAGACGAGAGAGAGAGAGAGAGAGAGAGAGAGAGAAAAGGAAAGACGAGAGAGAGAGAGAGAGAGAGAGAGAGAGAGAGAAAAGGAAAGACGAGAGAGAGAGAGAGAGAGAGAGAAAAGGAAAGACGAGAGAGAGAGAGAGCGAAAAGGAAAGACGAGAGAGAGAGAAAAGGAAAGACAGGAGAGACAGAGAAAAGGAAAGACAGGAGAGACATCGAGAGAGAAGCAAAGACCGGAGAGAGAGAGAGAAGAAAAGACAGGAGACCGAGAAAAGGAATGACAGGAGACAGTGAAAAGAAATGACAGGAGAGAGAGAAAGAGAGAGAGAGAAGGAAAGACGAGAGAGAGAAGGAAAGACGAGAGAGAGAGAAGGAAAGACAAGAGTGAGAGAGAGAAAAGGAAAGACGAGAGAGAGAGAGAGAGAGAAAAGGAAAGACGAGAGAGAGAGAGAGAGAGAGAGAGAGAAAAGCAAAGACGAGAGAGAGAGAGAGAGAGAGAAAAGGAAAGACGAGAGAGAGAGAGAAAAGGAAAGACGAGAGAGAGAGAGAGAGAGAGAGAAAAGGAAAGACGAGAGAGAGAGAGAGAGAGAGAGAGAAAAGGAAAGACGAGAGAGAGAGAGAGAGAGAGAGAGAAAAGGAAAGACGAGAGAGAGAGAGAGAAAAGGAAAGACCGGAGAGAGAGAAAAGGAAAGACCAGAGAGAGAGAGAGAGAAAAAAGGAAAGACAAGAGAGAGAGAGAGAGAAAAAAGGAAAGACAAGAGAGAGAGAGAGAGAGAGAGAAAAGGAAAGACGAGAGAGAGAGAGAAAAGGAAAGACGAGAGAGAGAGAGAAAAAAGGAAAGACGAGAGAGAGAGAGAAAAAAGGAAAGACGAGAGAGAGAGAGAGAGAGAGAGAAAAGGAAAGACCAGAGAGTGAGAGAGAGAAAAAAGGAAAGACAAGAGAGAGAGAGAGAGAGAGAAAAGGAAAGACGAGAGAGAGAGAGAAAAGGAAAGACGAGAGAGAGAGAAAAGGAAAGACGAGAGAGAGAGAGAAAAAAGGAAAGACGAGAGAGAGAGAGAGAGAGAGAGAGAAAAGGAAAGACGAGAGAGAGAAAAGGAAAGACGAGAGAGAGAAAAGGAAAGACGAGAGAGAGAGAGAGAGAGAGAGAGAGAGAGAGAGAGAGAGAGAGAGAGAAAGGAAAGACGAGAGAGTGAGAGAGAGAGAGAGAGAGGGGAAAGGAAAGACGAGAGAGAGAGAGAAAAGGAAAGACGAGAGAGAAAGTAAAGGAGAGAGAGAGAAGAAAAGACAGGAGGGAGAGAGAAAAGGAAAGACGAGATCGAGAGAGAGACAGAGAGAGAGAGAAAAGGAAAGACGAGAGCGAAAAGGAAAGACAGGAGAGAGAGAGACAAAAGGAAAGACAGGAGAGAGAGAGAGAGAGAGAGAGAGAGAGAGAGAGAGAAAGAGAAAAGGAAAGACAGGAGAGAGAGAGAGAGAGAGAGAGAGAGAGAGAGAGAGAGAGAGAGAGAAAAGGAAAGACAGGAGAGGGAGAGAGAGTGAAAGACCGGAGAGGGAGAGAGAGGAGGAAAGACGGGAGAGAGAGGAGGAAAGACAAGAGAGAGAGAGAAAAGGAAAGACAAGAGAGAGAGAGAAAAGGAAAGACAAGAGAGAGAGAGAAAAGGAAAGACGAGAGAGAGAGAAAAGGAAAGACGAGAGAGAGAGAAAAGGAAAGACGAGAGAGAGAGAAAAGGAAAGACATGAGAGAGAAAAGGAAAGACAAGACGAGAGAGAAAGTAAAGGAAAGACGAGAGAGAGAGAAAAAACGAAAGACGAGAGAGAGAGAAAAGGAAAGACAGGAGAGACAGAGAAAAGGAAAGACAGGAGAGACAGAGAAAAGGAAAGACAGGAGAGACAGAGAAAAGGAATGACAGGAGAGACAGAGAAAAGGAATGACAGGAGACAGTGAAAAGGAATGACAGGAGAGAGAGAAAGAGAGAGAGAGAAGGAAAGATGAGAGAGAGAAGAAAAGACAGGAGAGAGAGAAAAGGAATGACAGAAGAGAGAGAAAAGGAAAGACAAGAGAGAGAAAGAGAGATAAAAGGCAAGACGAGACAGAGAGAGAGAGAGACAGAGAGAGAGAAAGACCTTTCCGGAAGGAACAGGAGGAGTTATGCAGCACAGGAACAGGCCCTTTGGCCCATCGTCTCTCTGCTGGCCATCAAGCACCTATCTATTCTGATCCCATTTTCCAGCACTTGCCCGTAGCGTTGTATGCTGTGGCATTTCAAGTGCTCATCTAAATACTTCTTAAATGTTGTGATGGTTCCTGTCTCTCCCACCTCTTCAGGCAGTGTGTTCCAGATTCCAACCACCCTTTGGGTGAAATTTTTTTTCCTCAACTCCCCTCTAAACCTTCTGCCCCTTACCTTAAATCTATGCCTCCTGGTTATTGACCCCTCCGCTCAGGGAAAAAGTTTCTTCCTCCCTTACCCATCAATGCCTATGATAATTTTGTATACGTCAATCAGGTGCCCCCTCAGCCTTCTCTGCTCCAAGGAAAACAACCCGAGTCATTCCAGTCTCTGTACAAAGTAGAAATGCTCCAGCCCAGGCAACCTGGTGAATCTACTCTGCTCCCTCTCCAGTGCCATCACAACCTTCCTATAGTGTGGTGCCCAGAACTGTGCACAGTATTGTGCCTAACTAGCATTTTATACAGTTCCATCATAACCTCTCTGCTCTTATATTCTATGCCTCGGCTAATAAGGCCAGTATCCCATATGCCTTCCTAACCACCTTATCTACCTGTGCTGCTGCCTTTAGTGATCTATATGGGCAAATACACCAAGGTCCCTCTGACCCTCTGTACTTCTTAGCGTCCTACCATCCATTGTATATTCCCTTGACTTGCGAGTCCTCCCAAAATGCATCACCTCACACTTATCAGGATTCAATTCCATTTGCTACTGCTCCGCCCATCTTACCAGCCCGTCTATATCGCCCTGTAATCTAAGGATTTCCTCCTCACTATTTACACCACCACCAATTTTCATGTCATCTGCGAACTTACTGCTCATACCTCCTATATTCAAGTCTAAATCATTAATGTACACTACAAACAGCAAGGGTCCCAGCACCAATCCCTGCGGCACACCACTCGTCACAGGCTTCCACTTGCAAAAACTACCCTCGACCATCACCCTCTGCCTCCTGCCACGAAGCCAATTTTGGATCAGATTTGCCAAATTGGCCTGGATCCCATAGGCTCTTACCTTCTTAACCAATCTCCCTTGCAGGACCTTATCAAAAGCCTTACTGAAGTCCAAGTAGACTACATCAACTGCCTTACCCTCGTCTGCACATCTAGTGACCTCCTCGAAAAATTCAATCAAGTTAGACACGATCTCCGTCTGACAAAGCTATGATTATCCCTGATTAATCTCTGCCTCTCCAAGTGGAGATTAATTCTGTCCCTTAGAATGTTTTCCAATAGTTTTCCTGCCACTGATTTTAGACTCAGTGACCTGTAATTACCTGGTTCATCCCTGCTACCCTTCTTGAATAATGGTACCACATTCGCCGTCCTCCAGTACCTCGACTGTGGCCAGAGAGGATTTGAAAATTTGTGGCAGAGCCCCTGCTATCTCCTCCCTTGCCTCTCATAACAGCCTGGGATACATCTCATCTGGGCCTGGAGATTTATCCACTTTTAATCCCGCTAAAACAGCTAATAGTTCCTCCCTTTCAATGCTAATATGTTCGAGTATAACACAATCCCCCTCTCTGATCTCTACACCTACATTGTCCTTCTCCATAATGAACACAGATGATAAGTAATCATTTAAAACCTCACCTATGTCCTCCAGCTCCACACACACATTGCCTCTTTGGTCCCTAATGGGCCCTACTCTTTCCCTGGTTATCCTCTTGCCCTTAATATACTTATAAAATGCCTTGGGATTTTCCTTTATCTTGTGTTTTTTCATGTCCCCTCTTCACTCTCCTAATTACTTTTTTTTTTAAGTATCCCCTACACTTTCTATATTCTTCTAGTGCCTCCACTGTTTCCAGCGCTCTGAATCTGCCGTAAGCCTCCTTTCTTTCCCCGTATCCAATACCCTATATCCCTTGGCATCCAGGGTTCCCTGGACTTGTTGGTCCCATCCTTCAACTTAACAGGAACATGTTGGCCCTGAACTCTCACTATTCCCTTTTTGAATTATTCCTACTGGTCTGATGTAGACTTTCCTACAAGTAGCTGCTCCCAGTCCACTTTGGCCAGATCCTGTTTTATCATATTGAAACCGGCCTTCCCCCATATTAGTGCCTTTATTTCCTGTCCACCTTTGTCCTTTTCCATAACTACCTTATGGAAAGAGAGCTGAGGAGGCTTGAGTTAGCTAGAGGGTGGCAGAGTAACCCCAGTAATAGCATGGCCAATATGGAGAAGAGTAATTCGGGGCTGTGTGCTGAGTTTTTAAACTTTTCCCAATTGATTCCAAAATTCAACGAGGGAGACGTGGGAGCATTTTTTCTATCTTTTGAGAAACTGGCAAGGCAGTTAAAATGGCCGGCTGAGAACTGGACTATACTGCTACAAAGCAAGCTCACAGGAAAAGCCCATAAAATTTATTCCCCGTTGCCAGATGAGAGTTCATCAAATTATGAACTGACAAAAAATGCTATCCTCGAAGCATATGAGCTCGTACCAGAAGCCCACTGCCAGAAGTTCCGAACCCTATGGAAACCAGCTGATCAAACTTACTCTGAGTTTGAGAGAAGTAAGCAGCTGGCTTTTGACCAGTGGTTGACAGCTCTTAAAGTGCAGCACAGCTATGAAAACCTGAGAGGTAATTCTCCTCGAGGAATTTAGAAACTCTCTCCCACTTTTCATAAAGACCCATGTGGAGTAACAAAATGTACATAGAGCGAGGCAAGCCGCAGTACTGGCTAATGAATTTGCTCTAATATACAAGTCGGTTCCCTAGGGGAAAACTTTTCTTAGTCACCCTCACAAACCCGAAAAGGACAAAGGGTGGGAAGGTGATAGGAGCCCAAGCAGTCCTGGGAGAGAAAGAAAATTTGAACACACGGGGGGCCCCCCTCAAGCCAAAACAGATAGTGCTGTAAGTAAGAGTAAGATCCGAAGACCTGTGTGCTTCCATTGTAATAAGGCAGGTCATCTGAGAACTGATTGTTGGAGGGGAGAAAGTGGTGGCTTTCCCAGTAGTGAAAGAGAAACCAAAGGAGGAGAGAGAGACAGGGCAGTGGCAGGAGTCTCCTGCAGTTCCCCTGAATGTGTAGTGAATCGGGCCATGACCAAACCATAGAGGAGACTGAATTGGCACTGCAAACAGATGACCATGCGGTCTGTCTGTCTGAAACTTTCTTTGGAGTGCTAGAGGACCCAGGAAATGGATTAAATGGACCTTCCCTAGCTGAGGCGCAGCGAGCCGACCCAGTACTGAGAGTGTTAGCACAGGCTGTCCGAACTGAAATTGAAGCAGAGTGAGTCTCTGATTGCTACAATTCAAAAAATGAGGCACTGATGAGGAAGTGGAGTTCTCTCCACAGACCTGAGAACAAAGAGTGGACAGGAGTTCACCAGTTAGTGGTGCTGCAGAGGTACCAGAAGGAAATATTAAGAATGGCTCATGAGATTACAATGGCTGTGCATGTTGGTATACGAAAAACCAAAGCCTGCACAAGACAGCAGTTTTTATTTGTCGAAACTTCACAAAGATGTGGTGGAGTACTGTAGCAGTTGCCACATGTGCCATATTGAGGGAGAACCCCAACCTGCAGAGAAATCTGCACCCCTAATTCCTGTATCAGCTTTTGGGAAACCCTCCAGCAGAGGGCTGGTGAATTGTAAGCGATTCCAGCCGAGAACAAAAGGGGACAGACAGGCACAGGGCTGGCAAAAAGTTAGAGAGTAAAGGGGTAAAAGGGACAGGTTAAAAGAGGTTCGAGAGGATTCCCAAATGAAAACCCCTAGTGTCCAGTCAGCCAACCCTGAAATGTTTGAAAAATTAGCTCCCACATCCTCCTTTGTAAATGCAGATACCAGAAGGGTTGCTAACAGCATTTACAGAAACCTGCAGGGACAAAGAACGTCCTCAAAAGGACAGATAAACCGTGAGGGTGACGTCTCACCTAGTTGAAGTGCCGCAGGGGAGTGCAGTAGAATCTGGACAAATACCTGCAAGCAGGAATGCCCCAGAGGACAAAGAGAAGATTAGCAAAGAATCCACCCCGACAATCAGGAGAAAAGGAAACCAACAATGCCCTAAAGTGAGTAACCCTTGTATGACTCACTAGAGCACTGAAAGTGAGGTCTGAGTGGTTCCACCCACTGCTGCCTCCCATGATCAGAGTTCCAAACCAGGGCTAATTAAATCTAACCATCCCCCTGCAGACCCCAACAGGAACAAATGCACCCTAGACATTCATGGAAATGTGCAAACTTCAAACCTCCCCAAAATTCACATGTTTATTGGGATGCCCATTCCCAACGTATTGCAAGCGGATAGTAAAGAAACTTTAAACCCCTTGGGCAACACATAACTATTTCAGAACCACCTCAAGAAAAAGGGGCAGCTTAAAGCAGCACTGCTACAAAGGAAAGACAGGCTGTAACAATTTTAAAATTCCTGAATGAATGAGAGAAACGCATGTGTGCTTTCCTTCTAATTTATAATGACATGCTCCCCTAAAGTCGCATTTCATTCGGCAAGAGGTGGAGGTGTGACGGAAACCACACCAGCCAAATGGAAACATATTAATTTCGTCATATGGAACATCACTGGAACTTTTTACTGGACATTGAACATAACTTGTTTAATAAGAGCTGAACAGCTAAAACACAGCTGCGCATTTGCATTCTGAGAGACAGTTGCATAGACAATGGGAGTGCTCCCTGATTCATTTAGCGAGATGAGTTTTGTCAATAGTGATGATCAAAAGACATCGAGAACCATTGTCTGTGTAGGAGCCAGCAAACCTCACCCATCCCCCCACCCCCACGTGTGTCCAGTAAGCTTTGAAGAAACAACAATCCTCACAGCCGATGCTGTGCCAAAAAGCTGGTCACATGACTAACCTGCTGGCCAAACTGGGGACTTTTTGAATTGTGCCACATGGAAAGAGCAGACTGCAATTTGAAGACAAAAGGGAAGGAAGCTATCTCCCAGTCTCTCTCCCTCTCTCAAGCAAAGTCCCAGGGACCCATGGAAGCAATTTAAGCCTCAATACAGAGGGCCTCTTCAGCCTTCTGGTACCAGATAAGCGAGTTTGAAAGTGTGCATTGGGCCCCAGCAAGAACTACAAGACTTCAATTCCAACCAAAGACTTTACAGCAAAACTAAAATCAGTAACTGAATTCCATCTACGACTCCAAATCCTCCCCCTTTAATTCTTTCTCCCCCTCTCTGTGTGTTTATCTCATATGCATGCTAGCGTGATTACATCACGTATTTTTAGTAATTTTAACTGAGTTAGAATGATAAGGTTAATAAACATTCACCTTTCTTGTTTAAACCAAAGAAAGCGCGACTGATTGGTTCATTTACAATTACAGAGAGCAGTAAGGACTCGCTGAGATGTTCAATTAAAAACACTGTTTTAAAAGTTAAACCCTGTTATGGCCAAACCAGGAAAAAAGCCAGAGGGGAGCCTGAGACCCCTTCATCACCCGGTTGTAACATGAGGTTTCCCACTGTATTCGGGTGTTCCAGTGCTTTTCCTTTAATCTGCAGGAGTAATGGCCGCCATCTCTGGACACGCCCTCACAGGCGATCGACCTTTTTCTTCCCATCTCGCCTGCCCAGTGCACCATTAAACACTGAATGCACCCTCTCCAAAAGGTTCCTCACCTGATCCCCGACTGTCGCTTGGTACTGTAACTCACAGCCCGATCGCAGGACCTGGATTTTGCTGCAGACCACCACACTTATGTGGTGCAGCCTGAATGCCTGCACGGCTGACTGATTGTCCAGGTCTTCCTTCAGCTATGGAGCAGCTCTGGATCTCTTTGCAGTCTCCCTTTGAGATCTGCTGTCTTCTTGGTGCTACTGTTACCACCATATTGTGTATTGTTATTAGCATAGTTCGAGCCTGGTTTACAGATGTCTGAGTTTTTGTATAGTTTAGCATTTATTTTATATACATAACTATTTCCACTTTGATTAAGCGTGTCCAGGTACCACCTCTCACGATGCTTCTAGCTTCTTCCAAGCCTAATACCCACTGACACACAGCATCCTACCCTCTCTCTTACAGGAGAAGCTCATCACCCACAAAAGCAGGGAGACAGAAAGGACCAGTGGAGGACTACCAAGCATCCATCCCCTGAGCACCCTCAAGATGGTCCACAGGGCATTGGGCACGAATACCACAGAGCCAGTGGCACCTGGCACTGCTGAGCCCATCTGAGATGATGTACCTTCTCCACTTACTCCTCACCATCAAATGGAAACTGCCAATGGAGTGACTGTGGACCTTCTGCTTTCCTCACCACCCTTGGCACCCCCAGCCCCTGCCCCCAAGCCTGTCCACACCTCTACCCTTCCTTATGCTTTTGTCCTTTCAGATAGTCAGGAACTGCTGGCTGCTCAGCCACTGCAGCCTCAGGTGGAAGAGCGAGAGGAACAGCACAGCTGTGAGGAAGAAGCACCGAAACTTGACCTTGCAGCCACCAACTCAGAAACTGGCACTGTGCAAACTTCAGAGGGTAGTAGGGTCCAGATCTGCACATCTGAGTGTCACCAGGCTTGAGCGGGCCTGCAGCCAGGTGAGAAGGAGAGATCAGCTCATGCGTGAGCAGTACAGAGGGTGTGGTCACAGATGAGTTGAGGATCTCATTGCGGCGGACAAGAGGATGGTTACAATGCACACCGAGATACTTGGTGCATTGGCAGGCCTGCCAGATAGTCTACAGTCAATAGCTAGAAGCATGAAGGATCCAGCTCCACTGGGCACAGGGAATCAAGCAGAACTTGTGGCCCATCCTTTCCACTATGCAATGCTGCTAGACCCATGATGGAGCATCTAATAGTTGTTCTCAGTTTCTACTACAGCACAGCCTCTCAATGCATAATCACTGCAGTGGAAACTCAGCGGTCATGAGATTCCTAGCTGCTGGCATGCAAGCTTAGACTGCTCAATTACTCATACCCCATGAACTAAAAAAAAAAATGAAGTCCCCTCTCCTTCTGTAATGCAGCTTTCACCTCCCTGACGATTCTGTGGACAGCAAACTGCGGCACGTTGCTAATGTCGCCTGCTTCCACCTGGATTGCGTAGAATGCAAGGGCAATGGTGGTCTTCACAGTCACTATGAGGGCCATTCTTGCCCTGGTTTGAGGCTCCAGGCCGTCATAAAGGAAATGGCACGATGTTATTACTACATCCTTAATGAAGCCTCCTGAGGCACTGCGCCTGGCTCACCCCAACAGAGGATTTCTGCTCCTGGAAGATGTTCTTGGGTTAGGGCCTTCTAAACAGACCCCTCCTTCTCCTCCTCCCTCGCAGAGGTTCTCGTCTCTGCCTCCATCTTTGCATGTTCTGCTCATCTTGCAGAGCAAGTAGCACTGCAATTACTGTCCAATGCAAGGCAATATAATTCTCTCAGCCTACAGTCAGCCAAAACCTCCAAATTGCTCCAGGAACTCACCACAGTGCTTCCGCCAACTCTGTCTGAGCACTGGTCAAAAGAACCTCAGCTGCAACTTGTTGAGTGGCCCTTTAAATAGCCCCAAAAACATAATACTTCAAAACGTTTTTTGTTTCAGGAATAAGTATGACGTTGCCAGCACATTCATTGACCAAGATTGGTTACCTGGCATTGCATCAGCCTGTTGACACCATTGCGATCATGATTGCACATGTTCAGCAAATCCAAGCACATGCACGAGACGCAACGGTGTGCACCCCTCCAGTTGAGTAAAGCTGCGCGAAGCGGCCAGTGGCACCTTGTGCACTGGGACTCATCGGGTAGGCCTTTGTAGTGAGTGATGCTGAGCGACTGAATTTCACAGCCATGGTTTGCCCTGTTGTCAAAATGTCCTGCTGTCTGTCAATGCCATCCCAACTCCAACATATCTGCTGACACAGTAGTGTAAACGTGTGCTTTTCTGGTCTTTATGACTCAGTACCATTCCAGGATGGGCATCCACCCATTGAACCATCTGGGGTTTGAACAACAGAATGCTATTTTTTAATTTCAGTATTGATTAAAGTTGGATAAAACTGCGGCCAGAGATAAATTCAAGTTGGACAGATATCTAGAAATTTAAAGGCTGAGAATACAGCTCTCTACCTCTCACCCAGTTCATACTTACTCTGAACTCTGAATACAAATTAGGAGAAAATGGTTACATATAAAAAATGTTTGCTGGCTACAAGGATGGCCTATGAAATGCATTTGAGCAGTTGGAATTGCTGTTTTTGTATCAGTGACAATTTAATTTGGGTTCTCAAAGATTCTTGTGCTTCTATAAGCCTCTTGCTGGGATAAGAAACACAGATTAGTCGCAAAGTTGCCAGCAGCTGCCTCACAGCTGGTCTCCTGGAATCCAAATGAAAATCACAGGTATAAAAAAGCAGCTATTCAGCTCCCAGATGAGCATACACAAAACTGCCAATCTTGGACTGGCCACAGGATGGAAGAGGAGGGAACTGGCCCAGGAGACCTTTCTGGTTGTTATTATACAATCCCAAACAAAATTAATTGGTGCTTGGAAAATTATGGGCTAATAAATGTAAGTATAGATTGATTAAAAACAAATTGTGCTTGATAATTTGAAGTTCTTTAATGCAGTAATTGAGAGGGTTGATGAGGGTAGTGCGGTTAAATGCACTATCAAAAGGTGTTTGACAAAGTGCCATAAGATTAAAAGGACAGTGACTGCGTGGATACAAAATTAGCTAAAGGACAGAAAGCAGAAAGTAGTGCTGAATGGTTCATCTACAGACTGGAAGTATGTATTCAGTGTTATTCCCCCAGGGGTTCCTATTGGGACCACTGGTCTTTTTAATGTATATTAATGACCTAGATTTGGATATACAGGGCTTAATTTCAAAGTTTGCAGATGACATGAAACTCAAATGTAATAAACAATGAGAAGGATAGTAACAGACGTCAGCAGGACAGACTGGTGAATTGGGCAGACACATGGCAGATGGAAGTTAATGCGAAGTGTGAAGTGATACCTTTTGGTGGGAAGAATAAAAAGGTAATATAAACTAAAGGGCACAATTTTAAAGGGGGTGCAGGAACAAAGATCTGAGGTGTATGTACAGTAATCTTTGAAGCTGGCAGGACAAGTTGATCAGGTTGTTTTATAAAAAAAAGCAGAGTACAAAATCAAGGAAGTTATGCTAAAGATTTATAAACTGGTTAGACCTCAGCTGGAGTGTTGTGTTTAATTCTGGGCACTGCACTTTAGGAAGGGTATTAAGGGTGCATAAGAGATTTATAAAATGATACCAGGGAAGAGGAACTTCAGTTATGTGGACAGACTGGAGAAACTGGGGTGGTTTTTCTGAGAGCAGAGAAGTTTAAAAGGAGATTTGATAGAGGTGTGTTCGAAATCATGAATGGTTTTCAGAAGTGTAAATAAAGAAAAACTATTGCCATTGGCAAAAGGGTTGATAAGCAGAGGATACAGATTTAAGTTGTTTGGCAAAAGAATTGGAGGCAACATGAGGAAATACTTTTTTACCCAGGAAGTCATGGTCTGGAATGCATTGCCTGAAAATGTGGTCAAAGCAGATTCAGTAGTAATTCTCTAAAATTAGAGTTAGGCCATTTAGAAGTCAAATGGGGAAGCATTTGTTCACAGGAAGGATAACAGAAATCTGGAACCCTCTCCCCCAAAAGGAGATTTGATGTTTGCAAAACCGAGCTCGAGATTTTTCTTTATAAAGTAAGCATATCAAGGGATATGGAACAAAGGTAGGCAAATGAAGCGGAGGCACAGATTAGCCATGATCCAACTAAATGACAGAACAGGTTCGGGGGGCTGAATGGTCTACTCCTGTCTCTAGGTACTGCTTCTGTTATCCTATTTTCAGATTGACTATGGCCAACCAGTTTCTCAAGCCCAATGCTTGCAGCCAAGATAATTGGATTTGAACCATTTGTAAGAATTAGCATCAAGTGCTTACCCAATATGCTCTTTTCCACTGTCTATCCCCAGACAACAAAAAGTTACCTGAGGGGGGAAATATGGATGCAATTAATAATTTCTTTTTAAAAAGCTATTCCATTTATATAATTTACACACTTTAAAGTCCTCAGATTGGTAATCTCCTCCGCCCTCTATCCAGTGGCCTCCCAGTAAGGAAAATTAACCTGGGAAGCAGCTGTCAAGAATTATACTGGGGGGAAAAATGCAGGCACCTATCAATAGATTACAGTCTAGCTATTATGAGACTATTTATACTTCATTTCACTCAAACTACACTCTCAAAGAGAAGAGTTCTTCCAAGTGGTTCAAATCTCAATTATACTTCTCAAAGCATTTCTGCACAACAGGACTTGAAGTTAAATATTTCTGTGTGGTTATATACTATACACCTAGAGTGCCAAAACACCATTTATGGGGCAAATTCTTAATTGGTAGGGAACCATACATAGTGTTTGTCATTTTTAAACAATATGGTTCAGTTTTAGACAATCTGTTTTCTGAATTGCACTGGTTTGCTAGAATAGCATTTTCACTTTAACCATTTCTATCCCAGTTAAAACAAGCACTAAACATCTGTTGAAGCAAAGCATTTATTTTCTTAAGGTTCTACCTTTCCTTCTTAATAGATGTGTGCACATGGATGACCAGCTTCCTGGTATTTGCCAATACCACTATAGGCTGCCAGGACTTTTTAAAAAAAATATCCCATTTGTTCTTGAAATGTGGGCAACACTGACAAGGCAGCATTTGTCAGGCACTGAAGGACGACATAAAATGTTGGACTAGAATCACATGAAGGACATTAGTGAATCATGTGGTTTTTTTTTTAAACAATCCAGCAATTTCCACAGTTATTGTTTCTGGTGCCAGCCCATAAATAACCAGGTTTATTTCACAACTTGCCATGAGGAGATTTGAACTTACAACATCTGGGCTGCAAGTCAAGTACTATAACCACTGGGCAACCAGACCATGTACTTCCTGCTGATCATCTTGGCAAACAAGGCAATGGACTCTGTGTTAATAGCATATGTGCACACTGGTAGTTACTATTGACTTTTATCTTCCAATTGTCACCCCCTTTCTGAGGATGAAGATTTGTCCTACAACATACTCACGCTACCAGACTGCCAGTGAATTACCCAATAGGCCATTCTTCACCTGACTGTTGCTGAACTATTCAATCAGACAGTATCACAAGTGAACATGATCATAGATTCACCCAACATCCACATAAATGCACTTTATTACACCAGCTACCGCAGGGTGACCAAGATATTGTGCAGCCCTAGGAGACTAGATTTTACTGGACAGATTTTTGTCTCTCCCTAGTCCGGAAGGACTGAGATGAACTATAGCACTCCCATTACTGCCCTGACTGAGAATGGCAAATGCAACACAAACCAGGGTTCAAACATTGGTCCCTCCTGTCCTGCATTTAATCATTGAGTCACTAGGGAGGTCACCTATTTCCATGATTTTCTTCCTCTTTAGTCCTTCACACTGCATGGGTTCCAAACTTTCATCGTCGCCTCCATGCATTCACATACAAGCCACAATAGCTTGTGCACTGACTCTATTTGATTGCCTGCCTTCTTAAGGGCACTTGATCACAAACTCCAGCACTCTAGTTGGGGTATCTACTACACAGGGGCACAGCCTCCATATAAGTGGTCAATCATTTAGGAGTGAGATGAGGAGAAATTTTTTCACTCAGAAGGTTGCGAACCTTTGAAATTCCCTACCCTAGAGGGTTGTGGATACTCCATCATTGAGTGTATTCAAGGCTGGGGTAGGCAGATTTTAGATCTCTCAGGGAATTAAGGGATATGGGGTGCAAGAGATAATTGGAATTGAGGCTGAAGATTAGCTAAGAAAATATTGTGTGATGCTCGAGGAACCATACGGTCTACTCCTGTGACAATTTTTTATGTTCTTATTCTTGTGGCATATTTCCATGGGGCTCACAAGAAGCTGTTTGACCTTCAGTTCAAACTAAAATGTAGACTGGATTCTCTTCTTTCAGTAGATCTCAGGTACATGGGAGAGCAGCATACAGAAATCATTGAGCTCTCAGCCATGTCCTTTCATAGTTTAACAGTACTGGTAGAGTCCAATGGGTACTGACACTGAAGGAATCTCCCCAGGGCAACTGCACTTACATACTTACAATCTCACCATGTAACCAATAAATGAACTTGAATTGCTCAGAGAGAAACTAGTTGAAGTATTTAGTTGTGTTAGTAAAACTACTTGTTAGACTAAAAGCAATCCCAAGCTCCCGTCTGAAGTGCCAGATCACCTCCAGTGTGTACTGCATAGCAGAATAAACCTTGCAGCTTCACTGGGAAAACATGACAAGCCTGACCACAAGGAATTGTAGGATTGGGTTATGTTACAGCATTAGTAATCTAGAAGTCTGGACTATGCTCCAGGGACATGAGTCCAAACCTAACCTCAACATCTGGGAAATCTAAATTCTATTAAATAAATCTGGAATAAAAGCTATTAATGGTGACCATGAAACTACCTGATTGTTGTAAAAACCCATCTGGCTCACTAATGCCCTTTAGGACCTATATGTGACTCCAAAACAGCAGCACTGTGGTTGACTCTTAAATGTCCTCTGAAATGGGCTAGCAAGCCAAGAAACTGTATCAAACTGCAACAAAAAAGTTGAAGAATAAAACCAGACAGACCACCTGGCATCGAGCTAGGCACCTGATGCAACAAAGGCCCAGCTGGTTTGCAAAATCCTCCTCAATAATAACTGGATACTCGTGCCAAAATTTGAGAGAGTTCTTCCCGTCTAGTCAAGCAACAGCCTGACAGTCATACTCACAGAATTAGGCTTGGGCTGATAAGTGGTGACATTTGCTTCAAAAGTACCAGACAGTGATCATCTCCAATGGTTCAGTCTAATCACCCGTCCCTTGACATACAATGCAATTATCATTGCTGAATTCCTCATATCCCTGGAGGTCATCAACTTTAACTGGACCATGACTACAACAGGTTACCGCCTAGGAATTCTGCAGTGAGTGACTCAGCTCCTGATTCCCCAAAGCCTGTCCACTACCTACAAGGAAAAGTCAGGAGAGTGATATAATGTTTCCCACTTCCCTGTATGAGTGCAGCTCCAACACTTAAAAAGCTCAGTATCATCCAGGACAAAGTTGCCTGCTTGATTGACACCCCATCCACCACCTTCAACATCCACTCTCCCCACCACTGGCACACAGTGACAGCAGTGTGTACCATTTAAAAGCTGCACTACAGCAACTCATCAAGGCTCCTTCGACAGTACCTTCCAAACCAACAACCTCTACCACCTAGAATGAGTGTATCAGGTGCATGGGAATACCATCACCTTTAAGTTCTCTCCCCAAGTCTCAAACCATCCTGAGTTGGAAATGTATTGCTGTTCCTTCACTGTCGCTGGGTCAAAATCCTGGAACTCCCTCCCTAACAGCACTGTGGGTGTTATCTACACCACACAGACTGCAGCAGTTCAAGGCCGTTGCTCATCACCACCTTCTTAAGGGCAATTAGGGAAGGGGAATAAATGCTGGTCTTGCTAACGACAGCCACAGCTTATGAATGAATTTTTAAAAAGTACACTTGTTGGGAAGTAATTGTTTTACTTACACCTAGTTTTGTGCTGCAGACTCAGCCAATAAGAACAGAGCAGACACTCTTCTCTAATTTGTCTCATAAAAGGGCCATTATTTGGGTACACAAGCTACACTGCAAAATCGACGTCTAGTGCAAATAACTGTTTCCCCTAGACTGTGTGTATATATGATAAAGAGGAGGTACTTAAAAGGTTAACAGTCTTTGAAGGAGAAAAGTTATCTGGGTCTGGATGGGAATCATCCTAGGTTACTGAGCAAGTAAGGGTGGAAATTGTGGAGGGTCTGACCACTATCTTCTAATCCTCCTTGGATATGGGGGTGATGTCAGAGGACTGGAAGATTGGAAATGTTACATCCCTGTTTAAAAAGGGGAGGATAAGCTTGGCAACTACAGGCAAATCACACTAATGCTGCCGTTGGGGAAACTCTGATAATCCGTGAATAAAATTAATTGACATTTAGAAGAATATGGGCTAATAAATGAAAGTCAGTATGAAGTTGTCAAAGGCAAATTGTGCTTACTAACGTTATCAAGTTCTTTGATGAAATAATGAAAGGGTTGATGAAGATAGTGTGATTGATGTCATGTACATGGACTTCAAAAGGCATTTGACAAAATATCACATAATAGTCTTGTCAGAAAAATTAAAGCCCATGGGATTAAAGGGACAGTGGCAGCATGGATACAAAATTGGCTACGGGTCAGAAAGCAGAGTTGTGCTGAATAGTTATTTTTCAGACTGGACGGAGTTATATAGTGGTGTTTCGGGGGGGGGGACAGCATTAGGACCACCGCTCTTTTTGACATTAATGACCTGGATTTTGGTATACAAAGCATAATTTTAAAGTTTGCAGATGATACAAAACTCAAATGGAGTAAACAATAAGGTGGGTAGTAAACTTCGGGGCCACATAGACAAACTGCAAAATGGGCAGATAAACTGCAGATGAAATTTAATGCAGAGAAGTGTGAAGTGATGCACTTTGGTAGAAAGAATGAGGGGAGGCAATACGATTTTTTTTTTTTTAAGTTCATTCACGGGAGGTGGGCATTACTGGCAAGGCCAGCATTTATTGCCCATTTGTAATTGCCCTCGAGAAAGTGCTGGTGATCGATCATCTTGAATACAACTGAGTGACTTGTTAGGTCAATTCAGAAAACAGTTAAGAGTTAACAACATTGCTGTGGGTCTGGACACACAGGTTAGACCAGGCAAAGACAGCAGAATTTTCTTTTCTGAAGGACATTTGTGAAACAGATGTGTTTTTACAACTATGCAGTAGTTTCATAGTTACCATTACGATACTAGCTTTTTATTCCAGAATTTATTTCATTAATTGAATTTATATTCCCCAGCTCCCATGGAATTTGAATTCATATCTCTCGATCACTAGTCCAGGCACACATGCTACTGTACTCCAAATAGTACAATTATAATGGAGGTGCAGTTACAGGGAAACCTGGGGAGTACGTACATGAAACTTTGAAGGCAACAGGACAAGTTGAGAAGGCTATTAAAAAATCATACAGGGCAAGAAAGTTATGCTGAATCTTTAGCTACAGTACTGTATTCAGTTCTGGGCACCACATTTTAGGAAGAATGTCAAGGTCTTGGAGAGGGCACCAAAGAGTATTACTGGAATGGTACTGGGAAAGAGGGACTTCAGTTATTTGGAGAGACTGGAGAAGCTGGGCTTGTTCTCCTTGGAAAAGAGCTGGTTAAGAGGAGGTTTTACAGAGGTGTTCAAAAATCATGTCAGATTTTGAAATAAGGAGATTCAATATTAACATTTAAAAGAGAACTGGATAAATACTTGGAGGAAAAAAATTACACGGCTCTGGGAAAAGAGCAGGGGGGGTGGGATTAATTAGATAGCTTTATCAAAGAACTGGCAGAGACACAATGAACCAATCTGCCTCCTTACATAGAAATCATACAGCAGAGAAGGAGGCCATTCGACCTATTATGTCTGTGCTGGACGAAAAAGAGCTAAGCAGCCACTTTCCAGTTCTTGGTCTGTAGTCCTGTATGTTATGGCACTGCAAGTGCATATCCAAGAGCTTTTAAATGCAATGAGGTTTTCTGTCTCTGCCACTCTTTCAGGCAGAGTTTCAGATATCCAACACACTGGGTAAAAAAAATTCTCAACTCCCCTCTAATCCTTCTGCCAATTACTTTATATCTATACACCTTGCTTATTAATCTACATGCTAATGGAAATATGTCATACTATCCACCCTACCTTTTTAAAAAAAATTTCATGGCATGTGAGCATCACTGGCAAGGCCAGCATTTTGTTGCCCATCCTTAATTGCCCTCGAGAAGGTGGTGGTGAGCTGCCTTGTTAAATTGCTGCAGTCCATCTGGTGCAGGTACACCCACAGTGCTGTTAGAAAGAGTGTTCCAAGTTTTTTACCCATCGACAATGAAGGAACCCATTGTCCTTTACGTGTTACTAACTTGCACCCTGCTTTGAAAAGAGACTTTGATCTGGGTTCCTTGTCCTCATGGAAACCGAGACCTCTGGCTTCTCTGGGCAGAATTTTTGTAAGGTCACATGTTTCCTCTGAATATCTATTTTACACTGCATTCAAGATCACAGTTTTTAAAACATAACCATAATACAAAGTCCACATTCATAACACCCAATGTTCACCCTATCCATTATCTCTATCATCTCGGCTTCTACTGACATTTTATCAGCAGCCTCTTCCGAACACCGAAACAAAGTACTCATTAAATATTCTAGCCTTGCCCTGCACCTCTAAGCGTATAGCACCATATTCATATGCCAGTATTTTATGTTAATTGCCATTCTATTCTCGCACCAAGGTCTCTGTAAATGTAATTGTAATACGCACTAGGATAGCCTGGGGTGACTCTAGTTATTTACCTCCTCACTGTGGTAAGTATGTAGCATTCATTCAACAGGCTGAGACTGGAAATTCATCATGCGAGGAACACAACCTTCTGTCTTACCTGATGAAAAGTTATTGACCTGAAATATTAACTGTTTCTCCACAGATGCTGCCTGTCATAAGTATTTCTGGCATTTTCTGTTTTTATGTCAGATTTCCAGCATCCAAAGTCTTTTGCTTCTGCCTTACCTCTCTTATGCGCAACATAGTAGTGTTCTGACATCTTTTTCTTAAAAGATTTAAGCTTCACCTAAGCATAATTTAACCCACTGCTATAAATAGAGACGTGCATTTATATAGCACCTTTCACGACCACTGGATGCCTCAAAGCACTTTACAGCCAACAAAGTATTTTTTGAACTGTAGTCATTGTTGTAATGCAGGAAATGCAGCAGCCAGTAGGCACACAGCAAACTCCACAAACAGCTATGTGATAATGGACAGATAATTTGTTTCTGTGATGTTGACTGAGGGATAAATATTGGCCAGAACTCCCTATTCTTCTTTGAAATAGTGCCATGGAATATGCAACATCCACCTAATGAAGCAGATTTAAGTTTAAGGTTCAATTCAAAAGACAGCACCTCCAACAGTGCAGTATTCCCTCAATACTGCACTGGAGTGTCAGCACAGATTTTTGTGCTCAAGCCCTGGAGTCGGACTTGAACCCCAAGGTATAGAGGCAAGTGTGCTGCCAACTGAGCCATAGCTGATGCAGCTGAAAAAGAAATCAAATGTAAATTATAAATCAGAACTCAACTCTGAATGTTTTCAAACTTAAGGCCCACTAATTAGTGATTAGTGAACTCCTGAACCAGCTATGAATAACTAGGGGGAAAAAAACTAAGCATTATTGTCGCTTGCTAAAACACAAAGAAACTACTGGAAAAAAAACGAACAGAAGATCTTGTGCACAGCTGCATTATACAGACTTGTGTTTGCTTATGAATAAACAGTCTAAATCACTAAATAAACTCAAAGTCAAGCAGGAAGTTTCAGAATCCATAATGTGGGTGGAATTCAGTTGGCTTTTCTGAAGGTCAGTCAGTGGGATTCAAAGAAAAAAAACTTACTTTGTGGAAAACACGAGATATCCCCTGGAGAGGACTTTTAATTTAGTGACATTGATATTTACAAGAACATTCAAAAGCAACTTTAAGAGTCTCCTTTTAGTCAAAGATAGTACACAGAGAAATTCTCTTGGTCTCTGTCATTCTCAAGACAACAAACTGACATGGCTAGTTTTCTCTCTCCATCGCTTGTTTGATGGTGGTAGTTTGTCAATTCTCGAGGAAGGCCACGTAGTCAGTTAGTCTGGCCAACTGTTGTTCATTAGGAATCTGTGGTACTGGAGGAGGTTCTGTCAAAATTACAAAAAAAAAAATCACTTTATACATTGATGTTAATATCATTTATAATGTGGGGGCTCAAATGAATGTAATGGACACTTGGGTGTTTAGCTTAAACAGCATAAGTGCAGGGAGTAGCAAATGCTACAAAGGATAAACAGGAAAAGACATATTAAGCACTAAAAGCAAGTTCCTTTTATTTCCATGCATGGTTATCATTTGTTTTTCTTTTGGGAAAAAAAATCTCCTTGCAAACATTAATTAAATTACATCTGCAAAACATCTGTTGAATTGCAATCACACGGATGCAGAAAGAAAATCCGTCAACACATTTAAAAACGTCAAATGGAAGGCTGCATTCAAAAGTCACATTGAAGTCACTAAGTAAACTTGAGAAGGTGTCTTTCTCATTGGATTTTTTATTAACAGCCAACCCATGAAATGTGACTCCAGGAAGCAAGGCAAACAAAAAAAATAAGTGGTTTGGAGATGCAATCAGATGCAGACATAACTTTAAAGGTTTTTAAGCCAAACCAGACTATTTCTGTCAGCTTGCTTTAGGGGAAATGATTTACATGTGAAGTATAAAGAAATCTTTCCATTCGCTGAAAGGCAGATACACAACTGTTTTTACACTGCAATGACATTTTTTTAAACAAGTAGAGCAACAGCACCACCTACCCGTTTTTTTGGGTATGACCATTCGTGTAGATGGATCTGCCTGCCACCCTTGTTCTAATACAGCTGCAAGTAGAATAGAAGGGAAACTAGATTGAGCTTTAGAAAGATAGAAAAGACACCATTAAAGAAACAAAACAGATGTAAACTAGACCAAAAAAGACATTTTTACAAGCAACTGTGTCATGCTTAAGACATATATAGTTAAATTCCAGGTCCTCCCACACCTTATATTGCACAGTGAAGCACAGAAGCAGGCCATAGAGTCCGTCAACTCCACGCCAGCTCTCTGCAAGACCAATTCAGCTACTCGCACTGCCCTGTCCTTGCCTTGGAATGCTACAAATTTATCAAGTGCTGATCCAATTCCCTTTTGAAAGCCACAACAGGGCAGTTGGATGAGAAAGGGAGAGGCAGGACGGGTGGGAGCGAAGTAGGGAGGGCAGACGACGAGGGAGGGAGGGAGGGCGGCCGAGTATTCTCCCATTAATAGTGTATTCCTTTTCCTCGTTTGACCTCCCCAAATGCATCACCTCTCACTTCTCCAGGTTGAATTCCATTTGCCACTTTTCTGTCCATCTGACCAGACAATCACTATCTTCCTGCAGCCTACAGCTATCCTCCACGCTATCCACCACACGGCCAATCTTTGTATCATCTGCAAACTTCTTAATCATGTGTCTTACACTTACATCCAAATCGTTAATATATACCACAGAAAGCAGGGGATGCAGTACTGCACCTTGCGGAATGCCACTGGAAACAGCCTTCCAGTCGCAAAAACACCCATCAACAATTGCCCTTTGTTTCCTGCCACTGAGCCAATTTTGTACCCAGCTTACTACATTCCCCTGGATTCCATGGGTTTTTATTTTTTTAACCAGTCTGCCATGTGGGACCTTGTCAAAAGCCTTGCTAAAATCCATGTAGACCACATCAACTGCTCTACCCTCATCAATCTTCCTTGATACGTCTTCAAAAAATTCAATTAAGTTAGTCAGACACAATCTTCTCTTGACAAATCCATGCTGACTATCCTTGATTAATCCGTGCCCTTCTAAGTGACAGTCTCTCAGAATTGATTCCAATAGTTTGCCCAGTACTGAGGTTAGACTGACTGGCCTGTAATTATTCGGTTGATCCCTCGCTCCCTTTTTAAACAAAGGTACAATGTTAACAGTCCTCCAACCTCCAGCATTACACTTGTATCCAGTGAGGACTGGAAAATGTTCAGACATTTCAGACTTTCCGCTATTTCCTCACTGGCTTCTTTTAACAGCCTGGGGTGCGTTTCATCTGGGCATAGTGATTTACCCACTTTCAAAGATACTAATCCCATTAATACGTCCTCCCTCCCTATGTTTATCACATTCAACACTTCACACCCCTCTTTCTGAACTACAATATCTGGATCGTCCCCCTCTTTTAAGACAGACGCAAAGTATTCATTAACAATACGAACATCTTCCGCCCCTACACATAGGTTACCTATTTGGTCTTTTATGGGCCCTACTCTTTCCTTAGTTATCCTCTTACTCAATGTATTGATAAAACATTTTTGGGTTCATCTTGATTTTGCTTGCCAACATTCTTTCATGCCCTCTCTTAGCTTTCCTAATTTCCTTTCTGATTTCAACCCTCCACTTTCTATACTCCTCTTGGCTTTCTGTAGAACATAAAGATTTCCTTTTCTGCCTTACCTTATCCTGTAAGCTCCTTAACACGCATGGGGCTCTAGATTTGGCTGTCTCACCCTTTTTCTTTGTGGGAACATACTTACTCTGAACCCCTTGAATCTCCCATTTGAATGCCTCCCACTGCTGTGACATCAATTTCCCTTCAAACAGCAGTTTCCAGTCCACTTTTGCTAAATCACTCCTCAGCTTAGAAAAATTAGCCTGGCCCAAATTGAGAACTCCTGCTCTATCCTTGTCCTTTTCCATAATTATGTTAAAACTAACTGAATTATAGAAACATAGAAAAATAGGAGTAGGCCATTCTGCCCTTCGAGCCTGCACCACCATTCAATATGATCATGGGTGATCATCCAAATGCAGTACCCTGCTCCTGCTATCTCCCCATCTCCCTTTAGACCTAAGAACTATATCTAACTCTTTCTTGAATATATTTAATGATTTGGCCTCAACTGTTTTCTGTGGTAGGGAATTCCACAGGTTCACCACTCTGGGTGAAGAAATCCCTCCTCATCTCAGTCCGAAATGGCTTAACTCTTATCCTTAGACTGTGACCCCTGGTCCTAGACTCCCCGCCGTCGGGAACATCCTTCCTGCATCTAGTCTGTCCAGTCCTGTTAGAATTTTGTAAGTTTCTATGAGATTCCCTCTCATTCTTCTAAACTCCAGCAAATACAGGCCTAATCGGTCTAATCTCTCTTCATATGTCAAGTCCTGCCATCCCAGGAATCAGTCTGGTGAATCTTCATTGCACTCCCTCCATAGCAAGAACATCCTTCCTCATGTAAGGAGACCCAAAACTGCACACAATAGTCCTGATGTGGTCTCACCAAGGCTTTGTATAATTGCAGCAAGACATCCTTGTTCCTGTACTCGATTCCTCTCACTATGAAGGCCAACATACCATTTGCCTTCTTAACTGCCTGCTGCACCTGCATGCTTACTTTCAGCGACTGGTGCACAAGGACACCCAGGTCTTGCTGCACCTCCCCCTTTCCCAATCTATCACCGTTCAGATAATAATCTGCCTTTCTGTTTTTGCCACCAAAGCGGATAACCTCACATTTATCCACATTATACTGCATCTGCCATGTATTTGTTAGTTCACTCAACTTGTCCAAATCACACTGGAGCTTCTCTGCATCCTCCTCACAGCTCCCACTCCCACCCAGCTTTGTGTTGTCTGCAAACTTGGATATATTACATTTAATTCCCTCATCTATATCATTAATATATATTGTGAATTGCTAGGGTCCTAGCACTGATTCCTGCGGTACCCAACTAGTCACTGCCTGCCACTCAGAAAAAGACCCGTTTATTCCTACTCTTTGTTTCCAGTCTGCCAACCAGTTCTCTATCCATGTCTGTACCTTACTCCCAATCCTACGTGCTTTAATTTTGCATGCTAATCTCTTGTGGGACCTTATCGAAAGCCTTCTGAAAGTCCAAATACACCACATCCACTGGTTCTCCCTTATCTATTCCACTAGTTACATCCTCAAAAAATTCTAGAAGATTTGTCAAGCATGATTTCCCTTTCGCAAATCCATGTTGACTTTATCTGATCCTGTCATTGTTTTCCAAGTGCTCTATTATTAATCATTATTTTATAATGGACTCTAGCATTTTCCCCACTACTGATGTCAGGTTAACCAGTCTAGAATTAATTTCTTTCTACCTCCTTTTTTAAATAGTGGGATTACATTAGCTACCCTCCAATCCATTGGAACATTTCCAGAGTCTATAGAATTTTGAAAAATGACCAGCAATGCATCTACTATTTCTAGGGCCACCTCCTTAAGTACTCTGAGATGTATATCAGGCCCTGGGGATTTATCAGCCTTCAATCTCGTCAATTTCCCTCACACCATTTCCCTACTAATACGGCACAGTGGTTAGCACCGCAGCCTCACAGCTCCAGTGACCCGGGTTCAATCCTGGGTACTGCCTGTGTGGAGTTTGCAAGTTCTCCCTGTGTCTGCATGGGTTTCCTCCCACATGCCAAAGACTTGCAGGTTGATAGGTAAATTGGCCATTAGCAATTGCCCCTAGTATAGGTAGGTGGTAGGGAAGTATAGGGACAGGTGGGGATGTGGCAGGGATATGGAATTAGTGTAGGATTAGTATAAATGGGTGGTTGATGGTCGGCACAGACTCGGTGGGCCGAAGGGCCTGTTTCAGTGCTGTATCTCAAAAAAAAATACTGATTTCATACAGTTCCTCCTTCTCACTAGACCCTATGTTCTCCAACATTTCTGGGAGGTAACTTGTGTCCTCCTTTGTGAAGATAGAACTAAAGTATGTAATTAATTGATCTGCCATTTCTTTGTTCCCCATTATAAATTCCCCCGTTTCTGACTGGAAGGGACCCACATTTGTCTTCACTAATCTTTTTCTCTTCACATATCTATATAAGCTTTTACAGTCAGTTTTTATGTTCTCTGCAAGCTTACTCTCATACTCTATTTCCCCCATCTTAATCAATCCCTTTGTCCTCCTTTGCTGAATTCTAAACTGCTCCCAATCCTCTGGTTTGCTGCTTGTTCTGGTCATTTTATATTTATCCTCCTTGGATCTAATACTATCCCTAATTTCTTTTGTAAGCCACGGTTGAGCCATCCTTCCTGTTTTATTTTTGTGCCAGACAGGAATGAATAATTGTTGTAATTCATCTATGCGCTCTTTAAATGCTGGCCATTGCCTATCCACGGTCAACCCTTTAAGTAACGTTCCCCAATCCATCATAGCCAACTCACGCCTCATACCTTCATAGTTTCCTTTATTTAGATTCAGGACCCCAGTCTCGGAATCAACTCCCTCACTCTCCATCTTAATGAAGAATTTTATCATGTTATGGTCGCTCTTCCCCAAGGGACCCCGCACAACAAGATTGTTAACTAATCCTTTCTCATTACACAATACCCAGCCTAGGATGGCCTGTCCTCTAATTGGTTCAACGTATTGGTCCAAAAAACCATCATGCACGCACTCCAGGAATTCCTCCTTTACAGTATTATGCTAATTTGGTTTGCCCAATCTATATGTAGATTAAAGTAATCCATAATTATAGTTGCACCCTTATTGCATGAGTCTCTAATTTCCTGTTTAATGCCATCTTCTATATCACCACTACTGTTTGGGGGTCTATATACAACCCCCACCAATGTTTTCTGCCCCTTGGTATTTCTTAGCTCCACCCACAAAGATTCCACATCAGGATTCTCTGAGCTCATATCCTTCCTCACTATTGTATTGATTTCCTCTTTTACTAACGCTACTTCACCTCCTTTCCCTTTTTGCCTGTCCTTCCTAAATATTGAATACCCCTGAATGTTCAGTTCCCACCCTTGGTCACCCTGCAGCCATATCTCCGTAATCACAACTATATCGTATCCATTTACATCTATTTGTGCAGTTAATTCGCCTATCTTACTGGGAATACACCGCGCATTGAGACACAATGCCTTTAGGCTTGTCTTTTTAACATTCTTAGTCATCTTTGCATTATTTCGCACTATGGCCCTATTTGTTTCTTGCCCTTGATTTCTATGCCTCCGCTTTTGCCTTTTTGTTTCCTGGCTTTCGTTTCTATCCTTGCTTTCTCCTCCTCAGTCTCCCCTCTCTGGTTCCCATCCCCCTGCCATTCTAGTTTAAATCCTCCCCAGTAGCACGAGCAAACGTCCCTGCGAGGACATCGGTTCCGGGCCTGCCTGGGTGTAACCCGGCCCACTTGTACAGGTTCCACCTTCCCCAGAACCGGTCCCGATGTCCCAGGAATCTAAATCCCTCCCTCCTGCACCATTTCTCCAGCCACGCATTCATCTGGTCTATTCTGCTGTTCCTATACTCACTAACACATGGCACAGGAAGTAATCCTGAGATTACTACCTTTGAGGTCCTGCTTTTTAATTTAGCTCCTAACTCCTTAAATGACTGTTGCAGGACCTCATCCCTTTTTCTACCTATGTCGTTGGTACCGACATGCACCACGACCACTGGCTGTTCACCCTCCCCCTTCAGAATGTCCTGCAGCCGCTCAGAGACATCCTTGACCCTCGCACCAGGGAGCCAAAACAGCATCCTGAAGTCTTGTTTGCGGCCACATAAACGCCTGTCTGCTCCCCTTACAATTGAATCTATTATAGGTCTCCCAGACTTTTCACCCCCTCTCCTGTGCAGCAGAGCCATCTGTGACGCCACAAACTTGGCTGTTGCTGCTTTCCCCTGGGAGGCCATCTCCACAACAGTATTCAAAGTGATATATCTGTTTGCGAGGGGGATGGCCACAGGGGACTCCTGCACTACCTGCCTGCGCCTACTACTCCGCCTGGTGGTCACCCATCCCTTTTCTGCCTGTGCAGCCATTACCTGCGGTGTGAACACCTCGCTAAACGGGCTATCCACGACATCCTCAGCATCGCGGATGCTCCACAGTGAATCCACCCGCAGCTCCAGCTCCATAATGCGGGTAGCCAGTAGCTGCAGATGGATACACTCCCTGCACACATGGTCGTCAGGGACACTGGAAGCGTCCCTGATTTCCCACATAGCGCAGGAGGAGCATAACATGGGTGCGAGCTCTCCTGTCATGACTTACCTTTAGATTACTTAGTTACTCCTTACTAATTTACAGTAGGGGCCTTGTTCTACTCCAAAGACTACCCACTACAATCTAAAATCCTTGATAAATTACACTAATTTAAAAAAACACACTTTAGTAGTACTCACCTTATCACTTATACAGGAGGTTTTGGGGTTTTTTCCAAAAAAACTTTTCTTTTTTTAAGCTATTTAAATGCAATGACAGCTGTTACTTACCCAACCAATCAGCTTACAGATTTCCTGTGATGTCACTTAGTCTTTTTTTTCCTCTTTTGAATCTCTGCGGAGACACAGACAGAGTGAAGGAGCCTGCCGCCGCTCTGGTCACCAGGTAAGTAAGGGCCTCAAGCCCCGCTCTTTCCTTTTCAGGTCCCGCTCCGGATCAGCCTCCTCCCAGGTCTGCCTGCCGCCGCTCTGGTTCTCGGGTAATTATGATCACTACCATCAAAATACCCTCCCCACTGCCACTCCTTCCACCTGCCCAGCTTCATTTCCTGAAACTAATTCCAAAACTACACCCTCTCTTATTGGACGTGCTGATTATTAGCCAAAAGGTTATCCTGAATGCACCTCAATTCCTTTCATACTAAAACTATCCCAGTTAATATTGGGGTAGTTAAAATCCCCCATTACTGCCCTATTGTTTTTGTACTTCTGAGATTTGCCTATATATCTGCTCTTCTATCTCCGTCTGACTGTTTGGGGGTCTATAGTACACTCCCAGCAGTGTGATTGCCCTTTTTTTGCCCCCTTAGTTCAATCCATATGGCCTCATTTGATGAACCTTCCACCATGTCATTCCACTTCACGGTTGTAATTATTTTTTTGACCAAAATTGCCACTTCCGCTCCTTTCTTATCCCCCTCTCTACTGTGTCTGAAAAAGGAGAGAGAAAGATGGATAGAGACAACGAAAGGCTGGCCATCTGATTGTCAACTTAGGATTTGTATAACAAATGCAGAATAAAATCTGTAGAATCTATTTAGTTATTTTGAAGCTAATAGGGAAAAGCTAAGCTGATAGCATACTTGGTTTCAACGTTTTAAGGACTTCCTCAGAATTAGAGCAAGAAATCAATGTACCAAATTCTAATAAGTACGTCAGCCAGGAAATTATGTTGTGCAATTACTGTATGAACCGCTAACATATAAATTCTTAACTGCTTTTTTTAAAAATATGGAGACACTAAACGATTCTTTAGCAAATCTTAACCAGATTAAAGATATAAATTCAAAGAAGTTGAATGATTTGTAAATCACCACATTGCCTCTGTGTGGACATTACATGCTGTTTGCAACATTTGATATTACACTATGTTTGGTGCGTCCTGTAGTTTTTTTTTTATAAAAGCCTCAAACTCTAAAAACCCAGAGACCATTTACCTGGCACAGTTGGCTTTTATTGCCTCACAACGTACTTCACAGTTCTCTGCTGTACAATTAATTTCAATGGTTAAAACCCCACAACCTTCACACTGGAGTTCAAAACCTGCACCAATCTCCACCTAAACTACTTTCTTCAACAGTGAATTGAAAGCTGAGCAATGGTTTGATTGACATTTTGTTTAATATGATTTAGTCATATCCTTTACAGCATGTTACATCTGCTACACAATTTATATTTAAAAAAAATCTTGTCCAAAACATCTGGAACACAATAAGTTTTTACACTTGCAAATACATGAAAATATCGAGTGAATCACGCAATATTTAGGATCAGATCCCAGATGTACGAAGCAGTTCTTGTGGAACTGGAGTTCACAACGAGCAGCAAGGGCAACATGACCATTTTTAAATTCTTGGTTTTGTACACAACTATATTTGGTCATTTGCCTCAGAAATCAGTAAAAAAAAAAAATCCTACCTTTAACAGCATCTTCTACTGGAAGTCCCACAAAAGCTGCGAGATCATCGGCACTAATTGAGGTGTACGCTTGAGCTACAAGACCAAAGGCACGTCGTCTTGTAGCATCTTCAAAAGAAAATGAATAGGACAGCTGTGAGAGTGCTTAATCAGCTGCAAACCTGCACTGCTTACCTTTCAGTAAATGCCCGTTTGTTTTTATCTTAAAAATGAAGTACACTAAACTAACGTGATGCAAACGTCATAACACAACTTATCCACTGAAGCGAAAACTGCTTGGGAAAGCTATGAAAGGAGTGACTCACTTTTATTCTGACAACCGCATCATAATTTACAGAGAAGATTATGTACTTATTCTGCACTGATCTGCAGGAGGAGCAAACTTATCCGAGTACTCCATCATTAAACAACAATTTCATGATAAGTATGTCACACAAGAATTTACACAAATGTCCAAAACATCTCCTCTAAAAACAGAAAGGTTCCTTTTACAATAGTGCTTCCATGAAGTGCATACAAACCGACAGAGGGTGCAAGTAGTCTGTAGGTATCAATGTAAACCTTGGTACCTTTGTAACCTACTCTATAAAAATTTATAATGTGGCTCCTGGAATAGGACACAAGATTTGTAGAATCAAGAGGACTCTGCAAAAACATGCATATGATGAACATGGTTAACTGGCATAAATTTTATGGAGTTGAGCTTTTTTTGCTAACAAAACCTTAAGGTTGGAATCAACTGGAATAAAATTAAACACCAGCTACAACAATCCTTCAGCATTACAAACGGAATCATTCTTTCACGAGAGCTGGTTTTAAAAGGAGGAAAGATTGTTACCTTGGATGAGCTACAAAAAGGTTAAAACCAAATCCTCTCGTTTGGAGGCACCGAAACAGCTGAGGCAGCTAAATGGTAAAGCTTTCCTTTCCCTTTAAATTCAGGAAACCAGTGAAGATCAGGTGATATTATTGAACTCCAAACTAAGCCAGGGCTGAAGGGAGGAGAAGGAAATAAGTGGGACATTAAAAAGTCTGATTTTTAGTTGTTCTCACACCCTCACTAAACATTTTTGCTTTTGAAAAATGTGATAGTCGTAGAGAGATACAGCACTGAAACAGGCCCTTCGGCCCACTGAGTCTGTGCTGACCATCAACCACCCATTTATATTAATCCTACATTAATCCCTTATTCCCTACCACATCCCCACCTTCCCTCAATTCTCCTACCACCTACCTACACTAGGGGCAATTTACAATGGCCAATTTACCTATCAACCTGCAAGTCTTTGGCTGTGGGAGGAAACTGGAGCACCCGGCAGAAACCCACGCGGTCACAGGGAGAATTTGCAAACTCCGCACAGGCAGTACCCAGAACTGAACCCGGGTCGCTGGAGCTGTAAGGCTGCGGTGCTAATCACTGCGCTACTGTGCCGCCCTCAATTACAATGATATTGCTCAGGTTGTGCTAATTCAGTGAAACAAAAACAGGCTTGTATTTATATAGTGCATTTCACAACCTCAGGATGTTCCTAAGTGTTTTACAGCCAATGAGGTTGTTACGACCAGGTGAGAAATGTGTCCAGGGGTCTTCTGCTATCTTTACCTGGCTTTATTTTAACAGGGTTTTATTTTTGAACAGTGTTTAAAGCCACGCTTTTTGTGAATCCTTGTTCACAGCTTTCCAATAATAAGACAAAGAAACCAACACATCAGGTTCTCTCAAGTTTAAAGGAGAAAAACGAAATTTATTAAAACTTAGACTTAAACTTTAATACAGTTGATGCCTATGGATATACAACGTGCCCACGCGAGCATGCACACATGATATACACATGCAGGTAGGGACAGAAAAAAGAAATGATAAAGTGGAACAGTTTGAGGCAATACCTTGTTACTGTGCTTTGAGCTCACGGTATGGTCCTTTTGCAGGTAATTCTTGTATTTCGTTGGGGCCCAGTATTCTGCTTAAACCTTGTTCACATAGGAGACTTTTCTCTGAGGTTTATGCGTTTTCACAAGATTCAGTTCTGTGGGAAGGAGATGGAAGCAGGCAGGAGAGAGGTCTTCTCAAACCAGGAGCTCAAATCCTTGTTGGAAGTTCAAATTCCAGCAGCCAGCTAGTCATGTGACTAAAACTGGTCTGACCACTACTTCTGTGTTTGTGGATCCTGCTATCTTATCAGTCAACCTGGAATGCTAGTTCCCCACACCTTCAACGTCTGGTAATCAAAAGTCCATTGTTGGTTGAATGGGTCAGGGCAGTGTCCTTTGTCCCTTGTTCCAACACTGTCTGTAACTATGCAAATGTCTTTCCAGTCAGGGGCTTGCAATTTGAACTTTTAATGTTTATGTGGAATGTGTGCCTCAGTCTTGGCAGGTGGTGGCGGGGCTGGGGGGGGGGGGGGGGGTGGTGGGGGTGAGGGGTAGGAGTGCTTGGCTGACAAGGTACTTTCTGTAATGCAGTCAATGTTGTAATATAGGAAATGCTACAGCCAATTTGCACACAGCAAGCTCCCACAAGCAGCAGTGTGATGACCAAATAGGACACCCAGTTGCAATGGGTTAGATCTCCCAGACCTTTTCAAAAATCAATATCCTCTCCTCTCACTTCCAACCTGGATATCCGTTAATAAGGCATTTCCTGATGATCCTGCTGGTCTTCTACTTCTCCACAAGCTTCAACTTTCAAAACAGATTCAAGCCTTCATAGCCTTTTACTGTAACTGGCTTCCGAGAGCAGGTGTCTTCTATCGCTCTCGAGGCCGTAACCACAAATTTCATCTCTTACAACCTGTGTGAGGTTGCAACCGCTGTGTTCCCTTCTTCCTTGAGGCCACAACTGTTGAGTTCTTCTTACAGCTTGTTTGCCTTCAGAAAGTCTTAAATTTATCTGGACTCAGAAGTCAATAGCTTATTGTACTGCTTCAAAAATGCAGAGCCCAGAAGTCTGGTTTCACAAAGCCACTTGGGCCTTTCCATTGTTTCCAGGTGCTAACAGCTACCTAGTACATTTACATCTCCCAAATTACTGACTCCTTGTTTTACAACACGAAGGTCTGGGAGGGCGAAACCCATTGTTCTTCAGGTATTATCCCTGCAATATCTATTTTTGAGAAGAAATTCTTTGATTTGTGTTCTCTGTTGTCCTGGTAACCTTTCGCAGAATGGAGGTAAGGTCACTGACCTTCCAGACTCCATCCTGAACATTTAAAAATCACAATTTTTAAAACAAACATGTTACAAGGTCCAACGTTCAGAACACTGTGCTTTTGTGTATGAAATATTAGCAAAAGCAACTTTCAGATATTCCAACACAAGTTGTCGGAAACAAGATAGCGAAATGTATATTGATTTACAGCACGGCTGTGTTATTTTTTCAGGTTCCAAAGATAGGCGTAGCCACCTTTACAGAGGATCCACATATATGCAGGTGTCTTGGGTGAACACTTTTTTGCATTTGTTTCCTTGTTGTGGATGACACTAGCAAGACATTTATTACCCTTTTCTATTTATTATCCAGGCCCTGAAAAGGTAGTGGGCGAGCGAAACACTGTTAAAATTTAAAGTATGCGCCTAAAACAGGCTTCTACTTGTTGCACTATCCTGCTGAAACTGCAGCTGTACAACTAAAAATTATGTTTATATGACCTTTGGCTAATTGATACAGACTTGTGCAACTCATTCCACAATATTTGTTACTCCTTGACATATAAACACTGGTGGGACTCTAGGTTAAACACACACAGCAGTACAGATACATTCATTCTGGTTAGGCCTGAAATTCACACATTCTGGCCTATAATCTGAGCAACCACAATGATTGACCAGTCTGATAATCGCTAAATTACCTTGACAGCTGGATCTGCTTATTTTAAATTAAGCCACCTTTCCATAGCACAAAAATTACATCTAAAATCAAAGAAACTGGCTGATCCATCCAGACTGCCCTGGCACAACTTTTAACATCCATCTGCTTCTCCCACCCCCCCCCCCCCCACCCCCACCCATTGCTCCCACCAACCAGCCACCCAATCTCATTGTAACAAACCCCGCACTAATTTAGTGGAAGAAAATTCTTTGGGAAATTTCGCTCCAGCTCCCAAAGGTGATCCAACATGTTCCAGGAAACCAAGGTTATGAGGAAACACATACCCAAATACCCTCTTATCTTCTATACAATAAAGTCAATGCAACTCTTGCAGCATGATGTATCCTCTGTTGTAGGAAAGGGCATTCCTCTTGTTACGAATCATCAGTTAATTTAATTTTTTTCCCTCTGATTAAATTTCCCTGTTTTTTAAACCACCTGTCCGTAACTAGATTTGTGATTGAATTTCCTTCCCTCCCTTAAACCCTAATAATAAATGACCGTTTTAACGACACAGATTTTAAAGTTAAATCAAAGAAGTAGAGTTTATTAACATACTCCTAACCTCGGGAAGGGAATTTATCTTCGCCACACATGCTTACAAACATTCAGGGAAAGGTTAAAGACATTAAAAAAAGAGGCAAGGACATTTACTAAATAGAAACTTATCTTACCTACTAGCTAATAGGGATTTCATTTAAAACTAGTGTCGATGAATATCAAAAAAAGTCCAAAGATTGGAGATCATAGATTAGAAATGCCAAACAGGGGAGGAGCTGTTGGAGATATCTCTTCTCTTGCAAATTTCTTTTTCTTTGCACTCTCAAAGGTGATAATGGAGACAGCCAAATTGCTGAAGCCAACTTCTTTTTTGGACGGAGAGGAAATGGGTAGAAATCAGACCTTTTCTGCTGTTACTGCAGCTTATCTTCGAGTTGGTTTGTTTCTTGCTGATTTTTCAAAGTGTGGCTTCTCTTTAATTTTTCATGTTGAAAGGCCTTAGAGGAAAGTCTCTCCAGCTTCAAGCAGGCTGTGGCTTCTTGCAAGGAATTCTCAGGGAGAAGTACAAACTGAAAACATGCTGCATAAAATGACAGTTGACATTAATACTCAAATGCACAACATAATTTACAAGGGGGTTTCGCATCCATTCGTGACACTCTCAAAAAGCAAGTGGGTAAAACATCTATGGGATAAATATCAACTTGCACAGATAATGCAGTTTCTGTATTAAACTTGGCGCTCAGGCAATCTGGATGCTTTTCCTGGAGATCTTCACCAATGGTCCCCCTCCACCCTGCCCCAGTTTCTTATGAATTCCAAAACCCATCAGAAATGCAACTGAGCTCCACAACTGTGATGAGATAAAACACTATCAACTGCAAACTCTGAACTGGGCAGTGACCTAACCCAAGGCACTGCCAGTCTTTACTAAATCAGCCTCCTTGGGCCACAGTTATCAAAATGTCTCAACCTCCTGCCAAACACAAGCTATGCCAACAAAGTTGTTACAAACTTACATCATTAATACCCAAGTAAAAATTTTCAATACCATATGAACAGAGTACAGCAACTGTATTTTTTCATGGGAAATTACAGCTAACATACCCTCTAATTTGTTTTTGCAGCGAGCAGTCGATTTGTTTAATTATGCAGGCCCTTTATAATTTTGTGCAGTCCCACATGCGCACTAATTAAAATCTGTGTTTGCCAACAACACAACCACTAGGTGGCACAGTACTGGCACATGCACAGATGCAGCCTTATCGACAAATGTCATTGTCTGCAACGTTCAGGTAGAAAGCAATAAAGATGGCGCTGCTCAATTTGCCACTAGAATTGAACCCAAATCCCCTCACTCACCAATGGCCACGATCTCCACCTCAATCTCCACCCACAACAGTACCCTGCTCCATTCCACGATCGCCAACTCAATTGCTGCTTCTCTTCACTGCTCCATCCTGCCATCACCACCTCAATCGCCATGTTCAGTTTTCTCCTCACTCCTGTGATCACCACTTCCCTTCACCACGCCATCCCGCCGCTCGCTCTTCGCCTGGTGAACGGCAGGGAAGGGGAGCAAGCGGGGTCTGAGCGGCGGGGTGGTGGGGTAGGGGGCAAGACAGTGAGGTGGGAAGTGAGCGGTGAGCAGTCGGCAGCAGGAGAGAACGGTGGGATGGCGCAGCTAGCAGATGGGCGCAGCAGGGAGTGGTGAAGGGAAGCGGCGATCGCAGGAGGGAGCAAGGGAGAGGAGTGGCGATCGAGGCAGCGATCATAGGAGAGAATGGGGAGAGAAGTGGCAATTGAGGCAACGATCATGGAAAGGAGCATGGGACAGAAGTGGCGATCGCAGGAGGAAGTGCGGAAGAGAAGTGGCAAATGAGGCAGTGATCGCGAGAGGGAGCGGTGAGAGAAGTGGCGATTACAGGAGGGAGTGAGGAAGAGAAGCAGCGACTGAGGTGGTGATCACAGGAAGGAGCAGGGAAGAGAAGTGGCGATCACAGGGCTAAGTGGGGTACTGCTGGGTGGATGGAGGCGGCGATCGAGGCCTTTCTGGCGTGAGGCAACACTTAGAAGTCATTGTGTGTGATGTCATTACCTGATGTGCCGCCCGCAAGCGTGGATTCATACTGGCATGTTGGCAAATGTTTGGACAGACTGATGACGTCAGCAATCGCTCTGCGTTGTCAGGAGACACTCGGTATTTTAAAGGGGTCAACTTGTGCACAGCCTATGTGGGAACTTTCAGGTTGCTGTGCAGCCATGCAGCTTAGAGGGAACATTGGTGATAATGTTTGGAAAAGGAAATGTTAATAGGAATGAATGTTCAAAGTCAACTGATCAATGCAAGTTGTAACTATGCAAAGCTCCTACAAGAAAATTGACTGATCAACTGGTTAAACATCTTCTGAAAGGAGACCAATTGCTCAGCTGAGTAAGGCTATTATGTAACTGAGCCACACAGAGGTGTAAGGTCCTAGATTCAATAGGCAGTCTGTACTGAGTTGGTTGATGCGGATAGGGAAGGGAAAAATGTCAGGGTTTTTAAACAAGTGCTGCTAGACATGTTTGCATGTTGAAGTTAGGTGCTTGACTATAATATCCCTAGTGGCTGAAAAGCTTGGTGACACGCAATGTTTACACTCACACACCAACAACTGCCATTTGGATGATGCATGAGGGATACCAAGTTGCCATGGAATAGTACCCTTTGAAGGAAACAAACCTATTAAGCAAAGAAACGAAGAAAGAAAATTTGGTGGGAACAAAATGTTATTTGATATCTTATTTATAGCACATTGCAATCTCAGTTCCTACAGACGTAGTTTGACTGTGTGTAGACGTCCTGCAGAGAACTGTAAACTGCTCACTGTAATTAGAGCATGTTTGACCACATCAGGCTGCTTCTATACTATTAGAAAAAATTGATGACATTTCCCAGGAAATCCATAACTTTAAATGAATGCAACACTAAGCAGAAAGTAGAAATGGTTCGCTAGAGGGTTGAAAGATTGGGGGAGGGGAGGAGAAAGAGAGCAGGTTAGGCAATCAAAATGTAAGGGATGTATACCTGTCAGTTTTGGTACAGAATAACAAAGCTTAGCTTCTTTATCTCTAGGGATCAGGAATACCTTTAGCTGACCTTTCCCTTGGGAGTTATACTAAGTGCTGTATCATATATGAAATGGTAGTCTGATGGGCCAAATGGGCTTTTGTCATTTCATATTTCCTTATTTAAGCCTCTGCAGCACTTGATCCATTTGACAATTCACAGAGAAGCCATCCTGAGCATGCAGATCTAATCTACTGCATACTGACATACTCCAAGCAGCATGGGATCCACTCTACAGCTCAATGAGTCCACTCCAGTCAATGCAGGATCTCCTTCACAGCACACTGAATCTACTCAAGGAAATATGGGATCTACTCCACATTGCGCAGATGAGTTACTTTGAGTAGTACCACAGATAGTCCACATCCTGTACAGAAGGCACTCAAAACACCAGATCCACTCCGCAGCACAAAATGAAGCCATTCCAGAAAGTGCCAGCTCTATCCCAGAGATAAGAAGCTACTTCCACAAAGGCTTCAAAAGCTGCTCAGAGCCTAGCTGGCAACATCCTAGGGGCTATCACTGACCAGAAACTGAACTGGACCAGCCATATAAATGGTGTGGTTACAAGAGCAGATCAGGAGGTAGGAATTCTACAGCAAGTAACTCACCAAAATCTGTCCATCTACAAGGCACAAGTCAGGAATGTGATGGAATATTCTCCACTTGCCTGGATGGGTGCAACTTCAACAACATTCAAGAAGCTCAACACCATCCAGGTCAAAGCAGCCCGCTCGATTGGCACCCTATCCACCACCTTAAACATTCACTTTCTTCACCACTAATGCACAGTGGCAGCACCATATACAAGATGAAATGCAGCAACTCTCAAGCCTCATTCGACAGCACCATCCAAACCACTGACCTCTACCACCTAGAAGGATAAGGACAGCAGATACATGTGGATTTGTATCGCCGTTCCTTCTCTGTCACTGGGTCTTTTCCTAACAGGACTGCGGGTGTACCTACACCACATGGACTGCAACAGTTCAAGAAGGTGGCTTACCACCACCTGCTCAAGAGCAATTAGGGATGGGCAATAAACGCTGGCCTTGCCAGTGACGCTCACATCTCATGAAAGAATAAAAAAAGTTACAGAAAGCCAGATTTGTAGTTTAGAATCAGAAAAATTATCAAAGCGAAGTTAACAGACTATTCCGCTTCTCCATCCTCCCGCCATTGCAATGCACATATCCTGCTTCCTCAAACTCCAGGTCACACAATCTCCCTGAAAATACCTGAATTCTGAAGCACTGATCATACCTCTCAGTTCCTCCATGATAGGCTGGATGGTGTCAGACCATTGATGTGAGCTAATCACTGTGTAAATTCCAGGAAAGTCCCTTTGCCAGATACGCTGTCCCACAGACCAAATTGCTCCCAGCTCAGGATTAGCCTACAACATAGAAGAGAACAAAATATCACAGATAGCAAACAATTGAGAGTTCAGCTATTAACGTTAAGTATGGGAAAATATTTAATTGGCCTTGAACGACCTTGTCAAATTGAGAATGCTTTCTGAGATTGAGCAGTCAGCATACAGGTACAGCAAGTAATTACGAAAGGAAATGGAATGCTGGCATTAATTGTAAGGAGATGGAATTATAAAGTAGGGAAGTCTTGCTGCAACTGTACAGGGCATTGGTGAGACTACATTTAGAGTACTGCGTACAGTTTTGGTCTCCTTACTTGAGGGATATACTTGCATTGGAAGCAATTCAGAGAAGGGTCATTAGGCTGATTCTTGGAATGAACAGGGTGTCTTATGAGGAAAGGTTGAGCTTATAGTCTTTGTAGTTTAGAAAAATGAGAGGTAATCTTATTGAAGCATACACGATTCTGAGGGGGCTTGACAGGGTAGGTGCTGAATGTTTCCCCTTGTGGGAGAATCTAGAACAAGGGGCCACAGTTTCAAAATAAGGGATTTCCCCTTTAAGACGGAGGCGAGGAGGAATTTCTTATCTCAGAGGGTTGTCAATCTCTTGGAATTCTCTTCCCCAGAGAGAAGTGGAAGCTGGGTCATTCAATATATTCAAGGCTGAGTTAGATTTTGGATCTACAAGGGAGTCAAGGGTTATGGGGTGGGGTAGAAGGAAAGTGGAGTGAAGGCCACAATCAGATCAGCCATGATCTTACTGAATGACGGCGCAGGCTCGAGCGGCCAAATGGCCTATTCCTGTTCCTATTGCAGGAAGTCACTCCGTAGGCCCATATAGAAAACGTTTTGAGAAATGGCAGATACTGCTGTTGCCCAACATTTGAGCTGGATTTAACTGACCACTTTATATAAGCATTCCAGTCATCTATTCAGGACAGGTACATGGCATGTATGGTACTTCTAAGGTAACGTTCCATTAGAAGTGCTGGGCCGCTATGAAAGATTTTCCTAAATGCATGAAAAAAAATTTAGCAATGGGATTACTGCAAAAACTAATTCTTCTCAGCACCCATGGTGGCACAGCTGGTTACAGCAAACAACTGACCGCCACAGTCAGACCCCAGGCTCTACTCATGATCGTTACTGAGTTAGCCGATCTCAGTCGAGTAAAGTCTGTAAAGGGTTGAAGTGTTCAAAAGCCATTTGGTGCAGGATCTTACCAACGTTGAGAAAAGGAGAAACTGCAGCAGCAGCGGTGAGCAAATTGAGTAATAAAAACATGAACTGTAAATATTTGATGTTTGTATCAGATGTTTGTATTGTTACGACCTCAATGAGACCATTAACGTTAAAATACAAGCTATGAACCCTCAGACCAATTTAAAGAATTACACAATATTTCACTTAAGACTTTTATTATAACTAAAGAAATCCCCATTAACTAAACAGTACTTGTAAATCACTGATACCAGAAATTACAGTTAGTTATTTTCTTTACTGATTAAAACACTTGAAATCCTCACATCACACTTATACATTATGCAGTCTTCCTTCATGGCAAAATATTTGTGGTTAAAAGTCCCAAACTCCTCCCAGTTGCAATGGGTTGGATCTCCCAGACTTTTTGCAAAGTAAATATTCTCTGCGCTCACTTCTCCAAACACTTTTGAACTGGACATCTGTGAATAAGGCAATTCTTGGTATTCCTGTTGGTCTTCTACCTCTCCACAAACCTCACCTTTCAAAACAGGTTCATGTCTTCGCAGTCTTTCACTGCATCAGTCTTCTGAGAGCAGGTGTTCCCTCCCTCTCTCTCCTTTCAGGCTGCCACTGCTGGTTGTCTTCCTTTCTTAAAGCCCGCTCTGAGACAGCCACTGCTGCTTTCCTTTCATACAGCCTCTCCTAAGGTTGCTACCGCTGGTCTCCCTTCTTTCTTACAGCCTGTCTGTCTTCAGAAAATCTGTTAAATTTATCTGGAATCAAGAGTCAATAGCTCATTGTCCTTTTCCAATATGCGAAGTCCAGAAGTCTGGATTCAGCAGAGCCACCGAGACTTTCCATTATTTCCAGGTATTAGCAGCTGCCATGCACATTTGCATCCTCAGAATCACCGACTCCCTGCTTACGATCTAAAAGTCTGGGAAGGTGAAACCCTACAGGTGTTATACCCCTGCAGTCTGTTTCTTTTTTCCCCCAAATAAGTCTTTGATCTTGGATCTTGGTTGTCCTGGCAACCAAGATTCCTGCCATGTCTTCAGGCAGAGTGGATGTGAGGTCATATGACTCCTCTGACTCCAACTTTTACAAATCACAGTTTTAAAAACAATCATGGAACAAAGTCTAGGGTTCATAACAGTATTGAGGATTTAATTAGAAGGGAGTTGCTACACAGTATTTCTATGCGAGAATCAGACTGATAGTTAAGTAGTTCAGTGCAATAGGCTGTATTGAGTCTGCCAGATATACTCTTTTGCTGTCTAAGATCTGCAAATAACAGTTTCGAACTTGTGACAGAGCATTTACCAGTATAAATATTGCAATCTTTGTTGACTCAGGAAGGAAACATGACAGGGAAGAGCTTTAAATCATGCACTGATAAGAGCTATTTCAGTTGTACAAAATGTACGCACTTTCTCTTAGCATGGTGTAATGGAGCAAAGTCTACACTTAAAGAAACAACTTCAATTATATAATGCCTCAACACTTTTCAGAAATGTCTTCAAGCACTTGACATAGAATGAATAGTCAAATGTTATAAATCACAATGCACTTATAATGCGAAACATACGTGGTTGAGTACACATGGGTGGTATTACTGGCTGAGATTACTTCCAGGTAGGGAAGCAACATGGGGTCCCATGCGACAGAGGTCGAGTGATGTATGGACCCTGTGCAAATTCAGGGGAATCTATGATGGCAGTGATCATTCAGACTTGAGGTAAAGCAATCCATTGTAAACCTCATTTGCACAGCTTGTTATTGATTACTGTTAGTTTCATCAGAGAATGAGGAAACTCAGAAACCACTGATGCTTATCCCACCTGCACCCTAACTTTCCCATTTTACCATCCAGCTGTATTTTCAATGCCTCAACTGCTTTGCCCAGCAGATTTATTCCAAACAATGGGGCCAGAATTTGCTGTCAAAATAACAATGAGGCAAATGGCACTCACCATTATCTATGTGCAAATGGTAAAGCAACCTCAGGCAAGGGGCAGATGTGTGGTTAAACGCAGGTATCTAAAATTTGCTACTGGAATTGTGCCACGCAGTTTGCTTCGCAAAAACAGCATTTTACTGACTGGCTCCCCATTGACATGCAACAAACAGCAATATTTGCATGTTAGATTCAAATATAAATTTAAATTGGTGAGTAGCAAATTTAAAACTATTATATTGGGTCATAATTTACTGTAGCAGGGCATCAATGACTTGCGCCTGGATGTTTAGGTTTTAAATTTTTTGGTGTGGCAAATTTCTGAAAATGCAGGCTGGTAACAGCACAGTGAGGGAAATGGTATGTATGAGACCTGAGTGAATAGGACAAGCAACTGTGCATCTCCTTAACCCAGTCAGAATGAAGGATTGATACAAACTAAACTTACCACAGGAAGTTAAATCTGGTCATTTCAAGTCTAAAACAATGTGATAAGTAATTACCAATATCTGTGGCACTGCAAAATAACTATTACAAATGCGGAATCTAATTCTTTCTGCCCTATTCACTCAGGATCCAGATGTCCTATGTCCCTCAATATGCTGTTACCAGCTTGCACTTTGAGACTTGCCACTGTGACGGAAACCGCACCTTTCAGATGGAAACATATTAATTTTGTCATATGGAACATTATTTTGAACGCTTACTGGACATTAAACATAACTTGTTTTAAAAAGACCACAGAACAGCAGCTGAAAACATGGCTGCATATTTGCATTCTAAAAGACAGTGGCATGGATAGACAATGGGAGTACTCCCTGATTCAGTCAGTCAGATGGGTTTTGTCAGTAGTGATGATCAAGTCATTGAATGTGTAAGACCCAGCATTCCAGCCCCTCACCGAGTGTTTCTGGTAAGCTGTGAGGAATCCCCAAACCTCGCAGGCGAGGCTCTCTCAAGCAAAAAGCTAATCACATGACTAACCTGCTGGCCAACCTGGAGTTAATGGAATTGTTAACTGAACAGAAGAGTTTTTGGAAGAGACTGCAATTGAACTTCAAGGAGGAAGGACTCTCTCTCACGCAAAGTTCCAGGGACCCACGGAAGTAACTTAAGCCTCAAGATAGAAGGCCAGCAAAACAAGTTTGCAAGTGGGCCCGACTGGGCCCCAACGAGAACTGCCAAGACTTAACTTCAATCAAAGACTTTACATCCAACCCAAAACCAGTAACTCAACTCCATCTATTACTTTAAACCTTTTCCCTTTAATCTTTCTCCTCCTCTGTCTCTATTTGTATGGGTGTTTATCGCGTATGCATGTTCGCGTGATCGCATCATGTATTTTTAGTAGTTTTAACTGAGTTAGAGTTTTAAGGTTAATAAACTTACACCTTTCTTGTTTAAAATCTGAGAAAACCTGCCATGTTGATTTCTTTACAATTAGAGAGCAGTGAGCAAGGACTCACTGAGGGGAAGCTAAAAACAGTGTTTTAAAAGTTAAACCCTGTTACGGACAAACCAGGAAAAGGCTGAGGGGGGAGCCCGAGACCCCTTCCTCACCTGGTCGTAACAGAAATTTGAGGGCTAGTGTCAGGGATTGGACCCACAGACAAATGAGAAATTGGAAGTGGGAAGTGAATTGATCCAATCAAAAAGAGAAAAGTTTTAAATACAGGTTTTCTGGTGGTTGAGTGTGCTAGAATATTAACATGCCTGTGACTGAAGCCAGTAACTCCCCAAGCCAGGGTGAAGTAACTTGGGATAAGTTAAAGGTACTGTCGATGGAAGAGTTGAGAAATATGGCTGAGCAATGTGGGATCACTTTCCATGCCAAGGCCAAGAAACCAGAACTCCTAAGACTAGTGGCCAACCATTTTTCCTTCGAATCTGAAGCAGCAGAAACAGGGTTAGAAATAGACTCTGACAGGGTATTGCTAGCACAGATACAACTGCAACAGAAGAAGCTTGAGTTAGAAGACAGGAAAAGAGAGAAGGAAAGGGAGAGAAAGAGAAAGAAATTTCCAGAAGCAACAGGAGGAAAGAGAGCTGAGGAGGCTTGAGTTAACTAGGGGGCAACAGAGTAACCCCAGTGAAAACATAGAAAATAAAAGTGGTGCGGGGCTGTGTACGGAGTATTAAAAAAATTATCCCAATTGATTCCAAAATTCAATGAGGGAGACGTGGAAGCATTTTTTCCATCTTTTGAGAAACTGGCAAGGCAGTTAAAATGGCCAGCTGACAGCTTACTTTGCAGCAGTAGAGTCAAGCTAACAGGAAAAGCACATGAGGTTTACTCCCTGTTGCCAGATGAGAGTTCATCAAGTTATGAAGTGACAAAAAAATGCTATCCTCGGGGCATATGAGCTCGTACTAGAAGCTTACTGCCAGAAGTTTGGACCTTCAGGAAGCAAGCTGACCAAACCTGCTTGGAGTTTGACAGCAATAAACAACTGGCTTTTGATCAGTGGTTGAGGGCTCTTAAAGTGCAGCACAGCTATGAAAACCTGAGGGAGGTGATTTTGCTTGAGGAATTTAAAAACTCTCCCCTTCTCCATAACGACCCATGTGGAGGAACAAAAAATGCATAGAGCGAGGCAAGCCACAGTTCTGGCTGATGAGTTTGCTCTAAAATAGAAGTCGGATCCCCAGGAGGAAACCTTTCCAAATCACCCCCACAAATCCGAAAAGGACAAATGGTGAGAAGGCGATAGTAGCTCAAGCAGTCCTGGAGAGAAAGAAAAGCAGGGCACACAGCAGGCCCTCACCAGCCAAAAAGGATAGTGCTGTAAGTAGGAGTGAGACCCGGAGACCTGTGTGTGTCCATTGTAATAAAGCAGGCCATCTGAGAGCTGACTGCTGGAAATTACGGTGAAAGCCTGTCAGGTTAATCAGGGTACACCCACTCAGTGAAGAAGGAACCCTGATGGAAACACAGTTGAACAAGCTATGGCTTTAACTGGAGCAACAGAAAGGCCCAGAAAACATACTACTGCGGGTGCAGGGAAATTTAATAGGATTCCTGAAGGTCATCACGATTTTGTGTCTAAAGGAAGAGTAACACCATATTCCTCAAATGGGGCAAGCAAGTCCATTGTAATCCTCAGCGACACAGGGGCCACTAGATCCCTTTTACTGGGAAAAGGCCTGAACTTTCCCCCAGAGTGTGCATACCAGAGTAAATACCAGAATGATAGCAAATGGTACTGGAGGGCAGTGTACGCCCGTAGCTTTACACCAGGTGCACTTGCAGTGCGACCTAGTTTTGGGAACAGTGACTGTAGGAATTGATCCTAGTTTGCCTGTGGACGGGATTGACCTACTCCTCAGGTAATGATCTGGCAGGGGCGAAGGTGATAGCTTCCCCAGTAGTGAAAGAGACACCTCAGGAGGTCAGAGAGACAGGGCAGTGGCAGAACATGGTCCCCTGCAGTTCCCCTGCATGTGTAGTGAATCGGGCAATGATCAAACCAGCTCCCCTAGAGAAGACTGAATTGACACTGCAGGCAGATGACCATGAGGTCCGTCTGTCTGAAACTTTCTTTGGAAAGTTAGAGGACCCAGGGAATGGATTAAATGGATCTGCCCTAGCTGAGGCTCAGCGAGTCGACCCAGTATCAAGTTAGCACAGGCTGTACTGACTGAAATTGAAGCAGAGGGAGTCCCTGATTGCTACTATTCAAAGAATGAGGTACTGATGAGGAAGTGGAGTTCTCCTCACAGACCTGAGGACAAAGAGTGGACAGTGGTTCGTTCACCAGTTAGTGGTGCCACAGAGGTACCGGAGAAAAATATGAAGAATGGCCCATGGGATTATAATGGCTGTACGTGTCGGTATACAAAAAAACGAAGCCCGCATAAGACAGTGGTTTGACTGGCCAAAACTCCACAAAGATGTGGTGGAGTACTGTAGGAGTTGCCACAAATGTACATTGAGGGGAAACCCCAAACAGTGAAATCTGCACCCCTAAGTCTTTTATCGGTGTTTGGAGGACCCTCCAGCAGAGGGCTGGTGAATTGTAAGGGACCCCTGCCGAGTACAAAAGAGGACAGGCAGGCACAGGGCTGGCAAAAAGTTAAAGAAAGGGGAAAAAGGGACAAAAAGGACAGGTCAAAGGAGGTCAGAGTGGATTCTCAAATGGAAACCCCTACTGTCAGGTCAGCCAACCCCGAAATGTTTTAAAGATTAGACCCCTCATCCTCCTATGTAAATGCAGACACCAGAAGCACCCCACCAGAGTTGTAAACAGCATTCACAGAAACCTGCAGGGACAAAGAGTCCTCAAGTGGGCAGAGAAATTATGAGGGTGATGTCTCACCTAGTTGGAGTGCAGCAGAATCTGGACAAACATCTGCAAGCAGGAATGTCCCAGAGGACCAAGGGAAGATTAGCAAAGAATCCACCCCCACAGTCAGGAGAAAAGGGAAACAACCATACCCTAAAGTCAAAAGCACTTGCCTGACTCATCAAAGCACTGAAAGAGAGATCAGAGTGGATCCACCCACTGCGACTCCCATGATCAGAACTCCAAACCAGGGTTAATTAAATCTAACCCTCCCCCTGTAGACCTCAACAGGAACAAAGGCACTCTAGACAGTCATGGAAATGTGCAAACCTGCCCAAAAATCACTTTACTAAGATGCCCATTCCCAACATATTGCAGGCTGATATTGAAGAAACTTTAAACCCCTTGGGCAACACATAACTATCTCAGACCCACCAAGGGAAAAGGGGCAGTTTAAGGCAGCAAGGTTACCAAGGAAAGACAGACTGTAACAACTGCGCTCACAGAATTGTTTTTGGAAGAGACTGCAATTGAATTTCAAGGAGGAAGGTCTCCCTCTCTCGGTCTCTCTCTCACGCAAAGTTCCAGGGACCCACGGAAGTAACTTGAGCCTCAAGATAGAAGACCAGCAAAACAAGTTTGAAAGTGGACCCCACTGGGCCCCAACGAGAACTGCAAGACTTAACTTCAATCAACCCAAAACCAGTAACTGAACTCCATCTATTAATTTAAACCTTTCCCCTTTAATTCTTTCTCCTCCTCTGTCTCTATTTGCATGTGTGTTTATCATTTATCCATGCTAGGGTGGTTGTGTCATGTATTTTTAGTAGTTTTAACTGAGCTAGAGTTTTAAGGTTAGTAAATTTACACCTTTCTTGTTTAGATTTGAGAAAATCTGTCTGGTTGATTTCTTTGCAATTACAATTAGAGAGCAGTGAGCAAGGACTCATTGAGGGGAAGCTAAAAACACTTTTAAAAGTTAAACCCGGTTACGGACAAACCAGGAAAAGACTGAGAGGGGAGCCCTAGACCCCTTCCTCACCTGGTCGTTAACACCACGCAAAAAATTAAAAACCTAAACATTGAAGAGAAAGTCTCAGATGCCCTGCTGCAGCAAGTTATGACCCAATATATCTGTTTTAAATTTACTTCTCATCAATTTATATTTATGGCCGCTCTCCTACTCTCTCAGCTTAATTTGACTGTTCTGCATTCACCTAATCTATATAACTGGATATTTCATACATCTGCGTGAGGTACCTACCCAACTTAACCAATTTCTTTCCAGCCTGATGTGCTTGAGCTTACCATATCTCATCCCTATTTTACACTTAGGGTTAATCTTACCACCTTCTTCTGCCTCCGCTCTATGATCTTTCTTTGTGGTGTGATCAGAATTATCTAACCTGTCTCCATCAGTGAAATGTAAAGCCCAACATAATTTCTCCACTTCTCAACGCTTTTTAAAAATCACTTTGCCATAACTGTCAGCCTTTGCCAATATTATGCCACTGAAAATGACTAGTCTCTTTGGGAGTTCGGACAAGTGCAGAATACTGCGGAACTCCAGAAGCTGCTATCAAAGAGTCTACACTCCTTCATAGGGGCTTGGCCAAGATTTACACAGAGTGCTATCTCCCTTGTACACATGCATTGTCAAGAACTTCCATTCTAATGCCGTTGGGCTTGCTGTAACGGCCCTGCAAAAAGTTACATCCTATTGAATGAAATGTGAATGGGTTTTTAAATGGTGTGCTCACTTCATAATTACTGCTAAACACCCTTCGTGCTCCTGAAGATCTAATTTTATAATAATGGAATGTCAAATTTCTACACGATTAAAAACTAAACATTTTTAAAAACAATTCTTTTTAAGTCTATTTATCTTTATCTTAGCTTTTCAGTATTCATAATTTTATTTCACTTACGAAGGATTATTACTTTTAACTTTCTGGTTTGCTGTGTGTGAATAATTCAATTTGACTTGTTGCCTACCTGCTTGCTGACAATGCTGCTGCTGCACACCAAGACATCTCCTTGAGCTGGCATCAGATTTAAACTACCAAGGGGAAAGAGAAAATTCCTGCCACAGACATCACTAGATCTCCGAGGTCAGCGGCAAGCACACTTGCTTCATCACTGACTGCAAAATCCAAGCCATTATGTATTTAAAGAAAAGTGGCAAACCTCCAGTGGAATTGCTTGTATTGAGAAGAATATGCTAAAGTTTAATTTTGTTATGCTATGCAATGCACAATGCATTATCAAGGCCACTCACTGATTAACAGTGACTGATGACGTCAAATTCCGCTTTGATTGCATGGGATTCTAGGAGCCTTTTATCAGGGTTTTTGGGATGAAATTCGGCAATTCTATTGAGTTTCCAGTGAAAACTGTGGATCAGTGCCCTCGTTATTGTATGTTTCATTGCTTATATATATATTTTTTATACTGTAATTTGTTTTGAAGGCCACAATTTAGAGGTATGCAATATGCACTTGATTGGAGGTATCCTTATGGAGTCAAGCAGTAAGCAGGAGTGTGATGTTTAACAGCAGTTATGGAGGGGTGTTCCTGGGCTTCAGGAGCATTGTGGGTGATTCTAGTAAATTACAATTCTGAGGGGACAGAACCTGGGGTTTTGCAGTATTATGGACTGGAATGTGGAGTTTACCTTACTGGGTGATTCTTGAGTATCACAACAAAGGGAGGATTGAGTATTTTGAAATGTTGGGGGCTGAGTGCGTGGGAAGAGAGGAGTCCATATTCCAGTACCTGTGTCAGGTGGGTTGTTTGGTCTGGGAGCAATTTGGGAAGGACTGTGCATCAGCACCTGGGGGTGGATGGTACTTCAATACAGAGATAGACTGTAGGTTTTATTGTCTAATACACCGAGTGCAATCTTGCAATCTTGTAGCACTGCAGAAAGGGTGGGTGGTCAGAAACAGAACAACTGTGCTACATGAGAAGTGGCTAAACTGGGGGATAGGGGAATTTCATGGTGTGACAGAGGCGAGGAGGATACATCTTTTTTTCAACACTCTTGGGGGGAGAGAAAAACAAGAGGTGTGCCCCAAGGTCCTGGTGCACTAAGTAGTCTGCGAATAATGAGGGCTACCTAAGGTATAGCAGTCGGGAGCTCCAGGATTTGGCAGGGCTATGGAGGACATTTTGGAGATGCATGCAGAATCAGAAGGGCTGGGGAATAGTGAAATAATGTGTATGTAGCAGGACGGAACCACTGATATGGAGGACTCGTGGAATCTATGGGTATAGTATGAGGTCTGGAAGCACCAGGAGGAATTTTGGGATCTGAGAGGGGGAATCCTGGGTCTGGAAGCAATGAGAGTGGGATTTTAGGGCCTGACAGGGCCAGTTGGGGTACTCTTAGTGTGTTAACTCAGAGGTAGATCTTAAGGCTTGGCAGCATGAGAGGGCTCACAATATGTGGCATAACTGAGTTCGAGTGGGAGGTAGTGGGGGAGGGGTGGCGGGGAGCTGTGTCTGCATGGTGGGGAGGGGGAAGTTGTCTCCACAGTGGGCAGGGGTCGCCTTTAGGGTGCATCATTAGTGCAGGCAGGCCAAGAATCATTCTACAATTCACTGTATAGCAACAACTACTGCAGTATAAAGCCTTTAACAATGAAATACAAGGATTGAAAGGATTTCTCAGCTGAAATTTTTCTTGTAATACCTTGTTTGCATCAGGACTAAGTACTAAATGAATGTACATCAATGCGAAATACCCGTGTTAAGGTGGCTTCAGATGTTGGGGGCCCTCCTGCTGCTTCCAGACCTCACGAGTGCCCTCACTATGCCCACAGATGGCATGAGTACTCCATACCAGTCATAACCCCTCTTGCTATTAATAGTTTTGTGATCATTACTGAGCTGTAAGAGATGGCCGCCAAAAGGATTTAAAAATAATTGAATGATTTGGTTGGTTCAGATTCTGTTTTGCTGGTGGATTTTGGTTGCATTACTCACAATTGATGGAATATGAAATTTGAGTGAATGAAAAAGTATTGGTGACAAATTGGGAGCAAATAAAGACGACTCAGTCTAAGATGAAAAATATTGATAAACAGAATGTGTAGCATATTGTAACATTTTTATAATAATTTAAGATATAAATGTACTTTCAACCTAAAATAACAGTCATAATAACTCTGGGCAGAACATTTATCAGTAGGTTTGTAGAATACAAAATTGAACAATCCAATTGAGAGATTCTCAGTCAAAACCTGAGATTTAAAATGCTGCAAAAGCCAAAGCAAATGCTGCTCTGGGTTAAGTGGTACAATAGTAAGTGGTACAGTACCATAGAGGATATCTTACTGGAGCAGTAATCCAGAGGATAGGAATAAAGATAAGGAGACACGAGTTCAAATCCCACCACAGCGGCTGGGGGATTTAAATTCAATTAATTAAATAAATCTGGAACAAAAAGCTAGTATCAGTAATAGTGACCAAGTATCAGATTTTCATAAAAACTCAACTGGTTCACTAATGTCTTTTTGAGAAGGAAATCTACCGTCCTTACGGGATCTGGCCTATTGGTGACTCCAGATCCGCAGCAATGTGACTGACTCTCAACTATCCTCTGAAATGACCTAGCAAGCCATTCAGTTGTATTCAAGGTGATGGCTCACTACCACCTTCTCAAGGGCAATTAAAGATGGGAAATAAATGCCCTTGCCAGTAACATCCATATCCCATGAATTAATAAAAATAAGCTGCTATGGTCCTCTCCAACACCTGCAAAGCCCAATTCCATCCACGTCATCTCATGCTTCTGAAGCAAACAGCAGCATTGAAAGCAATGCTCCTAAAGCCATATACTCACAGTTTTGATGGCTTGAGGGATTCTCTTCCACAGGTACCGTGCAGTATTCCTGCAATAATTAATGGAAGCGCCAATTATTTGAATGTAACAATTTCATTGTCATTATAGCAATCAAAATCAAATTATCAAACTAAAACTCAAATTCCAACAGTGTTCACAGTGTCTCTGAATCTGACACCCAAAGTTGGTTTAAAAGCCATTACAAATTGACATGCAGAATGAGACTAGGAGAGGAAAAAAGTGATTGAAAATCATATACATATCTCAAAATTGTGTGCAGTTCTGTACTGTGAGCCCATATGTACTAAGAAGTGAGTTTAGAAAAGCCCAAAGCTATTTTAAATGAAGTCTTTAAAGCAAAGTAAAATTTCGTCCAGAATCCAGGTCCCAGCAGTGAAAAGTAAATGACCGACACACAGACCTTGGAGCATTCATTTTTAGAGAACTTCCAAGATCAAAAATATATAAAAATAAACTTTCAGTTCACTGAAAACAACCATAAACTCAACATGATGGGGGATTTCAGTTATGTGGAGAGATTGGAGAAGATTTTCTCCTTTAAGAGAAAGCTAAGAGGAGATTTGACAGAAGTGTTCAAAATCATGAGGGGTCTGGCACAGAGTAGATAGGGAGAAATTGTTCCCATTGGTGGAACCAGAGGACACTGATGAGGTGATTGGCAAAAGAGCCAAAAGCAGCACGAGAAATAACTTTTTTTTTACACACAGCCAATGGTTAGGATCTGGAATGCACTGCCTTTGAGTGTGGTGGATTGAGATGCAATCGTGGCTTCCAAAAGAGAATTGGATAATTATCTGCAGAGAAAAATTTTACGGGGCTACGAGGAAAAGGCAGGGGAGTGGGACTAACTGAATTGCTCTTGTAAAGAGCCGGCACGGACATGACGGGCCTCCTTCTGTGTTGTAACTATTTTATGATTTTATAGCACCATTTTAATTAGAGTCACACAGCACAGAAACTGGACCATCGTGTCCATTCTCCTTGCAAGTTTCAAATGTAAATATTACCTGGAACTAGAGTTATTGATATTGAAGTCACTGAACTTGATCATCATTTGCTTAAGTAGCTAAATTTTAACATGCAAAGAGCCCTCTTCTTTGTTTTGTTAGCCTTTAAATTGCTTGTTTACAAGTATTATTGCAAGGCATCTTTGATTTAGATATTGGCAGTAACTGGACATAGATGCTTTACCACAGTGACTATTGAGGCAGAGAATATCACATCATTTAAAATAAATTGCGTAGTATCTGAAAAGGAAGAATGTAAAAGGATACAAAGGAGTTAGTGCAAGTAACTCCAGTTAAAAGCATTGTTAAGAGCGCTTCCTTTCTTTCGTTAATTTTTTGTTGCCAACTGTGCAACAGCCCCAACAAACAAATTTCTCTGCAGCACCTGTGGAAGAGCCTGTCACTCCAGAATTGGCCTTTATAGCCACTCCAGGCGCTGCTTCACAAACCACTGACCACCTCCAGGCGCGTATCCATTGTCTCTCGAGATAAGGAGGCCCAAAAGAAAAAAAAGAAAATAAATTGCGTAGTATCTGAAAAGGAAGAATGTAAAAGGATACAAAGGAGTTAGTGCAAGTAACTCCAGTTAAAAGCATTGTTAAGAGCGCTTCCTTTCTTTCGTTAATTTTTTTTTGAGGACTTGAGATGCTGGAACTTTGTTTTTTTTTTAAAAAGAGGTCATCAGAAAGTTTTTTGGACTGAGCTTGTAAACAACAGTTACTGGAAGAATCAAAGAGTGCTAAAAGCAAGCCCTTACTGGAAGGCTGAAATAAAAACAAGAAATGCTGGAAATACCCAGCAGGTCTGGCAGCATCTGTGGAGGGAGAAGCAGAGTTAACGTTTCAGGTCAGTGATCTTTCACTGATGCTGCCAGACCTGCTGAGTATTTCCAGCATTTCCTGTTTTTAATTCAGATTTCCAGCATCTGCAGTATTTTGCTTTTATTTTAGCTTCTGCCTTATTGGAAGGCAGATAATTACCCAGCATGGTTTTTTTTTTTGACTCGGGGAAAGATGTTTACAAAGAAGTGACAGGTCAAGATTTATAGGAGTCAGGAGACTTGACTCTTGTGACATTGTTTTTTTGTTTCACTTTGGACAGTGGGTGGGTGTGTGGACAGTGTTACAAAAGACAGCTGGAGAAAACTTGCCAAAGGAGCCAACCCCAACTCAGCTTGTTCCAGCTCTTTAAAAAAGCCTGCCAACTTTTCCATCTCTAGAAACTGCCTGAAACCCCGTTGCTGCATTTTTCCTGGAAAGCCTGCCTAAACTAATCTTCAACGTTGCCTGACAAGAACTGTTCTAGAAAGATCCCAGTGACAGCCATCTACGCATATCTGGGATGCCAAGCCAAAACAAAGGACATCTGACATCTTTCCATATCTTTTCTTTTTTTCCTTCAAGGATTAGCAAGTATTTGGCCAAAGTTTTCTTTTTCTCTGTGTTTTTTGTGATAGAGTTCTAAAGAGTAAACCTCTATTTTTCCCGTTAACCAATGTGTGTGTGTGAGGGGTTAAGGTAAAAAGGGAACTTTTATATTTCAATCTGTGAGATAATGCTTTGCATGTTAGGACTTGTTTTATAATAAACAGATAATTTTGTTGTTTATTAAAGAAACCTGGTTGGTCTATTTTATTCTGGGATAAAAACAGAGTCTATGATTGACCATATTGGTAACTGGGAAAAAAGTTAAATATATGTTGTGACCTGTGGAGAAACTGAACTAGAAAAACAGAGCACTCCTCTTGCCTTGGTCGTCACAGCAAGATGGGTTGAATAGCTTTCTGTTAAACTCCAGAAAGCTTGTGATGGAAGGATAATGCTGGAACTTATCTTTACTTAGTTTCAGATTTATTGTACAGAGTAAAAGGATTACAAACATGTAGCTCCTCACTCAAACCCTCCACCAGTCTCAGTAAATGTTTGCTTATAAGTGCTCAAGTAAGACGCCAATAAACACCCTCCACCTGCATATAATCAAGCAACTGATAAAATTAACAGATTAACTGATTGTTTCTTTTATAATACAAAGTGGATTAATATGTTCAAACATTTCAAAATAAATTCCATATTATGCACAAATTATTGACCGCTCAAAGACCATTTCAAAATAAATCAAAATAAATTCCATATTGGGTACAAAGCATTACATTGTGAGTCGTCCCTCCTCTAGCACCCCAAACAATTTATTTGTACTCGCATTTCTTTTGTGAAACAACAAACAGCTGATGACTTGCATCTACCCATTTAAGTTTGGAGATTTCCTTTCTCTCCAGCATTTGTTTCAATCCAGTAAGGTCCATACACAGTCTTTTCTCACTCTCACTTTTTGCAGAGTGTACATTATCCCACAAAGAACGATTATCCACATACCATTCAAAATGGGTACCCTATATTCTATATGTCCTTTGTTCAGAATTTCACCCAAAATGTTTGACAAATAGAACTCCACATCCACTGCCTCCACAAGACCCAGTGTTTCTGCAGCGAAAGTGCTTTTAATGACCGGTTTCATTTTCTTAGTCTCCCAAGCTAAAGGACAACATTTCCCATTTTCACCCATCAGAAATATTATGAAACCAGCTGCACTCGAATACCCATCAGCAAGATTAACAGGTGAATCATTACTAAAAATTATTAGCTTCATATCCTTTGGATCACCTGAGGATGGGAACTTCAGTACACATTTCTTAAGATTTAGTTTTTTTTTAAATGTTTATTTGCCTTTAAAACATTCTCGACTTTTGGATGCTTCCTCATGGTGCTTAACTCCAGCACATCAAAACTAGTAATAGGCCCAGTCTAAGAGCACAATCAGTTTAACTGGCCAATCAAGCTTCGCAATTGCACAGTCTCTGCTTTAGATATATCTTCTTTCTGTGATGACCTAACGCGATTAATCGGGATGGGAATAACACTCTCTAAATAGGATTGTTGACTTAAAGATATTCCAGACTTAGTCTGCTTAATATCTAAACCAATATATTTAAAGGCCCCAAAGGCCTGACTCCCAATCTTAAATTCTGCCCTCCTATGAGCAACATATTTCTCAACATCCGCAGAACCACCCCTTAAGAAATCATCAGCGTACACCATGAAGATACCTGAAAGTTTCCCTTTATGATATCAACAAAAAAAAATTGCAGGATCTGCTTTTAGTTGAACACAACCAATTTTCAACAAAACAGATCTCACCGAGAAATACCACACCTTGCAAGCATCATTCAGGCCATATACACTTTTGCTCAGTTTCTATATTTTTCCTTCCGCATCTGCTGTCTCTTTAGGTGGATTGAGAAGAACTTCTCTCTGAAGTATCACCCTGGAGAAATGCTGCTTTTATGTCAATGGATCTAAACCCATCATGAATATGTAGTCAAAAGAGCTAAAAAGATTTTCAACATTAATTTGGAAACTGTAGGACAGTCTATATAACATCAGTATCACTCAGTCGCTCTTCAAAACTCTCGTAGCTAGCCTTATAAGTTCGATCGTGAAGGACTTTTTCAGTACAAATCCATCTATGTGACAAGGCTGGCTGTCACCTATCTGGTACGTCAGAATAAACTCCAAACTCTCTCCAACTCTAATTCCTTAAGTTTTGCTTCTCTTATTAATTTATCCTCAAGTTTATTGGCAGCCAATAAAACTTCACGGTCATGAGGACTTCTGTTTCTAATTCTATTCCGAGACTGCTCTCTAGCTTTTGTTTCATTGTGGAATCTGCTCCAACTCAGGCCTCTATTAGCACTTTGAAGTCTTTTGGGACTACTGCTAGAAGATTATTGGAGGCTCTTTCTCCAGTACGTGATCGCCTCCCTACACAAGAGTCACTTCCAGACCCACTATTAGAACTTGCACTGCGCTTTCTTTTCTTCTACTCTTTCACCCCATTCTGCCAGTCCATAGCTGTGGCTTCTTGGTCATCATCTTGAACATTTAACCAACATTTAAACTTGCCTGTAGATTTTCCTGCACATCCCACAATTGTTGCATCCCTCCATCTATTAGACCCGTCTCGAATATATGTCACCTGAGTACCTACTTGGGCCAATTGTCCTTTGGATGCAATAGCTCGAGCGTCATGATCCCTCACATTACTATCCAACCCTTGATTGACCTCATTCTGTTCCTCAGGACCTTCATCACAAAACACATGAGTATTTGAGGTACAAGGTGCATCATATCCCTCTACAAAATGTCAGAATCTGAGCAATTGATAACCAACCCCGATCAATCACGAGAAATGAACCTTAACAGTTTGATTTCCATGCTTAATAACTATCGTCTTACCATCATGACTGATTACCTTACCATTCCATTCCCTATGGCCCTCTCTTTTATAATACATCAAATCTCTTGCATTAAATTCTGCCTCAGATGGCCTTATACAATGCCTCAGAGCTCTCTGAATTTTCTGAGGCCTCAGCCTTGATGAAAGCCGGTCTCCCTGGCTGCAAAGCATTCAAATTTGCAGAAATAAATTGATCCAAGTGTAGTAACATCGAGAGCAGGAGGACTGTTGCACAGTACAGAAGACAATTTCGGATTCCGGCCATAGACCAATTGATAGGGACTATATTCTCCAACCATCTGAAACAAATTCTTCACATGAACCACCCATGCCAGGGCAATTGTCAACTTGCAGTCTGGCTGGTCAGCTAAGATTTTATACAGCATTTTATCAACCTCTGTATGATTCCTTTCATGGAGACCATTGCTGAAAGGTCTTTCAGCTGCAGTATTCATAACCATAATGTTCATATTTTCACATGTTTCTGAACTCGTCAGTGGCAAATTCCCCTCCATTATCAGTCAGAAACTTAGCTGGTGCCCCAAGAACAGTCCCTACCAACTTCTCCATAATTTTGTCTATAATCACCCTTTTGTCCTTGATATTTATTATTGTAGAAACACTAAATCTAGTTGCTAGGTCTATAAAATGTAGAATGAAAATATTCTTGCCTTTGTCCCACACCTTTAAATCCATGGTAACTACTTTGTTAAAGTCATGTGCCAATGGAAGGCTGACAATAGGATGCGATGGTGTCTGTCCTCAGGTACTTTAATCTTTATCATCCGCGTATACTCTTCATCAATCACATCTGCACCCTTTAGCAGGAATTTTAATCTTTGATATGGGTGAGTAAATTGTCAGTGTAACTTTAAGGCAATTTGCTTTTTATCTCTCCAATTCTTAACCCCTGATGCCATTAATACTGTTCTAACACTGACTAGAAACATCAGGTTTTGTTAAGGGGATACAATAATGCACTGACTGAACTGCAAATTCACTGAATTTCCAAAAGCAATTGCCTTATCATGCTCCATATCGAGTTTCATTGGTGCCTTTTTCATTGAAGGCTTACAGTAAAGATATCTCACTAGAGACTACAGCAGTACTGATAAAGTGGCTTACTCCAGCTATTTTACATGAAATTACAACTCTCTTCAGTGACTTCAATGTGTTGTCATCACCAAAACTAAAGCTGGTAGTACTTTTATACTCCTTAACCTTGCGTCAATCCTCACTACTGAGTGAATTCAGGTAACATTGCAACCAATCAGTTCAACACACTATCGATTTGCACGTACTATCCAATACAGCACAGCTGAACAAATCCACAACTAACACATGAATCACAGGACGAAAACTCCTTGTGACTAGTACAATTGGTTCAGATTCATCAGTACCTTCCTCCTCTGCCTCAGAATTCTGTGAGTTGTGTGTTATTTCAAGGACTCTTCCCCTCCACTTAGGGCAGTTCATTGCATAATTATACTTTGAGTCACATCTGAAGCACCTATCAGCTGCTCCTTGGGCATTCCTGGGATGCATTCGCCTACGATTGCTATGTTCCAATTCTGTCTTCCACTGTAAAAGGCAGACCTGCTAGAGGTCCTTTCGTCCTCATTCCTCCTGTCTTTAACTCTTCCATCGTACTTATGCCTGCTTCCAATATCTGGACCATTTTGAAATCTAGCAAACATCGAGTCCATTCTTTGCATCACCACAGAATGCCCTGCTTGTTCTTACTTCGCTGCAGAAAATGACTGCTTCCTCAGGAATTTCTTTAAGGCAGCAGACATTGGATCCAACAGGGAGTCTTTGTCCAAGAATCTAACCCCAGTTAGAACCAAGAGCCTATGCGACACCCTAGCACAATCTAGCAATTTAAAAGCTGGTACTTAACCAGGGATCCCCAAATTGAAATTCCACATCTTTTATACAGTCTGTTAAAGTTCAGAACATACTCCTCCATTGAATAACCATCTGTTTTCCAAAATCTTATCAAAGTTTGACCATGCTTCATAAGCATTCAATAGGTAATCTTTCTTGTAAGTTTCATCCAAAAATCCTAACATAAGATCCAACCCTTCATCTGTATCCAACTGACGAGCATCCAGTTCACAAAACACTTTACTTCTGATTTTACTTTTGGTAGGAAGTGACAACACCAAGGACATACCTTGTTTCCTCTTTGGTAGAGATGTATCCCATGTCGACATAACCACTTCATTCTTCCACTGGTAATATGGTTCAGACTCAGAACATCGGAGGGTAATCATACCCTGACAATTTACACTTGTTTTCTACCATATTTTCTATAATAGATCGCGAGATTTTAGTTTTCTATGTAAAAAAAAAATTCTTAGTTTCCAACATTCAGCTTTAGGCAACCATTCTCTGCTACAATGTTAAACTCCAGAAAGCTTATTATGGAAGGATAATGCTGCAGCCTATCTTTACTCAGTCTCACATTTACTGTACAGAATAAAAGGATTACAAACATGTAGCTCCTCACTCAAAACCCTCCACCAGTCTCAGTAAGTGTTTGCTTATAAGTGCTCATGTAAGATCCCAATTCACACCCCTCACCTGCATATAATCAAACAATTGATACGCAATTAACAGATTAACATCTTCTGTGCTGCACCAACAACTTGCATTTATATATCATCGTTAATGTAATAGAACATCACAAGACGCTTCACAGAGGCATTATAAAACAAAATATGTCACTGAGCCACATAATGAGGCACAAGGGCAGATGACCAAAAGCTTGGTCAGAGGTAAGTTTTAAGGAGTGTCTTAAAGGAGGAAAGTGAGGTTGAGAAGCAGCAAGGTTTAGGGATGGAATTCCAGAGCTTTGGGTCTAGACAGCTTGATGGTGGAGGGTTTAAAATTGGGGATACTCAAGAGGCCGGAATTAAAGGAGCACAGATATCTCAAGAGCTGGAGGAGATCACAGAGATATGGAGAGGAGATGCCATGGAGAATTTGAAAACAAGGATGAGAATTTTAAAATTGAGGCGCTGTTTAATCAGGTGCCCGTGTCGGTCAGCGAACACAGGGGTGGATGAATGGCATTTAGTGCGAGATAGGACATGGGAAGCAGAGTTTTGGATGACTTCAAGTTTACTAAAGGTAGAATGTAGAGGGTCGGCCATGAGTGAGTTACAATAGTCAAGTCTGAACGTAACAAAGGCATGGATGAGGGTTTCAACAGCAGAAGAGTAGAGGCGGGGCAGACACAGGCAATGTTACAAAGGTGGAAATAGGACGTCTTCATGACGGAGCGGATATGTGGTTAAAAGCTCAGCCTCGGTACAAATATGACAAGGTTGCGAACAGTATGGTTCAGCTGCAAACAGGTGCCATGGAGAGGGGTGGGATCGGTGGCGGAGTGGAGTTTGTTGTGTGGGGGGGGCGTTGGTGGTGGTGGTAGAGTACCAAATACAAGAGCTTCAGTCTTACCATTGGTTAATTGGGAGGAAATTCCTGTTCATTCAGTACTGGATGTCAGATAATCAGTCTGGCAATTTAGAGTCAGTGGAAGGACTGAGAGGGGTGGTGTTCAGGGCTGGGTGTCATCAGTGTAAATGTGGAAACTGAAGTGTTTTCAGACGATGTCACCAAGGGGCTGCATGTATTTGAGAAATAGGAGGGCTCCAAGGTTAGATTCTTGGGAGTGACACCAGAGGTAACTGAGGGAAAGGGAAGATCGATGGTGATTTTCTGGCAACAATTACATAGATAAGAATAGAACCAGGTAAGTACAGTCCCACACAGCTGAACGACAGTGGAGAGGCATTGCAGGAGGATGGTGTCATCAACTATGTCAAAGGCTGAAGACAGGTTGAGAAGTGTAAGGAAATATAGGTTTGCCTTTGTCAAGGTCACACTGGACGTCATTTGTGACTTTGAGAAGAACAGTTTCTGTACTGCAGCAGGGCCTGAAACCTGATCGGAGGAATTCAAACATGGAGTTCAAGGAAAGATGGGCACGAATTAGGGAGGTGACAACACGTTCAAGGACTTTGCAGAGAAAAGACAAACTGAAGATGGGGCGGTAGCTTACAAAGACGGAGGGGAATGAAGGGTTTTTTTTTCAGGAGAGAATAAATTTGATAGAACCTGAGGAGAGAACCAGTAACAATATCAGCTAACATGGGAACCAGGAAGGGAAGCTGGGTGGTCAGTAGTTTAGTGGGAATAGGGTCAAGAAAGCAGGAGCTGGGTCTCATGGACAAGATGAGCTCAGAGAGGGCATATGGGGAGATAGGAGAGAAACTAGAGAAAGATACAAGTTCGGGCTAGGGGTGGGGGGAAGCCTTAGAGGAAGTTTGGCCCTGTGGGTTAGGGGAAGGGAGGAAGTGACAAAGGCAGCTGATCAGATGGTCTTAATCTAGGTGATAAAGAAATCCATGAGCTCCTTGCACTTGTTGGAAGGGTGGAGACGACAAAGGAGAGGTGTTTAAGAAAACAGCTTGCGATAGAGAAAAGAAGGCAAGGGCTAACTTTGTATTTATTCCAGGATGATCCTGGAACAGTAAGCAGTTTTCGCAGATGAGAGTATGACCCGATAGTGCTTTAGGTGGTCCAGCCAGATCTGGCAGTGAATGGCTAAACCACTTGTCCGCCATATCCATTCAAGTATGTGCCCCTTGGACTTAAGGGAATGGAGATGAGGGCCATACTGAGGCGATGGTCATGGGGAAGTAGAGTAATGGCTTTAATGGAGACTAGGACATCAAAGGTGGAGAAGAGTGTGGTTGAGCAGATCAGTAGCTACAGAAACGTCATGGTGAACAGAAGGCCAAAGGCTAGACAATTGGGAATTTGAGAGCGCAGTTCCAAGTGAATTGGGGAAGTTATTTTCAGGGAGTGGATGAGGTGGTAGAGCTTGGAGACGGAAGCAGGATACAAGGAAGGAATCAGAGATGGCCTTATCTATCATTGATACTCTGGGGGTAGCAAGGCCACATGAGATGGCAAGGTCAAGCTGGTGGCTGTGAATATAGGTTGGGGAGTTTATGTGGTGTGATTAAGCACGGATAGGTAGGCACTGACCTAAGAGAGAGAGAGAGAGAGCGTGATGGAGGTTAAAATCACCAGGATGAGATGCCGCTCAGTGCAGATGCTGAGGGAGGAAAGCAGTGAAGGTAGCTCATTGAGAAAATGGGCATGGTAGCCTCAGAGCTGAATTTCACCTCCCTGTAATGCAACTCATCTCAAGTTTAGAAAGTGGAACAATGGGGTGAGAAGCTGCATGGGGTGTTCTGAACCAACATTAGAATCAGAGAATGGTTACAGCACTGAAAGCAGCCATTCGACCTGTTGTGTCCATGCCGGCTCTCTGCAACAGCAGCTCACCTAGTCTCACTCCCTTGCCTTTTATGCGGAGCTCTGCAGATTTTTTTCTCTTCAGGTAATTAGCCAAATGTCCACTATTTGCATGTTAAGTCCCAGGCAATTTCATACTATAAATGGGGTTATAGAGTATAACATTTCAGGGACTTTAATCATGGATCAGTCAGGAGGGTGGCCTCTATGAGTTATTTAAAGAGTACTTTGAAATTAATTACCGTGTGAACATGACTAGCGGTGACTGCTAAAGTATTAAATGCAGATGCTTTGTGTACGTGGGAGTGGGTACATAAATTCCGAAATGGTTCGCACGATAGCATCACTATCCTCTAAATATTTACTTATACAGATTTCTCTACACCAATAAAGCCCATTTTCCAGAATATAGCACAAAAATAAATCAAAGATCTCCATCCACTTCCCTCCATCCTTAGAGATCCCCCCCAGAGAGTCCGGGAACGCAGTACTGAGTCTCCATATTCTAACAAACAAGAGGACTATAAACACATTTCTCCATTTGGTGTTTGTGTGGATTTTTTTTTTTACTGGCAGCCACGTGTTATGCACATAATCACAGTACAAATATATTGCGCTGCAAAACAGAAGCAGTCCATCGAGTAGGAAAAACAAAAATTAGGCAAGAAGCTATTGGCTCAGTTTGAGGATTTAATATCTTTCAACAATAAGGGACTCATTACCCAACAGATTTTAAAACTTTGCAGTTTGCACTTGAGGTTAGAGTTACTTTAAGGGTTCCATACTGACCTTTTAAGATAGCCTTTTTTATGCCTGTTCATAATCCTACAGCCTTTAAAAAAAATTACAGCTGTGGAACATTTTTTCAAAGCCCAACCACAGTGTTGCAAGAACCAGTTTTACTACAATTGCTGATAAAACAATCTCATGCCTCTTGGCCAGGTTGTGTAATGGAAGCCTGGAAGAGGTTCAACCTCTAGTCAAAATAGTTATCGAACAAAAAGCAAAACCTCTCGATAGGCACATGGTTGAATAATTCAAGCATATTTCCTATCAGGCACAGAGTTCCCATCAGGGTACTGCCTTCGATTTTCTTTTAATACACAATCTAGAGGGGTCAGGGAAGGGATTGAAAAACAGAACCTAGTACAACTTGATCAGGACTGAGAAAATAATATTGAGGAGAAAGCTAAATACAGTCCTTCAGAAGAGTTTAATCTTACATATGTGCAAAATAATTTGCCTGGTATGAATTTCTCATCTAATCTGGGGGGACAACATGTAACACACTGCTGAAAGATTCCTCCAATGCAACACTCTACAAGAGAAAGAGCGAAAGATCAGATTCCTGCAGCTACCACGATATGTCAACCCTCTTTTGTATGGAAAATCTTAACAAGAGTCCTTCTCTCCAGGTTGATCAGCACCACTGACAATATCCTACCTGAATCACAATATGAATTTCACTTTCAATGTGGCAATGTCAACAGGGTCTTTGTAGCCAGGAAGATCAAAGAAAAGTATGAACACAACATTGTCTCTGTATACTCAAGTGTTTTGACAACTTATGCCAAGAGGATCTCTGGTAATTTCCAGCCAATTGCATAATGGAATAATAGACATTGTGACTGCTGACGGCAACTTCCCTGACCCATTCTTTATCTTAAAAAAATAACAAAAGTATGTTTCAGCACCTAATGATTCTGTGCAGCCATGCTTGAGGATGTAACCATAAACCAAGGCACTAGACTTTACATCAAGGCTTGAATAAGCAGAAAGCTCTTCAAGCTCAGACAATTCCAGACACAGGCCAAATTTAGAGAAAATCTTATCTGAGCTCTTACCTTTCAGACAACTGCACACTTCCACACTGCGAACAGCAAAATATCCATGACATAAACCTCTTCGCAGCTTTTGTAAAAAATAACAGTAATCAACAAGACTAGCCTTTGGCAAACTACTGCACATACATGCAAGTCACATGTTGAGCTCGCAAGTCAGCAACTTCACTTCCAATACCAGTTAGTGCTGCAGTCATCAGCAACTGACACGATTATCACCAGCTCCTGCAGAAAAATTGGGTCACAGAAGTACCGCAATATTCAAACATTTGAGGTGCCGTTGCTCTGCCTATATCAAAATCAGGAGTTAACTGATGTCAGACATACATGCAACATAGCTAAGAACTCCAATCTGACTTAAGGAGATTGGAATGCAATTACAATCATGCAAGCTGAATCATAGAAATCACAGTCATTATAGCAAGGATGGAGGCCATTCGGCCCATCATGTCAGTGCTGGCTGACAAGTAGCCATCCAGCCTAATCCCACTTTCCAGCTCTTGGTGCATAGCCTTGTAGGTTATAGCACTTCAAGGGCATATCCAAATACTTTTTAAACATTGTGAGGGTTTCCGCCTCTACCACCTTTTCAAGCAGTGAGTTCCAGATCCCCACCAGCCTCTGGGTGAAAGAAATTGCCCCTGAATCCCCTCTAAACCTCCTATTTCTTACTCTAAATTTATGTCCCCAGGTAATGGATCCCTCAACCAAGGGGAATAGGGCCTTCCTATCCACTCCAGCTGGACCCCTCAATTTTATACACTTCAATTAGGTCTTCCTTCAGCCTGTTCTGTTGCAAAGAAAACAATCCTAGTCTATCCAATTTTCCGCATAACTAAAATTCTCCAGTCCAGACAACATCCTCGTAAATCTCCTCTGTACCCTCTCTAATGCACTCACATCTTTCCTGTAGTGCGGTGACCAAAACTGCATGCAGTCCTCCAGCTGTGGCCTAACTAGTGTTTTATAGCATACAGCATAACCTCACAGTTCTTATATTCCAGGCATCGGCTAATGAAGGCAAGTATCCTGTATACCTTCTTCGCTACATTATCGACCTGTCCAGCCACCTTCAGGAATCTGTGAACATGTAGTCCATCTGCTCCTCTATACCTCAGTATTTTACAATTTGTGTATTCTCTTACCTTGTTAACTGTTCCCAAATGCATTACCTCAAACTTCTCCAGATTGAACTCCATTTATGTTTTATTTATTTATTTACAAATACAGCACTGAAACAGGCCCTTCGGCCCACCAAGTCTGTGCTGACCATCAACCACCCATTTATACTAATCCTATATTAATCCCATATTCCTACCACATCCCCACCTTCCCTCACTTCCCCTACCTACACGAGGGGCAATTTACAATGGTCAATTTACCCATCAACCTGCAAGTCTTTGGCTGTGGGAGGAAACCGGAACACCCGGCGAAAACCCACACGGTTACAGGGAGAACTTACAAACTCCGCACAGGCAGTACCCAGAATCGAACCTAGGTTGCTGGAGCGGAGAGACTGCAGTGCTAACCACTGCGCCACTGTGCCGCCCAACTAGTCCATTGATATCTTCCTGCTCTCTACAGCTTTCTTCATTATCAACTACATGCCTAATTTCTGTATCGTCTGAAAATTTCTTAATCATACCTCTTACATCCAAGTCCAAATCATTCATATATACCACAAAAGGCAAGGCACCTAGTACTGAGCTCGGTGGAACCTCACTGGAAACAACCTTCCAGTCACAAAAACACCCATCGACCATTAACCTTTGCTTCCTGCCTCTGAGCCAATTTTGGATCCAACAGGCCGCACCTGGAGTACTGTGTACAGGTTTGGTCCCCGTATTTAAGAAAGGATATACTAGCATTGGAGACAGTTCAAAAGAGATTCACTAGGCTGATTCCTGGGATGAAGGGGCTGACTTATCAAGAATGTCTAAACAGGTTAGGCCTTTATTCATTAGAGTTTAGAAGAATGAGGTGTGATCTTACTGAAACGTACAAGATTCTGAGGGGGCTTGACAGGGTAGATGTTGAGAAGATGTTTCCACCGGGGGGGCGGGGGGGTGGAATAGCGAACTAGGGGACATAGTTACAGAATAAGGTGACACACATTTAAAACTGAGACAAAAAGGAATTTCTTCTCTCAGAGGGTAGTGAATGCCTGGAATTCTCTACCCCAGGGAGTTGCGGAGGCTAGATCGCTGAAAGTATTTAAAGAGGAGGTAGATAGATTTTTGAAATATCAAGGAGTTGAGAGCCATGAGGAGCTGGCATGAAGTCTGGGGCAGATCGGCCATGATCTTATTGTATGGCGGGGCAGGCTTAAGGAGCCGAATGGCCTATTCCTGCTCCTATTTCTTATGTTCTAACTTGCCACTTTGCCTTGGATCCCACAGAATTTCACTTTTGTGACCAGTCTGCTAGGTGGGACCTTATCAAAAGCCTTGCTAAAATCCATATTGACTACATCAAATGCACAACCCTCATCAACCCTCCTTGTTACCTCCTCAAAAAATTCAAGACCCAACCTTCTCTTAACAAATCGTGCGGACTGACTTTGATTAATCCATGTCTTTCTAAATGAAGATTTATCCTGTCCCTCAGAAATTTTTCCAATAAATTTTCCCACCACCAAGGTTAGACTGACTGGCTCTAATTACTCAAACTACCCCCATCTCCCTTTTAAACAATGGTACAACGTTAACTATCTTCCAGTCCCCTGGCACACCTGTAGTCCGAGGGGATTGGAAATTATGGTCAGAGCCTCCACTATTTTTCTTACTTCCCTGAGCTGCCCAAGATACATTTCGTCTGGGTCTGGGAATTTATCCAATTTCAAAGATGTTAAACCCCTTAATAATTCCTTTATCACTATGGTCCCTAACAGGCCCTATTTTTTCTTTAGTTACCCTCTCGCTCTGCGTGTTTATTAAAAAGCCTTTGGGTTTTCCTTGATTTCATTTGCCAATATTTTTTCATGACCTCTCTTTTCTTTCCTAATTTCCTTTTTAAATTTCACCCCTACACTTTTTGTACTCCTCTAAGTGTTCTGCAATATTCAGCCCTCCCTCTGTATCTGTCATTAGCTTTCCTTTGTTTTCCTTTAAGCCCCTTGACATCTAGGGGGCTCTGGATTTGTTAGTTCAACCTTTTTTTTTGAAAGAAAGGAACATATTTTCTCTGACCTCTCCCTCTCTCTTCCCTGAATGCCTCCCACTGATCTGGCACTGACTTACCTTCAAGTAGCTGTTTCCAGTCCACTTTAGCCGAATACATCTCAGCTTAGTAAAATTAGCTTTTCCCCAATTGAGAGCTTTTATTCTTGGTCTATCTTTGTCCTCCATAACTACCCTAAATCTATGATCACTTCCAAAGTGCTCCCCAACTGATAACCCTTCCATCTGCCCAGCTTCATTCTCTAAAACTAAGTCTAGAACCGCTCCCTCTCTTGTTGGGCTTGCTATGTACTGGCTAAAAAAGTTCTCCTGAATGCATTTTAAGAACGCTGCTTCCTCTGTGCCTTTCACACTAATTCTATCCGTTACTATTCCTGTCCTATTGCTTTTGTTATTTCTCAGATTTGCCTACATACTTGTTCTTCTATCTCCCGAAGTCTTTGGGCGTCTATAGTACACTCCCAGTAGTGTGATTGCCCCTTTTTTGTTCTTCAGTTCAACCCATATGGCTTCATTCGATGATCCTTCTACCATATCCCTCCCCACACCTATAAATGTTTCTTTAAATCAATATAGTGACTGCCCCTCCTTTTTTTTTATACCCCTCCCGAATTAATTTGAAAATGTTGTAATCAGGAATATTAAGCTGCCATTTCTACCTCTCTTTCAGCCACGTCTCAGTAATAGCTATATCACATTCCCATGTGTTAAGCTGCGCTCTCAGCTCATCTGCCTTATTCCCTTGACTTCTTGCATTGAAGTATACACCGTTTAGTGCTGTCAAGCTCCCTTATTGTCTATTTTCTAGCCTTTGTTTCCCCTGCCTTCCAAACACACTTACTAAATTTCTGCCTTCCATTTCCAATGTTTTTTCTTCCCCTTCTGAATCCACTCTCAGGTTCTCATCCCCTTGCCAGGCTAGTTTAAATCCTCCCCAACAGCACCAGCAAAACCCCCATCGCAAATATTGATCCCGGCCCTGTTGAGGTACAATCTGTCTGGCTTGCACAGGTTCCACCTCCCGCAGAAGCAATCACAATGCCTCAGGAATCTAAAGCCCTTCCTCCTGCACCATCTCTCCAGCAACATATCTTTGAGCTCCTACTTTGCAATCCCTCTTCTAATTCCCTAAACTCTGCCTTCAGGACCTAATCCCTCTTTGTGCCTGTCCATCTGCTGTCGATATGGACCACGACCTCTGGCTGTTTATCCTCCCCCCTTAGAATGTCCTGCAGCCGCTCAGTGACATCCTTGACCCTGGCACCAGGGAGGCAGCATACCATCTAGGAGCCAATTCTGTGGCTGCAGAAGTGCCTGCCTGTTCTCCTCACTATCGAATCCACTACCACTCTTCTTCCTCGCCCCTGTGCAGCTGAGCCACCTATGGTGCTTTGGACTTGGCTCTGCCTGCACTCCCCACAAGAACCATCATTCTCACCAGTATTCAGAACTGAATACCTGTTTGAGAGCAAGATGCACTCGTGGGATCACTGCCCATCCCCTTCTGGCATTCGCCCATTCCTTCTCTGCCTGCACATTTCTAAGTTGCAGGGCGACCACTTCCAGAAACCTGCTATCCATGAAGCTCTCAGCCTCATGGATGCCCTGTAGCGACTCCACCACCATTCAAGCTCTGCTACCCTATCAACTCTATACTTCCAAAATTAGGCAAGTACAGAATCTAAACAGCAATAGCCTTAGAACTCTGTGGTGCCAGGGTGATCATAAAATCAATACTGTCTTGATAATATTTATGTTGTAACATCTCAAAATACAATTAATTGCTTTTGGAATGGATCACTTATTATATGGGTAAACTCAGCAGGCATTATGCATCAGCAACATCTGGCAAATACAAAGAAATGAGTGTTTGCAGTGTTTGGTAGAGCATCTACTTCCATTTAATTAGTGTCTTTAATATAGCAAAATGGAGGCATTAAAAAAAAGACACCAGTTCAGAGGTATTAGGAGGGATGGCGAAAGTAGTGGGCTTTAAGGGTGGTCTTAAATGACAGCGATGTGAACAAATGAAAGAGTTTAGGGAAGGAACTCCAAAGTATTGAGTTAAAGGCATTACCATCAACATTAGAAGCAAGGGGGAGGGAGAGAAAGGCATACAAGGGGCTGGTAGAATACAGGAATGGAGAGCTTGGAGGGCAAAGAGATATACTGGAGAAGGCTAGATAGAGAGGGGTGACTCCATGGAAGAATGTAAACACAAGGATGAGAATTTTAAAGTTGAAGTGTTGGGGTACTGAGAGCTAATGAAGGCTTGTGAGGAACCAGGATGGCTGGCAAGCAGGACAGCTGTTGAACATTATAGCAGCACATAAAAGAAAAAAGAATTGCATTTATATAGCACCTTTCAGGATCTCAGGAGATCTCAAATAATGTTATAGTCAATGAAATACTTTTGAAGTTTAGTTACTGTTGTAACATAGGAAATGCAGCAACCAATTTACACACAGCAATGTGATAATGACCAGATAATCTGTTTTTATTGATTATTAAGGGATAATATTGGCCAAAACACCTGGGTTAACTCTCCTGCTCTTCTATGTCCACCTGAGAGAGCAGACAGGGCCTCAGTTTAACATCTCTTCCAAAAGATTGCAACTCAGACAGTGCAGCCCTCCCTCAGTACTGGACAGGAGTGTCAGCATAGATTTTGTGCTCAAGTTCTGGAATGGCACTGGAACCCACATTCTTCTGACTCAGAGGCAAGAATGCTAGCCACTGAGCCTAGGCTGACACCGAGACTCTCACATGGACTGAGTTGGGCAAGGGGGATGTGGAAAGGGGGATGTGGAAAGGTGGAAGTGGGAGGTGGATGCTGTTATGGAAGAAATAGTAAAACGTCTTTGTGAAGACGGGACACAAGGTCAGAAACTCACCTCAGGGTCAAAAAGATTTTCAAAAGTTTGGTTCAGCCTGAGTTAGTGGCCAAGGAGCTTGGATGCTGGACAAATGGTCTGACAACACAGAAGCAGTGGAGGAGCGGAAAGAGGTGGTGCTGAGGTAGAAGTAGGTGTTAGAAAATATTGACTAAGGCACCATACTAGTGACATGGGATCTATTGCATCGACTGGAACAGGTAGCAAAGAGGTGAGGGCATTGGAGAGAGTACAGAAAAGATTCACAAGAATGGTTCCAGAGATGAGGAATTTCAGTTATAAAGATAGATTGGAGAAGTTAGGACTGTTTTCCTTGAAGAGAAGGCAGAGGGTGATTTAATGGAGGTATTCAAAATCATGAGGGGTCTGGACAGAGTAGTTAGAGAGAAACTGTTCCCACTCGTGAAAGGATCGCGAACAAGAGGGCACAGATTTAAAGTATTTGCTAAGAGAAGCAAAAATGACACGAGGAAAAACTTTTTCACGTGACGAGTGGTTAAGGTCTGGAATGTTGCCTGAAAATGTGGTGGAGGAAGGTTCAGCTGAAACATTTAGAAGGGAATTAGACAGTTATGTGAAAAGGAAGAATGTGCAGGGTTACGGGGAGAAGGCAGGGGAATGGAACTAAGGGAATTGCTCTTTCAGAGAACCAGCGCGGACATGATGGGCTGAATGACCTCCTTCTGCACTGTAACAATTCTGTGAACAGGTGTGCCTTGGTTTATATTACCTGAAAGATAGCCACCCCTCAGCCAACAAAGCACTCCTTCAACTTCAAAATCCTCATCCTTAGCGACAGATCCTTCCATGGACTCATTCTTCTCGACTCCGCAATTTCAAGTCCTTCATTCCCACTCTTATCCTTCATTCTTCCAACTCTGGTCTACTGCGTTCTCCAAGATGAAAGGCAGGACCTTCAGTCAACATAACCCTAAACTATGGAACTCTCTTGCCAAATCCTACACCTTGTTTCATCCTTTCTTAGCTTCAAAACTTACCTTCACCACAATTCCTACACCTGCCCAGGTAAGAACCTGAATGGCAAAGTAACTTAGGGGGCTTGCCGCATTAAAGGCATTAAACAAATACAAATTCTTGTAATGTCAGCTGAGATTCTGAAAGACTAGAAGCACACTTCCTGATTTAGAGACCACAGTGATATAGCCAGAGGTAGGGTATTTTATGGTACTGACTAGATTTATTTTAAGTATCAGCATGAATAGGCAAGAGAAAATTCTCCGATTAGGTCAATAAAGATTAATGCCCACCAATATACTAATTGCATCTCCTCAATTTGTCACCTCAAATTGTTCCCACCTGTGACCATTGATACTTAATTTTAATCACTTTTGAAGAATAATTCATTGTCTGTGAAGTGCTTCAGGACATTCTGAATACCTGAATAGCACTCCGAATGCAAGTTTTCCTTTTACCTTTTATATGGACAGGTACTATAGCAGCGAGCTCTTTAGGCATGCACCAGAGAATGGATTACTGCCATCGATACTTAATTTTAATGTTATATGACTCAAAATAAATCTTGGCGCACACAACCTAAATTACACACTGCCCAAATTTAGGTAGACAGAAGTTTACAGCTTACTGTTAAATGCTAAGTACACATCAATTGGAGACAGTGCAAAATATTTTCACGAGTCACCATGATATTTTATTAAAATCTTAATGACATTGAACCTTGCTCAAGCATTTGCGCCTGGTGGAGATGGATGGAAGTTAGACAGATTTGTGAGACACATTACCTCTTCATTCAATACTCACATGTCATTGTGTAAGAGATATAAAGCAAGCAGTTGACCATAAACCTGTGGTGTTGCTATTCCACCAGGAGCCTGCAAATTCAAGATAAAAGTGTATTAGTACCACTCAAATAAAAACTTTTCAAATCCAGTAAGGAGTTAATGCCAACATGAATAATGCCAACACCACATAGAATCATCAGCTCGGAGATGCTGCAGTTTCTATTCTGCACGTTGATGAAGTCTCTCAATGCTAAGCTTAGTTATTCCTCTAAGTCGATTTCTCCAATAATGTAATTAACCTGCACTTTATCAAATTGTCAAAGAAAATGATTTTTCTTATGAAAAAGTTCTAGATTTGCTCTTGCCCTATTATTTAGTCGTTAATGTACATTTGAGTTAGACACACTTTTTTGTGGGTGGTGTTGTCTGTTATCAGAACAATTGTCCTTTCATCTGTTGCGCTAGTATTCTGAACCAGTTCTAGTGCTTCTGCATACTGCATAAAACCGGCTCAGCGTCGATTTTCAAGCCTGCCGCATGCAGATGTTAATTTACAGATATCCTGTAACATGTACACAATCCATTGTTCTCCTCACACGAATACACTACCCCGAATTCATATAAATCACATCTCCGAAGATGCTTCACCAGTTTAACCAGTTCTGTTGTTCACTTAGCTGCCTGCTTTGGCAAATTTCACAGATTGTGGCACCAAGTAGAAGTACAGATGAGGCACAATGCATGTGAAGAACTAGCCTCTTCTTGCTCAACTAGTCTCCAAAGAGTTTACAATTTCAATATAAAAATCAGATAAATGACACTACCACAACCTGAACTTCAAGAAAAAAACAGCTGTAGCCAGGTAGACAGGAGCTAAATTTTAACTACCTGGAAGTCGCTTGACTAGTCATTGGAGTCCTTCCTCAAGGAGTTTGGTTCCATTGATGATCTGCCGTCCTTACCTGGTCTGGCCTACAAGTGACTCCAAACCCACAGCAATGTGGTTGACTCTTAACGGCCTCTGAAATGGCCTAGCGAGTTACTCAGTTGTCAAGGGCATTTAGGATAGGCAACAAATGCGGGCCATGCCTGCGATGCCCACATCCCATGAAATGTATATTAAAAAAATCAACCACAGTGATGTCTTCTTTAAAATGACTTACTTCTACTGTTTTGCTGCCCATTAGCAACTCCTAATTTTCTTGTTCTGTACTATACTCCATCTCAACTAATTGTCACAAAACAAGTGCACCTGCTGTCCTTCTCCGTAGCCTTGCAAGTTTTCTCTCTTCAGATAATTATCCAATTCCCTTTTGAAAGCCACGATTGCATCTGCCTCCATCACACTCTCTGGCAGTGCACTCCAGATTCTAACTACTCGCTACACAAAAAAAAATTACATGCCAGTCGATGATTTGTGGGCTCCCTTTTATGTTAACTGCCATTCTATCCTCATATTCTCTTTGCCAGTCATATTTTCCTCTTCACTTCCCCTCTGAACTTATTGTATTTGGCCTGGTTCTCGCTTGAAGAATTCACCTGACATACATCATACATCATCTTTATTTTGCTTCATCAGATTCTCTACCACCCTCAACACCCAAGAAGCCCTGGCGTTAGTTCCCTTACCTTTTGCCTTTGTTGGAATGCATCTAGCCTGCACCTGAAACATCTTAAAGATCACCCATTTCTCCATTACAGTTTTTTCTGTCAATCTTTGGTTCCATTTTACCCCATCTAGATCCCTTCTCATCTCAAAGAAATTAGCCCTCTTCCAATTTAGACTACTTTATAGGTTGTTCCTTGATCTTCTCCATTGCTAATCTAAACCTTATGATATGATCACTCGTACCAAAGTGTTCCCCCAGACACTTGGTCCACTTGGCCCATTTCACTTCCCAGCACCAGATCCAACAACGCCTCCTTCCTACTCGGACCAAGAACATACTGGTCAAGGAAGGAACGCATTTCAGAAATTCCTTCCCCTCTATTCCCTTTACTCGAACATTATCCCAATCGATATTTAGGTCACTGAAGTCCCCCAATATCACCTCTCTAATTCTTGCCCATCTCTGGGATATCCCTACAGATTTGCTCCTCTATCTCTCTCTCACTATTTTGAGGCCCACAGAATAGTCAGAGCGGCATCACCTTTTTGCTTCTCAACTCTAATCAAATGGAACCAAGAGGACATTCCCTCTTTCCAACACTACAATATGTTCCCTATTCAGTATTGCCACCCCACCTCCCTTTTCTCCTTCCTTATTTTTTCTGAACACTTTGTATCCTTGACTATTAAGCGCCCAGTCCTCACCAGTTTTAAGCTCCATTTCAGTTAGTGTCACTACATATTCCCAAATGGCTATTGGTGCTTGTCGCTCACCATGCTTTGTTACCATCCTTTGCGCATTTGCATACATCCATTGTAAACCAGTCTTTGTATTCCTCATAGTCCTCCTTAGCCTGCTCCTAATATGGTACTACTTCATTCTCTAGTACTATCCAACACGCTTACTCTTTCATGCACCTTATTCCTCTTTTCTACTTCCGTTTGTGGGTTCCCACCCCCCTGCCAATTTAGTTTAAACCCTCTCCAACCACACTAGTGAACCTCCCCACAAGAACATTGGTCCCAGTCCTGTTGAGTTGCAACCACTCTTGAATAGGTGCCTCCTGCCCCAGAACTGGCCCCAATGACCCAAGAATCTGAAGCCCTCCCTCCTGTAACATGTCTCAAGCCACGCATTGATCCTCCCTATCTTCCTATTTATACTCTCACTAGGGCGTGGCACTGGGAGTAATCCAGCGATTACAACCTTTGAAGCCCTACTTTTTAAGCTTCCTCCCTAGCTCCTGAAATACTGACCACAGGACCTCAGTACCTGCCCTCTCTACGTTGTTGGTACCAATGTGTACCACAACTTGCAGCTCACTCCCTTCCCACTGCAGAATAATCTGCATCCTCTCCGTGATGTCCTTTACCCTGGCACCAGGGAGACAACACACCATGTGGGACTCACAATGACAGTTACAGACGTCTGTCCCCTTAACTACGGAATCTCCTATGACTGCATTTCTACTCTTAGCTGTTCCCTCCTGTGCAGTCCCTTGCCCATTGGTGCCATGGTTTGGACTGCACTCCTTCAAGGTGTCGTCACTCCCAGCAGTCTCCGTTGCCAAGTACCAGTTTGAGAGTAGCAGACATCCCGAAGACTCCAGTACTTCCTGCCTCTTCCTACTGCGGCGGATGGCCATCCATCCACTATCCTGAACTCTCACTGCCTGTGGGGGTGACCACCGCCTGGAAGGTACGATCCAGGAAACTCTCCTGCTCCGATGCTCCGCGGTGACTGCAGACACCCCACAAGCTCGGAAATCCTGAGTTTGAGGTCAAACAGCTGGAGACACCTCCTACACACGTGGTCCCCTAAGATACATAAAATGTCCTTAGGTTCCCAGATGGTGCAGGAATTGCAAACAACAGGTCTCAGCTGCCCATCCATTATCTAAGAAAAATATCACTCATCCCTCTTTTATAATCTAGTTAGCACCTATCCTTCCATCCTTCGCTAACTGGCTTTCTGGTACAGAACATGGGAGCAGAGGACGGTTGCCTAAAAGTGAAGGTTGGAAGCAAAGAAAAAAAATTCAGAGACAAAATTACAAACCCAGCAGCCACTGTAGAAAATGGCAGAAAGCAAGTATTAATCATTGGAGTATGATTGCCCTCCGATATTCCTGGATTCTGAACCACATGGAAGAATGAAGTGGCTAGGTGGGCATGGGTTATGTCCCTGTCAGAAATGAAACGAGGTTGTCGTTGTTGTTTCCAAGAGGTAAAATCAGAAGTAATTTGTGAACTGGATGCCGGTCAGCTGGATAGTGATGAGGGTTTAGACCTTCTATTAGAGTTCTTAGATGAAATTTAGAAGATTATCTAAGCAATGCCTATGAGGCATGGCTAGACTTTGTTAATTTCAGAAAACAGATGGTCATTCTATGGAGGAATACATCATGGACTTTAACAGATTCTATAAAAGATTACAAAACGCAATTTGGGGATCCCTGAATTAGTACTCGCATTTAAATTGCTGGATTATACCAAGGTGGCTTCTGGTTCCAACTGGTATTCGGTTCTCGCAGAGGGAGACCCTGGATCAGATGTCTGCTGCCTTAAAAAAATCCCTGGGGAAACCGTCATTTCCTTCAGCCTTCATAGAACAAATGGAGCATTCCATGGTAATACAAAGGTTCAATGATTGCCAGATTTCGAAATGGTCCAGATACTGGACAAAGGTATCAATCTATATTGAGGATCAAAAACAGGCAGTGAGGATGGAAGCACCTTTAGCAAATCAAGTTATTATAGCAGAAGACAGAATTCGAGCAGGAATAGGCGAATGAATCCCAGATATGCCCAAGAACAGTTAATAGTTGCTTCAGGTGTGACTCGAAGGATCATTATGTGATGAACTTCCCAAAGTGGAAAGGAAGGGTCCTCGAAATGACACATGACAAAGAGAATTGAGAAAGAGGATGAAGATAATGCTGAATCCAAACAAATTATATTGGTCACAAGGAGTTTAAGTCCTGTGATGAATGAGAGTTGTGGACTCCTTTAACTCTGCCATGCGACATAGTGCTTGTACTTCAAATGCATGTAGAACTGATAGTGAATCAAGTTAACATTTTAACCTAAGTAGCGAGGATAGATACAAGTATAAGGAATATTAAAGTACTACTTGCTTTAGGTTTACTGATGAGAACACATTGAGTTCACTAAAGAGCATTGTAATTCCATGTAAAGTAGCTGGAGTAAGCCAGTTTACAAGTACTGATGTAGTCTCTAGTGAGATACCTATGTTGTTGAATAAACATTCTATTAAAAAGGCACAAATTTTGGAAAGTCAGTGGATCTGCAGTTTACCATGTCAGGACATTATTGCATCCCTTTAACAAAACCTGATGTTTCCCAGAACGTTAGACAAAAGTATGAATTGCATCTTTCTTTTTTTTCTTTTTTCTTTTGGGCCTCCTTATCTCGAGAGACAATGGATACGCGCCTGGAGATGGTCAGTGGTTTGTGAAGCAGTGCCTGGAGTGGCTATAAAGGCCAATTCTAGAGCGACAGGCTTTTCCACAGGTGCTGCAGAGAAATTTGTTTGTCGGGGCTGTTGCACAGTTGGCTCTCCCCTTGCGCCTGTCTTTTTTCCTGCCAACTACTAAGTCTCTTCGACTCGCCACATTTTAGCCCCATCAGGTGATAAGAAACGGAGAGAAAAAAAAATGTCTTAAAGTTACATAGACAATTTGTTCACCCTACTTGTCAAAGATTAAAAGTCCCACTAAAAGATACAAGTGTGGTTGATGAAGTGTATGCAAGGCTAATAGAAGAGATCAGTGAAAAGTGTGAAATTTGTAAAAGATATCAAGAGGAGGCAGCCACATCCAACTGTAAGCCTTCCACTGGCATGTGACATTAATAAGGTGGTTGCCATGGATCTAAAGATTATGGGGCAAACACAAATATTTTCATTCTACATTTTGTAGACCTGGCAACCAAATTTAATTTTTGTACAATAGCTAGTAAGGACGTCAGGGTTATAATAGACAAAATCACGGAGAAATGGATAGGGACTGGACTTGGGACACGGGCAAAGTTAATGGAGGGGAATTTCCCAATGACGAGTTCAGAGACATATGTGAAAACATGTACAATGTGGTTATGAATACAGCAGCTGAAAGTCCTTACAGCAATGGACTCTGAAAGAATCAGTGATGGATAAAATACTGCATAAAATTTTAGCTGATCAACTAAACTGCAAGTTCACAACTGCCCTAGGACAGGCAGCTCATGCAAAGAATTCACCCTTGATGGTTCGAGGTTATAGTCCCCATCAGTTAGTCTATGGGCGAAATCCCAAAACTGCTTCCTGTGCTGCAAGATAGTCCTCCTGCTTTAGAAGGTACTATAATTAGTTCCATTTTTTTCCTATACATTTGAATGCTTTACACGCATGGAGATGGGCTTTCATCAAGACTGAGGTCTCAGAGAAAACTTAAAGAGCTCTGAGGCATCATAGAAAACTATCTGACACGGAATTTAATTCAGGAGATTTGGTGTATGACAAAACAGAGGGTCATAAGGAATGGAAAGATGCTGGTTAGGTAATAGGTCGTGATGGTAAGACAGTATTTATCAAACAAGGCAATCAAACTGTTATGGTTCCTTCCTCATAATTAATCGGAATTTGATAGAAATAACCGAGGCACCTTGTATCTCAAATGCTCACATGTTTGGTACTAAAGGTCCTGAGGAACAGAATACAACAGACCATGGGCTGGATAGTGGTAATGTGAGTGATCATGACACACAGGGCAGAGCTATCACATCCAAAGGCCAACTGCCTAGATTGGGTACTCGGGTGACATATATTGCAGAGAGATCTACCAAATGGAAGGATGCAACAACTGTGGATAGTGCAGGAAAAGCTACTGGCAAGTTTAAATATTGGTTGAGTGTTCAGGATGATGGCCAAGAAACAAAGTCCATGGACTGGTAGAATGGGATAAAAGAGTGGAGAACAAGAAAGTGCACATAAATTTCTGGCAGCAGGTCCAGAAATGACTCAAGTCTGAAAACGATCACAAACTGAAGAAGCTTCGATAGCGCAAGAGGGAGATCTCACAGTAGTAGTCCCAGCAAACGTAAAATCGTAACTCGAAGCCATAGCTTGAATAATTACAAAATGAAATGAAGGTCACAGAACAGTCTTGTAACAGAAGCAGCAGTCCTCACAATTGAGAGGTTTTGGTTGCTGACAATAAACCTGAGGATAAACTAAGAGGTAAAACAAAGGGAATTAGGTCATTGGAGAGACTTTGGAGTTGATTTTGAGGTACCAGTTGAGGTGCAACCAGCTTTGTCACATAGGTGGACTTGTACTGAAAAAGTCCTTGCGGGCGAGATTTCTAAGGCTAAGGTGAGCTGCTAGCGGTTTTGAAGAGCAACTGGAATATACAGATGTTAGAGTGGGCTCTCCCATAGCTGGACAGGTAATCTTGAAAATCTTTTTAGCTGTTTTGGCCACATATTCATGGGATTGCAGATCAATCGACAAAAAAGTCGCATTTCTACAGGGCAATACTTTTCAGAGAGAGGTATTTCTGAAAGCGCCCAAAGAGGTAGTGGATGCAGAAGGAAAACGATGTAAACAAAACAAAAGCGTCTATGGCCTTAATGATGCTTCCAGAGTGTAGTATTTTTCCATGTGATCTGTTTTGCTCAAAATAAGTTGTGTTCAACTAACAGCGCATCCCGCAAAGTTTGATGAGGTATATTCATGATGTATATTGATGATTTATGAGGTGATACTGCAGAATTTATGAAATGAGTTATTAACCGGATTAAAATAGAACTTAAGATTGGGAGTCAGGCTTGTGGGGCTTTTAAATATATTGGCTTAGTTATTAAGCAGAGTAGGTCCGGAATAATTTCAAATCAACAATTCTACTTAGACAGCATTACTCCCATCCCGGCTAATCGTACTCGGTCATCACAGAAAGATGATGTTATATTTTAAAAAACAGAGCAATTGCAAAGCTTGATTGATCAGTTAAACTGGTTGGACACTCAGACTAAACAGATGCTAGTTTTAATATGTTGGAGTTAAGTACGACAATGAAACACCCTAAAGTCGAAAATGTTTCAAGGGCATATAAAACAGTAAAAAAAATTAAATCTGGAGAAATGCGTACTTTGTTCCAATCCTTACGTGACCCAAAGACCATGAAACTAGTAATTTTTAGCAATGCTTTACATGCTTATCTTGATGGGTATTCTAGTGCAACTAATTTCATAATATTTCCTATGGATGAAAATGGGAAATTTTGCCCTTCAGCTTGGGAAGCTCAGAAAATAAAAATGGTCGTTAAAAGCACTTTGGCTGCTGAATCTGGTTCTTGTGGAGGCAGCGGATATGGACTCTACTTGTCAAATATTTTAAGTGAGATTCTATACAACAGGGCATAGTGAAGACAGTATACCCATTGAATGTTATGTAGATAATGGGCAGACAGTGACGTTGTGATAATGTCATTGAACTAGTATTCGAGGGGCCCAGGCTAATTCCCTGGGGGCATGGGTTCAAATCTCACCATGGTAGCTGGTGTAATTTAAATCACTGGGCAAGTGATCTGGCCAGGTGTGTTTTTTTTGTCTGTAATAAAGCTCTGATGTAAAAATCCTTTTTTTTTTTACTTTTTCGGTTAAGCGGTGTACATTTATGTGTGAGTGTGAAAGGACTAAACTAAAAAGCAATGTAAAATTTGGTTACGGTAGGAAGGGGCCTTTAAAAGTTAATGTTGGATCTTTAAAAATTCGATCGCATGTTTATGTTTTACTTTATAACTAGTTAAGACTTGTTTTATAATAAACTGATAATTTTGTCATTCAGTAAAGAAACCCAGTTACTGTGTACTATTCTGGGGAAAAATAGTATCTGATTGACTGGTTCAGTTAAGTGAGAAAATTAAAATATGTTGTGACCTGTGGAGAAGTGGGACCGAATTAACAGTGCACTCCTCCCACCTCTGTCGTAACAATAGCAACTTTAATATATATAGAAAAATGTATGTTCAAAAGTTAATCAGGCATGGCTTAACTGATAGCAGGGGTTTCTAAATAGCAATGGGGAATTTCCACTGAGGGACAAGGAGACAAGATTTTTTTTAATGGAATTTTAAAAGTGGGCCAGTGAGGGTGAACGTGTCAAAAGAATGGGCAATTCAGTTAAGCAGGAGCAAGAAAACTTTAAAATAAATTAACTTTGGAACAGTTCCACTCTGGCACCAGCAAGGCAGTCAATAAAAACAAGACTTTCCCACAAATGGCATTTTGACTTTCAATATGACAAGAAGAGAAAGTAGACAGACATGGTATAATGTAGTTTTCAGCAGAACTGAGGGTGCAAACAGAAGTCACAAAATTTTAAATTGCAGCACAATTTCAAGTGAGGGAAAAACAGTATCCATGCAGAGAGGAAGAGTGGACATTCTAGGAACATAGCAAACAGTATAGGATTATGGAATCGTGAAGGGCAGGGCAGCGAATGCAGGTTGCGATGGAGTCCGCAATGCGAGACCAGTGGAGGAATGTGTATACATTGTTTTCTGAACAGATGACTTGTTGAATACTGTTAAGTGCACTGTCTCTGGTTTCTAAGCTTGTTTTTCTTCTGAGACAGACCCTGACTTGAAAATGAAACTAAAAACTTCAGGGTCCTGGAAAAACAGAACTGGTTGAAATCAGATAAAACAAACAGTCATTTGACCAGGGACATATGACGATAGCTATTCAAGCTCAGATTTCAAGAGAGATAGTTCAAGGAGGCTGCAGGCTATTTGGCAGTGTGGTTTTTTTAAATTCATTCATGGCATGTGGGCGTCACTAGCCAGGCCAGCATTTATTGCCCATCCCTAACTGCCCTTGAGAAGGTGGTGGTGAGCTGCCATCTTGAACCGCTGCAGTCCATTTGGGGTAGGTATCCCCACAGTGCTGTTAGGAAGGGAGTTCCAGGATTTTGACCCAGCGACAGTGAGGGAACAGCGATATAGTTCCAAGTCAGGATTGTGTGTGACTTGGAGGGGAACTTGCAGGAGTGGCGTTCCCATGCGTCTGCTGCCCTTGTCCTTCTAGAGGTCACGGGTTTGGAAGGTGTTGTCTAAGGAGCCTTGGTGCATTGCTGCAGTGCATCTTGTAGATGGTACACACTGATGCCACTGTGCGTCGGTGGTGCAGGGAGTGAATGTTTGTAGATGGGGTGCCAGTCAAGCGGGCTGCTTTGTCCTGGATGGTGTCGAGCTTCTTGAATGTTGTTGGAGCTGCACCCATCCAGGCAAGTGGAGAGTATTCCATCACACTCCTGACTTGTGCCTTGCAGATGGTGGACAGGCTTTGGGGAGTCAGGAGGTGAGTTACTCGCCTCAGGATTCCTAGCCTCTGACCTGCTCTTGTAGCCACGGTATTTATATGGCTACTCCAGTTCAGTTTCTGGTCAATGGTAGCCCCTAGGATGTTCATAGTGGGGGATTCAGCGATGGTAATGCCGTTGAATGTCATGGGGAGATGGTTAGATTCTCTCTTGTTGGAGGTGGTCACTGCCTGGCACTTGTGTGGCGCGAATGTTACTTGCCACTTATCAGCCCAAGCCTGGATATTGTCCAGGTCTTGCTGCATTTCTACAGTTTCTGGAGGAGTCACGAACGGTGCTGAACATTGTGCAATCATCAGCGAACATCCCCACTTCTGACCTTATGATTGAAGGAAGGTCATTGATGAAGCAGCTGAAGATGGTTGGGCCTCGGACACTGCCCTGAGAAATTCCTGCAGTGATGTCCTGGAGCTCAGATGATTGACCTCCAACAACCACAACCATCTTCCTTTGCGCTAGGTATGACTCCAGCCAGCGGAGGGTTTTCCCCCTGATTCCCATTGACCTCAGTTTTGCTTGGGCTCCTTGATGCCATACTCTGTCAAATGCTGCCTTGATGTCAAGGGCAGTCACTCTCACCTCGAGTTCAGCTCTTTTGTCCATGTTTGAACCAAGGCTGTAATGAGGTCAGGAGCTGAGTGGCCCTGGCGGAACCCAAACTGAGCGTCACTGAGCAGGTTATTGCAAAGCAAGTGCCACTTGATGGCACTGTTGATGACACCTTCCATCACTTTACTGATGATTGAGAGTATGCTGATGGGGCAGTAATTGGCCAGGTTGGACTTGTCCTGCTTTTTGTGTACAGGACATACCTGGGAAATTTTCCACAATTGCAGGGTAGATGCCAGTGTTGTAGCTGTACTGGAACAGCTTGGCTAGGAGCACAGCAAGTTCTGGAGCACAGGTCTTCAGTACTGTTGCCGGAATATTGTCAGTGCCCATAGCTTTTGCTGTATCCAGTGCCTTCAGTCGTTTCTTGATATCACGCAGAGAGAATCGAATTGGCTGAAGTCTGGTATCTGTGGTGCTGGGGTCTTCAGGAGGTGGCCGAGATGGATTTTTTTGCAGTCAAGCTGCTGAGACTGGAAAACTGATTGAGAGCTGGCCATTGGCAAATATGACTTGCGCAGCTGTTTTCAGGGACTTAAAGAGTTACTTAAGGCGACAGCGGTAGAGCAATGCCATCAAGGCCGTTGTGAACAGATCATTATTAAGTTCCAGATGGGTGCGTTGTTTTAGTGGAGATAGTATCGGTAGAATTCTGGATTGTAAGGGAACTGTTGAGTGGAAATAAGCGTTTGCATCTTAGAGGACAGGTGTTGGAACTTTACCTGAAGTAGTTCACAGTTTGGAGGAATTTTGCTCAGTGCCATCTTTGCTGAGAGGAGTGCCCAGTAAATCGGTGAGATCTATCTTTGTTGCATTTGATAACTGATATATATAATATATAATTTGATAAATATATATATATATATATATAAAAAATAGATAAGATTGTGTTTTGACTGTTAATACATGTTTAATTTGCATTGATTTTGGTTTGATTGTTACAAGAAAGATTTATAAAAGTGAAATCTTGCCCGTATGGTGTTTCTATTGGGGCCGTTTAGCAAATTTGATTCTTTTGATCTCTATGGGGATCATAAAGTGTTCAATCAACTGTCAGTCGAAAACTTTCCAAGTCTTACCAGAGCGCAGAAGTGGGAGAAGACAACAGGCAATGCAAAAAATGGGAAGCAGTTAAAGGCTAAGTAGGTATATATTCCTCCCTCACCCCATCTGAACTACTCGCTCAACTACTCAGCAGGTGGTGTGAGGCCAGAAATTCTCTCACTCGCAACCAGTTTTCCTCCTAGCTGCTCCTCCTACCCATTTCCCTCATAGACTCTGCTTTAAGATTTCACTTTTTGTTACAAAAGAAAAGCAATCAAATTAAGATGGGAAAGACACTTTTATCCATCTCGCACTCAGTTATCAGCAATCAGAATGTTTCTGTCAAACACATGCAATAATTCAATGTTTTTTTCTCTTCAATATTCAACTTTTTCTTAGAAAAAAAAACTAAAATGAGGAATACCACACAGCTTAACATAACATAAGAAATAGGAGCAGGCTATATGGCAACTCGAGCCTGCTCCACCATTCAATACGATCATAGCTGATCATCTACCTGAACTCCATTTTCCCACCCACTCACCATATCTCTTGATTCCCTGAAACACCAAAAATCTATCCATCTCAGCCTTAAATATACTCAACAATGGAGCATCCACAACCCTCTGGGGTAGAGAATTTCACCTTTTGAGTGAAGAAATTTCTCATCTCAGTCCTAAATGATCAACCTCTTATTGACACTGTACCCGTGTTCTAGATTCCCCAGCCAGGGGAAACAACGTCTCAATGTCTACCCTGTCAAGCCCCTTCAGAATCTTTTATGTTTCAATGAGATCACCTCTCTTTCTAAACTACAGAGAGTATAGACCCAATTTACCTCAACCTCTCATCACAGGATAACCTAGCAGCCAATCTAGTGAACCTTCTCTCTCCCGCCTCAAATGCAAGCATATTCTTCCTTAAATATAGAGACCAAAATTGTACACAGTATTCCAGGTGTGATCTCACCAGAACGCTGCACAAATGTAGTAAAGTTTCCTTATTCTTGTACTCCAATTCCCTTGCAATAAAGGCCAACATGCCATTTGCGTTCCTATTTGCTTGCTGTACCTGCATGTTAACTTTGTGTTCCTTGTACATGTACATCCAAGTCTCTCTCTGATCAACATTTAGAAGTTTCATGCCTTTTAAAAAATATTCTGCTTTTCTGTTCTTACTACCAAAGTGAATAGCCCATATTATACTCCAGCTCTCACCTTGTTACCCACTTACTTAACCTGTCTATCTTTTTGCAGTCTCTGTGTCCTCCTCACAGCTTTGTACTACTGTCAGCAAACTTGGATACATTGCTCTGTCTTTTCATCTAAGTCATAATATAGAATGTAAATAGCTGAGGCCCCAGCACTGATCCTTACAGCACTTCTCTAGTTACAGCCTGCTAACTTGAAAATGCCTCGTTTATCCCTACTCTCTGCTTCCTGTCCGTTAAACAATTCTCTATCCATGCTAATATATTGCCCCCAAATCCATGCACCCTTCACTTGCATATTAGCCTTTAGTGTGCCACTAAATGCCTTTATCAAATGCCTTTTTGGAGGCCAAATATACTAGATCTACTGATTCCCCTTTATCTACCCTACTTGTTAAATCCTCAAAAATATCTAATACATTTTACACACATTAATTTCCCTTCTGCAAAACCATGTTGATTTTGTCTGATCACACTATGATTTTCCAAGTGCTTCAAGACTTCCTTAATAATTGAGACGAGCACTTTCCTGTTGACTGATTTCAGGCTAACTGGCCTGTAACTCCCTGCTTGTTCTCTCCCTCCTTTCTTGAACAGTAGTGTTACACTTGTTAACTTTCAAACCGTTGGGACTGTTCTAGAACCTAGGGAATTTTGAAAAATCTTAAAAAATTTATAGGACACAAGACCAAAGCTACAACAGGGGGCATAATCAGTGCACTATTTTCTTCCTCACTCTTACAGCCTGTTTTCAAAAGAACTCAAAATAAACTTTAGCTGCATAAAGCTTTTGAAAATAGCTGTCTAACTTTTATTCAAGTATTGAAAAGCAATTAAAGATTGTTTGATACCATAGAAAATTATTCCAGTAATTCAGCTGACCGAACAATACTGCAGTATCCGAGGAAATCAGCTGTGCTCAAATTGCTCAAATATTTTTCTCCCCGTTGCCCCCACAATTTGTGTTTTAATCTGCTTCCATGATTGTTTCCCCTCTCCTATAGTGAGGTTCTGAATCAGAATTCTGTTGAAAGGTTATCGACCTGAAAAGTTAACCCCATTTCTCTCTCCACAGATGTTGCCTGGCCTGTTGAGTGTTTCCAGCACTTCAATTCAGATTTCCAGAATATTTTGCTTTTGTATTCGCTTTCCATGAGTCTTTCCTCCCAAGGTTTCTCTTGCAAGTGTCTTTTCATGTTCTGTATCAGTTCCTCCACTCGTGTCTTATACAGTCATGGCTCACCTTACCTCAAATCCCCAGCCTGTCAGTGACTACAATAAATATACATAACTCAGAGACTTTTCTCTCTCTTCATATAGACAGATAGACACCCACACGTCCCCCCCCTCCCCTCCCCTCCCCTCCTCCAAAGTTCCCACCCACCCACCCCCCGCCAGCCTATGTGACTCGGTGCGTTCGCCCCGCACTGCCAATAAGACTCAGTCAGCCGGTATCCAGACCTCAGTTTTGGCCCCGCCGGAATTCGCAGGCCCCCCTACCTCTAGTTCCTGGATCTCGCACTGCTCCAGCAGTTTGCTGAATCCCAGCGAGTTTTCCGCCATCACCGCAGTGGGCATCTTCCCAACCTCTCCCGACGTCACTCCCCTCCCCTACTTCCACTTCCGGGCGACAGCCCAGTGGTCACAATCCGCGCTTCCGGCTCCGCAGCGCCGCCCTACCGGTCGGGAGGAAGGTGCGCGCTGTCACTCAGGAAACATTGCAGCTGGAACAGTTGGTCTGGTTCAAGCACTGCAACTTAATCTGAAGCAATCCCGAAATAGTAAACACTGAGAACAGTGGCGGTTCATACCATTACAAACCCAATTTCTGTCAGTGACATACTGTTATACAATCAAATAGCACAGAAGGAGGCCATTCAGCCCATCATGCCTGTGCCAGCTCTTTAAAAGAGTTTGTCCCAATTCTCCCCTCTTTCCCCATAGCCATGCAGACTTTTCCTCTTCAAGTATATATCCAATTTCCTTAAGAAAGTTACAATTGAATCTGCTTCCAAGACCCTTACAGACAGCACATTCCAGATCATAACAACTTGCTGTGTAAAGAAATTTCTCCTCATCTCCCATCTGGATCAATTTGCAATTATTTTAAGTCTGTCTCCTCTGGTTACCAATCCTCTTGTTGATGGAAACAGTCCCTCCTTATTTACTCAGATCAAAGCATGTACTAAAATTTAAACCAAAATGTTTGATTAAAACTCATAGCAGACCGCTCCCAAAAATCAGTGATTGGGAAATACATTTTTAACAGCTTTCTAGTCATCTTTTGATCCATACCAGTTTTTGTTCCCATTTTAGCTGAGCTCGAGAACAAAACAATCTGGATTTATTTAGCACCCTTAATGTAGGAAAAAATTCCGAGGCACTTCACAGTAATGTAATCAGATAAAGATGAATACCAAGCCAAAGAAGAATAAATTAGGAGAGGTGACTGAAAGCTGGCTCAAAGACATCTGTTTACTGGAGGAACTAAAAGAAGCAGGAGGAGGGCTTTCCAGATCATAGGGCCTGGATAGAGGGGCACCAATTTTGAAGCAAAGGGAGTGATGAATGCACAAGAAGAATTCAGAGTTCTTGGAGGAACAAGGCTTCAGGAGGCCAGAAGGAAAGGATAGCTTGTGTGCTAGCTCACCTGAGGGCAAGGAAGCAGATGAGTTCTGCTGCAGGGGACACAGGTGAGGACTACGATGGGGCGGCATACAAGAGAATGCTGATGAGCATGCACACCGAGATGCTTGGTGCATTGGGAGACCTGCTGGACAGCTTCCTGTGACTGCAGGAGAAGTCCAGCTCCAATGTGACAGACAGTATCGAGAAGAGATTGGAGCCCATCTTTTCCACCATGGAAATGGTAGCCAACTCCATGATAGCACTGACACCCTACTAGTAACGTCAGATTGAAGTTCTGATCAAAGAACAAAGAACAGTACAGCACAGGAACAGGCCATTCAGCCCTCCAAGCCTGCGCCGATCTTGATGCATGTCTTAACTAAAATCTTCTGCACTTACAGGGTCCGTATCCCTCTATTCCCATCCTATTCATGTATTTGTCAAGATGCCTCTTAAATATCGCTATCATACCTGCTTCCATCACCTCCCCCGGCAGCAAGTTCCAGGCACTCACCTCCCTCTGTGTAAAGAACTTGCCTCGCACATCCCCTCTAAACTTTGCCCCTCGCACCTTAAACCTATGTCCCCTAGTAACTGACTCTTCCACCCTGGGAAAAAGCTTCTGACTATCCACTCTGTCCATGCCACTCATAACTTTGTTAACCTCTATCATGTCGCCCCTCCGCCTCCATCATTCGAGTGAAAACAATCCGAGTTTATCCAGCCTCTCCTCGTAGCTAATACCCTCCAGACCAGGCAACATCCTTGTAAACCGCTTCTGTACCCTCTCCAAAGCCTCCACATCCTTCTGGTAGTGTGGCGACCAGAATTGCACACAATATTCTAACTGTGGCCTAACTAAGGTTCTGTACAACTGCAGCATGACTTGCCAATTTTTATACTCTATGCCCCGATCGATGAAGGCAAGCATGCCGTATGCCTTCTTGACTACCTTATCCACATGCGTTGCCACTTTCAGTGACCTGTGGACCTGTACGCCCAGATCTCTCTGCCTGTCAATACTCCTAAGGGTTCTGCCATTTACTGTATACTTCCCACCTGCATTAGACCTTCCAAAATGCATTACCTCACATTTGTCCAGATTAAATTCCATCTGCCATTTCTCCACCCAAGTCTCCAACCAATCTACATCCTGCTGCATCCTCTGACAATCCTCATCACGATCCGCAACTCCACCAACATTTTGTGTCGTCCGCAAACTTACTAATCAGACCAGCTACATTTTCCTCCAAATCATTTATATATACTACAAACAGCAAAGGTCCCAGCACGGATCCCTGCAGAACACCAATTGTCACAGCCCTTCAATCAGAAAAGCACCCTTCCACTGCTACCCTCTGTCTTCTATGACCGAGCCAGTTCTGTATCCATCTTGCCAGCTCACCTCTGATCCCGTGTGACTTCACCTTTTGTACCAGTCTGCCATTAGGGACCTTGTCAAAGGCTTTACTGAAGTCCATGTAGACAACATCCACTGCCCTTCCTTCATCAATCATATTCGTCACTTCCTCAAAAAACTCAATCAAGTTAGTGAGACACGACCTTCCCTTCACAAAACCATGCTGCCTCTCGCTAATAAGTTTGTTTGTTTCCAAATGGGAGTAAATCCTGTCCCGAAGAATCCTCTCTAATAATTCCCATACCACTGACGTAAGGCTCACCGGCCTATAATTTCCTGGATTATCCTTGCTACCCTTCTTAAACAAAGGAACAACATTGGCTATTTTCCAGTCCTCTGGGACCTCACCTGTAGCCAATGAGGATACAAAGATTTCTGTCAAGACCCCAGCAATTTCCTCCCTTAGTATTCTGGGATAGATCCCATCAGGCCCTGGGGACTTATCTACCTTAATGCTTTGCAAGACGCCCAACACCTCCTCCTTTTTGACAGCAACATGACCCAGACTATCTACACTCCCTTCCCCAGACTCATCATCCACTAAGTCCTTCTGTTTGGTGAATACTGATGCAAAGTACTCATTTAGTACCTCGCCCATTTCCTCTGGCTCCATACATAGATTCCCTCCTCTGTCCTTGAGTGGGCCAACCCTTTACCTGGCTACCCTCTTGCTATTTATATACGTTTAAAAAGCCTTGGGATTCTCCTTAATCCTGTTTGCCAATGACATTTCATGACCCCTTTTAGTCCTCCTGACTCATTGCTTATATTCCTTCCTACTTTATTTATATTCCTCAAGGGCTTCGTCTGTTCCCAGCCTTCTAGCCCTTATGAATGCTTCCTTTTTCTTTTTGACGAGGCTCACAATATCCCTCATTATCCAAGGTTCCCGAAACTTGCCAAACTTATCCTTCTTCCTCACAGGAACATGCCGGTCCTGGATTCTAATCAACTGACGTTTGAAAGACTCCCACATGTCAGATGTTGATTTACCCTCAAACAGCCGCCCCCAATCTAAATTCTTCAGTTCCTGCCTAATATTGTTATAATTAGCCTTCCCCCAATTTAGCACGTTCACTCGAGAACTACTCTTATCCTTATCCACGAGTACCTTAAAACTTACGGAATTATGGTCACTGTTCCTGAAATGTTCCCCTATTGAGACTTTGACCACCTGGCCAGGCTCATTCCCCAATACCAGGTCCAGTACGGCCCCTTCCCTAGTTGGACTATCTACATATTGTTTCAAGAAGCCCTCCTGGATGCTCCTTACAAATTCTGCCCCATCCAAGCCCCTAGCACTAAGTGAGTCCCAGTCAATATAGGGGAAGTTAAAATCACCCACCACTACAACCCTGTTACCTTTACATCTTTCCAAAATCTGTCTACATATCTGCTCCTCCACCTCCCGCTGGCTGTTGGGAGGCCTGTAGTAAACCCCCAACATCGTGACTGCATCCTTCCTATTCCTGAGCTCCACCCATATTACCTCGCTGCATGACCCCTCTGAGGTGTCCTCCCGCAGTACAGCTGTGATATTCTCCTTAACCAGTAATGCAACTCCCCCACCCCTGTTACATCTCCCTCTATCCCGCCTGAAGCTTCTAAATCCCGGAACATTTAGCTGCCAATCCTGGCCTTCCCTCAACCAAGTCTCTGTCATAGCAACAACATCATATTTCCAAGTACTAATCCAAGCTATAAGTACATCTGCTTAACCTATTATACTTCTTGCATTGAAACAAATGCACTTCAGACCACCAGTCCTGCTGTGCTCAGCAACATCTCCCTGCCTGCTCTTCCTCTTAGTCTTACTGGCCTTATTAACTGGTTCCCCCTCAGTTATTTCACCTGCTGACCTACTGCTCTGGTTCCCACCCCCCACCACACTAGTTTAAACCCTCCCGAGTGACGCTCACAAATCTTGCAGCCAGGATATTTGTGCCCCTCCAGTTTAGATGCAACCCGTCCTTCTTGTACAGGTCCCACCTGTCCCGGAAGGGATCCCAATGATCCAGATATCTGAAACCCTCCCTCCTACACCAGCTGTTCAGCCACGTGTTTAGCTGCACTATCTTCCTATTTCTCGCCTCATTGGCACATGGCACAGGGAGTAATCCCGAGATTACAACCCTGGAGGTCCTGTCTTTTAACTTTCTGCCTAACTTCCTGAACTCCCCCTGCAGGACCTCATCACTCTTCCTGCCTATGTTGTTGGTACCAATGTGTGCCACAACCTCTGGCTGTTCACCCTCCCCCTTCAGAATGCCCCTTGTCTGTTCAGAGACATCCTTGACCCTGGAGTCTCTTTCACGTCCACAGAAGTGCCTATCTGTGCCCCTGACTATAGAGTTCTCTAGAACTATTGCTCTTCTGCGCTTTGCCCCTTCCTGCTGAACAACAGAGCCAGCCATGGTGCCACTGCTCTGGCTGTTGCTGTTGTTTTCCCCTGATAGGCCATCCCCCCAACAGTATCCAAAACGGTATACTTGTTAGAGAGGGGGATAGCCACAGGAGATTCCTGCACTGACTGCCTGCCCCTTCTCGCGGTCACCCATCTATCTGCTTGCACCTTGGGTGTAACCACTTCTCTGAAACTCCTGTCTATGACGCTCTCTGCCACCTGCATGCTCCTAAGTGAATCCAGTTGCCGCTCCAACCGATCCATGCAGTCTGTGAGGAGCTGCAACTGGGTACACTTCCTGCAGATGTAGTCGTCCGGAACGCTGGAAGCATCACGGACCTCCTACAACTCACAGGTGAAGCACTTTACCCCTCCAACTGACATTTCTAGCACTAATTAATAAATTAATTTAAAATAAATACTTAAATACTTATTAAATGCTTACTAAATTAAGTTACAATAAACTATATGGTCCCTGGTGCTAGATTTCTACTATAAATATTAAATGCTAAATACAGTAATCTCCTCCCTTCGGTTTAGTTACTCCTCTACTTATAAATTAATTAGTTAATTCGGGTTAATTAGTTTATCAATGTTTTATTTTCAAATTCAGTACAGATTCCCTACCAGCCAATCAAGGAACAAAGAACAGTACAGCACAGCAACAGGCCATTCGGCCCTCCAAGCCTGCACCGATCTTCATGCCTGTCTAAACTAAAACCTTCTACACTTCCAGGATCCGTATCCCTCTATTCCCATCCTATTCATGTATTTGTCAAGATGCCTCTTAAACATTGCTATTGTACCTGCTTCCACCATCTCCCCCGGCAGCAAGTTCCAGGCACTCACCACCCTCTGTGTAAAGAACTTGCCTCGCACATTCCCTCTAAACTTTGCCCCTTGCACCTTAAACCTATGCCCCCTAGTAACTGACTCTTCCACCCTGGGAAAAAGCTTTTGACTATCCACTCTGTCCATGCCACTCATAACTTTGTAAACCTCTATCATGTCGCTCCTCCACCACCGTCGTTCCAGTGAAAACAATCCGAGTTTATCCAACCTCTCCTCAAAGCTAATGCCCTCCAGACCAGGCAACATCCTGGTACCAGACCAGGCAACATCAGGTCACAGCTTTCCTGTGACGTCACGTTTTCAGTTTTTTTTTAGTTTTTTTTCCACCCGAGGTAACTTACCGGTCCAGAACTCCGCCCTTCGAGTCTTCTCCCTGGATGTAGGCCGCAAATCCCCAAGGTAACGTTTTTATACTTACCGGTCCGGAACTCCGCCCTCCAAGTCTTCTCCCTGGATGTAGGCTGCGAATCCCTGAGGTAAGGTTTTTATACTTACCAGTCCGGAACTCCACCCTCCAAGTCTTCTCCCTGGATGTAGGCCGCAAATCCCTGAGGTAAGGTTTTTATACTTACCAGTCCGGAACTCCGCCCTCCAAGTCTTCTCCCTGGATGTAGGCCGCAAATCCCTGAGGTAAGGTTTTTATACTTACCAGTCCGGAACTCCACCCTCCAAGTCTTCTCCCTGGATGTAGGCCGCAAATCCCTGAGGTAAGGTTTTTATACTTACCAGTCCGGAACTCCGCCCTCCGAGTCTTCTCCCTGGATGTAGGCCGCAAATCCCTGAGGTAAGGTTTTTATACTTACCAGTCCGGAACTCCGCCCTCCGAGTCTTCTCCCTGGATGTAGCAAAAGTAATTTTTGTCACTTCGGACCCCCAGGACACGCATCAAGGGAGCGCCGAGAGGCAGGGGCTGGGACAGATGGTAGCTCACCTCGCGGCGCGGACAGCCAGCTCAAAGGTCACAGACCTGAAACATTAACTCTGCTTCTCTCTTCACAGATGCTGCCTGATCTGCTGAGTATTTCTAGCACTTTGTTTTTATTTCAGATTTCCAGCATCTGCAGTATTTTACTTTTATTTTGATATTATCCAATTTTATGTGCTTTTACTCATAGCATACGAGATTTACCTTTGGAAAGTAAGGGGATGTTGTATGACCACTTTAAGGGTGAGTCCCTTTAAGAACTAAGTATGCTAATGAGCAAATGCCAGGATGTAGTCATCTGACTAGAAGCCTTAGTCACTCTGCACTGCAACACCCTGGGCAAAGGTTCTGTACATAGTTTGCTCTGTATTATATAAACTAGATTAGCTGTTTATAAACCTTCTAGAGATCGTCAAGGAACTGAAATCCACGTACCTCATTATGTGGCTTAAGATAACACAAAGAAACTCATCATACCCCCAAGCAGTAAAGGCAGCGGAAGCGTTGCTTCAGTATGCTAAAGGTCAGCTTCACGATGTTCCTGGTGGCTCCGTGGCTCTTTTTTATACAAGCATTGTCCTCATGTGGTCAGGTGGTAGGGTGGAGTCATGAGCCATATGTATAGCAAGATAGCCTTTGGCCCTGGACAGCCACCCTCTGGTTGTTCTTCGAGGCAGGAAGATGGCAGGAATGGCAGACTGCCTCAGAAAGAAGACATCATGACTGCTGCTAGGAAAGTGGGCATTCACTGACATGATGTACTGTGCATGGTCACACAACAGCTGCACAATAATTGAGTGGTAGCTCTTGTGGTTCTTATTCCTCTCCCACAGAGCCATGTGTGTGCAGTCAATGGAGTCCTGCGCTATCAGAAAACCCACTGTCCTGGTGAAGCCATGTTCCCTCTCATTCTACTTCTCCCTGCTGAAGGAGAAAATGATGTGTTCGCCTCTCCTGGCATAGATGGCCTCTGTTACCTCCTGGCTGCCACACTGGGAGATGTTGCATATGCATCATGCTCCCATCCGGAAAGGTCAGATGTGTAGAAGCTCACTGCTGCTGTGACTTTTTTTTAATTCATTCATGGGATATGGGCGATGCTGGCCAGGCCAGCATTTATTGCCCATCACTAATTGCCCTTGAGAAGGTGGTGGTGAGCTGCCTTCTTGAACCGCTGCAGTCCATTTGGGGTATGTATACCCACAGTGCTGTTCGGAAGGGAGTGCCAGGATTTTGACCCAGTGACAGTGAAGGAACGGCGATATAGTTTCAAGTCAGGATGGTGTGTGACTTGGAGGGGAACTTGCAGGTGGTGGTGTTCCCATGGATTTGCTGCCCTTGTCCTTCTAGTTGGTAGAGGTCGCGGGGTTGGAAGGTGCTGTCTAAGGAGCCTTGGTGCATTGCTGCAGTGCATCTTGTAGATGGTACACACTGCTGCCACTGTGCGTCGGTGGTGGAGGGAGTGAATGTTTGTAGATGGGGTGCCAATCAAGCGGGCTGCTTTGTCCTGGATGGTGTCGAGCTTCTTGAGTGTTGTTGGAGCTGCACCCATCCAGGCAAGTGGAGAGTATTCCATCACACTCCTGACTTGTGCCTTGTAGATGGTGGACAGGCTTTGGGGAGTCAGGAGGTGAGTTACTCGTCTCAGGATTCCTAGCCTCTGACCTGCTCTTGTAGCCACGGTCTTTATATGGCTACTCCAGTTCAGTTTCTGGTCAATGGTAGCCCCTAGGATGTTGATAGTGAGGGATTCAGCGATGGTAATGCCATTGAATGTCAAGGGGAGATGGTTAGATTCTCTTTTGTTGGAGATGGTCATTGCCTGGCACTTGTGTGATGCGAATGTTACTTGCCACTTATCAGCCCAAGCCTGGATATTGTCCAGGTCTTGCTGCATTTCGACACGGACTGCTTCAGTATCTGAGGAGTCACAAATGGTGCTGAACGTTGTGCAATCATCCGCGAACATCCTTGCTTCTGACCTTATGATTGAAGGAAGGTCACTGATGAAGCAGCTGAAGATAGTTGGGCCTAGGACACTACCCTGAGGAACTCCTGCAGTGATTTCTGGAGCTCAGATGATTGACCTCCAACAACCACAACCATCTTCCTTTGCATTAGGTATGACTCCAGCCAGCGGAGGGTTTTCCCCCTGATTCCCATTGACCTCAGTTTTGCTAGGGCTCCTAGATGCCATACTCGGTCAAATGCTGCCTTGATGTCAAGGGCAGTCACTCTCACCTCACCTCTTGAGTTCAGCTCTTTTGTCCATGTTTGAACCAAGGCTGTAATGAGGTCAGGAACTGAGTGGCCCTGGCGGAACCCAAACTGAGCATCACTGAGCAGGTTATTGCTAAGCAAGTGCTGCTTGATGGTACTGTTGGTGACACCTTCCATCACTTTACTGATGATCGAGAGTAGGCTGATGGGGCGGTGATTGGCCGGGATGGATTTGTCCTGCATTTTGTGTACAGGGCGTACCTGAGCAAGTTTCCATATTGCAGGGTAGATGCCAGTGTTGTATCTATACTGCAACAGCTTGGCTAGGGGCACAGCAAGTTCTGGAGCACAGGTCTTCAGTACTAATGCCGGAATATTGTCAGGGCCCATAGCCTTTGCAGAATCCATTGCCTTCAGTCGTTTCTTGATATCACGTGGAGTGAATAGAATTGGCTGAAGTCTGGCATCTGTGATGCTGGGGACTTCAGGAGGAGGCCGAGATGGATCATCAACTCGGCACTTCTGGCTGAAGATTGTTGCAAATGCTTCAGCTTTATCTTTTGCACTGATGTGCTGGGCTCCCCCATCATTGAGGATGGGGATATTTGTGGAGCCACCTCCTCCAGTTAGTTGTTTAATTGTCCACCACCATTCACGGCTGGATGTGGCAGGACTGCAGAGCTTAGATCTGATCCGTTGGTTGTGGGATTGCTTCGCTCTGTCTATCGCATGCTGCTTACGCAGTTTGGCACGCAGACAGTCCTGTGTTGTAGCTTCACCAGGTTGACACCTCATTTTGAGGTATGCCTGGTGCTGCTCCTGGCATGCCCTCCTGCACTCTTCATTGAACCAAGGTTGGTCTCCTGGCTTGATGGTAATGGTAGAGTGGGGGATATGCCGGACCATGAGGTTACAGATTGTGGTTGAGTACAATTCTGCTGCTGCTGATGGCCCACAGCGCCTCATGGATGCCCATTTTTGCATTGCTAGATCTGTTCGAAATCTATCCCATTTAGCACGGTGATAGTGCCACACAGCACGATGGATGGTATCCTCAATGTGAAGGCGGGACTTCGTCTCTCCAAGGACTGTGCGGTGGTCACTCCTAACAATACAGTCATGGACAGATGCATCTGCAGCAGGCAGATTGGTGAGGACGAGGTCAAGTATGTTTTTCCCTCGTGTTGGTTCCCCCACCATCTGCCGCAGACCCAGTCTAGCAGCTATGTCCTTTAGGACTCGGCCAGCTCGGTCAGTAGTTGTGCTCCCGAGCCACTCGTGGTGATGGACATTGAAGTCTCGCACCCTGAGTACATTTTGTGCCCTTGCCACCCTCAGTGCTTCCTCCAAGTGGAGTTCAACATGGTGGAGTACTGAGTCATCAGCTGAGGGAGGGCGGTGGGTGGTAATCAGTAGGAGGTTACCTTGCCCATGTTTGACCTGATGCCATGAGACTTCATGGGGTCCGGAGTCGATATTGAGGACTCCCGGGGCAACTCCCTCCCTACTGTATACCACTGTGCCACCACCTCTGCTGGGTCTGTCCTGCCGGTGGGACAGGACATACCCAGGGATAGTGATTGAGGTGTCTGGGACATTGTCTGTAAGGTATGATTCCATGAGTATGACTATGTCAGGCTGTTGCTTGACTATTCTGTGGGACAGCTCTCCCAACTTTGGCACAAGCCCCCAGATGTTAGTAAGGAGGACTTTGCAGGGTCAACAGGACTGGGTTTGCCGTTGTCGTTTCTGGTGCCTAGGTTGATGCCGAGTGGTCCATCTGGTTTCATTCCTTTTTGTTAACTTTGTAGCGGTTAGGTACAACTGAGTGGCTTGCTAGGCCATTTCAGAGGGCATGTAAGAGTTAACCACATTGCTGTGGGTCTGGAGTCATATGTAGGCCAGACCAGGTAAGGACAGCAGATTTCCTTCCCTAAAGGACATTAGTGAACCAGATGGGTTTTTACAACAATCGACAATGGTTTCATGGCCATCATTAGACTAGCTTTTAATTCCAGATTTATTAATTAAATTCAAATTCCACCTTCTACTGTGGTGGGATTCAAACCCATGTCCCCAGAAAAATGCCCTGGGTCTCTGGGTTACTAGTCCAGTGATAATACCACTGCGCCACCGCCTACCCGTACCTTTCACAGCCACTGACAACATCCTCACCCTGGTGTGAGTCTCTAGGTCACCCACTTCTGTGACCACTTCTTCATTGAACCTGAGTTGCATCAGGCACTGCTCTTGGGTTAGATAGCCTGGCAGGTGTGCTGTAATTGAAGCATTAAGGGGACTGTGGAGAGCTTTGTGATCCCAAACAACTATGCTTGTGGTAAGTGTCTGCAATTTGACATACTTCAGCTCAGGTTTGTTGAGCTGGAGTCTGAGCTGCAGACATTGTGGGGCATGAGGGAGGGGCAGTTACCTGGACACTTTGAGCTGAATTTTCCCAGCACAATGGTGGCGGGCTTGTTGTGGGGGGTGGGGGCGGTGGTGGGGGGAGGATGGTTGAGGGCTGGCAGAATAGGAATGGCTCCCCAATGCATTCCCACTGCTTTGAACGTTTCCCAGGGGTGACCTAGGAAACGGATACGCTGCCTGCTGAATGGAGGGAGGCAGCTAATTTGCGTATCTAAGGCCCCAGTTAGGGGCAGTTTAGAGGGCTTGCTGGCATTTTGCCAGTGATGCAGCAGCCATCTTGAGGCACCCTCTCAGCAACTTTCAAAACTTTTAAATTAAAAATGACCGCAGCTGCTGGGTCACCCTGCGCCCACAGCAGTAGCCACGCAGGTGGGGAGGGCCTCAAGGCCTGCCTAGAATGCTAGACCCCGGTGAGCCACTGGGAGGGCGCTTCTATGGAGCTGGTTTGTTCCCGATGCTGCCCTTAATTGGCCATTCACTTACCTTAATTGGCTACTCGCAACTTGCGGGCGGTGAGCCCTTCCATCCCCGATCTCACCTGTGGAAAATGGCCTGGGGGCAGGATGGTGCCAGCAAGCTGGCTGGCGCCACAAACTTTCATGCCCGCCCATCATGTAGGGGTGAAAATTTTGCCCATGGTTGCAACATGACCAAGGTTGGGAAATAGATTTTCCAGGGTTCACATTTCGAAAAGGAGGAGGACTAGCACTGATATTAAAGGATGACTTAGGTTTTTGAGGATATCAGTAGAAGGGTAGGTAAAGGTGAGCCAGTAGATGTAATGTACTTGGATTTCCAAAAGGCATTCGATAAGGTGCCACACAAAAGTTAATATGCAAAATTATGGATTTGGGGGTAACATATTAGCATAGATAGAGGATTTGTTAGCTGACAGGAAGCAGAGAGTAGGGATAAATGGGGAATTTTCAAGTTGGCAGGCTGTAACTAGTAGAGTGCTGCAAGGATCAGTGCTGGGGCCTAAGCTATTTACAATCGATATTCATGACTCAGATGAAGAGACCAAGAATTATGTATCTTAGTTTGCTGATGATACAAAGCTATGTGAGAATGCAAGCTGTGAGGAGGACACAAGAGGCTGCAGCCAGTATAGGCAGGTTAAGTGAGTGAGCAAAAAGGTGGCAGATAGAGTATAATGTGGGGAAGTTTGAGGTTATTTACTTTGGTAATAAGAATAGAAAAGCAGAATTTTTTTTCAAAGGCATGAAACTTCTAATGTTGATGTTCAGAGAGACTTGGGTGTGCTTGTAGAAGGAACACAAACTCAGCTTGAAAGTACAGCAAGCAATTAGGAAGGCAAATGGCATGTTGGTCTTTATTGCAAGGGGACTGGAGTTTCAGAATAAGGAAGTCTTTCAACAGTTGTACAGGGTTTTGGTGAGACCACACCTGGAGTACTGTGTGTAATTTTGGTCTCCACTTTTAAGGATGATATACTTTCATTAGAGGCAGTACAGTGAAGGTTCACTAGGTGGGTTCTTGAGATAAGAGGCTGAGTAAATTGGGCCTATACTCTCTGGAGTTTAGAAGAATAAGAGGTGATCTCATTGAAACATACAAGATTCTGAAGGGGCTTGACAGGGTAGAAAATGAAAGGTTGTTCCCCTGGCTGGGGAATCTAGAACATGGGGGCACAGTCTCAGGATAAGGAGTCAATCATTTAGGACTTAGATGAGGAGAAATGTCTTTACTCAAAGGGGTGTGAATCTTCGGAATTCTCTATCCTAGAGGGTTGTGGATGCACCATCGTTGAATATATTTAAGGCTAGGGATAGATTTTTGATTTCTCATGGGATCAAGGGATATGTGGAGTTGGTGGGAAAGTGGCATTTAGGCAGAACATCATCCATGATTGTATTTAGTAGCTGAGCAGACTGGATGGGCCTTCTACTCCTCTTCCTATTTATGTTCTTATGTTAGGTGGAAGTAAGAGAAGTGCTCTCAAAAAACCCGTGGTGGGTAAGCCCTTCGTGCAGAGTCCTCCTCCTCCTCCGTCTTCAAAGAGCTTCACCTCTCTGCAGCCTCTGCTTTATTTTTCAGTCACGTTGCATCCCCAGAGGTACTGCAACCACAGTCCCATACCTCATGCAGAGCTATATCATGAAATCCTTTGGCCTCCCTGAATGTATGCAGCAACTCATTACTTAATCTCCAAAAACAATCCACAGCACTTCCAATAACTTTGCCACAGCAGACTTAAGTCAAAAGCACCTCCGGGCGGCACAGTGGCGCCGTGGTTAGCACCGCAGCCTCACAGCTCCAGCGACCCGGGTTCAATTCTGGGTACTGCCTGCGTGGAATTTGCAAGTTCTCCCTGTGTCTGCGTGGGTTTCCTCAGGGTGCTCCGGTTTCCTCCCACATGCCAAAGACTTGCGGGTTGATAGGTAAATTGGCCATTATAAATTGTCCCTAGTACAGGTAGGTGGTAGGGAAATATAGGGATAGGTGGGGATGTGGTAGGAATATGGAATTAGTGTATGATTAGTATATAAATGGGTGGTTGATGGTCGGCACAGACTCGGTGGGCCGAAGGGCCTGTTTCAGTGCTGTATCTCTAAACTAAACTAAACCTGAAAGTTGGATGCTTAGTCCTTTAAAAAAAATGCTCGTGGGACCCCCTCATGCTGCTGCACTTATGTTCAGCTGAGAGCGATTAGCACAGGTATTTGGTGGAGATATGCAGAACAAGCTTGTGAAACGTGCAGTCAGTCCTCTCCTCACGCTACCGGTGCATGCATGGCACTCCTGTGCTAGCGCCATGCAAAGGCATGATGCACTGGAAGTGCCCGACAGCACGGCCTATGCAACTTTATATCTTCGAGGCTTCCATAGCGCTGGCACCAGTCCAAAATCGCAGCCGAAGTATTCTCTTGGGTTTTCATCACCAGTCACTCCCATAAGCAGACTCTACATCCCATATAATTCAGAGATCACACTTTTTTGTTCAATATCTAGTTAAACAATGGCATGACTTGGGGATCCTGACAAGAACCCTTATGCCTTGTACCATCGAAAGAAATATGATATATGCCACCACATGAATACTTCTGTATTTTGATGGAAAACAAACTGAAATAGCACCATATCAAGCTGGGCACAGATTCAGCCCAATAGTTAGTTTATTTACATAAAATACATGCAAAAGCAGTATACAGTTTCCACAGTGAGAACATGTATTTCTATCAATTTCTTGAGTTATGTAAACAACGGAGGTACAATTTGCTTGCTTTCTAAACAGGAACTCCATTTTTCTAGCTTAATCGCTCAATGTTAAGCTGTTTCAGACTTTCAAAGTATAGATCATCTCTTTGTAGTTGGCTGCCAAATTCACAGACTGGAATTCTCATGTCTGGAAGAGGTCCTTACAACTGTGTGTAGACAATATTGGGAAGAATTTGTTTGCGTAGCAACGCTTCTAGCAAATTTATCCCCCCTTGAGTGAAACAGTTCTAATCCCTTACTAATTCTAATGTTAATTCTAGCAGCGTAGTAGGTTAAACAAATGAAGTACAATAACACAAACAAAATTCAATGTTACATAATAATATATCAGTTATAGTTTATATACTGTGTAATTTATCTTTCTCTAATTTACTGGCTGTTAGAAGGCCTAATATTTAGACTCAATGTTTTACTTTCATGGCTGTTGCTCCGATCACAGATTGTAGTATATATTTTTGAATGCACCATTATTACTGAACTTTTACTGGTTGCACAGCTGTAAGTCCCACTTTATTTTCTCTACTCTCATCCTTAGGCATGTCCTCCTCCTTTGAGCTCCTCAATGTCTCCTGGTGTTACTTAAAATTCTTAGCTCTTGCTGTTCCTCATCTACAGCTGCCCCACAGCGACAACAACCCCAAACACGATCAGCTTTCACATGTACATTGATGACATCCAGCTCTATCTTTCCACCATTTCCTCTACCCACTGACCACCTCTGCCCTTTCAGAATGTCTGTCTGACACCAAGTCATGAAACACTCAAAATTTCCTTTAACTGAACACTGTGAAGACCAAAGCCATTGTCTTGGCCACCTGCTATAAAATCTGCTTCCCTGCCACTAACTTTATTTCCCCACCCCACCTCCCATGCTGAATCAGCCAGTGATAAACTTTGGAGTCCTATTCCACCCAGAGCTGAGTTTCAAACCCCACATTCCATTCAGCATTCAAACTATTTACTTCCATTTCCGTAATATTGCTCACCTCGACCCATACTTCACGCCTACTAATCCTCATCATCTCGTTTGCCACCTGCAGACTCAGTTTCTCCAGCATTCTCCTTGTTGGTCTCCTACTTACACTCTCCATAAACTTCAATTTTTCTGAAGCTCATCTGCCTGCACGCTGTCGTGTACAAAATCCCACTTTCCCATTCACCCAATTCTCTCTGCACTGTGTTGGATGGCTCTGCATTGAATTTGAAATCATTGGGCTCATCTTCAGGGCCTCACCCTGCCAATGACCTGAGCCTCCTCCACGCTTATCTTCCCATCTATTTGGTTCTCTAACTGAACAGTTGTGCAACTCGTGAAGGCCAGGGTCACAGAGGTCCAAACTTATTGGAAGACCCTCAATATAAAGTTGTTGATCCATTTTCCATTCAACAGCCAGACAAATTGACAGCCTGATTGGTGGCTGGAAGTAAAGGCCAGTGGCAACAGCCCCTGGGGATGTTCCTCACAATCAGGAGGGGAGAACAGAGAGGCTGCCAGGGGAGGCCAAAGACTTAAATTGAGGAGCCAGGGGAGCACTCCTCCTCCTGGCCTACTAGGAGTGCTGGAAAAGCACTCACCCTTTGGAGCCAGCAGCTCCTGCCTCCCTTTCGTTGTCCTGTTTCCCTATCGCGAGAAGCCCACGTAACAAAAATGAATTTTAAGTTGGGCTTAAACGCCACCCTCCCAGTGGAACTCGGAACCCAATTTAAATATGTTAATGCAGTATCCCACCTCGCCACAGGACACTCAGATGTCACAATATTCACCTCAATAAAAAAATCAGCAGGAACATGTAGGGGGCACTTCCCCCGTATTTAAGACTTTAACCACCAACACCTCGCCAAGGTCTACCATCCCAATGACGTGAGACGGACATTGGGTCAAAGTGCATTTCATCTGAGCTATGGGATTCATCATGTGGCTCATCAGGTGATGAGTCAGGTGATTCCTTAGATTAGTACTTTGTAAGTAGCTGAAACCCAAGTTACAAGCAATGTATTTTCTTTACTTATTCAAACACTTGGAAATCTCACACCACATATACATTTACACAGTCCTTTTTGATGACAAAATCCTTTTGTGGTCAAAAGTCTCATACTCCTCCCAGTTGTAATGGGTTGGATCTTCCAGACTTTTCAAAAATCAATATTTTCTTCACTCCCTTTTCTGAGCACTTCCAACCTGGACCTCCATGGATAATGTGATTTTCAGTGATCCTGTGGGCCCTTTACTCCTCCGCAAGCTTCAATCCTCTGTAAGAGGTTCCGTCCCCATACCCACTAAGTTCTTGGACTTTGGGAATTACAAGAACAAAATTGCACACGACACAGGTTTGACTGAACCACAAATTTGTTTAATTAAAAAAAAACACAAAAACCTTCCTAACACCCCGTTACAAAGACCTCTAAACTAATTTAAAGCTTTTCAAAAAAAAACCACAGGCAAAACCCCACGTTTCTGCCCCAATTTCACTCAATTCAAAACTCAAACCCTTCCAGGATTTGGTTGCTACGCTTAAAATTGTTTTAAAACTCTCAGCCTCAAATACCCCTTGGATTTGGCTGATAACTTACAATCCTCCGGTGAGAATTGTAGGTCCACGAGCCAGGTTGACCATTCCTGACTCTCCTTCATGACTGCAGCCCCCACAGTACAAACCCCTTCAAGATTTGACTGAAAAACTTACAATCACCCACACGGCTGGCCATTGGGCCGAAGGGCCTGTTTCAGTGCTGTATCTCTAATCTAATCTAATCATTACCAATGTTGATTGTAGGCCAGGAACTGAGATGACCAGTCCCCCTCCTTCTTCACATAACTGCAGTGTCAAACCCTTCGATCTTGTCCTTTTTATGATGATCCTTATTGAAATATCATAAACACATCTCCTGAAGCCATCCTGCTGGATGGTCAGCATTTAGCACCTTTTAATCTCTTTCCTCTGTTACCTGCCTGGTCCAGACAGATACATTTAGTGCTGGTGTGATTTCCCTGACCAAGAACAATGAACTCCACCAAGGTGAGGTAATCCAGGCTCTAAAGCTAATAGCCATGAAAGAGGTTTCTCTCCTGTCTTGACAGGAGTGAATGCTGTGCTCTGGGGCCGGTTAGTTGTAACAAGGCCTCCTCAATCACTTAACATGGTGGCAGCTGTGTCACTGTTATGATCATATCCCAAATTCTAGTCCTTTAACAGTATCAGTTCTGTTGTGATGTTGGGATGTTTGAAAATTGACTCATTGGAATGCAGCCTGCCTCTGTGTGCTTTGTGTTGGGGTTTGGCTCTTATTCACAGTACTAGTGTCCGTGGGGGTTGCAGTTCCTTCCTCATATTCCACAAAGTCCAGTTTTAAAGTCCAGTTGTGGGGGGAGGAATTCTGATCCCACATCTCAAAACAGGTTCATATCTCCACAGCCTTTCGCTGTATATCTTCAGTGAGCAGCTGCCACTGCTTGGTGTCTTCTCTTACAGCTTGCCTTCAGGCTTCACGCCAATGGGATGCCTTCGAACAGCCTGTTTGATGCCACAACCTGGTGGTTCCTTCCTTACAGCCTATTTTCTCCAGAAAGACTGTTAAATTTATCTGAACTTAGAATTCAATAGTTTATTCTTCTGCTCCAAAAACAAACTGACCAGTAGTCTGAGTTCTGCAAGCTATTCGGGCTTTCCATTGTCCCAGGTGCTAACACCTGCCTGGTTAATTAGCATGTTCTCAATGGCTGACTCCTTGTTTTACAATCCAGAGGTCTGGAAGGGCGAAATCCATTGTTCTTCAGGTGTTAGTGCTGTAGTCGCTGTTCTTCAGAAGACAGTCTTTGATCTGTTCTCTCTGTTGTCCTGGTAACCTTTTGCAGAGTGGAGGTGAGGTCAGCTGACTTTCTGGACTCCATCTTGAAGTTTTAAAAATCACAATCTTTAAGACATAATCATGTTACAAGGTCCAGCATTCATAACAGTCTCTCAAAATGGTGTCTCCTCCATGATGATGTCATCAGTTGCATCTGTAGCCTGGTCTCTTAAAAGTAAGGTTACTTTAAGGTGAGATCACCAATACACTGCATTACATATTGGAGTTGGGAGGGGCAAAAATGACTGCTTCGAGAGGCTAATCTTCTTTTTTTTCTTTTGGGCCTCCTTATCTCGAGAGACAATGGATACGCGCCTGGAGGTGGTCAGTGGTTTGTGAAGCAGCGCCTGGAGTGGCTATAAAGGCCAATTCTGGAGTGACAGGCTCTTCCACAGGTGCTGCAGAGAAATTTGTTTGTTGGGGCTGTTGCACAGTTGGCTCTCCCCTTGCGCCTCTGTCTTTTTTCCTGCCAACTACTAAGTCTCTTCGACTCGCCACAATTTAGCCCTGTCTTTATGGCTGCCCGCCAGCTCTGGCGAATGCTGGCAACTGACTCCCACGACTTGTGATCAATGTCACACGATTTCATGTCGCGTTTGCAGACGTCTTTATAACGGAGACATGGACGGCCGGTGGGTCTGATACCAGTGGCGAGCTCGCTGTACAATGTGTCTTTGGGGATCCTGCCATCTTCCATGCGGCTCACATGGCCAAGCCATCTCAAGCGCCGCTGACTCAGTAGTGTGTATAAGCTGGGGGTGTTGGCCGCTTCAAGGACTTCTGTGTTGGAGATATAGTCCTGCCACCTGATGCCAAGTATTCTCCGAAGGCAGCGAAGATGGAATGAATTGAGACGTCGCTCTTGGCTGGCATACGTTGTCCAGGCCTCGCTGCCGTAGAGCAAGGTACTGAGGACACAGGCCTGATACACTCGGACTTTTGTGTTCCGTGTCAGTGCGCCATTTTCCCACACTCTCTTGGCCAGTCTGGACATAGCAGTGGAAGCCTTACCCATGCGCTTGTTGATTTCTGCATCTAGAGACAGGTTACTGGTGATAGTTGAGCCTAGGTAGGTGAACTCTTGAACCACTTCCAGAGCGTGGTCGCCAATATTGATGGATGGAGCATTTCTGACATCCTGCCCCATGATGTTCGTTTTCTTGAGGCTGATGGTTAGGCCAAATTCATTGCAGGCAGACGCAAACCTGTCGATGAGACTCTGCAGGCATTCTTCAGTGTGAGATGTTAAAGCAGCATCGTCAGCAAAGAGGAGTTCTCTGATGAGGACTTTCCGTACTTTGGACTTCGCTCTTAGACGGGCAAGGTTGAACAACCTGCCCCCTGATCTTGTGTGGAGGAAAATTCCTTCTTCAGAGGATTTGAACGCATGTGAAAGCAGCAGGGAGAAGAAAATCCCAAAAAGTGTGGGTGCGAGAACACAGCCCTGTTTCACACCACTCAGGATAGGAAAGGGCTCTGATGAGGAGCTACCATGTTGAATTGTGCCTTTCATATTGTCATGGAATGAGGTGATGATACTTAGTAGCTTTGGTGGACATCCGATCTTTTCTGGTAGTCTGAAGAGACCACGTCTGCTGACGAGGTCAAAGGCTTTGGTGAGATCAATGAAAGCAATGTAGAGGGGCATCTGTTGTTCACGGCATTTCTCCTGTATCTGACGAAGGGAGAACAGCATGTCAATAGTCGATCTCTCTGCACGAAAGCCACACTGTGCCTCAGGGTAGACGCGCTCGGCCAGCTTCTGGAGCCTGTTCAGAGCGACTCGAGCAAAGACTTTCCCCACTATGCTGAGCAGGGAGATTCCACGGTAGTTGTTGCAGTCACCGCGGTCACCTTTGTTTTTATAGAGGGTGATGATGTTGGCATCGCGCATGTCCTGGGGTACTGCTCCCTCGTCCCAGCACAGGCATAGCAGTTCATGTAGTGCTGAGAGTATAGCAGGCTTGGCACTCTTGATTATTTCAGGGGTAATGCTGTCCTTCCCAGGGGCTTTTCCGCTGGCTAGGGAATCAATGGCATCACTGAGTTCCGATTTGGTTGGCTGTATGTCCAGCTCATCCATGACTGGTAGAGGCTGGGCTGCATTGAGGGCAGTCTCAGTGACAGCATTCTCCCTGGAGTACAGTTCTAGGTAGTGCTCAACCCAGCGGTCCATCTGTTTGCGTTGGTCAGTGATTATGTCCCCCGATTTAGATTTGAGGGGGGTGATCTTCTTGATGGTTGGCCCAAGAGCTCTCTTCATGCCATCATACATTCCTCTGATGTTTCCGGTGTCTGAGGCCAGCTGAATATGGCTGCATAGGTGTTGCCAGTAGTCGTTTGCGCAACGCCTAGCTGTTCTTTGTGCAGTACTTCTGGCTGCTTTAAGTGCTGCGGATGTTAAATCGCTGGGGGCTTTCTTGTAGTTCAAAAGTGCAATGCGCTTAGCGGCTATGACAGGTTCCAGCTCTTCATTATGAGATTGAAACCAGTCTGCATTTCTCTTCGCACTTTTGCCGTAGGTGGTCAAAGCTGACTCATAGATGGCGTCTCTGATGTGGGCCCACTTGGTCTCAGCATCCCCTGTGGGAGTGTTTTGAAGGGCTGTTACAAGTGAATTTAGAAATTTTTGTAACAGCTGTGGGTGAGAAATTCTGCTCGTGTTGATGCACGGGTGGCCCTTCTGCTTGGAATGATGCAACTTCTTTGGTCTGAGTCTAACCTTGCTGCACACCAGGGAGTGGTCGGTGTCGCAGTCCGCACTGTGGAAGCTGCGTGTGATTTGAACACTGTTTAAGGCGGCTCGCCTTGTGACAATGAGGTCTAGCTGGTGCCAACGACGTGATCTTGGGTGCCTCCATGAAACCTGGTGACAGGGTTTAGTGTGAAAGAACGAGTTGGTGATGCAGAGGTTATGATAGGTACACAACTCAAGCAGTCTCTGCCCGTTCTCATTCATCCTTCCAACGCCATAGCGCCCAAGGCAGGAGGGCCATGAGTCATGGTCGGCCCCAACCCTGGCATTAAAGTCCCCCAGCAGGAATAGGTGTTCGGTGTTGGGGATGCTGCTAATGATGTTATGGAGTTGTTCATAGAACTGGTCTTTAGCTTCAGGTGCGGAGCAGAGTGTTGGAGCATAGATGCTGAGTAGGTGTACTGGACCAGAGGTGGTGAGCAGTCGGATGGACAGTATGCGTTCCGAGCCATTTGAGGGAGGCTCTATCATGCTGAGCAAGGAGTTTCTGATGGCGAAGCCCACTCCATGCTGTCTTGGTTCTTCAGGATCCCTGCCCTGCCAGAAGAAGGTGTAGTCTTGCTCTGCTAGAGAGCCACTCGCGGGGAGGCGAGTCTCCTGAAGTGCTGCAATGTCCACATTGAATCTACTGAGCTCGTTGTTAATGATGGCGGTCTTCCGAGAATCGTTGATTTGTGTAAGGTCTTCCGACAGGCCAGGACACATAGTTCTGACGTTCCAGCTTGCAAAGCGAAGGGCTGGTACCTTCTTTCCTTTTTTCATGTTGTTTGGTGCGGTGTATCAGTCCACCTTTCGGGCAATGACCCTGAGCTCCAAGCACCCATTGAAGCAGGCAGACTGTGGCGGGACAGAACCTTATTGACCGGGGGCTGCCCGGTTTGAGGCGGGCGGTAGCTGTCCAGTGAGGTGCAATGACCTCTCCCACCGACAAAGGCAACCCGTGGCGCCCAGTTTCTACGCCAATTTATCTGGACTTATAACCCGTAACTGCTGCCTTCCGTGTTGTTTCAGTCGCTGTGAGGCGACTATGGAGTGACCTCTCCATGGCGCATGCCTGGGCAAATTTATGGAGGTTGAGAGTTGCCCAGTCGTCAAAACCCCCCTCTCGGCCTTTCTGGTGGGGTCCAAAGGAGTGCAGGACACGACGTTTGGCACCAGTATGGCTGCAGGAACTGCCGGAAACATGCCAAAGGTGACACATGACCGCCTACGGGGTTCCGCTCCGGATTTTCTGTTAGGGTTTACTAACCTTGGCAAAGACACATAAGATTTTTCATGCAACTGAAAGCATGGTAGTGCTGAATTTTACTGATCAGCGGATGACCCAACGTCGGGGAAGCTACTTGGGTGGGTGGCATGCACGGATAACTGGCAGGTATTACTCGACAATTTTATCAGGAAGAGTTAATAAGGACCAGCAGGTGGGGGAGCTGACCCATTAATGTGACTGGTGGGTGATGGTGCCAGCAGCTCACATGGAGGCAACCTTTTTAAAGGCACATGTACAGCATTCAGGAAGGCTGAAGACACAGGCAAAAGCAGGGGTCGGCAATGTGTCTTTACACGGACACCAGCGTTTGTGGTAAAACATTTTGAGGTCCATGACTGGTAATTTCACGGATAGGAAATTTCCCATTGGCTTCTTTGTCTAGACCAGTCTGACTTTAAAAAAAATTGCAGCCATCAGTTTCACAGCTGGCAGGTGCTTACAGCAGAGACTGCGCTTCTGAACTTTGGACAAGTCCATGGTTTTCCATGGACTTTTAAAAAAAAAATCAGGACCACCAGAAAACCCCAAACTTGTCTGATGTTCTGAAGAACTGTCTCTGCTCTAAGCACCTGTCAGCTGTGAAACTGACAGCTGAAATTTGAAAAAAAAGAACCAATCATGGTGTTGCTCTATGGAGAGTTCCAATTCTCTGCAACAGAGAGAGGGGAGAGGGAGAGAGAGAAAGGGGAGAGAGAGGGAGAGAGAGGGCAGAGTGAGAGGGGGTAGAAAGAGAGAGAAAGGGGGAAGAGAGAGGAGGAGAGAGAGAAGTGAGGGACAAAGAGGGGACAGAGAGGGGGAGAGAGAGAGAGGGGTGGAAAGAGAGGTGGCAGAAAGGGAGGGGGAGAGAGAGAGATGGGGAGAGAGAGAGAGAGGGGAAAGAGAGAGCAAGGGGGCAGAGAGGGGAGAGAGAGGGAGAGAGAGAGAGGGGTATTAATTGTGTGATTATATGCGGGTGAAGGGAGTTAATTGGGGTTTTAGTTGAGCACTTACGAGCAGGCACTCACTGGGACTGGCAGCAGGATTTGTGTGAAGAGCGCCATGTTTGTAATCCTTTTATTCTGCACAATAAATGTGAAACTGAGTAAATATAGGCTCCAGCCTTATCCTTCTAATAACAAGCTTTCTGGAGTTTAACATGGTAGCAGAGGATGGTTGCCTATGCTGAAGGTTGGAGAATAGGATTTTTTTTTGGATAGAAAACTAAAGTCACAAGGGCCATTGTGAAAAATATGGCAGAAAGCAAATGCAAATTGTCAGGGTATGATTACCCTTCAGTGTGTTCGGAGTCTGAACTATATGACCCAGTGGAAGAATGAAGTGGATATATGGACACGGGTTACATCTCTACCAAAGAGGAAACAAGGTATAGCCTTGACGTTGTCACTTCCTATCAAAAGTAAAATCACAAGTAAAGTGTTTCCTGAACTGGATGCTCGTCAGTTGGATACTGATGAAGGGTTGGATGTTCTGTTAGGATTTTTGGGTGAAATGTACAAGAAAGATGACCTATTGAATGCCTATGAAGCATGGTCAAACTTTGATAAATTTCAGAAAACAGATGGTTAGTCAATGGAGGAGTATATCATGGACTTTAACAGACTGTATAAAAGATTGAGCAAATTCAATTGGGAGATCCCTGGTTCAGTGCTAGCTTTTAAATTGCTAGATTGTGCTAGGGTGTCGCATATGGACAGGCTGCTAGTTTTAACTGGGGTTCAGTTCTTTGACAAAGACTCCCTGTTGGACCAAACGTCCGCAGCCTTAAAAAAATTTCTGAGGGAACAGTCATTTCCCTGGTAGACCAAGCAGTGACACAAAAAATGGAGGACTCAATGTTTACAAGATTTAGAAATAATCCAGGTGCTGGAAGCAGGCATAAGTACAATGGAAGAGTTAAAGACAGGAGGAAAAAGGATGAAAGCACCTTCAGCAAGTCTGACTATTACAGTGGAAGACAGAGTTGGAACAGCACTCTAAGGTGAATGAATCCCAGGAATGCCCAAGGAACAGTTAATAGGTCCTACAGAGTGACTCAAAGTATCATTATGCAATGAACTGCCCTAAGTGGAGGGGCATAGTCTTCGAAATAACACATAACACACAATATTCTGAGGAAGAAGTGGAAGATACTGATGGATCTGAAGGAATTGTACTAGTCACAAGGAGTTTAAGTTCTGTGATGAATGTGTTGGTTGCGAATTCGTTCAACTGTGATGTATTAGATAGTGCTTGTACATCAATTGTGACAATTGTGCAGCGTGCAGGAAAATCTACAGGCAAGTTTAAACATTGGTTAAATGTTCAAGATAATGGCCAAAAAGCCAGAGCCATCAATTGGCAGAATGAGGTGAAAGAGTGGAGCGTAAGAAAGCGCAGTGCAAGTTTTGATAGTGGGTCAGGAAATGACTCTTGCGTAAGGAAGCAATCACATACTGGAGAAAAAGTCTCCGACAAAGTGCGAGGGAGATCTTCTAGCAGTACTTTAGAAAGACATCAAAGTGCTAATCGGGGCCGTAGTATGAACAGATTACACAATGACACGAAGGCTAGAGAGCATTCTCGGTATAGACCTAGAAGCAGAAGTCCTCGTGATCATGAGGTTTTAGTGGCTGCCAATAAACTTGAGGATAAACTAATAAGAGAAGCAAAACATAAGGAAATAGAGAGTTGGAGTTTGGAGTCTATTCTGAGGTACCAGATAGGGGACAGCCAGCCTTGTCACATAAATGGATTTGTACTGAAAAAGTCCTTCCTGATGGAACTTATAAGGCTAAAGCGAGGTTAGTTGTGAGGGGTTTTGAAGAGTGATTGGGAGACACCGATGTGAGAGTGGACTCTCCTACAGCTGGAAAAGTAATCTTGAAAATCTTTTTGGCTCTTTTGGCCACATATTCATGGGAATGTAGATCCATTGACATAAAAGCTGCATTTCTGCAGGGTGATACTTTTCAGAGATAAGTGTATCTGAAACCACCCAAAGAGGCAACAGATACAGAAGGAAAATTATGGAAACTGAACAAATGTGTATATGGCTTTAATGATACTTCCAGGGTGTGATATTTCTTAGTGAAATCTGTTTTGTTGAAAATTGATTGTGTTCAACTAAAAGCAGATCCTGCGGTGTTTTATTGGTATCATAAAGGGAAACTTTCAGACATCTTCATGATGCATGTTGATAACGTCCTGTGGGGTGGTACTACAGATTTTGAGAAATATATTATTGATAAGATTAGGGCAGAATTTAAGATTGGAACTCAGGCTTGTGAGGCCTTTAAATATTTTGGTTTAGATATTAAGCAGAATAAGTCTGGAATAAGTTTGAATCAACAATCCTATTTATAGTGTTATTCCCACCCTGGCTAATCGTGTTAGGTCATCACAGAAAGATGATGATCTATCTAAAGCACTGATTGAGCAATTGCGAAACCTGGTGGGTCAATTAAATTGGTTGGACTCTCAGACTAGGCCAGATGTTAGTTTTGATGTGCTGGAGTTAAGCACGATGATGAAACATCCAAAAGTGAGAATGTTTTAAGGGCAAATAAACATTGTAAAAAACTAAATCTTAAGAAATGCGTACTGAAGTTCCCATCCTTAGATGATCCAAAGAACATGAAACTAATAATTTTTAGTGATGCTTCAAATGCTAATCTTGCTGATGGGTATTCGAGTGCAGCTAGCTTCATAATATTTCTGATGGGTGAAAATGGGAAATGGCCTTTAGCTTGGGAGACTAAGAAAATAAAACAGGTTGCTAAAAGCTTGTTAGCTGTGGAAACACTGGGTCTTGTGGAGGCAGTGGATATGGGTATCTATTTGTCAAATACTTTGGGTGAAATTCTGAACAAGGGACATCCTGAAGATAGGATACCCATTGAATGTTATGTGGATAATCATTCTGTGTGTGACAATGTACAGTCTACAAAAAACGTGAAAAGACTATATATTGACCTCACTGGATTGAAACAAATGCTGGAGAGAAAGGAAATCTCCAAACTTAAATGGGTAAATGCAAGTCATCAACTCTTTGATTCTTTCACAATAAGAAATGCAAGTGCAAAGAAATTGCTGGAGGTGCTGGATGAGGGGCGTCTTACACTGTAAAAACCTTTGTGCCCAATATGGAATTTAATTTTGATTTATTTTAAAATATTCTTTGAGCATACTAATCTAAGTTGTATTGTAAAAGAAAGAAGGGAATCTGTTAATTTTGGGGAGAGAGAGGGAGGGAGAGAGAGAGGGGTGTTGGGTGTTAATTGTGTGATCATATGCAGGTGAAGGGAGTTAATTGGGGTTTTAGTTGAGCAATTAAAAGCAGACACTCACTGGGACTGGGAGGGGGATTTGTGTGAAGAGCTACATGTTTGTAATCCCTTTACTCTGCACAATAAATGTGAAACAGTAAATATAGACTCCAGACTTATCCTTCTATAACAAGCTTTCTGCAGTTTAACATTGGGGGGGGGGAAGACGACACGGAGGGGGGGGGACACGACAGAGGTGGGGGGGGGACACGACAGAGGTGGGGGGGGGGACACGACAGAGGTGGGAGGGGGGGACACGACAGAGAACAGGAGGTAGAGAGAGAGAGCGAGAGACACAGACAGACAGAGAGGGAGAGAGAGCAATCAAGATCATTCTTGACAGATAGACATCTATCTGGAATACTCCGCATCACTACAACATGTATGCGGGCAAACACTGATTACTTGTGCAAGCAAAAATCTACCAGGTATCTCACTACATCACTGTCCAACATAGTGACAATAAAGTAAGTCAATAAATTAGTCTTCTCATTTAAAGCTTCTTCATAAAAATGCATATTTGTTTTTTTGATTCACAGTAAGATAAATTTTTAATGTCTTTATCCAAAATTGTCTCACCTGCCCCGTGTGTAACACAAAAATTGTAATGTGGCTCCTCATGCAAAAAGGTTGGACACCCCTGCTTCAAGCCTTTAACCTTGTGTTTTAAAATAATCTAGCAGCTGGATTATTTTAAAACACAAGTTTAAAGGCTTTTGCTATGTAAACTCATTTTAAAATGGCAAAAGTCACTTGGGGAATGTCTCAATTTCTATGCTCTGGCACGCATTACTTTCACCTGGGACACAAGCTCAATGACATGATGAAAGTTGCTGGACTTTTACTTCTAGATAAATGTCTCAATTCTGATGCTATCCATTTTGAACCATATTGTTCCAGAACTTGTATTGAGTGAAAAACAGGCAAGAAAATCCAAAGAATCTCCAGAAGATAGTACTGTAAGTTCCTCGTGAGTACAACAGAACAGTGTAACGGGACTGAGCGATATTGGCAAAAACAGGATACTGCTGATCCATATACAATAGTTAATAAATATAATATCACGGATTGCTTTAATAAACCTTAATCTATGATGAACTGTCTACGATTCCTTAACTAAATCGATGCTGCATTTGCAGTTTTTAAAACTGTCAGGGAAGACAGAGTAAAAAATTATTATGTTTCAATGACCATGTTAAAAACAGTCATTAACTTTTTTTTGCTGTGAATTGGATTAAAGGGCAAGTTTTACAAGTTTATCAATAATCAGTAATTGCAGTGTGCATCATTTACTATCCAGTTTGAGGACAGATAATCCAGGTTGCCAATGTCATTTGAAAGTTGCCTATATCATATAATTACATTACGTTAAAAGTGCACGTATGCTAACAGGTAATAGATTTGGCTTGGACATAAGTTCGCTAGTCTGGAATATAATTTTACAGATAGTGACTAAACATTTTGTAACTGAATAATACATGCAGTAACAACCGCTCAACTTTTTGCAGAAAAGCTTTTTGTTAATAATTAGCTTGTCAGAGCTGTATTGGAATCAACAGTGACATCGACGTAGCCACAAGTAAATTTAAATAAATCACTTTAGTGGAGAAACTGAAAGGTGCTCTTTATTTGTAAATGTGTTTATCTAATTCTGTCACTAGCTTTGGTGTGTAAATGACATTTTGTCCATGAGAGATTCTGTTGTTTCTGCGTTTTAGAATGCAAGACCTGGCTTAACAGCCTGCCAAGCTGAATAAACTAGTTCTTGGGTATTATAATCTTAAGGAAGAAGTTACTCTACAACGTGATGTTTCTCAATTAGGACATGAAGCAGCATTGATGCAGAATGGACAACCAGTCATAGGTACATCAAGTGTTTTAACAACAGCAGAGATAAGATGTGCACAGATCGAGAAAGTACTTCTAATGATCATGTTCAATTGTGATAAGTTTGAACCTTTTATCTATGCCTTAATGTGGTGAATATTGAAATGGACCATTGTCTGTTGGAAGTTGTAGCATCAGTCATTTACAAGTTCATAGTTTGCAAACCACTAAACACTGCACCTAAGAGACTTCAAAGAATGCTGTTAAGACTGCGAAAGTCTGAAAGTGCCTAATTAGAAATATGAAGAGAATCCTAGCAGATAGATTGAGCACAGCATCCCTGCCAGATGTTAACACCTGTAATTTTAAATGTGAGCTCGAAGAAATTAATCATCACAAATAGCTTCCAATTGGAGATTCACACTGGCAATAATTTAATCATATTGCAGCAGATGACCCAGTTCAAAACAACTAGTTTTTCATCTTGATAGGATGTTAAACCAGGTCCTGGATTCTAAAATGCAGAAACAACAGAATGTAATCATTCAGCACGGCTGGTTTGGGATCAAGTTAGAGATAGCTGAATGCTTCCATCCTTTCTTTGACTTTTGAGATGAACTAACTGTACAAAGGAATTTCATACTCAAAGGACAGCAACTTGTGATACCAGCAGCATTTAAGAAAGAGTGATGTCTGTAGTTCATTCAACGCATATTTGCATAAAGGGTGACATCCGTAGAGTTTGTGACAGCCTCTATTGGCCAAGGATGTCAACAAAGCTTAAACATTGCTTTGCAAAGTATGATATACATTTGGCTCATAAAAGTTAGAATTAGAATTAGAACATTACAGCGCAGTACAGGCCCTTCAGCCCTCGATGTTGCGCCGACCTGTGAAACCATCTGACCTACACTATTCCATTTTCATCCATATGTCTATCCAATGACCACTTAAATGCCCTTAAAGTTGGCGAGTCTACTACTGCTGCAGGCAGGGCGTTCCACGCCCCTACTACTCTCTGAGTAAAGAAACTACCTCTGACATCTGTCCTATATCTATCTTCTTTGGGCCTCCTTATCTCGAGAGACAATGGATATGCGCCTGGAGGTGGTCAGTGGTTTGTGAAGCAGCGCCTGGAGTGGCTATAAAGGCCAATTCTGGAGTGACAGGCTCTTCCACAGGTGCTGCAGAGAAATTTGTTTGTCGGGGCTGTTGCACAGTTGGCTCTCCCCTTGCGCCTCTGTCTTTTTTCCTGCCAACTACTAAGTCTCTTCAACTCGCCACAATTTAGCCCTGTCTTTATGGCTGCCCGCCAGCTCTGGCGAATGCTGGCAACTGACTCCCACGACTTGTGATCAATGTCACACGATTTCATGTCGCGTTTGCAGACGTCTTTATAGTGGAGACATGGACGGCCGGTGAGTCTGATACCAGTGGCGAGCTCGCTGTACAATGTGTCTTTGGGGATCCTGCCATCTTCCATGCGGCTCACATGGCCAAGCCATCTCAAGCGCCGCTGACTCAGTAGTGTGTATAAGCTGGGGGTGTTGGCCGCTTCAAGGACTTCTGTGTTGGAGATATAGTCCTGCCACCTGATGCCAAGTATTCTCCGAAGGCAGCGAAGATGGAATGAATTGAGACGTCGCTCTTGGCTGGCATACGTTGTCCAGGCCTCGCTGCCGTAGAGCAAGGTACTGAGGACACAGGCCTGATACACTCGGACTTTTGTGTTCCGTGTCAGTGCGCCATTTTCCCACACTCTCTTGGCCAGTCTGGACATAGCAGTGGAAGCCTTACCCATGCGCTTGTTGATTTCTGCATCTAGAGACAGGTTACTGGTGATAGTTGAGCCTAGGTAGGTGAACTCTTGAACCACTTCCAGAGCGTGGTCGCCAATATTGATGGATGGAGCATTTCTGACGTCCTGCCCCATGATGTTCGTTTTCTTGAGGCTGATGGTTAGGCCAAATTCATTGCAGGCAGACGCAAACCTGTCGATGAGACTCTGCAGGCACTCTTCAGTGTGAGATGTTAAAGCAGCACCGTCAGCAAAGAGGAGTTCTCTGATGAGGACTTTCCGTACTTTGGACTTCGCTCTTATCTATCACCCCTCAACTTAAAGCTATGTCCCCTCGTGTTTGCCATCACCATCCGAGGAAAAAGACTCTCACTATCCACCCTATCTAACCCTCTGATTATCTTATATGTCTCTATCAAGTCACTTCTCCTCCTCCTTCTCTCCAATGAAAACAACCTCAAGTCCCTCAGCCTTTCCTCGTAAGACCTTCCCTCCATACCAGGCAACATCCTAGTAAATCTCCTCTGCACCCTTTCCAAAGCTTCCACATCCTTCCTATAATGCGGTGACCAGAACTGCACGCAATACTCCAGGTGCGGTCTCACCAGAGTTTTGTACAGCTGCAGCATGACCTCGTGGCTCCGAAACTCGATCCCCCTACTAATAAAAGCTAACACACCATATGCCTTCTTAACAGCCCTATTAACCTGGGTAGCAGCCTTCAGGGATTTATGTACCTGGACACCAAGATCTCTCTGTTCATCTACACTACCAAGAATCTTCCCATTAGCCCAGTACTCTGCATTCCTGTTACTCCTTCCAAAGTGAATCACCTCACACTTTTCCGCATTAAACTCCATTTGCCATCTCTCAGCCCAGCTCTGCAGCCTATCTATGTCCCTCTGTACCCTACAACATCCTTCGGCACTATCCACAACTCCACCGACCTTAGTGTCATCCGCAAATTTACTAACCCACCCTTCTACTCCCTCTTCCAGGTCAGTTATAAAAATGACAAACAGCAGTGGCCCCAAAACAGATCCTTGCGGTACACCACTAGTAACTAAACTCCAGGATGAACATTTGCCATCAACCACCACCCTCTGTCTTCTTTCAGCTAGCCAATTTCTGATCCAAAGCTCTAAATCACCTTCAACCCCATACTTCCGTATTTTCTGCAATAGCCTACCATGGGGAACCTTATCAAACGCCTTACTGAAATCCATATACACCACATCCACTGCTTTACCCTCATCGAACCTGTTTGGTCACCTTCTCGAAAAACTCAATAAGGTTTGTGAGGCACGACCTACCCTTCACAAAACCGTGCTGACTATCACTAATGAACTTATTCTTTTCAAGATGATTATAAATCCTGTCTCTTATAACCTTTTCCAACGTTTTACCCACAACCGAAGTAAGGCTCACAGGTCTATAATTACCAGGGCTGTCTCTACTCCCCTTCTTGAACAAGGGGACAACATTTGCTATCCTCCAGTCTTCCGGCACTATTCCTGTCGACAATGACGACATAAAGATCAAGGACAAAGTCTCTGCAATCTCCTCCCTAGCTTCCCAGAGAATCCTAGGATAAATCCCATCTGGCCCAGGGGACTTATCTATTTTCACACTTTCCAAAATTGATAACACCTCCTCGTTGTGAACCTCAATCCCATCTAGCCTAGTAGCCTGAATCTCAGTATTCTCCTCGACAACATTTTCTTTCTCTACTGTAAATACTGACGCAAAATATTCATTTAACACTTCCCCTACCTCCTCTGATTCCACACACAACTTCCCACTACTATCCTTGATTGGCCCTAATCTAACTCTAGTCATTCTTTTATTCCTGATATACCTATGGAAAGCCTTAGGGTTTTCCTTGATCCTATCCGCCAATGACTTCTCGTGTCCTCTCCTTGCTCTTCTTAGCTCTCCCTTTAGATCCTTCTTGGCTAGCTTGTAACTCTCAAGCGCCCTAACTGAGCCTTCACGTCTCATCCTAACATAAGCCTACTTCTTCCTCTTGACAAGCGCTTCAACTTCTTTAGTAAACCACGGCTCCCTCGCTCAACAACTTCCTCCCTGCCTGACAGGTACATACTTATCAAGGACACGCAGTAGCTGCTCCTTGAATAAGCTCCACATTTCGATTGTTCCCATCCCCTGCAGTTTACTTCCCCATCCTACGCATCCTAAATCTTGCCTAATCGCATCATAATTTCCTTTCCCCCAGCTATAATTCTTGCCCTGCGGTATATACCTGTCCCTGCCCATCGCTAAGGTAAACCTAACCGAATTGTGATCACTATCACCAAAGTGCTCACCTACATCTAAATCTAACACCTGGCCGGGTTCATTACCCAGTACCAAATCCAATGTGGCATCGCCCCTGGTTGGCCTGTCTACATACTGTGTCAGAAAACCCTCCTGCACACACTGGACAAAAACTGACCCATCTAAAGTACTCGAACTATAGTATTTCCAGTCAATATTTGGAAAGTTAAAGTCCCCCATAACAACTACCCTGTTACTCTCGCTCCTGTCGAGAATCATCTTCGCTATCCTTTCCTCTACATCTCTGGAGCTATTCGGAGGTCTATAAAAGACTCCCAACAGGGTGACCTCAACTCTCCTGTTTCTAACCTCGGCCCATACTACCTCAGTAGACGAGTCCTCAAACGTCCTTTCTGTCGCTGTAATACTCTCCTTGATTAACAATGCCACACCCCCCCTCTTTTACCATCTTCTCTGTTCTTCCTGAAACATCTAAATCCCGGAACCTGCAACATCCATTCCTGCCCCTGCTCTACCCATGTCTCCGAAATGGCCACTACATCGAGATCCCAGGTACCAACCCATGCTGCAAGCTCACCCACCTTATTCCGGATGCTCCTGGCGTTGAAGTAGACACACTTTAAACCAGGTTCTTGCTTGCCAGTGCCCTCTTGCGTCCTTGTAACCTTATCCCTGACCTCACTACTCTCAACATCCCGTACACTGGCACTACAGTTTAGGTTCCCATTCCCCTGCTGAATTAGTTTAAACCCCCCCGAAGAGCACTAGCATATCTCCCCCCCAGGATATTGGTACCCCTCTGGTTCAGGTGAAGACCATCCTCTTTGTAGAGGTCCCACCTACCCCAGAAAGAGCCCCAATTATCCAGGAGACCAAAACCCTCCCTCCTGCACCATCCCTGCAGCCACATGTTCAACTCCTCTCTCTCCCTATTCCTCGCTTCGCTATCACGTGGCACGGGCAACAACCCAGAGATAACAACTCTGTTTGTTCTCGCTCTAAGCTTCCACCCTAGTTCCCTGAATTTCTGTCTTAAATCCCCATCTCTCTTCCTACCTATGTCGTTGGTGCCTATGTGGACCACAACTTGGGGCTGCTCCCCCTCCCCCTTAAGGATCCCAAAAACACGATCCGAGACATCACGAATCCTGGCACCTGGGAGGCAACACACCAACCGTGAGTCTCTCTCGTTCCCACAGAACCTCCTATCTGTTCCCCTAACTATGGAGTCCCCAATGACTAATGCTCTGCTCCTCTTCCCCCTTCCCTTCTGAGCAACAGGGACAGACTCTGTGCCAGATACCTGTACCCCATTGCTTACCCCTGGTAAGTCGTCCCCCGCAACAGTATCCAAAACGGTATACCTGTTGTTGAGGGAAACGGCCACAGGGGATCCCTGCACTGCCTGCTGGTTCCCTCTCCTTCCCCTGACGGTAACCCATCTACCTACTTCTTTTACCTGAGGTGTGACTACCTCCCCATAACTCCAAGTAAGGAGCCATTACTACAACAGAAGATTGTGACCGGGCCTTGGACAAAGTTTGGGACCGATCTTTGTGTTACATGGTCTTACCCTGCTCATTGTGTGTGAATATTACAGTAAATCTACAGAGGTAGCCAGTCTCACATCTGTTACTATGAGCAAGGATTCAAGAGATGTTAACAATATTTGGGATATCAGACATCCTAATAATGGACAATTGTCCACAACTTGCATCCATAGAATTTGCAGTGTTTGCTAAGAGATGGGGTTTTAGATACATGATGTCATTAGCTCACCACCAATGTTCCTGTTAAGCTGAGCAGGTCCACGACCGCGCAGCAGCCTGGAAGGGACTGCGCAGGCCTTGTGCTATGCTAACCAATGCACAGTCATCATTGCGCAAAAAATTTAAAGTGACCGCAAACTGACAAAAAACTGGCCGTGCAAAACACCTTAATTTTAAAAAGGAACATTGCTCACTATCCATAGCCCAATGGCAAAGCTGGGAATGCCACCAAGACCGTGAAACAACTCTTCACGAAATGCAAGGAGTCTGGTCAACCAGGGTTTCTAGCTCTGTTAGATTGGTGCAACATGCCAAGTGAAGGGATTGGTACAAATACTACACAGAGACTTATGGGGCATAGGAAATACACCCTGGTGATGCAGTGTCGATGAAACTCCCTGGTCATATGTTTGAAGTGCCAGAGCATGCACACCTGTGATGGGTCCTAAAAGTTATATAGTGTGCAGGTTGGAGGCTCATCGTGCCACAGGAATTTCTGGCAATTGTTTCATGCTAATGAGGCACCTGTAAGCGAAACTCCTGAGATTGAGGACTTTTCTGAAATGCAGGCCCCAAATGGTCCCCTAAAGTCACCACAATCTCCGAGAAAAGATACAAGTGAAGTGCCTGTTAGTTAAACGCCAATCAGAGATCTGCAAGGCAGTGTCAGTCTCCATCTCAGTCCACGGTCTATTTGTTGTTATAGTGCCTGCTTATGCTTGTTTGGATTAAATTTCAGAGTTCCTCTCTGTGTGTTTTTAAATTCTGAAGTATGTGATCTTTCATTGTGGGAAACAATGCAACATGAGACACTTGTGTCTAAGTGCTTGGTGTTTGAGCTATGGGATTCATCATGCGACTCATGTGGTAGCTCCTGGAAACTGCTGAGAGTTTAACTTGTTATAGAACATAGAACATAGAACATTACAGCGCAGTACAGGCCATTCGGCCCTCAATGTTGCGCCGACCTGTGAAACCATCTGACCTACACTATTCCATTTTCATCCATATGTCTATCCAATGACCACTTAAATGCCCTTAAAGTTGGCGAGTCTACTACTGTTGCAGGCAGGGCGTTCCACGCCCCTACTACTCTCTGTGTAAATAAACTACCTCTGACATCTGTCCTATATCTATCACCCCTCAACTTAAAGCTATGTCCCCTCGTGTTTGCCATCACCATCCAAGGAAAAAGGCTCTCACTATCCACCCTGTCCAACCCTCTGATTATCTTATATGTCTCTATTAAGTCACCTCTTCTCCTCCTTCTCTCTAACGAAAACAACCTCAAGTCCCTCAGCCTTTCCTCGTAAGACCTTCCCTCCATACCAGGCAACATCCTAGTAAATCTCCTCTGCACCTTTTCCAAAGCTTCCACATCCTTCCTATAATGCGGTGACCAGAACTGCACGCAATACTCCAGGTGCGGCCGCACCAGAGTTCTGTACAGCTGCAGCATGACCTCGTGGCTCCTAAACTCGATCCCCCTACTAATAAAAGCTAACACACCATATGCCTTCTTAACAGCTCTATTAACCTGGGTGGCAACTTTCAGGGATTTATGTACCTGGACACCAAGATCTCTCTGCTCATCTACACTACCAAGAATCTTCCCATTAGCCCAGTACTCTGCATTCCTGTTACTCCTTCCAAAGTGAATCACCTCACACTTTTCCGCATTAAGCTCCATTTGCCATCTCTCAGCCCAGCTCTGCAGCCTATCTATGTCCCTCTGTAACCTCCAACATCCTTCGGCACTATCCACAACTCCACCGACCTTAGTGTCATCCGCAAATTTACTAACCCACCCTTCTATACCCTCATCCAGGTCATTTATAAAAATGACAAACAGCAGTGGCCCCAAAACAGATCCTTGCGGTACACCACTAGAAACTATACTCCAGGATGAACATTTACCATCAACCACCACCCTCTGTCTTCTTTCAGCTAGCCAATTTCTGATCCAAAGCACTAATTCACCTTCAATCCCATACTTCTGTATATTCTGCAATAGCCTACCGTGGGGAACTTTATCAAACGCCTTACTGAAATCCATATAGACCACATCCATGGCTTTACCCTCATCCACCTGTTTGGTCACCTTGTCAAAAAACTCAATAAGGTTTGTGAGGCACGACCTACCCTTCACAAAACCGTGCTGACTATCTCTAATGAACTTATTCTTTTCAAGATGATTATAAATCCTATCTCTTATAACCTTTTCCAACATTTTACCCACAACCGAAGTAAGGCTCACAGGTCTATAATTACCAGGGCTGTCTCTACTCCCCTTCTTGAACAAGGGGACAACATTTGCTATCCTCCAGTCCTCCGGCACTATTCCTGTCGACAATGACGACATAAAAATCAAGGACAAAGGCTCTGCAATCTCCTCCCTGGCTTCCCAGAGAATCCTAGGATAAATCCCATCTGGCCAAGGGGACTTATCTATTTTCACACTTTCCAAAATTGCTAACACCTCCTCCTTGTGAACCTCAATCCCATCTAGCCTAGTAGTCTGTATCTCAGTATTCTCCTCGACAACATTTTCTTTCTCCACTGTAAATACTGACGAAAAATATTCATTTAACACTTCCCCTATCTCCTCCGATTCCACACACAACTTCCCACTACTATCCTTGATTGGCCCTAACCTATCTCTAGTCATTCTTTTATTCCTGATATACCTATAGAAAGCCTTAGGGTTTTCTTTGATCCTATCCGCCAATGACTTCTCGTGTCCTCTCCTTGCTCTTCTTAGCTCTCCCTTTAGATCCTTCCTGGCTAGCTTGTAACTCTCAAGCGCCCTAACTGAGCCTTCACGTCTCATCCTAACACAAGCCTTCTTCTTCCTCTTGACAAGCTCTTCAACTTCTTTAGTAAACCACAGCTCCCTCGCTCGACAACTTCCTCCCTGCCTGACAGGTACATACTTATCAAGGACACGCAGTAGCTGCTCCTTGAATAAGCTCCACATTTCGATTGTGCCCATCCCCTGCAGTTTCCTTCCCCATCCTCCGCATCCTAAATCTTGCCTAATCGCATCATAATTTCCTTTCCCCCAGCTATAATTCTTGCCCTGCTGTATATGCCTGTCCCTGCCCATCGCTAAGGTAAACCTAACCGAATTGTGATCACTATCACCAAAGTGCTCACCAACTTCTAAATCTAACACCTGGCCGGGTTCATTACCCAGTACCAAATCCAATGTGGCATCGCCCCTGGTTGGCCTGTCTACATACTGTGTCAGAAAACCCTCCTGCACACACTGGACAAAAACTGACCCATCTAAAGTACTCGAACTATAGTATTTCCAGTCAATATTTGGAAAGTTAAAGTCCCCCATAATCACTACCCTGTTACTCTCGCTCCTGTCAAGAATCATCTTTGCTATCCTTTCCTCTACATCTCTGGAACTATTTGGACGTCTATAGAAAACTCCCAACAGGGTGACCTCTCCTCTCCTGTTTCTAACCTCGGCCCAGACTACCTCAGTAGATGAGTCCTCAAACGTCCTTTCTGCCGCTGTAATACTTTCCTTGATTAACAATGCCACACCCCCCCCTCTTTTACCATCTTCTCTGTTCTTAGTGAAACATCTAAATCCCGGAACCCGCAGCATCCATTCCTGTCCCTGCTCTACCCATGTCTCTGAAATGGCCACAACATCGAGATCCCAGGTACCAACCCATGCTGCAAGCTCACCCACCTTATTCCGGATGCTCCTGGCGTTGAAGTAGACACATTTTAAACCAAGCTCTTGCTTGCCAGTAAATTTATATACTTTAATAAAATGTTGGTACTCTTTGTAACAAATCAAGGCTAAACCTACACTGTTAAAGAGGTATCAACACAACACCCCCACCCACTGCAAGCCTCTCCTGCCCATCCCGCATTTATATCGAGTCCAATGTATCTGTGCAAGTCAGTTCTGATAATGGCCACCAGACGGTGTCCTGCGACCAGTTAAAATAATCCATTACTTTTTTTCCCTCCCAGTTGCTTTAAATAGTCTTCAAGAGTTTTCCAGTTATTATCTTAAAGAAACTATTAGCCAGGAGTTTTCTCGGAACTGTTCCTCATCCACCGCCATTTTCACCAGAGATGTTTTGTACTTTAACGTTAGGGCAGTGGAATGGGAAAAGCTCCAAATTTCCAGTTAATAATTATCAAGAGAAGCAACCAAGCATTGTTTTTTTTGTCCTTGAAAAAAATTCAACCCCGAATCTGTGTATAACCTTTTGCAACACCCCCTCATTTTGAAACCACTACTAACTTTGCCGCCTGACATGATCATGAGATAATTATGAATGAGAAAGACCTTTAGCAGGATCTCAAAATTAACGCCAATTTTGTTAAGTTAACGTCACCCTCTCTGGTTTCCTGGTTACCTTAAAAGGGACAAAACCTGACCAACTTTCTTGACTTCTTTGACAGAGTGACAGCCCGAGTAGACGGCAGGAAGTTCAATGGTGTGGTGTGCCAAAAACCTTTTTATAAAGCTCCACACAAAAAGACTATTAATGAAACTCAAAGCCAGGGTAGACTCTTGAAATGGACAAGGGGAGGAAATAATGGGCACTCAAGGACAGTTATGTCAGTGTGGGGGACATACTGAATGTGGAGCTGCAGGTTCAGGGTGTTGGGGCCATTCTAATTTACATAATTGGTCAGGACTCAGGATTAGATTCTCCTCTACCATCCTACCCCAAAATCAGATCGGATAGCAATGGAGAATGAGGCTGAATTTGGCAATGGGACCTATTTCTGCTTCACCGCCTCATTTCCCCCCCCACCGCACCCGCCCCCCCCCCCCCCCCCCCCACGTCCTGCACCACCCCAGCACCCACCCCCATGCCCGTCCTGTCCCCACTGAGACTGGAAATGGCCAAAGTTCCTGGTGCAATTCTATCCCATCCTCTCCCCTTGTGTTACAGTTGTTTCCCTAGATAACTTGGAAAAAGTGGCAGTAGGTCCCAAGATGTTAAAAAGAGGGCAGGGGGGATGGTGTAATTAGGATTTCTCTGCAATAATGAATTAAGATGGGTTGAAAGGTCTTCATCCATAATTATCTAAATTATATAGGATGTCAAAATTATCTTTTTTTGGAAGGCTTTATCTGAGCTGTAATAAATTAGGAGTTCTTTTGTTAAAATTCCCTTGTTATTTCAGTCATTGCAGTTCAGCTAAAAACATGTCAGACACAAGATGCCAAAAGTTGTGCCTGTGTTGAGTTTGCTGAACCCAGTCAGCAAAGTAGTTGGGTAGAGAGGGGAGAGGGTTCTTATTATTAATTCCTAAACACTGATGATTGCTGGAGGTGTGGATGTCTGCTGGTGATTCCATCTGCCTCATTCTCCTGATCAAATATGCTGCCAGCACTCACTGTTGAAGCTAAGCATGAAGAATGACCACTTGGCACTAATGGATTATCACATGTCCATGGTGACTTGTATGATGTTGACTATGTCAACTTGATCAGCCCCCATCCACCACATTAAACATTCAGGGCTGGATTCAGTATGGAGGCGGGAAACAGGAACTGGGTCTGGTTTTGGGTCTGAAACCTACCTCCTCTGGGAGGTTGGTTCAGATTGTAATTTTCAAGTCAGAAAGCCCTTAATTGGTATGGAGACGGATTTCCTGTCCTTTTAGAGCCAGTGGGATTGAAAATGGCAGTGGGTCAGATCAAGTGTGGGGCTTATGTAGACTTCCATGGCAGCCATCATTGAGGTCGTTGGTTGTCCTGAGGGAGAGATATGCCTTCCCCCGCATCAGAGAGAGCTGGAGATCTGGCACTAGGGGCAAGGCAGACACTTGCTTCATCCATGCCCACCTGGATCTAATGCTGGAGGTCGTGAGAATTGGGATGTTGATGGATCTCACTGGCCGGTCCTCTTGATGGTCACGTGTGCACATGATGTCCTGCACCTGGGGGGAAACCAGTGATGGAGGTTGAACCCAATGCCCACTGTCAGAGTAGACCCACTTGTGTCAAAGTGGGTGTAGTCCATAAAGGGCATTATTCACCTGCCTGAAGGCTTAATGAGTTGCCAACTGTGAGATGCCATCTAGATCTACAGCTGATCCCTGGAACGACCCAGTTGCATAGAAGTTTAGGGAGATGGAGACTTTATCTGCAGGTAAGGGACTGCCATGAGGGTCACGAGGCCTTAGGCCTTTGTGAATCAGAGCGCACAGGACTGAGATCATCTGCCTGGATAGGTGCAGCTCCTACAGCACTAGTGCTCTATCATTTGCAGGTAGCAGACTCTTGAGTTGTTCACCCGATGTCTTGGGTACCACTTTCCTCCCCTTGAAGGACTCCACTGTACTCCTCTGGCCTCCTCTTGTCCAGGAGGTGGCACCTGCTGCAGCTCATCCTGGCTGCTCTGTCCAATGTCAGAGTAGCCTGTGCCCATCTGAACTCCCTCAGCTGTGCTTTATCCATTCACCAGACCTTCCCCTGCCAATCTCAGCTGCCCAAGTGATGCCCGTGGGCTCGCGACCCTTTCCTGCCACACACCAATGAAAAATTCAACTCTTCCAGCTGCAGCAATATCCACACTGAGGCACATCTGAAGCAGATGAGCTCTATTTGCTGCCTCCGCTTTATTTCAATCAGCCCTTCCCATAACCCTTGTGGCCCTCCACACTGTTCACATCTTCACAATCCTGTTGTATTCCCCCATTGCATCTTCCCCCTTCCCAACCTTCAAAAACCAGTGAAGTGATACTGACAAACCTGTTAATGAACTTAACAGGCACTTAATTGGAAGTGTCACCGACCATACCCTCGCTGCCGGTGTCCTTTTATAAATGGCTGCACATTCCGGAGGGGGCGAGTCCAAGTACTGACCTCTGAACGCGATCTTCAAATTGCACTCGCCTCCGCTCCTGCACTCAGCGGGCTTTGAAAATCCAGCCCTCAGTGTCCAGCTAGTGAGAAACACAAAGGAGGACTGTAAAATCTTCTTTAGGTCTGTGAAAAGGAGAAGATTAGCAAGGACAAATGTGGGTCCATTACAAGCATAGACAGCAGAATTTGTGGTGGAGAATAGGGAAATGGCAGAGAGACTAAACAATTACTTTGTATCTGTCTTCACAGAAGTAAACGCAAAAAGTCTCTCTGAAATACTAGGGAGCCGAGAGTCTTGTAAAAATGAGGAACTGAAAGAAATTAGTATTAATACAGAGGTAGTACTCAAAAACTAATTTAATTGAAAGTTGATAAATCCCCTGGACCAAATGAGCTATACCCCAGAGTATTGAAGGAGGTGGCTAGAGAGATAGTGGATGCATTGATGGTTATCTTTCAAAATTCTGTATAGATTCTGGAAGGGCTCCTGCTGACTGGAAAGTAGCAAATGTCACTCCACTATTTAACAAGGGAGGGAGAGAGAAAGCAGAACTACAGACCTGTTAGTTTGACATCAGTAGTAGGGAAAATGTTAGAATCTATTATAAAAGGATGAGACAACTAGACATTTGGAAAATAATGATATGATTGGGCAGAGTCAACACAGATTTAATGAAAGGGAAATCATGTTCGACAAACCTTTTGGATTTTTATTTTGAGGATGTCACTTGTAGTATAAAGGAGAATTAGTGGATGTGATGTAATAGGATTTTAGAAGGCATTTGATAAAGAGGAGGTTAGGAAACAAAATTAGAGCACATGGGATTGAGGTAATATACAGTTATTGATTGAGAATTAGTTAAGAGAGAAAGCAGGGAGTAGGAATAAATGGGTCATTCTCAGGACGGCAGGCTGTGTTACGACCGAGGCGTGAGTAATGCACTTAATTCAGTTCCATTACTCCACAGGTCACAGCATATTAGTAAAGTTTCCCACCTACCAGAAAAAAACTAGCCAAATTAATCACTCATTTATCTCCAGAATAAAAGCACACCAAACCAGGTTTCTTTAAACAACAAAATTAGCTATTTATTAATAAACCATTTTAAGCAAGAGATGAATATAAAGATTTTATCACTCCTTAATCTTCCTAACCCTCATGCACACAGATTCAATTACCAATGGTTAACTGGGGAAATGGTTATATTGATCTTATAACAATTTCTTAGGGAAAATAAAATAACTAGGTTGTAGCTTCTAGTAGTATTTTCCTGGATCAGTGAGGTGTCCCATAGTCAGATGCCACTTGATGTCTCTCCAGGTGAAATTAGTGAACAGTCTATGGAGGGTAGGTGTTCAAGGTAGTTCATCTTCAGCAGGCATCACACAGATCTTTCAGCAACAGGTTTATTTAAAATTTAAAGTAGCAGTTTAACTGTAGAAACTTGCTTGAAAGCTCAGGAACTTCCAAAGCACAAAAGTCAACAGGACTTACTCTCAGCAAAGGAGTCTCCTCCACAGAACACAGTACTACAGAATTCACTCTCAAGGCAGGGATTCTTGACTGGAGACAACAGCAACTTGCCACACCCAAAACAATGCAGCAGTTCTCCGCAGAGTGTAACAAATCTTCTTTTCTCTGGGTCTATTCCTCTCTCTTCAGGCATGCCAAAACCTCACCTTAAAAGTAACACTTTTTCCCTTGGAATGCTAAGACTATTTTATAGAGAATAGGTCTTTTCTCTGGTCTCTGGGCTCTCAGCAAATCACAGCTCCAGCCACTATTCTGTTTCCCTCTGGTCTCTCCCACTGCAGAATTGAAGCTGAGAGCCTTTTCTTTTTACAAACAATAAGAGTCACAAGACAATCGTAAACCCATCAGGTTGCTTGGATACAGATTGCCGTGCAGCTGCACTTCAAATACCACAAGTCTCTGCAGTGACTGTTCACAGAAAGTAGCAACATTTCTTAAAGGCACGCAGATCCCTTAGTTTTTTTAGAAAAATCAAAACTCTTATGACAGCTGTTACTGGTGCGGTACCTCAAGGATCAGTGCCTGGGCTACAAGCTGTTCACAATCTATATAAATGATTTTGATATGGGGACCAAATGTAATATTTCCAAATTTGCTGATGACACAAAACTAGGTGGGAATATAAGTTGTGAGGAGGATGCAAGGAAGCTTCAAGGGGATTTGGACAGGCTAAGTGAATGGGTAAGAACATGGCAGATGGAATATAATGTTAATAATGTGAAGTGATCCAAGTTGGCAGAAAAAACAGAAAAGTTGAGTATTTCTTAAATGGTGCGAGATTGAGAACTGTTGATGTCTGAAGGGTCCTGGGTGTCCTTGTTCATGAGTAGGTGCAGCAAGCAATTAGGAAGGCAAATGGTATGTTGGTCTTCATTGCAAGGGGATTTGAGTACAGAAGTACAGGTGTCTTGCTGTAATTTTTTAAAATTCATTTTGTGGGATGTGGGCGTTGCTGGCTAGGCCAGCATTTATTGCCCATCCCTAATTGCCCTTGAACTAAGTGGCTTGCTAGGCCATTTCAGAGGGCATTTTAAGAGTCAACCACATTGCTGTGGATCTGGAGTCACATGTAGGCCAGACCAGGTAAGGATGGCAGATTATCTTCCCTAAAGCACATTAGTGAACCAGATGAGTTTTTACAACAATTGATAATGGTTTCATGTTCATCATTAGACTAGCTTTTTTTTAATTCCAGATTTTTTTTTATTAATTGAATTCAAATTTCACCATCTGCCGTGGTGAGATTCAAACCCATGTCCCAAGAGCATTAGCCTGGACTCTGGATTACTAGTCCAGTGACATTACCATTACCCCACTGCCTTGGTGAGACCACACCTGGAATATTGTGTACAGTTTTGGTCTCCTTATCTAAGGAAAGATATACTTGCCATGGAGGGAATGCAACGGAGGTTCACCAGACTGATCCCTGGGATGGTGGAATTGTCTTATGAGGAGAGGTTGCAGAAACTGGGCCTGTATTCTCTAGAGTTTTGAAGATTGGGAGGTGATCTCATTGAAACTTACAAAATTCTTAAAGGGCGTGACAGGATAGATGTGGTTAGGCTGTTTCCCCAGGCTGGTGAGTCTAGAACCAGGGGACACAGTCTCAGAATAAGGGGCAGGCCATTTCAGACTGAGATGAGGAGGAATTTCTTTACTCAAAGGTGGTGAATCTTTGGAATTCTTTACCACAGAAGGCTTAATCATTGAGCATATTCAAGACAGAAATCGATAGATTTCTGGATATTAATGACATCAAGGAATATGGGATAGTAGGGCAAAATGGCGTAGAGGCAGATGATCAGCCATGATCTGTTTGAATGGCAAAGCAGACTTGATGGGTCAAATGGCCTACTCTGCTCCTATTTCCTATGTTAATATGTTTCGATGTTCACCAATGGTGCACTTCGGCTGCAGTGTGTACTATCTTTCGGATGCACTGCAGTATCTCACCATGGCTTCTTTAGCAACACATCCCAAAGCTCCTTCACCTTGGAGGACAAAGGCAGCAGCTCCATGGGAATATCATCACCTCCAAGTCACATATCATCCTGACTTGGAAATACATCGCTGTTCCTTCACTGTCTCTGGGTCAATAACCTGGAACTCATACCTAATAGTACCATGGGAGAACCTCCACCACATGCAATGTAGTTCAAGAAGGTCCGCCATCACCCTCACAAGGATGACAAGGTATGAGTACTAGATGCCGGCTTTGCTCCAGTTATCTATATTCTGAGAATGAATTATATAAAAAAGATGATGAACCCTATCAACCATTGTGTTAGCTTTCATTACAGTTGTGACCTTGGATCCTCTCTTAAACTGAGATATGTTAACGTGCAGTTACATGAGGATTTACTTGGTCAATTATTCCACATTGATCATAGAAACGTGCTCATAAAAATCCAGCAAAACTCAATCTGTTTTAACCAGAAATGAAATATGGATGGAAGTACATAAATCCTTTCACAGTACACCAATTTAGAAGCAGCTGTAGTCTTGCATCACTGTTCATGAACTGTCCTCCAATTCACATTGTATTAAACCCCAAATCCCATCACACTGAAATAAACACGTCCTTATATCTCAGTAGCAACAGTTACAGATGGAGGGAGGAGCTTGAAAGATACTGAAGACGCCAAGGATGAAACAGAGAAACAACAATCTCATAGGAATAATCCAATGACATTAAAGGCCAGTGCATCTGTGCAATGAATTACTTTCTAAATTTTAGCATAATTTATTAATAAATAGTCCTGGCTATCTACCGGGCTCCTCCTGAGCCCTTTTATTACTGTAGTGCTGTTCATATAATGCCACACTTGTGAAATCACTCTGTCCTTTTGACCTCTGACATGCATTTTGTTGTCCCTGTTGCTCTTGTGCAATAACTAATAATGGTAGCTTGGCCAACTGCAAAGCTGCCTGAGAGTGTGGTGGAGGCAGGTTCAATTGAAGCATTCAAAGGGGAATTAGACAGTCATATGAAAAAGAAGAACGTGCATGTTTACGGTGGGGGTGGGGGGAGAGAAGGCACCAGGTGAATTGCTCCTTCGGAGAGCCAATGTGGACATGATGAGCCGAAAGGCCTCCTTCTGCGCTGTAACAATTCTGTGATTCTGTGATTTTCTGTGAAAGGTTGTCTACATTGAGACTAGAAATGAGAAGGTGGACAAGTGTCCGTATTCATGGCATTTTTCAGTGTAGCACGTAGGGAAAGCTCAGTGCCTCGGCACTGCAGAGAGGAAAAGGGTGCGCAGATCCATTATAACAGGAGTCCACGGGTGCTTGGGGGTAGCGGGGGTGATGAGGCCTGAGCTGTTGTGAAGTTGGGAAACCCAGAAGAGCAGGGGCAGGATCTTCTGTTTTGGGACCGAACCCCGACGTCATCAAATGTGGGTCCCTACCCTGCATCTTGTCGGGAACAGTCCTCCAACAATGATTTTACCAGGATTGGCCAATTAGTGGCAAGAGGGCCAACTCGCCATCCGGATGGGCTTTCGAAGCTGGAGAGCCAACAGGAGGCTCCCCATCACGGAAGGAGCTGCAGCCTGCTGTTGCAGGTAAGGGAGAGAGTGGGCACTTCCATCTTGAGGCACCTTCTCAGCACTTTTTAAAAAACTGGAATAAAAAAATGGCCACAGCTGCCGGACAACCACAGGGCAGCCTATGGCTGCAGCCCTGGCCAGGTAGGCGGTGAAGCCTCAGAATCATCCTGGAGCGCTGACCCCACCCTCCAACCTGCTTCCAGGATGCTGCCTTCAGGCAGCTGCCGTGTTGCCAATGCCTCAGGAGGCCCATTGGCTGCCTGGGAAATTCCAGTTGGTCTCTGATTAATGGCCTTAATTGGCCTTTTAATGACCTTAACTGGCTACCACCGCCGCCTACAGGTGGGTAGCCATTCTGTCCCTAAATCTGGCTTGGGGCAGGGTAATGCCAGTAAACTGGCTGGTGGTGCAAAATAATGCACGCACCTGCCTCAGTTCCCTTCCCCAAATTGGGGTGAAATCCTGCCCCTGGTTTCCCAAATGCCCTGCAGAATTTAACTGCAGGGCTCCTTTAAGTGGGGTTCTCACCCACAGGAATTCTGCTTGACAGGCTAGAGGCCTTTTGGACAGGAAGTCTGCTTCACAGAGCTGAAGCCTACAAGAGCATTTCGGTGAATTAGGGGAGTGAGAGAAATGGAGGGCAGAGAGGTTCCGTATGGCAAGGGGGGCTCAGGATCGCGGGGATTCCACATCATGTGTGGGTTGATCTGGGTCGTAGGGAGGTTCTGATTGTTGCGGTGGTGGGGGTGGCCCCTGGTGGGCAGAGAGTCACAATCACGGGGGAATGGCCAGCTAGTGGTCTGGGGGGCCCATGGTGGTCCAAAGGATCACAATTACAGGGAACGGTCAGATGGTGGTCTGGAGGGGTCCCGATCGTGAGGGAAGAAGTCCGATGGTAGTCAGGCGTCCAAAGACAGATCTTGGGGATTGGTTTACTGGATTAACTTGTTGGGCCTGGAGGAACAGGAGGAAGCAGTCCATTCCTCCTCGCCCACAAGCAGTGCTGCAAAGGCATTTACCTCATGGAGTCAGCCCCACTCACCTCCTTCAAGCTGTCAAATTTTACGAGGCCTGGGAAACCCATCCACCTGCAGTTAAAAAATAGAATTGCTGTTAAAATGAAGCCACACAGTCTGATTATAATACTTAATTGACTATCCCGCTTCTCATGAGTGGGTTGGAAACCTGCTCCTTGTCCTGCCTCCATTAAAACCAGAAGTGGACAGGTGCGAGTTGGGTTCGGTTAATGTTCCAGATGGTTTTTATTTTAACCTCTGACACTCTTCAATGTATACCCAGCATGGATTAAAACACAATGCAATTACCCAAACCGCCCTTTTTGGGGAGTTAAGATGCACCCCATTGCAGTCCTGATTGGCTAACAGCATGAATCAGTAATAACAGATTGGCCAAAAGCAAATAAAGAAAGAACTATTCTATGCAAAGGGTTGGGAAAATATGCAATGTACTATCAGAGAAGCTGCAAAATCAATCGAGGTGATTAAAAAGGTAAATAATTATTTTCAGTGAGGTATGCACTTGTGGATGTACAAAAGCAAAATGGGTCTATTTCAGCACAGCACTTTTTAACGATAGCAAGCAAAAACCATTGATGATTCAAATTATTTTGCAGCCATCCTAATCTTAGTATGCAAGGACCTCTGTACAAAACAACCCTTTGTTTATGAATGATTGGCTCCAAACTGGAAAGCTCACTCAAGGAGATCCAAGGACTCCCAGCATGGGAAATGTCAAAGGTGTAGTGGATGATATTTTGAGGTTGGATTGAAGGCACATTGCTGGGTCAGAGTAAAAAAAGTTTGCCTCTATAGCTGATGGATGCTGTGACTGACCTATGGCCTCCTGTAATGGAAACTGTTCCATCTACAGCACTAACACTGTGAGAAACAGGAAAAGCCACCAAAAACCGGAGAGTGAAAATATCAGTCGGTGCAAATCCAAGCATGGGAGGAGAAGCTCAGCATTCCTGTCAGCATTGTTTTTTTTGTCAAGCTTGCCAGGCTTGTGCTTTTCCAGCTAGACTGCAACCTTGAAGCTATATCTCTGTGTAGCAACATTCCCATCCCAAAAAAGTATAGTAATGGCTTCATTTCACATCCTTTCAAACAGTTGGAAGAAACAATGACTTGAACATATATTATTGCCATTCCTACATCATTGCTGAGACAAAACGCTGAAAATCCTCATCTAACACGATTGTGACAGCATCATCATGATAGGAACTGCAATGGTTCATGAAGAAAGCCGACCACCTATGCGGAACTGGGTATTGACAATAAATTCAGCCATGCCAGTATCAAAAACATTTTCACACATATTCTAAATGAAAAATAAAAACAAAATAAAAGTTTCTGAGTCTTATCACCAGTAGTTCATTGCATGATATGGAACTGAGTCATATACAAATTTCACTTGTAGTTTATTGAATAAAGGCCTTGGTCATTGCAGTACTAAACCATACAGGTCAAGAACGTGCCAGTTTGATCTGCAGCCTGTGGTAAGTTAACTGATCTCCATATGGATGCTGCAAATAAGCTCAGAGCCCCTGAATAGGGAATGAAAAATAATTGGTCAGGGTTCCTGTGACCCAGGGTCACTATTCAGTTATCTCAGCTAGCAAATGCTTTGTATGGACAGGATTGAGTTGTTTCTAATGCCCCATAAATATCCTGCCGACACTCACTATTTAGGGGAACTGCTGTAAAATGGCCACTTGTGTGAGATAACATTGTGCGTGGAATGGCACCCAGCATGAATCAGTAGAATAGGGGAAAAAAGGAGGAAAAACACTGGAAAAGTTTCCAGTCCCACAAGAACATGGTTACAACTTCCCTCAGAAATGCCATAGATAACCACTCAGTTGTATCAAAACTGCTACCATTGTCTCAACCACCACCTTCTCAGGACCACTAGAGATGGACAATAAATGCCAGCCTTGCCAGTGGCATCCACATCATGAGAATGAATATGATTTAAAAAAAATATGATTCATGTATGTGACATGGTGGGTATTACACCAATGTTAAAATAAGAATTGTATAATGGGCTGGAAGGGCTGAAATGGGAACTTATTGACAATTCTGAAATGTTCAAATAGATTTTCAATTTACTGCCCAGGCATAAAAGTGGCATTATGGATCAGCTGCCATTGAATACAATGGGTATGAAGATCAGTCGGTTTCTATAGTGGCTGGCTAATCCTCAAGTTTGCGCCTGAATGACAAATTGAAAATCCACCCGAAAATGCTTAATAAAATGTGATGGAAGTAATCCTACAATAGAGTTAATTTGAAGTGAAAAACAGCAGGAAATACAAAACGGCTGCAAACTTTATAAACCCATTAGTTAAAGTTACTGACTGAATTTTGCCTGTCTGTCATTGTAACTCTGCTGATTTACTATGTACGAATTTGATTTAAAGGGACACTGTTGACTGACAGATTTTTGTCAACAAAGATTGCATGCAGTCTACTTTGCACTGTCTTCAGCTTACTGAGACCTGGCATTGAACACTCCTCAATGTAGACAGAGTACAGATTAAGTACAAATTAAAACACATTGTAAATCTCCCTTTTGTGTTGACCTAACCACCTCTCTTAGATTAGGTAAAACAGTGGCTTAGAAGGACAAAGGAACAGGAAACACTATTGTTTCCCCACTATCTTCCCTGCCTATGGCAGAGGCAGAACCTCAGTCTATAAGTACTACTAGGCTCATAAGCCAGGCAAGAGGAAGAGTGCAATTGTGAAATCCATTCTTTCATGGGATGTGAGTGCTGCTGGAAAGGCCAGCATTTGTTGCTCATCCCTAATTGCCTTTGAGAAGGTGGTGGTGAACCACCCTCTTCAACTGCTGCAGTCCAACTGGTGTAGGTACACCCACAGTGCTGTTAGGAAGGGAGTTCCAGGTTTTTGATCCAGTGACAGTGAAGGAACGGCGATATAGTTTCAAGTCAGGATGGTGTGAGACCTAGCGGGCAACTTGCAGGTGGTGGTGTTCCCATGTGTCTGTTGCCCTTGTCCTTCTAGATGGTAGAGGTCAAGAGTTTGGAAGGTGCTGTCGAAGGAGCCTTGGTGAATTGCTGCAGTGCATCTTGTAGATGGTACACACTGCTGACACTGTGCATCGGTGGTGAAGGGAATGAATGTTTAAGGTGGTGGATTGGATGCCGATCAAGTGGGCTTCTTTGTCCTGGATGGTGTTGAACTTCTTGAGTTTTGTTGGAGTTGCGCTCATCCAGGCAAGTGGAGAGTATTCCATCACACTCCTGACTTGTGCCTTGTCGATGGTGGACAGGCTTTGGGGAGTCAGGAGGCAAGTTACTCGCCACAGCCTCTTATCTGTTGTTGTAGCTACAGCATTTATGTGGTGCTCCAGTTCATTTTCTAGGCAAGATAACTCCCAGGATGTTGATGGTGGGGGATTCAGTGGTGGTAATGCCATTGAATGCCAAGGGGAGAAGTTTAGATTCTCTCTGTGGGCGACACAGTGGCGCAGTGGTTAGCACCACAGCCTCACAGCTCCAGCGACCTGGGTTTGGTTCTGGGTACTGCCTGTGTGGAGTTTGCAAGCTCTCCCTGTGACTGTGTGTGTTTCCACTGGGTGGTCTGGTTTCCTCCCACAGCCAAAGACTTGCAGGTTGATAGGTTAAATTGTAAATTGCCCCTAGTGTAGGTAGGTGGTAGGAGAATAGTGGGGATGTGGTAGGGAATATGGGATTAATGTAGGATTAGTATAAATGGGTGGTTGATGGTCGGCACAGACTCAGTGGGCTGAAGGGCCTGTTTCAGTGCTGTATCTCTCTATGACGATGACTCTTGGAGATGGTCATTGCCTGGCACTTGAGTGGCGCAAGGACAGCAGCTTTTCTTTTCTGGGCCATTCCCTGAAAGGAGCTTGAGGCAAATGTTATTACATAGAATCAACAGCATAGAAACAGGCCATTTGTCCCAACTGGTCCATTCCTGTACTTATGCTGCACACACTTATTCATCTAACCCATATCTGCATATCCTTCTATTGCCTTCTCCCTCATGCTCTTATTTCATTTCCCCTTTAAGGCATCTATTCTGTTCACCTCAACTATTCCTTGTGGTAGCGAGTTTCACATTTTAACCACTCTCTTGGTAAAGATATTTCTCCTAAATTCCCTATTGTATTTATTAGTGATTACCTTATGTTTATGGCCCTTACTTTTGGTTTCACCAACAACTAGTTATAGGACAAATGTGACCACAGTGCATTTTATTAGGTGGAGAAAAGAACGCTTTCAGACATTGAGATACAAGAACTGGGCTGAAGCTGCATAATAAACTCAAAGGTCAAAGACAGGCTGAAATCTAGCAAGGAACTCAATGGCTTAGTTAGTTTGAAGTTGTAAATGTGAAGATATAGCCAGGCTTCAAACTACCCTTTGAGTAAATATATACAAATACAATTAGTAAAGTCTTTTTTAATTCCCTCTACATAACATTTCTTTAATAGTTCCATTGCTCATTTCAAACTGAAATATTTACACACCACACAGAGCTCAAACTACTGCCATTCAACAATTGCATGTTTTGTTTGGGGGGGACGTTTCCTTTTGTTTCTGTTAGCTTTGAACCCAAATTCCAGAATAATCTGGTTGGAATCAGCCGAACCAGTACAAACGATGATGGAAACATAGGGGAGGTACGCCCAAAGCAAGTTACTCTCTCATTTTCCACGATCACTAGAATCAGGTGCTGCTTACAAATTTAGTCATGTTTCCTGGTCAAAATTGCAAGACTCCGCCGATTACATTGGTCAGGTAAGGCTCTTCAAATTAAAAAAGCAAAAACTGCAGATGCTGTAAATCTGAGATAAAAACAGGAAATGCTGAAAATAGTCAGCAGGTCTGGCTACATCTGTGGAGAGAGATGTTCTGATGAAAGGTCATCGACCTGAATTGTTAACTCTGTTTCTCCCACCACAGATACTACAAGACCTCTTCAAATTGCATTCATTTTCTTATGCACAAAAGCACTAGTAGGCATGATCAAAAAAATATCAAAAAGTACTAAATTTATAAGAAGTTGGCTCGTATGCATATTTGAAACTATATTTTGGCCCAATTTCCCAATTGTATTCAAAGTGAAAATTCTACTCTGTTATCTTTTTAGCCAATATTTCTAAAATAGTTTAGTGTTTTTATTTTAGTGTTTAATGCACTGCTACTTCTCTTTCAGGGATGCCCACCTCAAAGAAGTTCTGCTCTTCTCTCCAACGGGATTTTCGTTTGTCTCTTTTACCTTGTTCACCTTCATTGCTTTCTATTTTCCTCCTGGTGTTTGATAAAGTGCCGACCAAAATTTGTTTTCACAGTTACATCTCCTTCCTCAGTGACTGTCTCCGGCTCCGACTTATTCCACATGGATTCCAACTGAAGTTTCATCCTTCATGTTTTGAATCCACCCAGGATTACAGGTATCTCCGAGAAATACAACGTTCCTCGAACTGCTGTTCTCGCCGCATCCTGAGATTCCACACTCAGTGCCATGCGCCGCCACATGTACACACTGAACCTCTCTCTCCAGAAGCACATCCTCACCTTATCTCAAAGCTGTTCTACTCAGCAGTTTCATTTCATCCTTTGTCTCATCCGACGCATTAACAAAAAACTTTTTTTCTTCCTTTCAGGTGTTAAGGAACTCAAGCTCCAGCAGCTGATGGGGACTAATTCCCCTCCAGATCCTTCTTCTCCTTCACTTCCCTCTGACCCCACCATTTCTGATCTGACCCCTTGCCGTGTATTCAGTATACCTTCTGACCTTCCCCTCTCTGACGCTGAACACTCTGTACTCAGCAAAGGACTCAGTTTTATCCCCTTACGCCCCCACCTCAATGAATTTCGCACTCATCATGACGTTGAGCTCTTCTTCCGTTGCCTTCGCCTCCAGGCTCACTTCTTTGACCAGCAGCCCTCCCCCAACCAGCAGACCCATTCACCCGCCTCCAGCATTCTCCCTCTACCTGGACCCCTCCCTCTGGCCTCTTACCCGCTCTTGATCTTTTCATTGAAAACTGTCGACGAGACATGAGCCATCTCAACTTCTCTGCCCCCCTCACACATTCTAACCTGTCCCCCTCTGAACTTGCCACACTCCGTTCTCTCAGGTCTAACGCTGACATTGTCATCACACCTGCAGACAGGGGAGTGCTGTTGTTGTCTGATGTACCGACCTTTACCTTGCAGAGGCTCAGCGCCAACTCTCAGACACTTCTTCCTACTTCCTCCTGGACCATGACCCCACCACCCAACAGCAAGCTACTGTCCACAGGACTGTCATTGACCTCACCTCCTCTGGAGATCTTCCCTCGACAACTTCCAACCTCATAGTCCCGCAACCCCGGACAGCCCGCTTCTACCTCCTTCCCAAAACCCACAAACAGGACTGTCCCGGCAGACCCATTGTTTCAGCCTGTTCCTGCTCCAATGAACTTATTTCTTCCTATCTTGACTCTATCTTTTCTCCCCTGGTCCAGTCTCTGCCCACCTACATCCGTGACTCTTCTGACGCCCTACGTCATTTTGACAATTTCCAGTTTCCTGGCCCTAACCGCTTCCTCTTCACTATGGATGTCCAATCTCTCTACACCTCCATCCCCCACCAGGATGGTTTGAAGGCTCTCCGCTTCTTCCTTGAACAGAGGCCCAACCAGTCCCCATCCACCACCACCCTCCTCCGCCTGGCTGAACTTGTTCTCACATTGAACAACTTCTCCTTCAACTCCACTCACTTACTTCAAGTAAAAGATGTTGCTATGGGTACCCGCATGGGTCCTAGTTATGCCTGTCTTTTTGTGGGATATGTCAAACATTCCTTGTTTCAGTCCTATTCAGGCCCCCTCCCCCAACTCTTTTTCTGGTACATTGATAACAATCGGTGACGTTTCCTGCTCCCCCCTGGAACTAGAAAACTTTATCAACTTTGCTTCTAATTTCCACCCTTCTCTCACCTTTACATGGCCATCCCACAAAAAGACAGGCATAGCTAGGACCCATGCGGGTACCCATAACAACATCTTTTACTTGAAGGAAGTGAGTGGAGTTGAAGGAGAAGTTGTTCAATGTGAGAACAAGTTCAGCCAGGCGGAGTGGGGTGGTGGTAGATGGGGACTGGTTGGGCCTCTGCTTAAGCGATTTACTTGTACTTCCCTTCCCTTCCTCGACTTCTCTGTCTCCATCTCTGGGGATAGGCTGTCTACTAATATTCATTATGAGCCCACCAACTCTCACAACTACCTGGACTACACTGCTTCACATCCTGCCTCCTGTAAGGACTCCATTCCATTCTCTCGATTTCTCCGTCTCCAACACATCTGCTCTGATGATACTACCTTCCATGACAGCGCTTCTGATATGTCTTCCTTTGTCCTCAACCAAAGATTCCCCCCCAATGTGGTTGACAGGGCCCTCAACCGTGTCTGGCCCATTTCCTGCACCTCTACCCTCATCCCTTCCCCTCCCTCCCAGACCCACAACAGGGTTCCCTTTATCCTCACTTTCCACCCCACCAGCCTCCACATCCAAAGGATCATCCTCCACCATTTCTGCCACGTCCAGTGTGATGCCACTACCAAACACATCTTCCCCTCCCCACCCCTGTCAGCATTCCGAAGGGATCATTCCCTCTGCGACACCCTGGTCCACTCCGCCATTACCCCCACCACCTCGTCCCCTTCCCACGGCACCTTCCTCTGCAATCGCAGGAGGTGTAATACCTGCCCATTTACCTCCTCTCTCCTCACTATCCCAGGCCCCAAACACTCCTTTCAGGTGAAGCAGCGATTTACTTGTACTTCTTTCAATTTAGTATACTGTATTCGCTGCTCGCAATGTGGTCTCCTCTACACTGGGGAGACCAAACGCAGATTGGGTGACCGCTTTGCAGAACATCTCCGCTCAGTCCGCAAGCAGGACCCTGAGCTTCCGGTTGCTTGCCATTTCAACACTCCCCCCTGCTCTCATGCTCACATCTCTATCCTGGGATTGCTGCAGTGTTCCAGTGAACATCAACGCAAGCTCGAGGAACAGCATCTCATCTACCGATTAGGCACACTACAGCCTGCCGGACTGAACATTGAGTTCAATAATTTCAGAGCATGACAGCCCCCCATTTTACTTTCATTTTTAGTTATTTTTTCTTCCTTTTTTTTACATTCCTTTTTACATTTTTTACAATCTTTTTTTGCATTTATTTCATTTCATCTTAGTTTGTTCAGTTTGCTTACCCACTGTTTTTTTCAGGTTGTTTTTCTTCAGGTTTGCACTTGCTGCTGTTCAATATTCAGTGTATTCACACCTAATCTGTACTAATGCTTTGTCTTTCAACACACCATTAACATATTGTTTGCCTTTTCTCCGTGACCTTTTGGTCAGCTATGTGGCCTGGTCCAATCTGCACCTTCTCCTTTATTATCTCTTGCCCCACCCCCACCTCACTTGTTTATAATCTGTGACTTTTCTAATATTTGTCAGTTCCGAAGAAGGGTCACTGACCCGAAACGTTAACTCTGCTTCTCTTTCCACAGATGCTGCCAGATCTGCTGAGTGATTCCAGCATTTCTTGTTTTTGTTTCAGATTTCCAGCATCCGCAGTATTTTGCTTTTATTAAAGATTAAGGAGTTCTCTGTGTCCTGGCCAACAGTCCTGCCTCAAGCAATACATCAAAAATAGATTAGTTACTTATTGCCGATTTCCATTTGTGGAATGTTGCTGGTGTAGAATGGCAGCTCGATGCATGCAATTCAGAAGTATGTCATTATGTGAAACACTTTGAGATATTTTATTATGATAAGGCACTCTATAAATGCAAGTAATATTGCTAAAATAGATAATCAAAAGCCTGTTAAACGTTTCATTACTTTGCTGTGCCTTTTATTGCATTGTGTTGGTCAGTATCTCATTTCTTTGCAATGGAAATGTTGATGCAATTAATTATTTGGAGAGACCATCCAGTGAACTGACCTCTCTGTTGATCCAGAAACATGGATATGTTTTTATGAGCACAGTAATAATTTGTTGACAATGCTATCTCTTGCCTAAAGACAGCCATACAGCATTAGACCACACAGAAATAATCCAGGACATAGATCCTGCAACAGACATGTGATGCCTCATCTTCTGACGGTAAACCATTTATTTTTCTTCAGAGAAATTAGTATAAATCACTGATTTTGGTTGTGTCACTGCCTCCTGTTTCAGTGGAGCTGTCATCAAGAAACTGTGAATATAAATGAGCTTCAAATCTGAGGGCCTCAATATTTGATGCAGCTCTGCAATAAAACAAAACTGGGTGACCTATTCCAATTTGTATTGCATGCAATGCTGACTGGATCCTTGAAGCAAGACTAATCTTGCCAAGTATAACAAAGCTGATGAAAGGCCTGCAAACCTTGCGGATTAATCATTTGTGTGTAAAGCAGAACATCCTCAATAAAAACAAGAAATGCTGGAAATACTCAGCAGGTCTGGCAGCATCTGTGGAGAGAGAAGCAGAGTTAATGTTCCAGGTCAGTGACTCTTCATCAGAACTGGCAAATTAGAAATGTAATAGGTTTTAAGCAAGTAAAGCGGGGATGGGGCAAGAGATAACAAAAGAGAAGGTGTTGATAGGACAAGGTTACAGTGAATAACTGACCAGAAGGTCATGGAGCAAAGGCAAATAGTATGGTATGTGTGGTGAAAGACAAAGCATTAGTACAGAGAGGGTGTTAATTGACAGAAAAATGAACAGCCCTAGGCCCAAGCACAAACATGAAAAAAACAGTGGGTAGGCACAGTAGAAACAAAATAAAATAAATTAAACAAAGAAAAAAGAAAAAATAACTAAAAATAACAATAAAAGGATGGCTCGTCATGCTCTGAAATTATTGAAATCAATATTCAGTCCAACAAGCCGCAGCGTGCCTAATCGGTAAATGAGATACTGTTCATCGAGCATGTGTTGATGTTCACTGGCACACTGCAGCAATCCCAGGACAGAGATGTGGGCATGAGAGCAGGGGATGTGTTGAAATGGCCAGCAACCGGAAGCTCGGGGGCATGCTTTCGGACTGAGCGGAGATGTTCCGCAAAGCGGTCACCCAATCTGCGTTTGGTCTCCCCAGTGTAGAGGAGACCGCATTGCGAGCAGCGAATACAGTATACTAAATTGAAAGAAGTACAAGTAAATCGCTGCTTCACCTGAAAGGAGTGTTTGGGGCCTTGGATAATGAGGAGAGAGGAGGTAAATGGGCAGGTATTACACCTCCTGCGATTGCAGAGGAAGGTGTCGTGGGAAGGGGACGAGGTGGTGGGGGTAATGGAGGAGTGGACCAGGGTGTCGCAGAGGGAATGATCCCTTCGGAATGCTGACAGGGGTGGGGAGGGGAAGATGTGTTTGGTAGTGGCATCACACTGGACGTGGCAGAAATGGTGGAGGATGATCCTTTGGATGTGGAGGCTGGTGGGGTGGAAAGTGAGGATAAAGGGAACCCTGTTGTGGGTCTGGGAGGGAGGGGAAGGGATGAGGGTAGAGGTGCAGGAAATGGGCCAGACACGGTTGAGGGCCCTGTCAACCACATTGGGGGGGAATCTTTGGTTGAGGACAAAGGAAGACATATCAGAAGCGCTGTCATGGAAGGTAGTATCATCAGAGCAGATGTGTTGGAGACGGAGAAATTGAGAGAATGGAATGGAGTCCTTACAGGAGGCAGGATGTGAAGCAGTGTAGTCCAGGTAGTTGTGAGAGTTGGTGGGCTCATAATGAATATTAGTAGACAGCCTATCCCCAGAGATGGAGACAGAGAAGTCGAGGAAGGGAAGGGAAGTACAAGTAAATCGCTTAAGCAGAGGCCCAACCAGTCCCCATCTACCACCACCCCACTCCGCCTGGCTGAACTTGTTCTCACATTGAACAACTTCTCCTTCAACTCCACTCACTTCCTTCAAGTAAAAGATGTTGTTATGGGTACCCGCATGGGTCCTAGCTATGCCTATCTTTTTGTGGGATGGCCATGTAAAGGTGAGAGAAGGGTGGAAATTAGAAGCAAAGTTGATAAAGTTTTCTAGTTCCAGGGGGGAGCAGGAAACGTCACCGATTGTTATCAATGTACCAGAAAAAGAGTTGGGGGAGGGGGCCTGAGTAGGACTGAAACAAGGAATGTTTGAGTGTGGCAAGTTGAGAGGGGGACAGGTTAGAATGTGTGAGAAGGGCAGAGAAGTTGAGATGGCTCAAGTCTCGTCGACAGTTTTCAATGAAAAGATCAAGAGCGGGTAAGAGGCCAGAGGGAGGGGTCCAGGTAGAGGGAGAATGCTGGAGGCGGGTGAATGGGTCTGCTGGTTGGGGGAGGGCTGCTGGTCAAAGAAGTGAGCCTGGAGGTGAAGGCAACGGAAGAAGAGCTCAACGTCATGATGAGTGCGAAATTCATTGAGGTGGGGGCGTAAGGGGATAAAACCGAGTCCTTTGCTGAGTACAGAGTGTTCAGCGTCAGAGAGGGGAAGGTCAGAAGGTATACTGAATACACGGCAAGGGGTCAGTTATTCACTGTAACCTTGTCCTATCAACACCTTCTCTTTTGTTATCTCTTGCCCCATCCCCGCTTTACTTGCTTAAAACCTATTACATTTCTAATTTGTCAGTTCCGAAGAAGGGTCACTGACCCGAAACGTTAACTCTGCTTCTTTTTCCACAGATGCTGCCAGACCTGCTGAGTGATTCCAGCATTTCTTGTTTTTGTTCCTTAATCTTTAATGTCCATCTGAACCACTAGAATAGGTAGGCAGGACCATCAGAAGGACAGTGTTACGGCCAGGTGGGTGATGACATGGCTGCTTCCTACTGTTCTCACTTCCCAACTGACCACAAGTGATTTTGTTACTAATGTTTTAACCCCTCGTGTTTTATTTACCAAATCAACAGACAGTGACAGGCTTTCTTGTCGGTTTAAAACAGCAGATTAAATATTTATCAAACAATACTTGTTCCCTGAAAATGTTCACAACACTACTCATACACGTATTCACTCTCACATGTACTCTCAAGAGAAGATAGATTGAAAAGTACAGGGTCAAAGGTGTTCAGAGTTCAGGTTGTAAAAGTCTGTTGCTGCAGGAATAACCTGTGAGATCCCCTCAGAAGGTGAATTTTAAAGTTGCAAGCCTGTTTGCTGCTTGTCTGGTAATCATTGGGCTGTTGCAGTCTCCTGGCAGTTCACTTTGGGATGAAGATGATGTTGATGTCTTCGATCAATTCTCACTGGTAGAAGAGTTGTTTTTACAAAGGTACTTTCTTGTCTCTCCTGTAGCTAGCATCCAACTTGTCTCATCCAGGTTCAAATGTATTGGCTGGAACCAATCTCTCTCTCTCTCCCTCTCTCTCTCTCTCTCTCTCTCTCAGCCTTGCTGGAATTCAAGATGGCTTTTTGTTGCATGGTGTGTCTGAGGACAGACCAGACTGATGTTGTTGTCTCTAGTTCTGTCCTGAAAAGACTCCCCACTTTGTTCCTTAACACAATTGCCTTTTAAGGTGAATTCTACAAGGGTTGGTTTCACCCATATGACTTCAGGCTTCAATCCTAGCTGAGCTGTACAATGGTCTTGATGATGGCCCCATTCTGAGGAGATGAGGGTGGTTCACATTCCATTGTATTGGAGGATATTTGGAGATGAGAAGTCTGAGAAAGGTCTTGTCTCATTGTTTTTGAGTATAGCTCTAAAAAGGTGACTGATATCTTGTTTGTTAATCTGTTAATTGTGTATCAATTGTTTGATTATATGCAGGTGGAAGGTGTTAATTGGGGTCTGACTTGAGCACTCATAAGCAAACATTTACTGAGACTGGTGGAGGGTTTGAGTGAGGAGCTACATGTTTGTAATTCTTTTACTCTGTACAATAAATGTGGAACTGAGTAAAGATAGGCTTCAGCATTATCTTTCCACAACAAGTTTTCTGGCGTTTAACATGGTAGCAGAGGATGGTTGTCCAAAGCTGAAGGTTGGAAACTAGGAATTTTTTTTGAACATAGAAAACTAAAATCCCACTGGCTATTGTGGAAAATATGGCAGAAAGCAAGTGTAAATTGCCAGGGTATGATTACCCTCTGATGTTCTCTAAGTCTGAACCATATGACCAGTGGAAGAAATGAAGTGGATATGTGGACGTGAGTTACATCTCTACCAAAGAGGAAACAAGGTATGGCCTTGGTGTTGTCACTTCCTACCAAAAGTAAAATCAGAAGAAAAGTGTTTTGTGAACTGGATGCTAGTCAGTTGGATACTGATGAAGGGTTGGATCTTCTGTTAGAATTCTTGGATGAAATTTACAAGAAAGATGACCTATTGAATGCATATGAGGCATGGTCAAACTTTGATAGATTTCGGAAAACAGATGGTTATTCAATGGAGGAATATATCATGGACTTTAACAAACTGTATATAAAATTTAGGAAATTCAATTTGGAGATCCCTGGTTCAGTGTAAGCATTTAAATTGCTAGATTGTGCTAGGGTGTCACATATGGACAGACTCCTGGTTCTAACTGGGGTTCAGTTCTTGGACAAAGACTCCCTGTTGGATCAAATGTCTGCTGTCTTAAAGGAATTCCTGGGGTAACAGTCATTTCTTGCAGCCCTGGTAGAACAAACAGGGCATTCTGCAGTGACACAAAGAATGGAGGACTCAATGTTTACTAGTTTTTGAAATGGTCCAGATACTGGAAGCAGGCATAAGTACAATGGAAGAGTTAAAGCCAGGAGAAATGAGGATGAAAGCACCTTTAGCAGGTCTGACTATTACAGTGGAAGACAGGATTGGAAAAGCAATCATAAGTGAATGAATCCCAGGAATGCCCAAGGAACAGTTAATAGGTGCTTCAGATGTGACTCAAAGTATCATTATGCAATGAACTGCCCTAAGCGGAAGGACAGAGTCCTCGAAATAACACACGACTCAGAGAATTCTGAGGCAGAAGAGGAAGATACTGATGAATCTGAACAAATTGTAAGAGTCACAAGGAGTTTTAGTCCTGTGATGAATGTGTTAGTTATGGATTCGTTCAACTGTGCTGTATTAGATAGTGTGTGCACGTCAACAGTTTGTGGAACATATTGGTTACAATGTTATCTGGATTCACTTAATAGTGAGGATTGACACAAGGTTAAGGAGTACAAAAGTACTGCCAGCTTTAGGTTTGGTGATGACAACACTGATCTTTCATTTTACCCATGAACAAATTTTCCCACTTTAATCTGGCCAGTCTCTGTCTCCTGACATTGAAATCAGCCCTTCCAAAATATAGAGCCATAGTAGTAGTAATAATAGTAGGGAGGCAGTGGCGTAGGGGTAATGTCGTTAGACGAGTAGCCCAGAGCCCCAGGACATGGGTATAAATCCCATCACGGCAGATGGTGGAATTTAAATTCAATTAATAAATCTGGAATTAAAAAGCTAGTCTAATGGCAATTGTTGTAAAAACCCATCTGGTTCACTAATGTCCTTTATGGAGGGAAATCTGCCATCCTTACCTGGTCTTGCCTACATGTGACTCCAGATCCCAGCAATGTGGTTGACTCTTAAATACCCTCTGAAATGGCCACTTAGTTGTATCAAAACCACTACAAAGTCGAAAAGAAGGAATGAAACTAGACAGACCACCCGGCATCAACGTAGGCACCGGAAATGACAACAGCAAACCCAGCTCTGTTGACTCTGCAAAGTCCTCCTTACTAACAACTAGGCGCTTGTGCCAAAATTGGGAGAGCTGTCCCACAGTCTAGCTAAGCAACAGCCTGACACCGTCATATTCACGGAATCATGAATCATACCTTGCTGACAATGTCCCAGAGGTTGCGGTACAGTGATATACAGTCGGGAAGAAGTTGTCCTGGGAGTCTTCACAATTGACTTTGGACTGAGTGTAGCCAGGGCACAAAATGTACTTTGGTTGGGGCCTTCAATGTCCACCACCAAGAGTGGCTTGGTAGCACCACTACTGACCGGGCTGGCCAAGTCCTAAAGGACATTGCTGCTAGACTGAATCTGCAGCAGGTGGTGATGGAACCAAACAAGAGTGAAAAACCTACTTGACCTTGTCCTCGCCAATCTACCTGCTGCAGATACATTTTGTCCATGACAGCATTGGTAGGAGTGACCACCGCACAGTCCGTGTAGAGACGAAGTCCTGTCTTCACACTGAGGGTACTCTCCATCATGTCGTGTGGCACTACCACCGTGTTAAATGGGATAGATTTTGAATGGATCTAGCAACTCAAAACTGAACAGCCAAGAGGTGCTGTAGGCCATCAGCAGCAGCAGAATTGTATTCAACCACAATCTGTAACCTCATGGCCCAGCATATCCCCCACTCTATCATTACTATCAAGCTGATTGACCAACTCTGGTTCAATGAAGAGTGCAGGAGGGCATGCCAGGAGCAGCAGTAGGCATACCTAAAATGAGGTCAGCCTGGTGAAGCTACAACCCAGGACTACTTGCATGCCAAACAGCAGAAGCAGCCTGCGATAGACAGGGCCAAGCGATCCCACAACCAACGGATCACTCTGCAGTCCTGCCACATCCAGTCGTGAAAAATGGTAGACAATTAAACAATTGACAGGAGTCATAGCGTCATAGAGTTATACAGCACAGAAACAGGTCATTCGGCCCATCATGTCCATGCCGGCCATCAAGCACCTATCTATTATAATCCCATTTTCCAGCACTTGGCCCGTAGCATTGTATCCTATGGCGTTTCAAGTGCTCATCTAAATACTTCTTAAATATTGTGAGGGTTCCTGCCTCAACCACCCCTTCAGGTAGTGTGTTCCAGATTCTAACCACCCTCTGAGTGAAAAATTCTTTCCTCAAATCCCCTCTAAACCTCCTGCCCCTTACCTTAAATCTATGCCACCTGGTTATTGATCCCTCCACTAAGGGAAAAAGTTTCTTCCTATCTATCCTATCAATGCCCCAAATAATTTTGAATACCTCAATCAGGGCCCCCCTCAGCCTTCTCTGCTCTAAGGAAAACAACCCGAGCCTATCCATTCTCTCTTCATAGCTGAAATGCTCTTGCCCAGGCAACATTTTTTTTAATTCATTCATGGGATGTGGGCGTCGCTGGCCAGGCCAGCATTTATTGCCCATCACTAATTGCCCTTGAGAAGGTGGTGGTGAGCTGCCTTCTTGAACCGGTGCAGTCCATTTGGGGTAGGTACACCCACAGTGCTGTTAGGAAGGAAGTTCCAGGAATTTGACCCAGCGACAGTGAAGGAATGGCGATATAGTTCCAAGTCAGGATGGTGTGTGACTTGGAGGGGAACTTGCAGGTTGTGGTGTTCCCATGCATTTGCTGCCCTTGTCCTTCTAATTGGTAGAGGTCGCAGGTTTGGAAGGTGCTGTCTAAGGAGCCTTGGTGCATTGCTGCTGTGCATCTTGTAGATGGTACACACTGCTGTCACTGTGCGTCGGTGGTGGAGGGAGTGAATGTTTGTAGATGGGGTGCCAATCAAGCGGGCTGCTTTGTCCTGGATGGTGTCGAGCTTCTTGAGTGTTGTTGGAGCTGCACCCATCCAGGCCATGGAGAGTATTCCATCACATTCCTGACTTGTGCCTTATAGATGGTGGACAGGATTTGGGGAGTCAGGAGGTGAGTTACTCGCCGCAGGATTCCTTTGGCTCTGACAACATTCTAGCAAAAGTACTGAAGACGTGCTCCAGAACTAGCTGTGCCCCTACCAATGCTGTTCCTGTACAGCTACAACACTGGCATCTACCCAGCAATGTGGAAAATTGCCCAGGTATGTCCTGTGCACAAAAAGCAGGACAAATCCAAGCCGGCCATTTACCGCCCTATCAGTCTACTCCCCATCATCAGCAAAGTGGTGGAAGGGGTTGTCAACTAAACTACCTGACCCAAACCAGACTAGACCCGATTACATGTGTCGGGTTCGGGTCGGGCCGAAATTCTGAGCCCAGCATTTGGGCTCGGGTCGGATTGGGCTGGACAGTGCTGCTTCCGGGAAGTCACAGGACCAGGTTTACCCATGATTCCTCACAACTCCAGCTGCCGGAACAGATGAAGGAGATTTGTGTTGGGTCGGGTTGGGTGCGAAAAAAAATTAAAGGGCTCGGATTGGGTTCAGGTTGGCTGTGGTCGGGTCAGGCCAAGATCGGGTTTTAATTTTATACCTGAGCCAGGCTTTATCGTCAACAGTGCTATCAAGCGTCACTTACTCAGCAATAAGCTGCTCACTGACGATCAGTTTGGGTTCCACAAGGGCCACTCAGCTCCTGACCTCATTACAGCTTTGGTCCAAACATGGACAAAAGAGCTGAACTCCAGAGATGAATGAGAGTGACTGCCCTTGACATCAAGGCAGCATTTGACCGAGTATGGCATCAATGAGCCCTAGCAAAACTGGAGTCAATGGGAATCAGGCGGAAACTCTCCACTGGTTGGAGTCGTACCTAGCACAAAGGAGTATGATTGTGGTTGTTGTAGATCAATCACTTCAGACCCAGGACATCACTGCAGGAGTTCCTCAGGGTGGTATCCTAGGCCCAACCATCTTCAACTGCTTCATTAATGACCTTCCCCTCCATCATAAGGTCAGAAGTGGGGATATTCGCTGATGATTGAAAAATGTTCAGCCCCATTTGCGATGCCTCAGATACTGAAGCAGCCCATGTCCATCTGCAGGAAGACCTGGACAACATCCAGGCTTGGGCTGATAAGTGGCAACTAACCTTCATGCCACACAGGTGCCAGGCAATGACCATCTCAAACAAGAGAGAATCCAATCGTCTCCCCTTAACATTCAATGGCATTGCCATTACTGAACCTCCCCACTATCAACATCCTGGGAGTGACCATTGACCAGAAACTGAACTGGACCAGCACATAAATGCTGTGGCTACTAGAGCAAGTTAGAGTCTGGGAATTCTGCAGCAAGTAACTCACCTCCTGTGTCCCCAATACCTGTCCGCCATCTACAAGGCACAAGTCAGGTGTGTGATGGAATACTCTCCATTTGCCTGGATGGGTACAGCACCAACAATACTCAAGAAGCTCGACGTAATCCAGGATAAAGCAACCCACTTGATTGTCACCCGATCCACCACCTTCAACATTCATTCCCTCTACCACAGACGCACAAGTGTACCAGTGTGTACCACCTAGAAGGACAAGGGCAGCAGATGCATGGGAACAGCATCACCTGCAAGTTCCCCTCCAAGCCACACACCATCCTGACTTGGAACTATATCGCTGTTCCTGCGCTGTTGCTGGGTCAAGATCCTGAAACTCCCTTCCTAACAGCACTGTTAGTGTACCAGCACCCCAAGGACTGTCGCAGTTGAAGAAGGCAGCTCACTACCACCTTCTCAAGTGCAATTGGGGATGGGCAATAAATGCTGGCCAAGCCAGCGATGCCCACATCCCACGAAAGAATAAAAACAAAGTAGCTGTTTTGCATTTCTCCCTTTCAAACACGACATTGAACCCGATCATATTATAATCATTATGAGATAACTGTTCAGGCACCATTAGGCTGTTAACTAAATCTGGCTCATTACTTTAATAGTAAATCTAATATGGCATGCCTCCTTCTTGACTCTGGGACATATTGTTGCAGAAAACTATTCCAGACATAGTCAAGAATTTCACTGCCTTCCTGACACATGCTGGTCTGCTTTTCCTAATCTATATTCAAGTTAAAACCCCCATTAAAACTACTCTGCCTTTGTTACATTGATGGATCTTTATTAGGCAAGGGTATTAAGGGTTATAGAATCAACGCGGCTAGAAGGAATTAAGATACAGCTCAACTGTAATCTAATTCAATGGCAGAATAGGCTTGAAGGGTTGAACAGCCCACTCCTGTTCCTATGTTCCTATTGGAGAAGCACTCATGAAGACATGTGCAAATTAAATTCTATTTAGTTCCTCTGGCAAGGGAGATATGCAATGACATTGTTTGGATTATACTGTCCTGTAAGTAGCTATTAAAAATTGTGAGTCAGCTCTGGGACATAAAGGACAAGGATGTGCTTCTCGGAATAACTGACCAATAAAGTGCCAGTGGCTGACCCAAAATTTCACTAAAACCATGCCCTATCTCTCAATCGACTTTGAATAATGAATAGACTCCAAGTTAGATTGCTACTCCAGAGTGAAAATATTATGTTCCTTCACAGAAGCCATTTGTTAGTTGTTAGTACAAGTGTACGCTGCTCACCACAGGATAACCTGGATGGACTGTTAATGTTTGTGAAGCTGTAAAAATAAGGAAGCAGATAATCTGAAGGTTGCTACTTGTTACTCTGACTCGTGACATGCATTTGTAGTTCAATTCACTGATTTCCTTCTTCCAAGTTTATGACGGGTTTGTCTACTTATCATGTTCAGGGTCATATGGAGCATAAACAAGATATGTTGAGAGGAAATGATTTATTACAATGAAGCAGCGTGGAAAATAAAACTATTACAATACATGTAAATTCCTGAGTAAATGGGTTAACCCCTTTCTTGCCAAATCAAAGAGGAACCCAAACCATGGAGTAACAAAACAGTATTCCTTTAGTAACACCATTAATAATATTTAAGTATAAAAAACTAAAGTAGATATTGTAACTGATGGGATTAGTAATTGAGGTCGCAAAGGTAGTTCTGTTGTACCACAATAACTCAGCACCATGTGAGCTTCACTTATGGTAAATTGGATATTAAGCTCAATGTCTAGCATTGGCATCGTCGGTGAGATTAGTTTATTGTTCGACTTCTTTTCTAGCTGACAATTGCATAGCAAGTCTGTTGAATAGATTAAAATTCTAATTAGTCCAGCTTATTACTGAAATGGTTGCAGCTTTATTGATGTTTCAGGAGGTTTGGCCTTTTCTCCTAAATCAGTATGGCAGCGTTTGTGGTCTCATCCTCTTCTGAAGTGCTCACCCAGTTCCATTCTTATCTATCTAATCAAAGCCAGAGAATCACTTGCAATGGCTTCTCTTCCACTCCTGCACCATAACCTCTGGTATCCCCCAAGGATCGATCCTTGGCTGCCGTCTATTTCACATCTACATGTTGCTCTTTGGTGACATCTTCCGAAAACACTGTGCACTTGCCCACATATATGTTGACAACACTCGGCTCTACTTCACCACACCTCTCAAGCCCTCCACTCTCTCTAAATTGTCTGACAGCTTGTCCAACATCTGGTACTGGATAAGAAGAAATCTTCTCTAATTAAATACAGGGAAGATTGAAGGCATTGTCCTCAGTCCCCACTACAAAATCCGTTCTCTAGCTACTGACTCCATCTCTCTCCCAGGCAACTCTATGAGGCTGAACCAGACTGTTTGCAACCTTGGTGTCATATTTGTCCCCGAGATGAGCTTCTGACCACATATCCACGCCATCACTAAGACCATCGATTTCCATTCCTGTAACATCGCCTGACTCTGCCTGCCTCAGCTCATCTGCTACTGAAATCCTCAACCATGCCTTTGTTACCACCAGACATAACTATTGTAATGAACTGCTGGCCAGCATCCCATGTTCCACTCTCCATAAACCTGAAGTCATCCAAAACTCTGCTACCCCTGTCCTAAATTGAGCAAATCCCATTCATTCATCACCCCTGTATTTGCTGTCCTACATTGTCTGCAAGTTAAGCAATGCTTCAATTTTAACATTTTTATCCTTTTTTTCAAATCCCTCCATGGCCTCATCCTCCATATCTCTGTATTCTCCTCCAGCCCTACAACCCTCCAAGATACCTGTGCTCCTCCAATTCTGGCCTATTATGTATCCCCAGTTTTAATTGTTCCACCAGTAGTGGCTGTGCCTTCAGCTGTCAAATCCAAAGCTCTGGGTTTTCTTCCCCAAACCTTTCTGCCTCTCTTTTCTCCTCTTAAGGGACTCATTAAAACCTAGCTCTTCGCCCAAGCTTTTGTTCATCTGCTCGAATATCTCTTTATCTGGCTCCATGTCAAATGTTGTTTGATAATGCTCCTGGGCAGTGCCTTGGAATCTTTTACTATGTAAAGAGGTTATATAAATACAAGTTGTTATTGTTGCTGTTGTTGTTGATATCAGCCTCTTGAGTCATCAGACACATGAATCTCCATCCATAAGCATTGGATCCATTCTGCGATTGTCTGTTTCCTGGATAAATTCACCTGTTACAGATAGAATTGACAGAATTGGAAAGAACCTCAGTTCTTTTCCCTTTTCTGTCAGTAATCAAGGTGTTTTTGACAAGGAAGATGTGTGTGTTTCCTAACCCCTGAGTGTAGGTCCAATTTGAATAACCAGCAGCAGGCTTTTCTTTCGCTTAAATAAAGGGGATTATTTTTAGGCTGCATTTGGTGACATGAGACCAGTAGGTGGTGCAGTACTAGCACATGTGCAAATACAACCTCTTCCACTGAAACCTCACTGTCTGCGACATCAGAGGCAGCTGCAGTAATAAAGATGGTGCTGCGCAATTTATGACAAAAAAAAATTAAATCCAAAAATTCCCTCAATGGTTGCTGTCGCAATCTCCATACCACCCCTAACAGTCCCCTGCTCCCTCCTGCCATTGCGCTTTTCTTTGCCGCTCTCTCCTGCACCTGTCTTCTCGCTGCTCGCTCCCCGTTGCCTTCCCTTAGCCACTCGCTCAGGCCTCGCTGCACCCCCCACTTCTGGCTGTTCACTCCCACTCAACCCGCTCTTCAGCCACTCGTCCCACTTTCCACCCCCCCACCCCCCACTCCGGCTGCTTAATCCCTGCTTAACCCCCACCCCCTACCTCCGGCTGCTCGCCAGCCGCACTTGCACCCGCCCGCCACTCTCCGACTGCTCGCTGCCGGCTGTTTGCTCCCCTCTTGCCCCCCCACCACCAAGCCACTCGCTCCAGGCTGCGCCACTTCCATCCTCTCAGCCACTTGCTCCCATGTTTGATTGTTCCCCACTGTGCCGTCCGAAGAAACAAGGCAGGCGTGAGGGGGCACCGTGGGAGCGAGTGGCCGACAGGAGGGAAGCGGCGTGGCCTGGAGAGGGGGCCTGAGAGGTGGGAAGAGGGGAGCAATCGGCTGGAGGCGGAAGAGGGGGGGCGAGCAGCCGGAGAGCAGGGTGGGGTTAAGCGAGGAGCAGGGAATGATCAGCCCAGGGGAGCAGGGGGAGCAGTGGCAAGGGCTGGAGCAAGTGGCTGAAAGGCGGAAGCAGTGGCCAGGAGGGAAAGCAGCTGGTGGGGAGGGCGGGGGGGGGGGAAAGTGTCAAGGGCGGGAGCGAGTGACTGAGAGGGGGGAAGAGGGGAGGCCAAGGGCGAGAGCAGCCAGTGAGGTGGGAGCGAGTAGCCGAGGGGGGGAAGCAGGCGGGGGGGGGGGGGGAGCGGGTGGCTCAGGAAAGGTGGCAGCATGGTGGGGAGCGAGCGGCCAAGCGGGGGGAAGCAGCGATTAAAACAGGGATGGTGGGAGGGAGCGGGGTACTGTTCAGGTGAATGGAGTAGGCTATTGAGGGATGACATCATCTTTGCATGGTGATGTCATGCTTGCGCACGCGCGCATTCATCCTGGCAAGTTGGCAAATGTTAGCATGCACTGATGACGTCGCGATTGCTCTATGCATGCTCTGCGTTGTCAGAAGTCACTTTGTTATTTTTATTCAAATGTTCACCCCCAAAGTCTAACGCTATGTCACTCACTCACTCACCACTCACACACACACAAGGGAAACAAAGCCATTAAATGGATAGTGTACTTTTACAAATTACAAGCAAAGGAATAGTTTGTAAGTCACATGATTTGGCTCAACTTGGGAAAAAGGCATGTGTTGCAGGCTCGGTGAAGAAGACATTTTCACTCCTGAAGTGTAATTAGATGGATTCGATAGCCGGAGTTGTATATTGAAGTCGTTGCAAGACTCTCTCGAAGAGGTGGATTTTCAGCAGCTTTGAAGTTAGTTGCTTGTAGACTTATTATTAGGAGGTTGGTTTTCTGTACTGGTGGACTTAAAAAGGAACAAGCTCAGAGACCTTAAAATGTTACAATCTCCAGTTCTTTTAAAGGAATGCCTGGTCTGCTTGCTGCTTTTTCCTGCAGTCTGTATTTAAAAAGATTTTAAAAAGGAGACAAACATGGCTGCACCACCATGTGACTTCTCACAGTTCCTTTTCCAAATAAGGTGGGGGTCCAGGTTGATTAGCCCCATCCTGGTTTATTTTTGTAAGACATTCATCCTGAGGAGGTTTAAGACAATCACCTTCTTTGTTTCAGGAGAAACCCATTCAATTCAGGAATGTCTCCAGATGGTTTCAGAATGGGCGTTGATGACACCTCTTCACCTGGAAGGTATTCTTTTGTCCTTTGAGACTGTGAGTCAGTTCTTGAATACACAGGTTGAAGGTCAGCTGACCTTTGGCAGTCATATTTGCAGCCTATGTCCACTTTTAATGTCCATTCTGGCTCATTTAACTCAAAAGGAAAAATCAGTTCCAGAAGATTCGATGCTAGCTACAGTCCACGTTTAAAGATTTGAATAGGACATGCCTGTACTGGGCATGACATGACCTAACACAAAAATACCTATATCTGGACTAGAGCTGGTTCAAACCTCACTTTTCTTATTCCCAAGAAAACTTCTCATGCATCCAAGTGACACAATTAAAACTTGCCTGTATGTGGTGTAGAAATCTGCAATTTTTTATATTTTTGTTACCTCTGTCTCAAAACCTTGTATTTATCTTTCCTCTGACTTCTTGGCCTAACTTCTCTGTATGTTTTTGCTGTGCTCTCTCTTCCCCACTTTGTTGTCCACTTTTCCTTTCTTATAATTTATTAGTTCTCTTTGCTTTTCCATTAATGCCTCACAGCCCTCTCTGTACTCTGTCTCCCTTAATCAGACGCCACCTTCAACTCCTCACAAACCTTTGATTTTCCGCGGGCTGCAGTTAAACGTCTCACAAAATTGCTTTCCGGTTCAGGCGTCCTAACTACTTTTGTACTAATTCCGATTTTATCACTTACAACCTATGTTTTTTCCTGGTTCAGCTGCTGCCATAATCCATCCTGTATAGGAATGTGCCTGGCTCGCAGCTCAGACTACTTTTGAACGACCTGTTGTGTGAACTCCAGCTTTAAATTCTGACGCTCTCCAAGCTTAGTGATGTTTAAATTCCAGCTCCCTTTGATTCAAGGCTGTTTCATTAGCCTGGAATTCTTGGGTTAGCTGTCACTCAAATTCTACACATGGCAGTTTCTGAAACCTGATGCTCTCGGAATAGCCCACACTCAATTCTGTTTATAATACTTGTTTAAACAGTGTAAATTTTATGCTTAATTTCTGGGTGTGGAAATACATTAACGCAACGAAAGAAGATGTAGCTAATTTTGATTGTTTACTCCATGCACTTTCAGATTCCTCAGAAGTATCATTTTCTTCAACAGTGGCATGCAAGAATGCATCTCTCACTGCAACAATTCACAAGGCACGATGAGTATGTCAAACGAATCCAAGCTCAAACATTGAAAACTGTGTTTAAGGTTTTAAATCAGTTATTTCTGGCTAATTCAGTGGACTGTTTCTTTAAAGCTGCTTATTTAAAGTCCAGTTTTGAAAATTCTTGCTCTCTAAGCATAGCTCCGCCCCTTTTTCACAGCCCACTCCACTGGGTCAGAACTGTAATTATCCCTTTACGTTTGTGTGTGGTTTCTGATTTAGCCAACACAGCAGTATGCACAGGCTTTAAATTACTTTAATCTTAGATTTTTCTGTCAGAATACAATTAATTCAATTGTACCAAATTGGCTTGTAACCTATTTACAATGGTATCCAATTAAATTAAAATTTTACAGCTGAATCCCTGTTTAAAAGTGCACCAATAACTTTGGCAGCATCAAATCCCAACCACAAACCCTCAATAAATGTAAGAACCCTAGAATTGGTAAACTGTTATATTAATCAAAAGACACTAGATGAATTCATAACACACTCATCTTAACTCATGGGCAAGATTTTATCCATCTCAGGCCTTTTGTGACAGCGGAAGAGGAAGTGGGCGGCACTTTCACTCCCTTCCTTTCAGCTGGTTCCCACATGATTATAATTGAAGATCAAAGGGTCGGCGCCAGGCACAGGAGGCACATGCGATCATGCAGCAGGGAATGCTTTTCATTGGTAGAATCTAGACTCAGTCAGTGAAGCATATGTACGGCCAGGCAATAAATAATCCTTCAATAAAATCGCAAAGGCTCATCAGCGTGGTGGTTTGTCTTTATGGAGAAGTTTCCCCCTTAAATTAGTATAATATTTTACCCACCTTCACCCATCTTTGAACCTCTCCAACACCATTACCATGCTACTTTGTAATTGTCTGGATTTTTCATCACCAACACCACACCATGTCTACTAGTAGGCAGAGACCAGCCCCATGGTTCAATGATGCCTCCATGCAGGTTCTCCTCCAGGCCATCAGAGGAAGGTGGGAGGTCCTCTTCCCTGCAGATGGCATCAGAAGACCCTCCCACCTGACCGAGGCGGCTTGGACAAGAGATGTTAGACATCACTTGATGTGTCATTAACTCAGCAGTTACTTGTGCAGGACAAACAGACCCACAATCTACAGCAAGACAGGGGCCATGTTCCAGATCTTCGACTCCCGATTCCAGCAGATGAAGAGGCAGTCCATATAGCAGGAGAGGAGGGAGAATGAGCCATTGCCAATGGTGAGGCTGGATCACCTAGGATGAAGAACCAAACTTACTGTTGATGCGATATGGGCACACAGGAGGACTACGCAAAGGAAATAATGTGCTGTGATGATGCTTAATGTGCTTCTGTTTGTTCTCTACTGCAGATGCCCACAATCACATGACAAGGATGATGACAAGCCAGCAACCTGTTACCCTGCACCTGGGGACGATGATACCAATTCCCCAGAGGATGCATGTCACCTGCCTCTTCTGCATCCTCTGCCAGTGCAGTTACATTTTTTTATTCTTTCATAGGATGTGGGTCTTGCTGGCAAGGTCAGCACTTGTTGCCCATCCACTAATTGCCTTTGCCAACTAAGAGGCTAGCGAGGCCAATTCAGAAGGCAGTTAAGACTCAAGCACATTGCCGTGGGTCTGGAGTCAGATGTAGGCCAGACCAGGTAAGGATGGCAGATTTCCTTTCTTAAAGAACCTTTGTGAACCAGATGGGTTTTTACGACAATCGATGATAGTTTCATGGCACCATTACTGAGATCAGCTTTCAATTCCAGATTTTTAAATTAATTAATTGAATTTAAATTCTGCCAGCTGCCATGGTCGAATTTGAATTTGTGTCCTCAGGGCATTAGCCCGGGTCTCCCCATCCACACAGTCCATGACGGGGGACGGGTTGTGCATAGAATCAGGGTCACAATCTGGTGGGCATGGCACTGACACATCCCAGCAGCTGCAGAGAATGTTGTACCCAGGTCCCCTGACACTCGGAGGTCTGCGAGGTACCAGGTCATCCAGAGCAATGGGGCAGCACAATGAGCAGACTGCCTCCACCTCAGCTGTTGTTGTCGGGGTAGCACCTAGACGTAGTGGGAGGAAGCATAAACCTAAAGCATTATAACCACGATGGGTGGCACTGGTGGTCAATTCAACAATATTGCCCATGTAAATAGTTCACAATATATTTTTTCTGTTTTATTATTTTGCTCATTTCTGTCATTTCTTGAAACTTGCCTAGCTAGAGAGCTGAATGGAATGGCACGCCTTATGGCTGGCATACTTTGATGCTTACAGTGGAGTAATGGACATGACATTTTTTGTTGAAACTTTTTTTGTTTGTGCGTACATTTTTCATTGATTGTTAGTTTGAGTATGCAGTTTTGCACTTGTCAGTCTGTGGGACATGGCTTCTTATGAAAGCGCAGGTGGAGGCGTGAGCTGCATCGTATTGCTCTGCTGCTGCACTTTAAGGATGCCTCACTGATGTCATCACCATGTCAGAAGGGGCTATCCCTTGTCACCCAGCATCCAGCCGTCAACCTGGGCTGATGCCTCAAAAATTCCCAGGGTTTGTGGGTTTCGCAAAATGTTCACATCGTTGGGAAATGAGCAAAGACTTGCATGATTTTTTTGCCTGTGGTCATGAACCAGTTAAACATGAAAAGAGTGAAAGCCTTTGCAATTCATAAATGTAGCAGGCTGGTCCCAGGAGGCTCGAATGACCACGAGTGTAGTTGGTCACCCCTTGCACTCTAGGGAAACGAGCGAAGGCGCTGAAGGCCAATGAACTTGCTGCCTGGCTGTTCCCATCTACTGAGAAATAAATGAAATAATTGGAAAGACAGAAGAGAGCATTGGTCACCTCCTTTCTACACTTCTGAGTGCCAGCCTGTGAGATGGCACATATGTCGCCAGTTGAGCCCTGGAACGCATTGCTTGCGAAAAAATTGAGTGCTGCAGTCACCTTGAGGGCAACTGGCATGGGGGTCCCACCCAAAATAGGTGGCTGCAGGTCCTGCTAATAATCCCACAAATCTCAGTGACCATATCACATGATATCCTCAGATGTCTCTGGTATCGCCTCTGCATCATCTGAAGGTAGTTAGTCCTTGTCCTGAGGTAGTGTTGATGTGACAGCACCCGTCTTCTATGATGCCTTCATGGATGAGATCATTCTGAGCAGCCTCCCCCTCTTGTGCTGCCTGCTGCTGGCATTGCGGCCTCAGTTGCTGAGTAGCAAGAGCACCTCCTCAGACATATCCTCTCCTCTTGCTCCCGAGGTAAGAGCCCTCTTCAGTCACATCCTCTCCTTTTGCTCCCGAGGTTGCAAAAATATTGGGTGTAAGTGACCCGTGTCATTGCCGCTTTATAACTGTTTGAATGAGACAGACATCGAAATGAAGCCTTGTTTGACCATGATGTTCAACCACTGAAATGAGCAGAGAGGTTCTTAGCGTATCCTTTATTGTGCACAGCAGCAACTCTACCCCACCCAAAACTGGCCTTCTCCCATGTCAATCTGCACTCCTTGCATGCACATGTGATTTATCATCTCATTTTCAAAATGGTGCGCATCCGATTTGAGGCAAGATCCTGCACCTTCCATCCTCCTCCTGCCACCTTCCAGCTTGCCCCCCTTGACCCACCCAACATTACCTTGCACCTTCCCTTTGTGATCAATGAACCTCCCCCCGTTATACTGGATCAAGTAATTATCTATGTCGACATGCCATCTCTTCCCCCTGTGCTTACACCCATCCACTTTCACCCTTTATCCTCTAATTATCAACTTTAAAGTAATTGTTCAATCCCGTGTCCCACCTTACGAGGCCTTCCAAAACACAAACATCACCCTGGACCTGTGCCCCCTTACCACCACCACCCGCCCGACCACCTCATCACACTGTTCCCTGTGACTGTGACTGTACCCTCCACCAGCCAACACCCTGAGTTCTCCCCACAGGAACCCAACATTGACAGTATTGACCCCTCCCTTTAGATCCATCATGCACCTCACCTTCATTATTTGCTTCCCTCCTCCACACCTCCAGACATCTGAGATCCCACCCTTGACCTCCCTGGCTTCCATCCTCCTCAGTTCCAGGCACACACATGCCACCCTCTGCCCTCCCTGGCTTCCCTCCTCCGCAGCTCCAGACACCTGAACCCCACCCTCTCAAACCCTCCCCTCAACACAATTCACCCTTGCTGGTCCCGAGCCTGCAGCCAAACAACCATTCCAATGTTGGTCTTCCTTGTGTCAAAGAGGTCAAGAAAGAAAACCACTGACCTCAGACACAACCGCATAAAGATAACTGGTGCACGCCACCTTTAAACAAATGTGAACCGGATGCCACAAGGTTCCCATGCGCCACTGACTTAATCTGGCAAGTAGGACTTAATTTCAATTAATTATAAGGTAATGAGTATTCACGATATGCAAATGTATTAAAAGTTGGAAACTGCCACAGTACGGCATGAGGCCTGACCTGCCACAAAACACTGCTGACTTAACCTCTAAATTCAAAGCCGCTGTTGAGAAATCAAAATGTCAATTCCTGCCTAATTAAGTCTCCCACCCACCACGAAACCCGCTCTTGCAGGCCCCATAAAATTCCGCCCCCCCCACTGCCCCGCAGCACCCCCCCAACTGTCATGGAACTGTCTGGTGAGGAGGAGGACCTGGAATGCTACTCTACTTCGGAGGAGGACTAGGAGGAGGAAGGGATCACTCCATAGGTGGCCAGCACCCAGGCATTGGTGAACACCCACCAAAGCTGTCCATGATGTCAAGGTGAATGACAAGCTGGCATGGCCGCAAGGGCCACGCTGACTCAGCAGCATTTCACCTGATCACCTTTGAGCCCTGATGACAGAGAAGCCCAAAACTCACCTCCCAGTGTAGCGAGATATCATTCTGCAATAACCCAAATCTGAGGAGTCCCATTGCCAGCCATGACCATAGAGAATGAGGTTTCCCCTGCCAACACTTTCTAATATCACAGAGCATGGAAATACAGCAATTCCAGGGCTCCTCCACTGCCTGCCCATGGCTCCTCAAGGCCTCAGAGAACTCTGACAAATTGGAACTTATCTTTCTCTGATTCTCGAGGACGATCCTCCTTGTTTGTGGGCCCAGCATCTTTGCCCAGCGGAGAATCACTGTGTCTGTCCTCCGTTTTCCGAAGGGGCTGCCCACAGCTGACTTTGCCTCCCGACCTCCTCCTGCTCATGTGTGAGGTGAGGTATACCCAGTGCTCCCACTTTTAGGCTACACCGAGGCCCAACTGGGCTGCGTGTGTCTGTGCTCGTGGAAGGTGCTGAGATATGATGTGACAGTGCTGGTTCCGTTGAGTCTCCCCCCGCCGACGAGGGCGGCTATGATTGTGCTTGTGCACTCTCCTCCCCGTCTGTAACTGGCCCTGTGGGAAACACAAGAAGCTGGAAATGAGAACTTGGCCTACTCAACAAGTGCTCCAGCATAACCAGCCCTTCAGACAACAGCGGTTGAAGAGCCACAACACGCATTGGACAGGAGTCTTCTCCATGCCCTTCATCTCAGCAGAGAGCTATCAAATGGCCCTGTTGTTCATATTCTCTCATGTCGTCATCTCTCACGGACTGATGTGCTGGCACCCTGGCGATCTCCAATGCCGCCTCATCCATTGGGGTCATAGTGTGGAGGTCGGCCACATCACCACCCGCTCGAGCCATTTCCCGTGAGTTGTGAGCTCTCTTTTCCTGCCCTCCCTCATCTCTTCCAGTATGACATTCACAAGAATGTGTCCCTCAATGATGTCCCCTTCTGAATAGGGCCCCATATGTGAGGGTGGCAGCTGTCTCACTGATGTAATTGGGCACTTGATCTGATAATATTAGGGAGAACAATGGATATTCTGTGAGGTCTGCTCAGCTGCATGCTGGCATATACAGAGTTGATGATCTGACACCCAGGTACCGCTTGTCACTCACCTTTTCAGACCTTATCAGGTCATTGAATCTCTTCCGACACTGGATCCATGTCCTCCAGGTCACTCCTCGGCTGTTGACCTCTGTTACCATAACCATCCAGGCCCTCTTTGTGTTTCTTGGAGAGTTTCTTTTCCCAGATGCCAGGAATAAGGTATGATGCCTGTCCACAATTGCTCAGTTAATGCCTCAAAGAAGGCACCAGAGAAGTGTGAGCCGCCTGCGGATGCCTACCCATGGCTGCCGCTTGCCTTTTCAATGGATCTGGATCCCACCTCCAGGTAGCTCCTGGCACCACAAATTGGGCACCGAACTGGCCCCTGGCCAATTAGGCCCTTATCGTTTCAAAATAGCATCACATCACCAATGCTAAAGTATGGTGTGGGGTCAGCACCCGAAAATATTCCTGGTGTCGGGTTCAAACAAAAATTCAAGCCTGGTGGACCTTCAGGAGTGTCTTAAGAACATAAGAAGAGGAGTAGGTTATTTAACTCCTTGAGCCTGCTCCACTATTCGATGAGATCATGGCTGATTTGTGACCTAACTCCATATACGCACCTTTGCCCCATGTCCCTTAATATATTTGGATAACAAAAATCTATCAATTTCAGATTAAAATTAAAAATTGATCTAGCATCAATTGCAGTTTGCAAAAGAGAGCCCTAAACTTCTACCACCCTTTGTGTGAAGACTATGGAACACCAAGACAAAGGGCTGATTGGCACCAGGGCTGTATAACTCAAGGTTAGCCTCTCTAACAGCACTGTGGGTGCACCTACACTACATGGACTGCAGCGGTTCAAGACCCCACCATCCTCCTTCTCAACAGCAATTAAGGATGGACAATAAATGTTGACCTTGCCAGCAATGCTCACATCCCAAGAATGAATAAAGAAAATTGAGACTGGTGCTCTATAGTCCTGTCATGAACATGTGCTAGGCTGAATGATGATTTTTTTCAATCCATTAGTTGGAAACCTGAACTAAACTTTTAAAAAAAGCAGGAGACAAAGAACTTGAATTAAACTATAAAAAGCAGCTAAAATGACCACCGCAAGTTACATCAAAATACCTCACATACCAAGGTATCCAGGTGGAGATGAATGTCTGGTTAATTTCCCACCTGCCTCATCTCCATGAACAAGATATTCAAAGCCATCTTGGAACATTAACACTGGTAGAGATGAACCTCAAAGAGTAAGCACTGAAACAATGGAGCCTTGAGAGATTGGAATTTAAACATGATCAAATTAAATTGCAAAAGAGAGAATACACTGGACAATCATGTGACAGTCTCCCAATCGGTATGAAAACTGGAAGTTTCTTTTCGCTACAGCAGACAAGCACCTGAGTTTGACCAGTGCAAGATCCAAGTGGGGGTCTGTCTGTCTCTCTCTCTTTCTCCAGTCAATACTGTAATTTCGAACCCTGCCTGCGGGGTGAAAAATATCCAAGTCTATGATTACTGCAGACAGAGACCCCGGGGAGAAAAACCACCTACATCACTGTCTCCAAGAAAACCCTGAATCAGGTGCCCACCTCTACTAGCCAGAAACTTCAGGACCCCAAGTTCAGCCAAAGACAACTGAATTACCAGACTCCACAGTCTGTATATCCTATTATTTGTTCTGGACTCTAATTCAATCAAACTATTCTTCTTCACTCTGTAACTTATTTGTATGTATGCAATTATCATGTGTGTGTGTGAAAGTTGGAGCATAGTTTATTATTTTACTTAGATGGGGTTTTGGTTTTAAGTACAATAAACTAACCTCTTTCTTGTTTAAACTCAAGAAAACCTATCTGATTGGTTCATTTATGAGCATAGCACATAAAAGAGTTAAACACTCACTGAATTGGTAAGCGTATCCACTGTTTAAAGGAATAAACCCTGTTGTGGTCAAACAAGGAGAGGGACAACAGGGGAGCCTTTTGACCCCCTCCTCACCTGCTTGAAACAGCCACAAGACTAAGCAGTGATTGACACTGTGGCTGATACAACCCAAGAATAAGAGATGTTTGACACTGGTGCTGGATAACCCAAGACGACACTGGGACTGTATTTACTGGCTTTTTTTTAATTTCCAAAATATACTTTATTCATAAAAATTTGTAAAAAAAATACATGACAAAACAGTTCTAAACAGCACCAAGTCAAAAATTACAAACAGTGCAAAAGAGGTCAGTTTCCTTCATGCAGGAGTGAGTTGCCTCACAACCCTTCCATTTCATTTCTGATGCCTTATACATTTTACAGCAAACGAAAATTTTCCCGAAACAGTTTGAGGAGTTTTCCATTGATCCAATCCCTCAGTTCAGCTTGGTGGGGGAACCTTACACTGTGGTCTTTCCCCATTGAGCCTTTGCTGCGGCTGCTCCAAGCTTTAGTGCGTCCCTCAGCACGTAGTCCTGGACCTTGGAATGTGCCAGTCTGCAACATTCGGTCGTGGACAACTCTTTGCGCTGGAAGACCAGAAAGTTTCGGGCAGACCAAAGGGCGTCTTTCACCGAATTGATAGTCCTCCAGCAGCAGTTGATGTTTATCTCGGTGTGTGCCCCTGGGAACAGCCAGTAGAGCACAGACTCCTGTGTTACAGAGTTGCTTGGGATGAACCTCAACAAAAACCACTGCATCTCTTTCCACACCTGCTTTGCGAAGACACATTCCAGAAGGAGGTGGGCAACCGTCTCTTCTCCAGCACAGCCACCACGAGGGCATTGTGCGGAGGGGGTGAGACTTCGGGCGTGCAGGAAGGATCTGACTGGGAGGGCTCTTCTCACCACCAGCCAAGCTACATCTTGGTGCTTGTTTGAAAGTTCTGGTGATGAGGCATTCCGCCAAATGACTTTGGCGGTCTGCTCGGGGAACCATCCGACAGGATCCACCGTCTCCTTTTCCCGTAGGACCTTGAGGACATTCCGTGCAGACCACTGCCTGATGGATCGGTGGTCAAAGGTGTTTTCCCGCATAAACTGTTCCACAAAGGATAGGTGGTACGGCACAGTCCAACTGGATGGAGCGTTCCACGGCAATGTGACCAGGCCCATCCTTCGCAACACCGGGGTCAGATAGAATTTCAGCACGTAGTGACCCTTGGAGTTTGCATACTGGAGGTCGACACACAGCTCGATGCAGCCGCACACGAAGGTGGTCATCAGGATGAGGGCGACGTTGGTACATTTTTCCCGCCCTTATCCGGAGGTTTGAACATCGTGTCCCTCCGGACCTGGTCCATTTTGGATCCCCAGATGAAGCAGAAAATGGCTCGGGTGACCGCCACAGCACAGGAGCGGGGTATGGGCCAGACCTGCTCCACGTACAGCAACAACGTGAGCGCCTTGCACGTGATGACCAGGTTCTTACCCACAATGGAGAGAGATCGCTGCTCCCACATGCTCAGCTTGTGTACCTTGGCTACTGGCTCCTCCCAGGTTTTGGTGCACGCCCCGGCCCATTCGAACCATATCCCCAGCACCTTCAGGTAGTTTGACCTAACGGTGAAGGGGACAAAGGATCAGTCAGCCCAGTTCCCAAAGAACATGGCCTCGGTCTTGCCGTGGTTAACTTTGGCTCCCGAGACCAGTTCAAACTGGTCGCAGATGCTCGTCAGTCTGCGCACAGACCGCGGATCTGAGCAGAAGACGGCGACGTCATCCATGTACAGGGAGGTTTTAACCTGAGTGCCTCCACTGCCTGGGATTATCACCCCTCTTATGCTTGCATCCTTCCTAATAGACTCAGCAAAGGTTTCAATACAGCAAACAAACAAGACAGGGGAGAGAGGACAACCCTGTCTGACTCCAGATTGGATCGGGAAACTTTCCGATTCCCACCCATTGATTGAGACTGCGCTACTGATGTTTGTGTAGAGCAGTTTGATCCAATTGCAGATTCCCTCCCCAAACCCCATTTTGGAAAGCACATCCATCATGTAGGTGTGTGATATCCTGTCAAAAGCCTTCTCCTGGTCCAGGCTGATGAGGCAGGTGCCCACCCTCCTTTCCCGTACATAGGCGATCGTATCCCTAAGTAGCGCGAGACTATCGGAGATCTTCCTGTCGGGTACAGTGCAAGTCTGGTCAGGGTGAATGACCAACTCCAGAGCAGACTTGACACGACTGGCTGTGACTTTGGACAGAATCTTGTAGTCAACATTAAGCAGTGAGATGTATTTTCTGGCTTTGCTTACGGCCAACTGAGCAGGAATGCTCCTCCTAGCCCCTCCAAGCAAGCCTGCTAAAGTCAGCTTCCTTCTGCACAACTTCCCTCACTCTCACTCTGTGTTCCGAAGAAGGGTCACTGACCTGAAACATTAACTCTGCTTCTCTCTCCACAGATGCTGCCAGACCTGCTGAGTATTTCCAGCATTTCTTGTTTTTATTTAAGATTTCCAGCATCCGCAGTATTTTGCTTTTACCCCCTCACTCTGAATCTGATCCTCCCAACCCACCAAAGCTGCTCCCAGAATCCCTCCCTCCCTCATCTCCAACAGCTGGCTGCAGCCTTCTACTATCAATTTGTCTGGCTGATGGGTAGGAAACAGAGAGAAAAGATTCAAATGAGAACATTAAATTCAGCAGGATCTCCAGGTTCCCTGTATGCCTGCTAAAAGTTGACCCTGCTCCCTCACCACCTCCTCATAAATATTGAGGCCTGTGTCACCCATTTGTCCCATTGCCCCTATTTTTATCACTAATAAACTAAAGTGTTCAAAGAAAATGATAAAAGGAACACATACTATTTTTTAATGTCACTATAGTTTTTCTCCCAGGTTGCTCATTGCTGTATCTGGGGAATTCATTCTTTTAATTCCTGGAGACTCCAGGAGAATCCTGGAAGGTTGGCAACCGTCTTTCTATAACTAACAACTTTACTTAAAAAGTTTATGCAATGAGAAAGGAGACTAATAAATTATGATTGTGCACGGGTGATCAATCTGAATACAGAATCCAGGGAGCCACTGTGCTGGGTTTATAGGATTTTTCAGTTGAGCCATGTGGTTTGGAAACAATGCATCCCTGTGGGTCAGGTCTGTAATCAATTAGCATGAGCAGTAATGCGAATTCCTGCTTCATGTGATCCCCAGGTTAAATACGTTTATTTACATTGACCTCAGACTTAACAAGCTGTAATTGTAGCAAAAAGAAAACAGTACCAGGGTAGACTTCCTCTCAGGAAGATGACTGGAGGAATTTGCCCAGATGAGCCCTTCTCAAAATATTCACTGAATTCTGTGATGGCCATGGGTGCAATGAATATTCCAAATTCTATTTCTGAATATACCACTTTACAATGGCCCTTTATAAATACATGTGTTCACAACACTCCTGCAGAATAATACCTGTATATTTCCACAGTCATGATGATATAAAATAGCTTCACGTGATTCTCCAGAGCTCCAAGATTGCATAACTATCCATTCCTTTTCTGGTTAAAAACAAGCAGCACTCCAGGCTCTAATAAGCTGTTGGCATCTCAGCGCCTTTTTTGCCTTCCTGCTGTGACAAGGTTAGTATTCTCTCATTGTGGCTGTCACATTCAATTTTTTTTTACTTCATTCATGGGATGTGGGTGTTGCTGGCTATTTGTGTAATGCACTTTGAGCTAGAGGGCAGACTGTTGTATTGTACTCACCAGCTTCAGTTGACAATTACATTATGAGCTCAGTGCTGGAGAAGTCCTTTAGGGAATCCTGCCCTGCAGTACAAGAATGCATATCCTTCAATGCATTATGCAAATGAGCTGAGGACACAGATAGCCACTTGGAAGCATGACATCATAAGTATACTAAATGATGGCTTAAAGAACGGCAGGAATAGCAGTTCAACATCCCTCTTTACAGAGTTTTCGGATGGGATAGAGAGGGAGTTAAAAAAGACAACAGCAACAATTGTTGTGTGAAGAAAAAAAGGAGGGTGAGTGCAATGTTGATTCGTGTCATGGGCAGGAATTTTACGCCCCCCGAAAGAGCAGGATGGTGGTGGGGTGGGAGGCGGGGGGGCAAGTAAAATGGAGCAGGAGGCTCAAGGGGCTCTTCCAGACCTGCTCCCACCTCCACTGCCACTTTACGCAGGGTGGCGTTGGCGAAAAACGGCCCGCCCGCCCCAGGCCAATCAAGGCCCTTAAGTGGCCAGTTAACGGCCTCTACTCTCCTTGATAGGGATTTTACCCTTGGCTGGCGGGCGTCCCAGGCTCGGGAAAAGCCGCCTGTTAAAAGTAGGCGACTTTCTGACGGCCTGAGTTAGGGGCCTCATCATCAGGTACCCTGTGCCCGATGGAGGGCTGCCTCCAATGCCCCAATCACCCCCAACGCCCAATACGCCTCCCATCCCCCCAATTGACCACACCTGCCTTGCCAGGGCCTGACTAATTGCCCCCAGTGAGGCCCCAAAAACTTACCTGTTCTCTGGACACCCCGAAATCTTCCATTTTCAGTTGGGTTGCAGTCCCAGCAAAGGCCATTGCTCCTGGTGGTTCTGCGGGGACAGAAAGCTGCCAGCCCTCTGATTGGCCAGCAGCTTCATTAGGAGGGCTTCCTGCCTCAATGAGGTGGAAGTCCTGCCTCAGACCAATTAAAGGCCTGGGGGCCGCAAAATGCGGTCTGGATCCCCAGTCTCAGCGGAGGCGGGTTCGCCACCAACTTTTCAGTCGGAGGACAGCTCCCATCCACCAAGGGAAAAATTCCGGCCATAGCGTCTTTTACAGCACAGAAGGAGGCCATTCGGTCCATCAAGTCCATGCCGGCTCTCTGCGAAGCTATACAGTCAGTCCCACTCTCCCACTCTATCCACGTTGCCCTGCAAGTTTATTTCCTTCAAGTGTCTATCCAATTTCTTTTGAAATCATTGATCATCTCCAAATCCACCACCCTTGTGGGTGGCGAGTTCCAGGTTATTACCACTCTCTATATAAAAAGCTCTTCCTCGCGTCCCACTATATCTCTTGCCCATAACCTTCAATCTGTGTCCCCTAGTCCTTGTTCCATCAGTTAATGGGAACAGTTTTTCCTTGCCTAACATATCTAAGCCTGTCATAATCTTATACACCTCTATCAAATCTCCCCTCAATCTCCTTTGCTTCAAGGAGAACAACCACAGCTATTTGTCAGATTCCTCTTCCTTAGTAAATACCGATACAAAGTGCTCATTAAGTATTCTAGCCTTCCCCAGTGCCTCTAAGCATATATTACCCTCTTTGTCCCTAATAGGCTCCGCTCCACTCCACCTCTCACTACCTGCTTACCATTTAAATACCAGTAGACGACCTTTGGGTTCCCTTTTATGTTGACTACCACTCAATTCTCATATTCTCTCTTTACCAACCATATTTTCCTCTTCACCACCCCTCTTAACTTAATGTATTTGGGCTGGTTCTCACTTGAAGAATTCACCTGACATGCATCATACACCTTCTTTATTTGTTTCATGATAACCTCTATCTACCTCATCAGCCAAGGAGCCCTGTTTTTGGTTACCCTACCCTTTTCCCTTGTTGGAATGTGCCTCGCATGTACCTGAAGCTTCTCTTCCATTGTTCCATTGCAGATTGTCCTGTCAGTCTTTGGTTCCATTCTACCCTGGCTGGATCCCTTCTCACCACATTTAAAATCACCCTCTTCCAATCTAGACATTCTACCTTATTTTGTTCCTTGCTTTTCTGCATTATGAGTCTTAACCTTATGATACGATGATCACTCTTACTCAAGTGCTCCATACAGACAATTGGTCCACTTGGCCCACCTCATTTCCCAGCACCAGATCCAGCAATGCCTCTTTTCCAGTTGGGCTGAGAACATACTGATCAAGGAAGTTCTCCTGAACACATTTCAAAAATTCCTCTCCCTCTTTTCCCTTTACTCTAACATTATCCCAATCAATAGGGCGGCACAGTGGCGCAGTGGTTAGCACCGCAGCCTCACAGCTCCAGCAACTCAGGTTCAATTCCGGGTACTGCCTGTGTGGAGTTTGCAAGTTCTCCCTGTGTCTGCGTGGGTTTTCTCCGGGTGCTCCGGTTTCCTCCCACAAGCCAAAAAAGACTTGCAGGTTGATAGGTAAATTGGCCATTATAAATTGTCACTAGTATAGGTAGGTGGTAGGGAAATATAGGGACAGGTGGGGATGTTTGGTGGGAATATGGGATTAGTGTAGGATTAGTCTCAATGGGTGGTTGATGGTCGGCACAGACTCGATGGGCCGAAGGGCCTGTTTCAGTGCTGTATCTCTAATCTAATCTAATCTAATCTAATATGTGGGTAATTAAAGCCCCCCAATATCACCACTCTACAGATCTTGCACACCTTTCTGATTTCCCTGCAGATTTGCTCCTCTCTTTCTCTCTCTCACACACAATTTGGAGACTTACAGAATACCCCCAGTAGCATGATCATACCCTTTTTGCTTCTCAATTCTAATCAAATGGATTCTATCCTCGTCCCCTCAAAGACATCCCCTCTTACAACAATGAAATGTCTTTGCTAATCAGTACTGCCACCCCACCTCCCTTTTTTCCTTCTCTATCTTTTCTGAACACTTTATATCCTTGTACATTGAGCACCCAGTCCTCACCATTTTTAAGCCAGATTTCCATTATTGCCACTACATCATATTCCCATTCTACTATTTGTGCATGCAGTGCACCAACCTTATTCACCACACCGTGCATTTATGTACATGCATTGTAATCCTGTCTTTGCATTCCTCGTAGTCCTTCTCTGTCCACTCGTTTCTAATATGGAACTACTCCCTTCTCTAGTACTGTCTAACACTCACACATTATGCATCTTATTCCTCTTTTCTACATTGATACGCTGGTTACAGAAACAATTAGAATTAACTGAGTAGGGACAATATGCTAGAAAGATCATCAAATGAGGCCTTATGGATTGAACTTAAGAACAAAAAACGGGCAATGCTGGGTATGTACTATAGGCCCCCAAACAGTCAGAGGGAGATAGAATAGTAAATATGTAGGCAAATTTCTGAGAAGTGCAGATACAATGGACTGAAATTTATACTCTCACTGCCGAAATCAGAGGTGGGCAAAAGCAATGGCAGCCCGCCCGTGTAGGCTGCACATTGTGGAGCTGCCCCGATCTGCACGGTGCCTCATTTAAATAGTCAGGGCAGACTGTTCCCCACCCCCCCCACCCCCTCCCGATGATATGGAGGGTGGTGTGCTGTCTGCCCCTGGCAATGGCGTCAGCTGCCTGTGCATTTTTACAGGACTTTGAGCCCTACTGTTCAATTTGAGTATTTAAAGAAACAGAATAAAAAAATTAAATACAATTATTTGGCCCCTCTCCCCCCCCCCCCACCCCATAACCATTAAATTAACTACTTGCCTTCTACCCCCCCCCAACAAAACACTTACCTTGACCACCTGACCTCCCCCCCCCCACCCCTCCAAAGTGCATAAACTTTAACCTAAGACACTTCCAACCATCCCCAACACCAATGATATTTCTTTGACCCCGTTCCCCACCCCCCGCATTGATAAACGTACTTCCACCCGCCTCCCAACTGGTATTCTGCCTCGTTTCCCCAGACGGAGATCTGAAGGCACGGGAGTGCCGGCCAGCGGCACGAAGATCGCACTGGGACAGACGGCAGGAGTGTAAGTGTAATTCATTCATTGATTTTAATTTATTTAAATATTTAAATGGTCCCGTCACCGAGCGGCGGGGGGAGCCGCCATGAGACCTCACCATAGCCAACAATATAGGACCAGGTCCTCCCGGCGTCAGGGTGCATGGCGGTCCTCTACCAGAGGCATTTTCTAGCCCCCCTCACCATGACCTCCGACATCAGGGGGTCTATAAAATTCAGCCCGAAAGGACAGTAATAGTATGGGATTTCAACATACCTAACATTAACTGATAGAACGAGTGCAAAAGGTATAGAAGGCACAGAATACAGAATAACCTTTTTAGCCAGTTGGTAGCAAGCCCAACAAGAAAAGGAGCAGTTCTGGCCTTAAGAAAAGTGAAAGAGGGAAACCCACGGAATTATAGAACAGTTAGCCTAACATCTTTGTCAGGAAATTACATAGATTTGATGGGCTGAATAGCCTCCTTCTACGCCACAAGGGTGACTCAACACCTTAAAAATTTTCAGTTGCTCAGAGAGAGGCAGCATGGATTTATAAAGTGTAGGTCAGGCTTGACAAAACTGTTTGACAGTTTTGAAGTGGTGACTAAAGTAGTAGACAGAGAAATGTAAATAGATGTTATTTATATGGACTTCCAGAAGGCATTTATTACAATTTCTCATTCGAGACTATTGTCTAAAGTTGAAGCTCATGGAATTGAAGGCAAATTGTTGACCTGGTTACAAAATTGGCAGAAAGAGGTGGAGAGTAGGGATAATGGGCAGGATGTGTCTAGTGGTGTCCCGCAAGGATCTATTCACTGCATTCATTAATACCTCAGATGATGGGATCGAAAGTCACATATCCAAATTTGCTGATCACATTAAGATATGCACCATTGTAAATAGAGTAGAAGGAAGCATAAAATTACAAAGAAATATTGAGAGAATAAATGAATGAGCAAAACTGGGAATATGGATTTCAATGGAGGCAAATGTAAGGACCTTAGGACATAAAAAGGATAGAACAGGATATTTTCTAAATGGTGTAGAGCTAGAAACCGTGGAGGTCCAAAGACACTTGGGGGTCCAGGTACATAGATCATTAAAATGACATGAGCAGGTATACAGAATACTCAAAAAGGCGAATGGAATACTGGCTTTTATATTTTGAGGACCAGAATACAAATGTGTAGAAGTCATGTGACAGCAATGCAACACCCTGGTCAGACCATACCTGGAGCACTGTGAGCAGTTCTGGGCACCACACCTTAGGAAGGATATATTGGCCTTGGAGGGAGTGCAGCAGTGGTCGACCAGAATGATACCTGGACTCCAAGGATTAAGTTACAAGGAGAGATTACACAAGTTAGGGTTGTATTTCCTGAATTAGAAAGTTAAGGGGTGATATGATTGAAGTTTTCAAGATATTAAGGGAAACTGATAGCGTAAATTGGGAGAAACAATTTCCACTAGTTAGGGAATCTAGGACTTTGGGGCTTCATATTAGAAGTGGAACCAAACCTTTTGGGTGTGAAATTAGGAAACATTTCCTCGCGCAAAGGGTGGGAGAGGTTTGGAACTCTATTCTACAAATGGAAATTGATGCTAGATCATTGTTAATTTTAAAACTGAGATTGATAGATTTTTGTTAACCAAATGTATCAAGGAATATAGGGCAAAGGTGTGTTTATGGAGTTATGTTGCAGATCAGCTTTGATCTCATTGAATGGAGGAACAGACTTGAGGGGCTAACTAGCTTACTTCTGTTCCTATGTTCCTAATTTTAGGGAATGAAGCTGGTCAGGTGGAAGGCGTATCAGTGGGAGACCATTTTGTTGGTAGTGATTATTATTTAGTCAGATTTAGCATTGTTGTGGAAAAGGACAAAAGGTAGGAGTAAAAGTTCTCAATTGGGGAAAGATCAATTTTACTAAACTGTGATATGATTTAGTAAAAGTGGACTAGAGCCTGTCACTCCAGAATTGGCCTTTATAGCCACTCCAGGCGCTGCTTCACAAACCACTGACCACCTCCAGGCGCGTATCCATTGTCTCTCGAGATAAGGAGGCCCAAAAGAACTAGAAATAGCTACTTGAACGTAAATCAGTGTCAGAGCAGTAGCAAGCACTTAAGGAGGAGAACGTCGGGGATTAGAGCAAATATGTTCCCACAAAGAAAAAGGCTCGGACTCGTAAATCTTGAGCCGCTTGGATGTCAAGAAGCATATAGGGTAGGATAAGGCAAAAAAGGGAGGCCTATGTTAGATACCAAAAGCTCAAACTGCAGAAAGTCTAGAGAGAAAGTGCAGGGGTGAGACTAAAAAGGAATTAGGATAGCAATGAGAGGGAATGAAAAAATAAAATCCAGGAAAACCCAAAGAGGTTTTGTGAATAGATAAAGAGCAAAAGGATAACTATGGAAAGGTAGAGCTATTAGAGACCAGAAAGCTAACCTGTGTGTAGTGAAAGACCTGGGCATGGTTTTTAATGAATACTTTGCATCCTTCTTCACGAAAGAGAGGGACAATGCAGACATTGTAGTTAAGGAGGCGGCGTGTGAAATAATATAAGGGATAAACATAGTGAGAGAGGAAATATTAAGGGATTTAGCATCATTGAAAGAAGAAAATTGCCAGACCCAGATGAAGTAAGGAAGGAAATAGTTTGAGGGACTGTGTTAATCATCATTTAGAAAGACATGGATTAATCAAGGACTGTCAATATGGATTCCTTAAGGGAAGGTCATGTCTGACTAACTTGATTTAATTTTTTTGAGGAGGTAATAAGGAGTGTTGATGAGGGTAGTGTGTTTTATGTAGCCTATGTGAATTTCAGCAAGGCTAACAAGGTTCCCTATTGTAGACTGGTCAGAAAAGTAAAAGCCCATGGGATCCAAGGGAAAGTGGCAAGTTGGATCCAAAATTGGCTCAATGGCAGGAAGCAAAGGATATTGATGGGTATTTTTGTGATTGGAAGGCTGGTTCCAGTGAGGTTCCACAGGGCTCAGTACTGTGCCCCTTGCTTTATGTGGTATATATCAATCTCTTTGGCCTCCTTGTCTCGAGAGACAATGGGGAAACGCTTGGAGGTGGTCAGTGGTTTGTGAAGCAGCACCTGGAGTGGCTATAAAGGCCAATTCAAGAGTGACAGACTCTTCCACAGGCACTGCAGATTAAATTGGTTGTCAGGGCTGTTACGCAGTTGGCTCTCTCCTTGCACTTCTGTCTTTTTTCCTGCCAACAGCTAAGTCTCTTCGATTCGCCACTCTTTAGCCCCACCTTTACGGCAGTCCGCCAGCTGGCGATCACTGGCAACTGACTCCCACAACTTGTGATCAATGTCACAGGACTTCATGTCGCGTTTGCAGATGTCTTTAAAGCGGAGACATGGACGGCCGGTGGGTCTGGTACCAGTGACAAGCTTGCTGTACAATGTGTCCTTGGGGATCCTGCCATCTTCCATGCGTCTCACATGGCCAAGCCATCTCAAGCGCCGTTGGCTCAGTAGGGTGTATATGCTGGTGCTGTTGGCCACCAAGAGGACTTCTGTGTTGGAGATACGGTCCTGCCACCTGGTGTCAAGGATTCTCCGGAGGCAGCAAAGATGGAATGAATTGAGACGTCGCTCTTGGCTGACATACGTTGTCCAGGCCTCGCTGCCGTAGAACAAGGTACTGAGGACACAGGCTTGATACACTCGGACTTTCGTGTTCCGTGTCAGTGCGCCATTTTCCCACACTCTCTTGGCCAGTCTGAATGTAGCAGCGGACGCCTTTCCCATGCATTTGTTGATTTCTGCATCAAGAGACAGGTTACTGGTGATAGTTGAACCTAGGTAGGTGAACTCTTGAACCACTTCCAGAGCTTGGTCGCCGATATTGATGGATCGAGCATTTCTGACGTCCTGTCCCATGATGTTCGTTTTCTTGAGGCTGATGGTTAGGCAAAATTCATTGCAGACAACCACAATCCTGTCAATGAGACTCTGCAGACACTCTTCTGCATGGGGGGTTAATGCAGCATCGTTAGCGAAGAGGAGTTCCCTGATGAGGACTTTCCATGCTTTGGTCTTTGCTCTAAGACGGGCAAGGTTGAACAACCTGCCATCTGATCTTGTGTGGAGGAAAATTCCTTCTTCTGAAGACTTGAACGCATATGAGAGCAGCAGGGATAATGAGATCCCAAACTGTGTAGGTGCAAGAACACAGCCTTGTTTCATGCCACTCAGGATAGGAAAGGGGCCTGATGAGGCACTGCTAATTGTGCCTTTCATGGAATGAGGTGATGACACTTAGTAGCTTTGGTGGACATCCGATCTTTTCTAGTAGTCTGAAGAGACCACATCTGCTGACGAGGTCAAAGGCTTTGATGAGATCGATGAAAACAATGTAGAGGGGCATCTGTTGTTCGCGGCATTTCTCCTGTAACTGGCAAAGGGAGAACAGCATGTCAATGGTGGATCTCTCTGCTTGGAAGCCACACTGTGCCTCAGGGTAGACATGCTCAGCCAGCTTCTGGAGTCTGTTTAAAACAACTCGAGCGAAGACTTTCCCCACTATGCTGAGCAGGGAGATTCCACGGTAGTTGTTGCAGTCACCACGGTCACCCTTGTTCTTATAGAGGGTGATGATACTGGCATCGCGCATGTCCTGTGGTACTGCTCCCTCATCCCAGCACAGGCAAAGCAGTTCATGGAGTACTGAGAGTATAGCAGGCTTGGCACTCTTGATTATTTCAGGGGTAATGCTGTCCTTCCCAGGGGCTTTTCCATTGGCTGGAGAATCAATGGCATCACTGAGTTCCGATTTTGTTGGCTGTTCGTCCAGTTCATCCATGACTGGCAGAGACTGGAGTGCTGACTTGGGTTGCAATAGAGTGCTGCAGTGGAAGTTTGGTAAGTGAGGATAATAAAGGGTTAATTTTATCTTAAAACAATATGTAGATAGTCCAACTAGGGAAGGGACCTGGTATTGGGGAACGAGCCCGGCCAGGTGGTCGAAGTTTCAGTAGGGGAGCATTTCGGGAACAGTGACCATAATTCCAAAAGTTTTAAGGTACTTGTGGATAAGGATAAGAGTAGTCCTTGGGTGAAGGTGCCAAATTGGGGGAAGGCTAATTATAACAATATTAGGCAGGAACTGAAGAATTTAGATTGCGGGCGGCAGTTTGAGGGTAAATCAACATCTGACATGTGGGAGTCTTTCAAATGTCAGTTGATTAGAATCCAGGACCAGCATGTTCCTGTGAGGAAGCAGGATAAGTTTGGCAAGTTTCGGGAACCTTGGATAACGCGGGATATTGAGCCTAGTCAAAAACAAAAAGGAAGCATTCGAAAGGGCTGGAAGACTTGGAACAGACGAATCCCTTGAGGAATATAAAGACAGCAGAAAGGAACTTAAGCAAGGAGTCAGGAGGGCTAAAAGGGGTCATGAAAAGTCATTGGCAAACAGGATTAAGGAAAATCCCAAGGCTTTTTATACATATATAAAGAGCAAGAGGGTAACTTGGGAAAGGGTTGGCCCACTCAAGGACAGAGAACGGAATCTATGTGTGGAGCCAGAGGAACTGGGCGAGGTACTAAATGAGTACTTTACATAAGTATTCACCAAAGCGAAGGACTTGGTGGATGATGAGCCTAGGGAAGGGAGTGTAGATAGTCTCAGTCATCTCATTATCAAAAAGGAAGAGGTGTTGGGTGTCTTGCAAAGCATTAAGGTAGATAAGTTCCCAGGGCCTGATGGGATCTACCCCAGAATACTGAGGGAGGCAAGGGAAGAAATTGCTGGGGTCTTGACAGAAATCATTGCATCCTCATTGGTTACAGGTGAGGTCCCAGATGACTGGGCAATAGCCAATGGTGTTCCTTTGTTGAAAAAGGGTAGCAAGGATAATCCAGGAAATTATAGGCTGGTGAGCCTTACGTCAGTGTTAGGGACATTATTAGAGAGGATCCTTCGGGACAGGATTTACTCCCATTTGGAAACAAATGGACTTATTAGCGAGAGGCAGCATGGTTTTGTGAAGGGGAGGTCATGTCTCACTAATTTGATTGAGATTTTTGAGGAAGTGACAAAGATGATTTATGAAGGAAGGGCAGTGGATATTGTCTATATGGACTTCAGTAAAGCCTTTGACAAGGTCCCTCATGGCAGACTGGTACAAAAGGTGAAGTCACACGGGTTCAGAGGTGAGCTGGCAAGATAGATACAGAACTGGCTCTGTCATTGAAGACAGAGGGCAGCAGTGGAAGGGTGCTTTTCTGAATGGAGGGATGTGACTAGTGGTGTTCTGCAGGGATCAGTGCTGGGACCTTTGCTGTTTGTAGTATATATAAATGATTTGGAGGAAAATGTAGCTGGTCTGATTAGTAAGTTTGCGGACGACGGAAAGGTTGGAGGAGTTCCGGCAGTGATGGGGATTGTCAGAGGATACAGCAGGATATAGATCGGTTGGAGACTTGGGCGGAGAAATGGCAGATGGAGTTTAATTCGGACAAATGTGAGGTAATGCATTTTGGAAGATCTAATGCAGGTGGGAAGTATACAGTAAATGGCAGAACCCTTAGGAGTATTGACAGGCAGAGAGATCTGGGCATACAGGTCCACAGGTCACTGAAAGTGGCAACGCAGGTGGATAAGGTAGTCAAGAAGGCATACGGCATGCTTGCCTTCATCGGTCGGGGCATAGAGTATAAAAATTGGCAAGTCATGCTGCAGCTGTACAGAACTTTAGTTCGGCCACACTTAGAATATTGCGTGCAATCCTGGTCGCCACGCTACCAGAAGGACGTGGAGGCTTTGGAGAGGGTACAGAAGAGGTTCACCAGGATGTTGCCTGGTCTGGAGGGCATTAGCTATGAGGAGAGGTTGGATAAACTCGGATTGTTTTCACTGGAACGACGGAGGTGGAGGGGCGACATGATAGAGGTTTACAAAGTTATGAGTGGCATGGACAGAGTGGAAAGTCAGAAGCTTTTTCCCAGGGTGGAAGAGTCAGTTACTAGGGGACATAGGTTTAAGGTGCGAGGGGCAAAGTTTAGAGGGGATGTGCGAGGTAAGTTCTTGACACAGAGGGTGGTGAGTGCCTGGAACTTGCTCTTTGGTGGAGGTGATGGAAGCAGGTACGAGAATGACATTTAAGAGGCATCTTGACAAATACATGAGTAGGATGGGAATAGAGGGATACGGACCCCGGAAGTGCAGAAGGTTTTGGTTTAGGCAGGCATCAAGATCAGTGCAGGCTTGGAGGGCTGAATGGCCTGTTCCTGTGCTGTACTGTTCTTTGTTGTTCTTTGTTCTTTACTGGGCTGCATTGAGGGTAGTCTCAGTGACAACATTTTTCCTGGAGTACAGTTCTAGGTAGTGCTCCATCCAGCGGTCCATTTGCTTGCGTTGGTTAGTGACCTTCTTCTGGCAGGTTAGGGTTCCTAAAGAACCAAGACAGCATGGAGTGGGCTTCGCCATCAGAAACTCTTTGCTCAGCATGATTGAGCCACCTTCAAATGGCTCAGAACGCATACTGTCCATCCGACTGCTCACCGCCTCTGGTCCAGTACACCTACTCATCATCTGTGCTCCAACACTCTGCTCCCCACATGAAGTTAAAGACCAGTTCTACGAGGAACTCCGTAACATCATTAGTAGCATTCCCAATACCGAACATTTGTTCCTGCTGGGGGACTTTAACGCCAGAGTTGGGGCCGACCATGACTCATGGCCCTCCTGCCTTGGACGTTATGGCATTGGAAGGATGAACGAGAATGGACAGAGACTGCTGGAGTTGTGTCCCTATCACAACCTCTGCATCACCAACTCCTTCTTTCATACTAAACCCTGTCACCAGGTTTCATGGAGTCACCCAAGATCATGTCATTGGCACCAGCTGGACCTCATCATCACAAGGCAAGCCTCTATAAACAGTATCCAAATCGCACGCAGCTTCCACAGTGTGGACTGCGACACCGACCACTCCCTGGTGTGCAGCAAAATTCGATTCAAACCAAAGAAACTACTTCACTCCAAGCAGAAGGGCCGCCCGCGCTTTAACACTGACAGAATTTCTTATCACAGCTGTTACATAAGTTTCTAAATTCACTTGAAAAAACCCTTCAAAACACTCCTACAGGGGATGCAGAGGCCAAGTGGGCCCATATCAGACGCCATCTATGACTCAGCAATGACCACCTATGGCAAACGTGAGAAGCAGAACGCAGACTGGTTTCAATCTCACTTTGAAGAGCTGGAACCTGTCATAGCAGCTAAGCACATTGCACTGTTGAACTACAAGAAAGCCCCCAGCGAGTTAACATCTGTAACACTTAAAGTAGCCAGAAGCGCTGCACAAAGATCAGCCAGTCGCTGTGCAAATGACTACTGGCAACACCTATGCAGTTGTACTCAGCTGGCCTCCGACACCAGAAACATCAGAGGAATGTCTGATGGAATTAAGAGCTTTTGGGCCAACCATCAAGAAGATCGGCCCCCTCAAGTCTATATATCAATGATTTAGACTTAAATGTAAAGGGCATGATTAAGAAGTTTGCAGACGATACAAAAATTGGCTGTGTGGTTGATAATGATGAGGAAGAAAGCTGTAGACTGCAGGAAGATATAAACAGACTAGTCAGGTGGGCAGAAAAATAGCAAGTGCAATTCAATCCGGAGAGGTGTAAGATAATGCATTTAGAGAGAGCCAGCAAAGTAAGGGAATACACAAAAGTGGTAGGATTCTGAGAAGTGTAGAACAGAGGGATCTTGGAGTGTATGTCCACAGATACATGAAGATAACAGGACAGGTAGATGGGGTGATAAGAAGGCATGCGGGTTACTTTTATTAGCTGAGGCATAATATAAAAGAGCAGTGAGGTTACAGTAGAAATGTATAAACCACTAGTTTGACCACAGCCAGAGTACTGCATACAATTCACCATATTATCGAAGCACATGTTCACAGAATGGAGAATGCGGGCAAGATTTATAAAGATGTTGCTCAGAATGGAGAATTTTAGCTATGAGGAAAGATTGAATAGGTTGGAGTTGTTTCTTTGGAACAGAAGAAGCAAAGGGGAGATGTAATTTAGGTGTGTGAAATTATGAGGGGCCTAGATAAAGTGAATATGAAGAACCTATTTCTCTTAGCAGAGAGATTAATAACCAAGAGACTTTGATTTAAAATAATTACTACAATAATTAGAGCGGTGTTGAGGAGAATTTTCTCACCCTAGAGAGGCGGGATCTGCAACTCACTGCCTGAAAGGGTGGTAAATGCAGAAACCAGCATCACATTTAAAAAGCACTTGGATCTGCATTGGAAATGCCATGACCTACGAGGGATAGACCAATTGCTGGAAAGTGGAATTAAACTGGATAGTCTGGGTGATTCCTGGGCAGTCAGCTCCTCAATGTGCACCTTTAGCCTTGGTCATCCAATGCTAGCTTTTCTCCCCCACCCATCAACACCACCACCCACCCCCCCACCCCCCCCCCCCCACCCTCTTCTCCTACCTTCTATTGTTTAAGTTCCCCTGACCCTAATAATGGGTGCATTTTAGACCCAAACCATAAGTTAACTGCTAATTTAAACTGTGTCTGGCTCCAAAACCCCCATCCCCCAACCACGCTTGCTCTTTGTTTGTGAGCTCAGCATCTTCTTGCAAATGCGGCTTCCAAATTCCAGGTCTTCTCTGTATATCAAGACTGCACCTCTGCACTAAACTGCACTGGGCTACAATGTAAGACTCAGCTGCTGTCTCTGTTCTGCTGCTTTGTTGCTTATATTTAAAGAAACAGTGATCAGTTTACAGCCCTACCCCCACCACTGCTGTAACTGAGGAACTGAGGGACTTTAGGCCCCTGCTGATCCTTTACTTGGAATACTGGTTCTACTTGTTTTTCAGCTGAGCTACTGTCTGTTCCTGCCCAGCGATTCTCTCCCTTGGGCCAAAGTACACTCCACCAATTCTGGACCTTATAGTGACCTCCAACTTCAACATCATCCTTCTGTCCTGCAATCGATTCTGCATGTCTCCTGGATCTTCATTCCCACAGAAGTACCTCTATCAGTGTGCCTTCCCATCCTTTATCCACCAAATAACTACTAAACTTCACTCTCTGTCACATCTGCCTTGGAATTTGGACAACAGCTCATGCCGACTGCTTTAGCTCATCATGGGGTCTCTGACTTTAACTCAGGACTCCTTCCTATTGTCTCCTATTTATTTGCCATTTACTATCTTTTTTTTTGTATTCTAATAATCACTGCATAACCAGCAGTTATGAGTAACTGGAGTTTTCCTTGTGTCCATTTCCATGCACGCTTTCGCAAACCCACCAGCTTTTTCCAGCTTTCTTGCCCCTTTTTATAATTTCTTTTCTCTTTACCCCTCCTAGATCCTTCTTTTCTCTTTTCATTTATCCCCTCTGAGTTCTCCACCCTCCCAAAACCCTACCCCATCCTTTCAGTTCTCCTCAACCTTCCTACGTCCCTGCTGCCATCACAGGTTGACTTCCGCTCAGGGTTGACTTCACATTCGATAAGCCTACTGCTTGCCTCCATGCCTCTCTTTGCGTCCTCTGAAGGGCCCAATAAGGCACCTCTCTGCATCTCCCTCAGGAATGTCTGTTCACCTGTGAACAAGGCCCAAGGCCCTTGCCATCCATTTTGTGATGATTGCATTAATACCATGGCCTTGATAGAAGCCTGGCTGAGGGGTATGACACCTTCTCCCTTAACGAAGGCTTGCTGACTGGCTATACTTTCCATCACTTGCCGTGTCAAGACCGTCATGTTGGTGGTGTGGCACTTATCACCAAATCAAACTCTGAACTGTCCCATTACTCCTCTGGCACATTCTCCTCCTTTAAGAATCTCTCCTTTTTCTAACCCTTTCACCTCTCATTTAAAATCTTCATTCTCTACTGCCCACCAAAGAACCATAAAGGAAGTGGGGAGGGGGGTGGAAATTTCCGAAATGTGGTCAGGAGTACTTGCTTGACCAGTATGTTCATGGTCCAACTTGGAAGGAGTTATTGCTGGATCTGGAGCTGGGGAATGAAGTGGGTCAAGTGGACCAAATGTCTGTGGGGGAGCATTGGGTAAGAATGATCATTGTATCATAAGGTTCAGATTAGTAATGGAGAAGAGCAAGTAACCATCTAAAGTAGAACTTCTAAATTGGAAGAGGGCAAACTTCAATGGGATGAGAGGGGATCCAATCAGAGTAAAATAGAACCAAAGTTTGATAGGAAAAACTGTAATGGAACAATAAGTGAGCTTTAAGGAGGAGATTTTTCAGGCACAGGCTAGGTACATTCCAGCAAGAGCAAAAGGCAAGGGAACTGAAGCCAGGGCTCCTTGGATGACATGGGAGATAGAAAATGTGATGAAACGAGAAAAGAGGGTATAAAATGCATGTCAGGTGAATTGTTCAAGCGAGAACCAAGCCAAACAAATTAAGTTGAGAGGGTAAGTGAAGAGGAAAATAAGATTGGCAAATAGAATATGAGAATAGAATGGCAGTTAACATAAAAGGAAACCCAAAAATATTCTAGCAGCAGATAAATAGCAAGTGGGTAGAAAAAGGCGGGTTGGGTCCTATTAGGGATAAAGAGGGTGATATATGCTTAGAGGCACAGAACAAGGCTAAAATACTTAATGAATACTTTGTATCGGTGTTTATTAAGGGAAAGGATGCTGACAAAATATCAGTGGAAGTGGAAATGTTAGAGGTAATTGATGGGGTGAAAATTGATAGGCAAAACATACTGAAAAGACTGGCTATGCATAGAGTGGGTAAGTCACCTGGTGCAGATGGTTTGCATTTCAGGTTGCTAAAGGAAGTGGGAGTGGCAGTAACAGAAGTGCTTGCCATAATCTTCCAATCTTTCCTAGATACTGGGAGAGGTGCCACATAAAAGGTTGGTTAACAAAATTGAAGCTCATGGAATAGGACAGCTTGAATAAAAAATTGGCTTCAGGACAAAAAAGGGAAGGTTGTGGTAAGAGGTTATTTTTCAGACTGAAGGATGCTGAACATTGGAGTTCCCCAAGGGTTAGTGCTAGGACCACTGCCTTTTTTGATATGACTTGGATATTCGATTACAGAGTAAAATTTCAAAATTTGCGAATGATACCAAACTTGGAGATATGGCAAACAGTGAGGATGCTATAAATCCACTGCAACAGGACATAGATAGGCTAGCAGAATGAGCAGACAAGTGGCAGACAGAATTTAATACAGCGAAGTGTGAGGTGATGCATTTTGGCATATTTTGCTACAACAATGGGTAACCTGAGGGCGTTGCCCTTATATTGGACATTGCACTCCATTTGTCCACACATTTCTAACACCTCACAAGAGTAGATTTTCAAATGAAAAGTGCTCACAGTTAGATGTATATTGCTGAATCTGCTCTCATAGAGTCACATACAGCACAGAAACAGGCCCTTTGGCCCATCATGTCTGTGCCAACCATCAAGCACCTATCTAATCTAATCCCATTTTCCCGCATTTGGCCCGTAGCCTTGTATGCTATGGCATTTCAAGTGCTCATCTAAATACTTCTTAAATGTTGTGAGGGTTCCAGCGTCTACCATCCCTTCAGGCAGAATGTTCCAGATTCCAACCACCCTTTGGGTGAAATTTTTTTCCCTCAAATCTCCTCTAAACCTTCTGGCCTTTACAGTGCAAATAGAGACGAATGGGTATGATTTAGCGGCGATTACTGAGACGTGGCTGCAGGGAAACCAGGTTTGGGAATTGGATATCCAAGGGTACTCAGTATTTCGGAAAGATAGGCAGGAAGGAAAAGGAGATGGTGTAGTTTTGTTAGTAAAGGAAGAGATCAGTGCTGTGGTGAGAAATGATATAGGCACTGGAGATCAAGACGTAGAATCAATCTGGGTAGAAATAAGAAAAAGCAAGGGAAAGAAGACCCTAGTGGGAGTAATCTATAGGTGACCAAACAGTAGTTCCGCAGTTGGGCACAGTATAAACCAGGAAATAGTGGGGTTTGTTAGAAAGGTTCAGCAATAATCATGGGTGATTTTAATATGCATATAGACTGGATTAATCATATTGGCAAAGGTAGCCTCGAGGTACAGTTCACTGAATGTATTAGAGATTGTTTTTTGGAGAAATATGTTGTGGAACCAACCAGAGAGCAGGTTATTCTAGATTTGGTATTGTGTAATGAGGTGGGATTAATTAATGATCTCCTAGTTAAGGATCCTCTAGGAAAGAGTGATCATAGCATGCTAGAATTTCAAATTCAGTTTGAGGGTGAGAAACTGGAGTCCCACACTAGCATTCTGGAGTTAAACAAAGGTAATTACATAGGCATGAGGACAGATTTGGCCCTAGTGGACTGGGCAGGAAGACTAAAAGGTAGGACAGTTGATGAGCAGTGGCAGATGTTTAAGGAGATATTCAATTCCTCCCAACTAAAATATATTCCAGAGAGGAAGAAAGATTGTAAGAGGGGGAAAAAACATCTATGGCTAAGCAATGAAGTTAAGGATAACATAAAGACAAAAACTAAGGCATACCATATTGCAAAGGCCAGTGGCAGGCTGAAAGACTGGGAAACTCTTAAAGATCAACAAAGGGTTACTAAAAAAGTAATAAAAAGAGCAAAGGTAAATTATGAAAGAAAACTAGTGCAAAATAGAAAGAGGGATAGCAAAAGCTTCTGGAAGTATATAAAAGGTAAAAGAGTAGCTAAAGTGAATGTTGGTTCCTTGGAGGATGAGACTGGGGAGTTAATTGTGGGGAACACAGAAATGGCGGAGACACTAAATCAGTATTTTGCCTCAGTTTTTAAGGTGGAGGACACTAGTACCATCCCAATAGTAACAAGTAATGCAGAGGTTATAGAAAGGGAGGAACTTAGAACAATCATCATCACTAGGGAAAAGGTACTGAGCAAACTATTGGGATTGAAGGCAGACAAGTCCTCAGGTCCTGATGCCTACATCCTAAGGTCTTAAAGGAAGTGGCAGCGGAGATAGTGGATCTATTGGTTATAATATTCCAAAATTCCCTGGATGCGGGAAAGGTTCCAGTGGATTGTAAAAATGCTAATATAACGCCCTTATTCAAAAAGGGAGGGAGGCAGAAAGTAGGAAACTATAGACCAGTTAGTTTAACATCTGTTGTTGGCAAATTGTTAGAATCCATTATTAAGGAAGTAATAACAGGATATTTAGAAAGTCAAAATGCAATCCATCAGAGTCAGCATGGTTTTATGAAGGGTAAATCATGTTTGAATAATTTGCTAGAGTTTTTTTAATTTGCTATGGGATCCTGTAGATGGAGTATATCTGGACTTCCAGAAGGCATTTGATAAGGTGCTGCACAAAAGGATAATACACAAGGTAAGATCACATGGGGTTAGGGGCAATTTGTTAGCTTGGATAGAGGATTGGCTAACCAACAGAAAACAGAGGGTCGGAATAAATGGGTCCTTTTCTGGTTGGCAAGATGTAACTAATGGGGTGCCACAGGGTTCAGTCCTCGGGCCCCAACTATTTACAATCTATTTTAATGACTTGGATGCAAGGATAGAAGGTACTATAGCCAAATTTGCAGATGACACTAAAACAGGTGGGATAGTAAGTTGCAATAAAGAGATAAGAAATTTACAAATGGATATGGATAGGTTAGGTGAATGGGCCAAAACTTGGCAGATGGAGTTTAACGCGGATAAGTGTGAGGTTATCCATTTTGGTCGGAAGAATAGAAAGGCAAATTATTATCTAAATGGAGAGAAACTTCAGAGTGAACAAAAGAACAAAGAATAAAGAACAGTACAGCACAGGAACAGGCCATTCAGCCCTCCAAGCCTGCGCCGATCTTGATGCCTGCCTAAACTAACACCTTCTGCACTTCCAGGGCCCATATCCCTCTATTCCCTTCCTTTTCATGGATTTGTCAAGATGTCTCTTAAACGTCGCTATCGTATCTGCTTCCACCACCTCCCTTGGAAGCAAGTTCCAGGCACTCACCACCCTCTGTGTAAAACAACTTGCCTCGCACATCCCCTCTAAACTTTGCCCCTCGCACCTTAAACCTATGTCCCCTAGTAACTGACTCTTCCACCCTGGGAAAAAGCTTCTGACTATCCACTCTGTCCATGCCGCTCATAACTTTGTAAACCTCTATCATGTCGCCCCTCAACCTCCGTCGTTCCAGTGAAAACAATCCAAGTTTTTCCAACCTCGCCTCATAGCTAATGCCCTCCAGACCAGGCAACATCCTGGTAAACCTCTTCTGTACCCTCTCCAAAGCCTCCACGTCCTTCTGGTAGTGTGGCGACCAGAATTGCACGCAATATTCTAAGTGTGGCCTAACTAAGGTTCTGTACAGCTGCAGCATGACTTGCCAATTTTTATACTCTATGCCCCGACCGGTGAAGGCAAGCATGCCGTATGCCTTCTTGACTACCTTATCCACCTGCGTTGCCACGTTCAGTGACCTGTGGACCTGTACGCCCAGATCACTCTGCCTGTCAATACTCCTAAGGGTTCTGCCATTTACTGTATACCTCCCGCCTGCATTAGACCTTCCAAAATGCATTACCTCACATTTGTCCGGATTAAACTCCAGCTGCCATTTCTCCGCCCAAGTCTCCAACCGATCTATATCCTGCTGTATCCACTGACAATCCTCATCATTATCCGCAACTCCACCAAACTTTGTCGTCCACAAACTTACTAATCAGACCAGCTACATTTTCCTCCAAATCATTTATATATACTACAAAGAGCAAAGGTCCCAGCACTGATCCCTGCGGAACACCACAGGTCACATTCCTCCATTCAGAAAAACACCCATCCACTGATACCCTCTGTCTTCTATGACAGAGCCAGTTCTGTATCCATCTTGCCAGCTCACCTCTGATCCCATGTGACTTCACCTTTTGTACCAGACTGCCATGTGGGACCTTGTTAAAGGCTTTACTGAAGTCCATATAGATAACATCCACTGCCCTTCCTTCATCAATCATCTTCGTCACTTCCTCAAAAAACTCAATCAAATTAGTAAGACACGACCTCCCCTTTGCAAAACCATTCTGTCTCTCGCTAATAAGTCCATTTGTTTCCAAATGGGAGTAAATCCTGTCCCGAAGAATCCTCTCTAATAGTTTCCCTACCACAGACGTAAGGCTCACCAGCCTATAATTTCCTGGATTATCCTTGCCACCCTTCTTAAACAAAGGCACAACATTGGATATTCTCCAGTCTTCTGGGACCTCACCTGTAGCCAATGAGGATGCAAAGATTTCTGTCAAGGCCCCAGCAATTTCTTCCCTGCCTCCCTCAGTATTCTGGGGTAGATCCCATCAGGCCCTGGGGGACTTATCTACCTTAATGCTTTGCAAGACACCCAACACCTCCTCCTTTTTGATAATGAGATGACTGAGACTATCTGCACTCGCTTCCCCAGACTCATCATCCACCATGTCCTTCTCTTTGGTGAATACTGACGCAAAGTACTCATTTAGCACCTCGCCCATTTCCTCTGGCTCCACACATAGATTCCCATCTCTGTCCTTGAGCGGGCCAACCCTTTCCCTGGTTACCCTCTTGCTCTTTTTATGGATAAAAAGCCTTGGGATTTTCCTTAATCCTGTTTGCTAATGACTTTTCATGACCCCTTTTAGCCCTCCTAACTCCTTGCTTAAGTTCCTTCCTTTATATTCCTCAAGTGCTTCATCTGTTCCTCACCTTCCAGCCCTTACAAATGCTTCCTTTTTCTTTTTGACTAGGCTCACAATATCCCGTGTTATCCAAGCTTCCCGAAACTTGCCAAACTTGTCTTTCTTCCTCACAGGAACATGCTGGTCCTGGATTCTAATCAGCTGACGTTTGAAAGACTCCCACATGTCAGATGTTGATTTACCCTCAAACAGCCGCCCCCAATCTAAATTCTTCAGTTCCTGCCTAATATTGTTATAATTAGCCTTCCCCCAATTTAGCACCTTCACCCGAGGACTACTCATATCCTTATCCACAAGTACCTTAAAACTTATGGAATTATGGTCACTGCTCCCGAAATGCTCCCCTACTGAAACTTCGACCACCTGGCCAGGCTCATTCCCCAATACCAGGTCCAGAATGGCCCCATCCCTAGTTGGACTGTCTACATATTGTTTCAAGAAGCCCTCCTCGATGCTCCTCACAAATTCTGCCTCATCCAAGCCCCTAGCACTAAGTGAGTCCCAGTCAATATAGGGGAAGTTAAAATCACGCACCACTACAACCCTGTTACCTTTACATCTTTCCAAAATCTGTCTACATATCTGCTCCTCTACCTCCCGCTGGCTGTTGGGAGGCCTGTAGTAAACCCCCAACATCGTGATTGCACCCTTCCTATTCCTGAGCTCCACCCATATTGCCTCGCTGCATGACCCCTCTGAGGTCTCCTCCCGCAGTACAGCTGTGATATTCTCCTTAACCAGTAATGCAACTCCCCAACCCCTTTTACATCCCCCTCTATCCCGCCTGAAGCTTCTAAAGCCTGGAACATTTAGCTGCCAATCCTGCCCTTCCCTCAACCAAGTCTCTGTAATAGCAACAACATCATATTTCCAAGTAATAATCCAAGCTCTAAGTTCATCTGCTTTACCTGTTATACTTCTCGCATTGAAACAAATGCACTTCAGACCACCAGTCCCGCTTTGCTCAGCAACATCTCCCTGCCTGCTCTTCCTCTTAGTCCTACTGGCCTTCTTTACTTTGTCCTCCTCATTTATTTCACTAGCTGTCCTACTGCAATGGTTCCCACCCCCTGCCACACTAGTTTAAACCCTCCCGAGTGACACTAGCAAACCTTGCAGCCAGGATATTAGTGCCCCTCCAGTTTAGATGCAACCCGTCCTTCTTGTACAGGTCCCATCTGTCCCTGAAGAGATCCCAATGGTCCAGATATCTGAAACCCTCCCTTCTACACCAGCTGCTCAGCCACGTGTTTAGCTGCACTATCTTCCTATTTCTAGCCTCACTGGCACATGACATAGGGAATAATCCCGAGATTACAACCCTGGAGGTCCTGTTTTTGAACTTACTACCTAACTCCCTAAACTCCCCCTGCAGGACCTCATCACTCTTCCTGCCTATGTCATTGGTACCGATGTGTACCACAACCTCTGGCTGTTCACCCTCCCCCTTCAGAATGCCCCCTGTCCATTCAGATACATCCTTGACCCTGGCACCAGGGAGGCAACATACCATCCTGGAGTCTCTTTCACGTCCACAGAAGGGCCTATCTGTGCCCCTGACTATGGAGTCCCCGAGAACTATTGCTCTTCTCCGCTTTGTCCCTCCCTGCTGAACAACAGTGCCAGCCGTGGTGCCACTGCTCTGGCTGCTGCTGTTTTCCCCTAATAGGCCATCCCTCCCAACAGTATCCAAAACAGTATACTTGTTTGCAAGGGGTATAGCCACAGGGGATTCCTGCACTGACTGCCTGCCCCTTCTAGCGGTCACCCATCTATCTGCCTGCACCTTGGGTGTAACCACTTTTCTAAAATTCCTGTCTATGACGCTCTCTGCCACCTGCATGCTCCTAAGTGCATCCAGTTGCCGCTCCAACCGATCCATGCGGTCTGTGAGGAGCTGCAACTGGGTACACTTCCTGCAGATGTAGTCGTCCGGAATGCTGGAAGCGGCACGGACCTCCCACATCTCACAGGTGAAGCACTTCACCCCTCTAACTGACATTTCTAGCACTAATTAGTTAATTAATATAAAATAAATAAATATTTATTTAATCCTTACTAAATTATGATACACTTAACTATGTGGTCCTTCGTGCTGGATTTCTACAATAAATACTAAATGCCAACTAAATACAGTAATCTCCTCCCTCTGGTTTAGTTACTCTACTTATTAATTAGTTCGTGTTTTAATCAATTTTTATCAGTTTAATTTTCAAATTCGGTACAGATTCCCTACCAGCCAATCAGGTCACAGCTTTCCTGTGACGTCACCTTTTCAGTTTTTTTTCCCCCCACCCGAGGTAACTTACCGGTCTGGAACTCCGCCCTCCAAGTCTGCTCCAAGAATCCCCGAGGTAAGTTTTTAATACTTACCGCTCCGGAACTCTGCCCTCTGAGTCGGTGCAGAGGGATCTGGGTGTCCTCGTGCATGAATCGCAGAAAACTAGTTTGCAGGTGCAGCAGGTAATAAGGAAGGCAAATGGAATTTTGGCAATTATTGCTAAAGGAATAGAGTATAAAAGTAGGGAAGTGTGAGACCACACCTGGAGTATTGCATACAGTTTTGGTCCCCTTACTTGAGGAGGGATGATTTGCATTGGAGGCAGTTCAGAGGAGGTTCACTCGATTTATTTCTGAGATGAGGGGTTTATCTTATGAAGAGAGATTGAGCAGTTTAGGCCTTTACTCTCTTGAGTTTAGAAGAAACAGAGGAGATCTAATTGAGGTATCTAAGCTGATTAAGGGGATTGACCAAGTCGACGTAGAGAGGATGTTTCCTTTGGTGAGGTAATCTAGAACAAGAAGTCATAGTTTTAGGACAAGGGGTAGCAGATTTAAAACAGAGATGAGGAGAAATGACTTTTCTCAAAGGGTCATGAGTCTGTGCAATTCACTACCCCAGAGTGCGGTGGATACCAGGACATTGAGTAAATTCAAGGAGCAGATAGACAGATTTTTAATTAGTAATGGGTTGAAGGGTTATGGAGAATGGGCAGGAAAGTGGAGTTGAGGCCCAGATGAGATCAGCCATGATTGTATTGAATGGCAGAGCAGGCTCGAGGGGCTGAAATTGCCTACTCCTGCTCCTAGTTCTTATGTTCTTACCTAAATCTATGCCCCCTGGTTATTGGCCCCTCTGCTAAGGGAAAAAGTTTCTTCCTATCTATCCAATCAATGCCCCTCATAATTTTGTATACCTCAATCAGGTCCCCCCTCAGCCTTGTCTGCTCCAAGGAAAACAACCCTAGCCATCCAGTCTCTCTTCATAGCTGAAATGCTCCAGCCCAGGCAACATCCTGGTGAATCTCCTCTGCACCCTCTCCAGTGCAATCACATCCTTCCTATAATGTGATGACCGGAACTGTACACCGTATCCAGCTGTGGCCGAACTAGCATTTTATACAGCTCCATCATAACTTCCTTGATCTTATAATCTATGCCTTGACTAATAAAGGCAAGTATCCCATATGCCTTCCTAACTACCCTATGCACCTGTGCTGCTGCCTTCAGTGATCTATGGACAAGTACACCAAGGTCCCTCTGACCCTCTGTACTCCCTAGGTTCCTACTATCCATTGTATATTCTCTTGCCTTGCTAGTCCTCCCAAAATGCATCACCTCACACTTCTCAGGATTAAATTCCATTTGCCACTGCTCCACCCATCTTACCAACCCAACTGTATCGTCCTATAATATAAGGCTTTCCTCCTCACTATTCCTCCTCGCAAATGACTACTGGCAACACCTATGCAGTTATATTCAGCTGGCCTCAGACATCAGAAACATCAGAGGAATGTATGATGGCATTAAGAGAGCTCTTGGGCCAACCATAAAGAAGATCGCCCCCCTCAAATCTAAATCAGGGGACATAATCACTGACCAACGCAAACAAATGGACTGCTGGGTTGAGCACTACCTAGAACTGTACTCCAGGGAGAATGTTGTCACTGAGACTGCCCTCAATGCAGCCCAGCCTCCACCAGTTATGGATGAGCTGGACATACAGCCAACAAAATCGGAACTCAGTGATGCCATTGATTCTCTAGCCAGTGGAAAAGCCCCTGGGAAGGACAGCATTACCCCTGAAATAATCAAGATTGCCAAGCCTGCTATATTCTCAGCACTACATGAACTGCTATGCTTGTGCTGGGACGAGGGAGCAGTACCTCAGGACATGCGCGATGTCAATATCATTACCCCTCTATAAAAACAAAGGTGACCGTGGTGACTGCAACAACGACCGTGGACTCTCCCTGCTCAGCATAGTGGGGAAAGTCTTTGCTCGAATCGCTCTAAACAGGCTCCAGAAGCTGGCCGAGCGCGTCTACCCCGAGGCACAGTGTGGCTTTCGTGCAGAGAGATCGACCGTTCACATGCTGTTCTCCCTTTGTCAGGTACAGGAGAAATGCCACGAACAATAGATGCCCCTCTACATTGCTTTCATTGATCTCACCAAAGCCTTTGACCTCATCAGCAGACGTGGTCTCTTCAGACTACGAGAAAAGATCGGATGTCCACCAAAGCTACTAAGTATCATCACCTCATTCCATGACAATATGAAAGGCACAATTCAACATGGCGGCTCCTCATCAGACCCCTTTCCTATCCTGAGTGGCGTGAAACAGGGCTGTGTTCTCGCACCCACACTTTTTTTGGGGATTTTCTTCTCCCTGCTGCTTTCACATGCGTTCAAGTCTTCTGAAGAAGGAATTTTCCTCCACACAAGATCAGGGGGCAGGTTGTCCAACCTTGCCCATCTAAGAGCGAAGTCCAAAGTACGGAAAGTCCTCATCAGGGAACTCCTCTTTTCTGACGATGCTGCATTAACATCTCACACTGAAGAGTGTCTGCAGAGTCTCATCGACAGGTTTGCGGCTGCCTGAAATGAATTTGGCCTAACCATCAGCCTCAAGAAAACGAACATCATGGGGCAGGACGTCAGAAATGCTCCATCCATCAATATTGGCGACCACGCTCTGGAAGTGGTTCAAGAGTTCACCTACCTCGGCTCAACTATCACCAGTAACCTGTCTCTAGATGCAGAAATCAACTAGTGCATGGGAAAGGCTTCCACTGCCAGACTGGCCAAGAGAGTGCGGGAAAATGGCACACTGACACGGAACACAAAAGTCCAAGTGTATCAAGCCTGTGTCCTCAGTACCTTGCTCTATGGCAGCGAGGCCTGGACAACGTATGTCAGCCAAGAGCGACGTCTCAATTCATTCCATCTTCGCTGCCTCCGGAGAATACTCGTCATCAGGTGGCAGGACTGTATCTCCAACACTGAAGTCCTCGAGGTGGCCAACATCCCCAGCTTATACACCCTACTGAGTCAGCGGCGCTTGAGATGGCTTGGCCATGTGAGCCGCATGGAAGATGGCAGGATCCCCAAAGACACATTGTACAGCGAGCTCGCCACTGGTATCAGACCCACCGGCCGTCCATGTCTCCGCTTTAAAGACGTCTGCAAATGCGACACGAAGTCCTGTGACATTGATCACAAGTCGTGGGAGTCAGTTGCCAGCGCTCGCGAGAGCTGGCGGGCAGCCATAAAGGCGGGGCTAAAGTGTGGCGAGTCGAAGAGACTGAGCAGTTGGCAGGAAAAAAGACAAAAGCGCAAGGGGAGAGCCAACTGTGTAACAGCCCTGACAAACAAATTTTTCTGCAGCACCTGTGGAAGAGCCTGTCACTCTAGAATTGGCCTTTATAGCCACTTCAGGCGCTGCCCCACACACCACTGACCACCTCCAGGCGCTTACCCATTGTCTCTCAAGATAAGGAGGCCAAAGAAGATTTACGACACCACCAATTTTCATGTCATCTGCGAACTTACTGATCATACCTCCTATATTCACATCTAAATCATTAATGTACACTACAAACAGTAAGGGTCCGAGCACCGAGCCCTGTGGTACACCACTGGTCACAGGCTTTCACTTGCAAAAACAGTCCTCAACCATTACCCTCTGTTTCCTTCCACTAAGCCAATTTTGGATCCAATTTGCCAAATTGCCCTGGATCCCATGGGCTCTTACCTTCTTCACCAATCTCCCTTGTGGGACCTTACCAAAAGCCTTACTGAAGTCCAAGTAGACTACATCAACTGCCTTACCCTCATCTACACATCTAGTCACCTCCTCGAAAAATTCAATCAAGTTTGTTAGACACGATCTCCCTCTGACAAAGCCATGCTGATTACCCCTGATTAATCCCTGCCTCTCCAAGTGCAGATTAATCCTCTCTCAGAATATTTTCTAATAGTTTCCCTACCACTGATGTTAGACTCACTGGCCTATAATTACCTGGTTTATCCCTACTACCCTTCTTGAATAATGGTACCGCATTCACTGTCCTCCAGTCCTCTTGTACCTCTCCTATGGCCAGAGAGGATTGGAAAATTTGTGTCAGAGCCCCTCCTATCTCCTCCTATGCCTCACATAGCAGCCTGGGATACATCTCATCGGGGCCTGGGGATTTATCATCCTATAAGCCCGCTAAAACACTAATATTTCCTTCTTTTGAATGCTAATTTGTTCAAGTATATCACAATCCCCCTCCCTGATCTCTACACCTACATCGTCCTTCTCCTTCGTGAACACAGATGAAAAGTAATCATTTAAAACCTCACCTATGTCTTCCTTCTCCACACACAGATTGCCACTTTGGTCCTTAATGGGCCTTACTCTTTCCCTGGTTATCCTCTTGCCCTAAATATACTTATAAAACTTCTCAGGATTTTCCTTTATCTTGTCTGCCAGTATTTTTTCATGCCCCCTCTTCACTCTCCTAATTACTTTTTTAAGTACCCCCCTGCACTTTCTATACTCCTCTAGTGCCTCCGTTGTTTACAACCCTCTGAATCTGCCATAAGCCTCCTTTTTTTTTCCCTTATCCAATCCTCTATATCGCTTGAAATCCAGGGTTCCCTGGACTTGTTGGTTCTACCATTCACCTTTACTGGAACATGTTGGACCTGAACTCTCACTATTTCCTTTCTGAATAACTCCCACTGGTCTGATGTAGATTTGTACCTTGTACCTGCACTTGTATCTACTCATAATGGAGCAATCTGCAGCCATATTGATGCACATGTTGATGTACTGTTGATTTACCAACACCTTTGTACAAAGCTCTCTTGTCATTTGAGTGATTGCTAGTGACATAGATGTTGTACAGCCCTTGTTCCTCTTCACTTAGGCACTCTGGATTCACTTCAAGATTGTGAACTCCACTCTTGTTCTGCTGCTGCTTTCCATTACTACGAGAAAGTGTTCTTTTTCCTGCTTTGGCCTTCACTTGGCAAGCAGTTGCAATATGGTCCATCTTTTGGCAATTCAAGCATTTAGCATTTCTGTACTGATATGCCTGTGCCATGTGGTTGCCTTAACAGCGAAAACAAGTCAATAAACTTTTACCAAAAGCACACTTTTGATCAGGTCGCCTCACATTGGACATGGTTGAAGCCTTCTGACAGTGGACTAAAGTTGTACTAGTCACTGGCATCGGACGAATTTCCTGAGCATTCTTAGGTCATATCCATGGTAGAAGCAATCTCACATGCCAGCTCAAATGTAAGATTTGTGTGTTTAGTAACTTAAGACAGGATTCTTTCATATACCAATCCACACACAGATCTGTCTTGTAATGCACAATTGAAGAATGTGCCAAAGTTGCAATGTAGTGATAAATTCTTCAGTCCCACAATGTACTCACCAACTGCTTCACTATTACTCTGGTTTCTGGTTCAAATTTGTACTTTTCCACTATCTCTAGTGGTTTAGGATTAAAATGTTTCTCCAACTTGGTGATAATTATTTTGAATAACACATCTTTTCCGAAGAAGGGTCACTGACCCGAAACGTTAACTCTGCTTCTCTTTCTACAGATGCTGCCAGACCTGCTGAGTGAATCCAGCATTTCTTGTTTTTGTTTCAGATTTCCAGCATCCACAGTATTTTGCTTTTATTTACATCTTTTGTCTTGCTGGGAGCAAAATTGTTTTGTTAGCGTGCCATACACTTCCGGGACAATTTCCATTGTGTCATGCATACAAGAAGTAAGACGATGAAAAATTATGGACAAAAACAGAAAAGTTTTAAAACTGACTTTGTCTTTTAAAAGATGGGCTTTTCTTTTTAAAAAAAATAAACGATGTGCTCAAAAATGGCCTCCAAAAGAAAAGGACTTGGCCTTTTATATGCAAACTCTCTGACAGGGACAAAGGAAAATCTTCAAAGCTAAGCGGTGTTAATTGCACCCATCCTACACCTATCCTAAAATATTTTTGAATTGAATGGGTTCTTCTGAAACAAAGAAGGTGTGAAATAGCCATATCCTAGGCCATTGTCAATCACTACAGGAAGAAAATACCCGTCTTTCCAGCAGAGATGAGATGTAACACATCATTACCTTAGAAAGCAGCCGAGAGAGAGAAAGAATTGGAGAGATACCCAGAAAGCAGCATCCAAGAAGCTTGTTTCCAGCAAACCAGAAGGGACGCGCCCTGCTGTAGAATTCTACATCTACACTTCATACAGCAGTGAATTATCAGTGATCCACAGTTTTCAACTGAACTTTCAACCAAGAGAGAAATCTACAAACACCTCAGGTCTGCAATTAATGAGATCTTGACTTCCAGGAGATTTCAACAGGTTTACTGTGAACCCCCCCCCCCCACAAAAATAACCTACCCCCCCCCCCCCATTTATAATTGCTTACCTCTTTTTCCTCTCCGTCTCTTCTTGTGGGTGTGTGTGTGGGTGTGTGTGTGCGAGTGAATATGTGAGTGGACACAGTTGCGACAATTTTGGGATAAGTTGTATTGGTCAATAAATAATTGATTTTCTGTTTTAAACCTACAAGAAAAACTGTTGCTCTATGTTTATTTGACAAACAAAACACCAAGGGGCTAAAGTCTATTAACAAAACACACTTACTGAGGTCAGGTGGGAGTTTAACAGTGGGAACCACCCAACTCTCACCACAATGCCGCAACAATTGGCAAAATTGCTTTCTTGCACTCAAGAATTGCTTTATTCTGAATCTGGATCTCTTCACTTTCACCATCGAATTCTAATATATTTTTAGCTCTGAAGAACATGTCTATTCTTTCAATGTATGAATTGAATGGTTCTCGAGCTCTATCATACATTCCTAGCCTTGCAGTGTATTCTGTGAGGGCAGCCATTTTGTCCTGTTTTCAAATGTAACAGTGACCCAATAAACACTTGACTGTGGCTGTCTAACAATGGTACAGAAGCAAATCAGCCTAATCAGAACAAACTCGCCAAAGCCAGTGTCGTCATTAGTTGAATGATATGGACACTGGGACCCTGCAGAATCCATTCGACCGAGTGCAGCCACAACTTTCCAGAAACAATTCTTTCCATAAAGGAAAGTGGTGAACATATTTCATCTTGTTTACAACTGCAGGCAAACTGGCTGAATTGTCAGATGTCACTTTTGTTAGCTGGAAGTAACCAGGAGTGTAAGTTTGTGATTGCAATGTATTTGCAAATATGCTAATAATGCGATGACATAGTGACATGATGACATCATGATATAAATAAACACTTTGTTGAACTGGTCATGCTTGGTGCCCATTTTCTTTGTTAGTGCCACCTGAATATATCATGGTGATGGCACTGAACATGCATATTTCAGCAATGTGTTTTTAGCAGTAGTCATTCCCTTTAAATAATTGTGTACAAAATAGCCCATTGGCAGTAGTGGAATTCAACCCCACCTCCAAAGAGACTCAAAACTAAATCTAGCACCTTGGACTGCTCATCCACCCTCCTGACACTGGCTGACATTAAAGTACCTGTTGGAAATGGGGCTTGGCCTCCAGAATGTGGCTCTGGTATTCATGCCATGTTGTGGAGAGGCATCCAATTTACACAAAGTGTGTAGCCGTCAGGAACCTCATACACAATGGGCTGAATTTAATGCCCAGAAATGGGAGCCGTTCCCATTGGTCAAATGGACGACCGCCCCGCGATCACATGGTGGGCAGCCTTTTTGCATAGTGGAGGCATTGTTTCTGCCCAATCACGCAGTGGTGACAGAAGGTTAGTTGCCAATTATGGCACCAGATGACTCTGGAGCAGGTGCTAGTGCCATATTTAAAGGCCTGCCAACCTTGCATTCACTCCTGCCTTGGGAGTCACTGGCAGTTTTCATTAGACTGGTGAAAACTTTGTTGCCCTCTTACTCCCACCCCCTAAGGAGGACAATACAGGATGACTGAGACCAGATATTGGGGGGCCCCAGGGTTTAGTGATGCCTCACTGCAGATTCTCCTCCAGGTTACAAGGGAAAGACAGGATGTTCTCATCTCCAGCAATGGCAAGAACAGGTCCTCCCGCCTGACCAAGTAAGCCTGGATGGAGATGGCAGAGGAAGTCAGCAGCCATGGGGTCATCCACCAGAACTGGGTGCTGTGTCAAAAGAGGATCAATGACCTCCTATGTTCGGCCAAGGTGAGTGCTCCACACCACTCTCTTTTGGGGAGTGCATGTGACTATGCGGGAGGGTAGTACTACCCATAGTGATGGCAGAGGGGCTAAGGTATTACCTCATCCTGACAGATGCATGGCTGCATCTCACACAGGTCACCTTCCTTCACAGCTCACCCCACATCCGTCCCCCCACCCCACCCCCCGCAACTCCCCTGACAGCGTGTGGCAGCATGCGAGATATCAGATCCCCCAGGAGGGGACGAGGGACTGACACTAGCAGAACTGCCACATTGATCTCTCTGCCAATCTGTACTATCTCCATTGTCACACTCACGCAAGGATAAATTATAAACTATAAAATGAACTGACGAATTGAGCTCAAAACAGACAAATTTTGCTACAAAACAAGATGGAGTAAGAGGTCAGGTGACCTCTCCTGTACTGCGAGTACACATGATAACTGCTGGAACCTTGAACCAAGTCTGGTCAAGTGTTGAATACAGCATTAGAAATATAAATGGCCCATTCAATGTTAATGGCTACCCCTCTTCAACAAGTCGGGCTAACAATGACTTTGCAGACATGGAGAGACACAAGACTTAAACTCAGGAAAAAGGATGCGAAAAAGACACCACTTTATCAAGATAGCATAGAGATGAGCAATATCCTAACCCATTGTCTAACAATGGCCACGCCATCAAAAACCATTCATGAAAATACAATGGGAGAGAAACTTGGGTCACCTGACAGAAACCAATTCTCTGATAAGGAGCTTTTAATAAGAGATATTTTCTTTGCAAAAAGCCAGAAGCCCGAAGGAAGAGACTCATCCCAGCAAAGAAGAAGGATCCTGCCAGAATACCATCTTTAAACTACCCTGAAGCAGCAACGAAAGGTGATCTGAAGCTCCCTATCTGCGAAATTGTAACAAGATTTTTGCCATTGAACCATGACTGAGATTTAACCAAAGAAGTCGGCAGCAAAGCCACCTGAAACTTTCCAAAGTTTGATGTCAGTAAACCAGGAAAAAGGAGGAACAGGACTGCGCTGTTTTTAAAACTTCCTCCCGGGGAAACAAACAAAGCTTCATAACAAAATCTTTTTTTTAAACTATCAGACTTAGATGCATGCTATCTTTTAATTTTTATCTTTTCTTGCGTGTGTGTGTGAGTGATTGAAGTTGCGAATATTTTCAGGAATTGTTTAATAAACATTTATCTTTCTTTAAACCTATGAGAAAACCTGTAATTTGTCTGTTTATTGACCATTAAAACACTCAAGGGTTAAAATACATCTCTAATAAAAACACACAGTCTTCAGCCAGTTGACAGGCAAAAAGTGGAAACCATCCATGTCATTTCCCACCTGTCCATAACACCATTTTCCTCTTGCAAGACATGAGGGCCCACAACAGGAGGGAGATAGCCGGGACTGGCGGAAGAGTTCCTGATCTGCATCCTGTCACCAAAGCTGAGGAAGAGGCCTTGGAAATGGCGGGGACCCAGGTTGGCCACGTAAATTCGGACGGGGAGATTGCAGTCCCTGCACAAAAGAGTGAGGATTGGCCTCCATTGACATACTCATTAATGTTGGAGACTCACATCACACATGGTTGGCATGACGAGATCTGCACAGCCTAACCCACACATGTTTGTGTCTTCTCTCATGCAGGTCAGCGTGCACAGGAGACAGCAGCCACAGGTGGAGGAGGATCACTCAGAGGATTACTCAGAGGATTCATCGGCCCATAATTCTTCTGCACCTTCCACCAGTGCAGTTACTAACATCTCGGGGGGGTACCCGCTTGTCTTTAGAATCAGGGTCACCAGCTGATGAGAGCACCACACAAATGCCTGAGCAGAGACATCTGAAGCCTCTGACAGTTGGAGTCCTGTGGGTGACCAGGCCATGCTGAGCCCCAGGGTGATGATGACCCTCTGGGCATGCTGTAGCTGCAGAGAGAGGCAAGGCAACATCTGGCGGAGATGCCCAACGCAAATGCACAGCTATGAGCGGACGATGGAGGAATCCATCCATGCCATGACTACTGCCATGTCTCAGGTTATGAGCACATGGCTTCCTCCATCAAGAGGTTAGCGATCCTCATGGAGAGCCAGATCCCACAGATACGCGCTGACCTGCACACCCTCGCCTTGGCCATGAGCTCTCGGCAGCAGTGGCAAGGCGAGAGAAGGAACAGGAGTCTGGATACTTCACCTGCTCCTTGTCCTTCTCTGGTGAGCAGGGAGGTTCAAGTGAACCTTCAAGGGAGGAGGAGAGGCTGCCCTCCACATCTGGTGGCTCCCCTCAAGGGACTCCAAGTGTGGACACCGGCTCCTCAGCCCCTCCACCAGTGAGCCCAGCTCCAGCATCTGCGACATCTGAGGAGAGTCCGGCAAGATTGCAGGACACCCTCAGGCAGCTGGGGCCTTCAGGCAGCCAGAGGATGCCTGCCAAAGTCATCACAGGTCAAGGGGCAGCCTGATCAGCAGCCTGCCTCTAGCACAGCTGCTGTCGCAGGGATCACACCGCGTAGGAACACTCTCAAACATTTTAAGAGGGCCATCTAGCCTCACTTTGGGTCCCATGGGTGCAGCAAATATGTAGTGTAGTCATTAATTAAAAGTTCTTTTGTGAAGTTCATTAGCTATCTTTGTCTGAAAGCTATGTTCCATTATGCCTTAATTGTGAGCTGCTGACTTCCCCCTTCCCCGTTAGAGCAACGCCAGTTTGACCATGGCCCTCATTAACACATCAATGTTATGAGATCCCTCATTAACATATGGTTTCCCATGGGCACTCATGTGGATTGCAGCCGGTCACTCGTCAGGGAACACAAATGGAAAGGAGGCGACAGAGCTCATGCATTAAGGTGAGCCTTTATTTGACTCTCTGTGAATGGACATCAGGTTGGCTGGAAATGGGACAATATGAGTTTGTCTCTTGCCTTCTTTATGCATCACTCAACTTGGCTGACCTCCTGTGCAGGGTCTTCACCATCCATTGCTGCTTGCCCTTCTCGTTACTCCGTATCCTCCTCACAGTGGGGGTGTGTCACTGAGACATGCTGTTGTTATGTAAGGCTTCCCGCGCTACCAACCCCCCACCCCCCCGCCCCGCAGCTCTAGATTGTGCAGAGCACTGCAGACCACAACAATACATAGAACCCTCGCTGGGGCATACTGCAGGGCTCCACAGGCTCGATCGAGGCAGTGGAATCTCATCTTCAGCAGCCCAATGACCTGCTCGATGGTCGCTCGACTGGACCCATGGTAACTGTTTTACCTCTCCTCTGTTGCATTGCAAGGGTTCCTCACAGATGTAAGAAGCCATGTCTTCATGTCTGTACCCCTTGCCCCCGAGAATCCATCCCTGAAGGCGAGCAGGGGGAAAGAAAAGCTGTGGCACCTGGGATGGTTGAAGTATGTAGGTGTCGTGGCTGCTTCTTGGGACCTGCAGGAAATGCTTTCAGTGGTCACAGACCAGTTGAACGTTGATGGAATGGAAGCCTTTCCTGTTGACGAAGGCAGCTGGCTGCTCCGTAGGAGCTTTGATGGCCACATGCATGCAATCTATCACACCTTGTACCCAAGGGAACCCAGCGATGGCCCTGAATCCAATGGCCCTCTTGGCCTGACTGTCATGGTTGGTCCTGCAGCGTACATAGTTGTTGGCCCTCTTGAACAGAGCATTGGTCACCCTTTTGATTATTCTGCAGGCTTCTACTTGTGAGACCCCAGACATGTCCCTGGTGGATCCCGGGAAAGATCCAAATGCTTAGAAGTTTAGTGCAACGGTGATCTTCAGGGCCACTAGCATAGGGTGACCCCAAATCCCAGGGGTCACAACTCGTCCTGCAGCAGGGCGCATTAGTCAGTGACGGCCTCCCTGGAGAGCCATAATCTTCACTGATAGCGGCTCTTGGACATTTGTAGGTTGCTGATCCGAGTCTGGTATGCTCTTGTGAGATATGTCGGCCTTTCTTGGCATGATCAGCTGTTGTGGCTTTCGTCGTGCAGCTTCATGGGCAGGCCCAGCAGACTGTTGGCCCTCCGTCCATCAAAGGCTCCACATCATGTCCCGGGAGTCCAGAAATACAGGATGTATGAGAAGCATGTCAGGTGACCTGTGGGCCTGCACAGCACTGTAGACGCAGACACAACACTGCCTTGGCCACTGAAGTTTCGACAATTCTCTCGACGGAGTCACTGATGGACCTCAGAGCCTAACCTTGCTGATGGCCCACACTCTGTTCCAGCAGTGTGAGCGACCAAACACATCACACAGCAGTTTCTTAATCTAATACATACCCCCAAACCCCCACTGAAACATCTTGCAGAGCCCCCGAGATCCCGAACCCCCTTGCAGAGTCCCGAGACCTGGACCCACTTGCAGAGCAGATGGCAACACAGTCTCACAATGGCCTACAAACCCGCTCCCCTCTTCCCCTGTGCAGCACTGCTCAAGGCTGCCTCCCCCTTGTGGCAATCTGGCCTCTCGCCTCAGTACCGCCAGGTTTTAACGGTTGTGAACTTGAAGGCATGTGAGAGCTGCCTGCTGTTCACAAAATCGAGGGCCAATCATTAAATCAGAATTAATTATATTTAAATGCATTTAAAATAGCAGTTTAGTAATTTAAAATAGTTTCTCGTCACTTTGGGGTGGCAATTCCACCGTGGTGCTTTCCCATCACTGAGAAAATTCGGAACCCAGGTCACAATGCTGGATTTCCGGGTTGATGATTCCAATGTGATTCTCCATACCCCCCCATGCCACCATACCCACCTTCCACGGCTACATTAAATTCAGTTCAACCCCCAGTGCTCAAGCTCCTAGCAGACTAAGCACTTCCTGATCACACTTTCAAGCAATGGGGAGGAAGTAGGCCTTAGGCCTCCATGCCTAATAATACTGGCCATCCATGTTCTTAAGTTTTGTGGCATTTGTCGTGTTTAAGAGTACAACAATCATGTCTTTATGCAGATGTCTTTGCAATATCACCATAGATATTCATTCCCCAAGATAATGGTTTTACTCCTTTACACCCCTTGATAAGTTCATTATTAAAGGTAAATTTACCAATCTATCATTGCCAGTGAGGATCCACAGTGAAAGAAAGTGCAGCTCGAATGCATAGATTACATTCCTCCCCTGATTCTTGTTATGGGGTGGTCCCACAGGCATTGGGATCCTTTTGAATCCTCAGCCTATTTTTTGAGAAAAAAAGAGGAAAATTTAAACCATTTTGAAAGAACAAAGAAGAACAAAGAAAATTACAGCATAGGAACAGGCCCTTCGGCCTTCCAAGCCTGCGCCGATCCAGATCCTCTATCTAAACCTGTCGCCTATTTTCTAAGGGTCTGTATCTCTTTGCTTCCTGCCCATTCATGTATCTGTCTAGATACATCTTAAAAGACGCTATCGTGCCCGCGTCTACCACCTCCGCTGGCAACGCGTTCCAGGCACCCACCACCCTCTGCGTAAAGAACTTTCCACGCATATCCCCCCTAAACTTTTCCCCTCTCACTTTGAACTCGTGACCCCTAGTAATTGAATCCCCCACTCTGGGAAAAAGCTTCTTGCTATCCACCCTGTCTATACCTCTCATGATTTTGTACACCTCAATCAGGTCCCCCCTCAACCTCCGTCTTTCTAATGGAAATAATCCTAATCTACTCAACCTCTCTTCATAGCTAGCGCCCTCCATACCAGGCAACATCCTGGTGAACCTCCTCTGCACCCTCTCCAAAGCATCCACATCCTTTTGGTAATGTGGCGACCAGAACTGCACGCAGTATTCCAAATGTGGCTGAACCAAAGTCTTATACAACTGTAACATGACCTGCCAACTCTTGTACTCAATACCCCGTCCGATGAAGGAAAGCATGCCGTATGCCTCCTTGACCACTCTATTGACCTGCGTTGCCACCTTCAGGGAACAATGGACCTGAACACCCAAATCTCTCTGTACATCAATTTTCCCCAGGACTTTTCCATTTACTGTATAGTTCACTCTTGAATTGGATCTTCCAAAATGCATCACCTCGCATTTGCACTGATTGAACTTCATCTGCCATTTCTCTGCCCAACTCTCCAATCTATCTATATTCTGCTGTATTCTCTGACAGTCCCCTTCACTATCTGCTACTCCACCAATCTTAGTGTCGTCTGCAAACTTGCTAATCAGACCACCTATATTTTCCTCCAAATCATTTATGTATATCACAAACAACAGTGGTCCCAGCACGGATCCCTGTGGAACACCACAGGTCACACGTCTCCATTTTGAGAAACTCCCTTCCACTACTACTCTCTGTCTCCTGTTGCCCAGCCAGTTCTTTATCCATCTAGCTAGTACACCCTGGACCCCATGCGACTTCACTTTCTCCACCAGCCTACCATGGGGAACCTTATCAAATGCCTTACTGAAGTCCATGTATGTGACATCTACAGCCCTTCCCTCATCAATCAACTTTGTCACTTCCTCAAAGAATTCTATTAAGTTGGTAAGACATGACCTTCCCTGCACAAAACCATGTTGCCTATCACTGATAAGCCCATTTTCTTCCAAATGGGAATAGATCCTATCCCTCAGTATCTTCTCCAGCAGCTTCCCTACCACTGACGTCAGGCTCACCTGTCTATAATTACCTGGATTTTCCCTGCTACCCTTCTTAAACAAGGGGACAACATTAGCAATTCTCCAGTCCTCCGGGACCTCACCCGTGTTTAAGGATGCTGCAAAGATATCTGTTTAGGTCCCAGCTATTTCCTCTCTCGCTTCCCTCAGTAACCTGGGATAGATCCCATCCGGACCTGGGGACTTGTCCACCTTAATGCCTTTTAGAATACCCAACACTTCCTCCCTCCTTATGCCAACTTGACCTAGAGTAATCAAACATCTGTCCCTAACCTCAACATCCGCCATGTCCCTCTCCTCGGTGAATACCGATGCAAAGTACTCGTTTAGAATCTCACCCATTTTCTCTGACTCCACGCATAACTTTCCTCCTTTGTCCTTGAGTGGGCCAATCCTTTCTCTAGTTACCCTCTTGCTCCTTATATATGAATAAAAGGCTTTGGGATTTTCCTTAACCCTGTTTGCTAAAGATATTTCATGACCCCTTTTAGCCCTCTTAATTCCTCGTTTTAGATTGGTCCTACATTCCCGATATTCTTTCAAAGCTTCGTCTTTTTTCAGCCTCCTAGACCTTATGTATGCTTCCTTTTTCCTCTTAGCTAGTCTCACAATTTCACCTGTCATCCATGGTTCCCTAATCTTGCCATTTCTATCCCTCATTTTCACAGGAACATGTCTCTCCTGCACGCTAATCAACCTCTCTTTAAAAGCCTCCCACATATCAAATGTGGATTTATCTTCAAACAGCTGCTCCCAATCTACATTCCCCAGCTCCTGCCGAATTTTGGTATAGTTGGCCTTCCCCCAATTTAGCACTCTTCCTTTAGGACCACTCTCGTCTTTGTCCATGAGTATTCTAAAACTTACGGAATTGTGATCACTATTCCCAAAGTAGTCCCCTACTGAAACTTCAACCACTTGTCCGGGCTCATTCCCCAACACCAGGTCCAGTATGGCCCCTTCCCGAGTTGGACTATTTACATACTGCTCTAGAAAACCCTCCTGGATGCTCCTTACAAATTCTGCTCCATCTAGACTAAGTGAATCCCAGTCAATGTTGGGAAAATTAAAATCTCCTATCACCACCACCCTGTTGCTCCTCCATCTCTCCATAATCTGTTTACATATTTGTACCTGTATCTCACGCTCGCTGTTGGGAGGCCTGTAGTACAGCCCCAACATTGTTACCGCACCCTTCCTATTTCTGAGTTCTGCCCATATTGCCTCACTGCTCGAGTCCTCCATAGTGCCCTCCTTCAGCACAGCTGTGATATCCTCTTTGACCAGTAATGCAACTCCTCCACCCCTTTTACCTCCCTCTCTATCCCGCCTAAAGCATCGATATCCTGGGATATTTAGTTGCCAATCGTGCCCTTCCCTCAACCAAGTCTCAGTAATAGCAATAACATCATACTCCCAGGTACTAATCCAAGCCCCAAGTTCATCTGCCTTACCTACTACACTCCTTGCATTAAAACAAATGCACCTCAGACCACCAGTCCCTTTGCGTACATCATCTGCTCCCTGCCTACTCTTTCCCTTAGTCACGCTGACTTCATTATCTCGTTCCTTACAGGCTTTAGTTACTACCTCCTTACTGTCCACTGACCTCCTCATTTGGTTCCCATCCCCCTGCCACATTAGTTTAAACTCTCCCCGACTGCGTTAGCAAAAGCACCCACAAGGACATTGGTTCCAGTCCGGCCCAGGTGTAAACCGTCCAATTTGTAATAGTCCCACCTCCCCCAGAACCAGTCCCAATGTCCCAAAAATCTGAACCCCTCCCTCCTGCACCATCTCTCAAGCCACGCATTCATCCTGACTATTCTTTCATTTCTACTCTGACTATCACGTGGCACTGGTAGCAATCCTGAGATTACTACCTCTGAGGTCCTACTTTTTAATTTGGCTCCTAACTCCCTAAATTCTGCTTGTAGGACCTCATCCCGTTTTTTACCTATATCATTGGTGCCTATGTGCACAACGACAACTGGCTGTTCACCCTCCCCCTTCAGAATGTTCTGCAGCCGATCTGAGACATCCCTGACCCGTGCACCTGGGAGGCAATATACCATTCGGGAGTCTCGTTTTCGACCACAGAACCGCCTATCTACTCCCCTTACAATCGAATCCCCTATGACTATCGCCCTTCCACTCTTTTTCCCGCCCTTCCGAACAGCAGAGCCAGCCACGGTGCCATGAACCTGGCTACTGCTGCCTTCCCCTGGTGAGCCATCTCCCTCAACAGTATCCAAAACGGTATACCTGTTTTGGAGGGAGATGACCGCAGGGGACACCTGCACTGCCTTCCTGCTCTTTCTCTGCCTTTTGGTCACCCAGTCCCTTTCTCCCTCAGCAATCCTAATCTGCGGTGTGACCAATTCGCTAAACGTGCTATCCACGACCTCCTCAGCATCGCGGATGCTCCAAAGTGAGTCCACCCGCAGCTCCAGAGCCGTCATGCGGTCTAACAAGAGCTGCAGCTGGACACGCTTCCTGCACGTGAAGAAGTCAGGGACATCAGCCGTGTCCCTGAGCTCCCACATTGAGCAAGAGGAGCATAACACGGATCTGAGATCGCCTGCCATTTTTAATCTTAAGCTTAACTTAGATAAATGAAAAAGGAACGAAAAGTTTTTACCAATCTCACGATAAAAAAAAAGAGAAATAGAAAAAGCCTTACCTTATCTACACACCACCAAGTCCTTTTTTTTGGTTAGAGGAGAAACTTAGAATGAAACTGGGTTCATATATTGGAGTGAAGCATTCATAACATTGTCTATTATTTTATTATTATTTTCCTGCTCTCCAGTTGCTTGACACCCTAGATAAGCCTACAACTTCCCTCTGTGCCTCTCTTAACATCCTCTGAAGGGCCTATTGAGGCACTTTTCATTTCCGCCTTATGAGCAGCAACTCCTTGTTTCACTCCTCATTCTCATTCCTCATTCTGTACTGTACATCTAAGAACCAAGTCACATTTCTCACTACAATATCTTCACTGCTTTCCTTCCTCAGCCTATGCACCAAGAAAGTTCTCATAGTCGATGATTTCGATCTCTATCTCAACTCATCATGCCCTCTCTCCTCTGAGCTTACTGCCCTCCTATCCTCCCTTAATCTCTTCCTCCTTGTAAACTCCTAACCTCCATGCATCACAAATTTCTGCAGTTACCAGATGGCTCAAACAAAACCTCACCTCCACCTTTGATGCCCTTGACCCCATGAACACCATTACTCTCTCTCATATAATATATAAAAGCAAAATACTGCAGATGCTGGAAATCTGAAATAAAAACAGAAAATGCTGGAAATACTCAGCAGGTCTGGCAGCATCTGTGGAGAGAGAAGCAGAGTTAATGTTTCAGGTCAGTGACCCTTCATCAGAACTGGCAGATATTAGAAATGTAAAAGGTTTTAAGCAAGTAAAGCAGGGGTGGGGCAAGAGATAACAAAGGAGGAGGTGTTGATAGGACAGAGAATAACTGACCAGAAGGTCATGGAACAAAGGCAAGCAGTATGTTAATGGTGTGCTGAAAGACAAAACGTTAATACAGAGAGGGTGTGAATTGACTGTAAAGCACAAAGTACTCCAAGCACAAACATTAAAAAAACATTTTAAAAAACCAAAACAGTGGGTAGGCACAGTAGAAACAAACTAAACACATTAAAAAACCTAAAATAACCAAATAAAAAAGGAAAAAGGAAAAAAGGAAAAAAATAACTAAACATAAAAAGGGGGACCTGTCATGCTCTGAATTTATTGAACTCAATCTTCAGTCTGGCAGGCTGGTCATTCCCCTGGTACAGCCCTCATCTCCGCTCCCTTAAGTCAAAGGAACGCAGAAAATCAGGGCGATGGACGTTGTCTACATGGACTTTAGCAAGGCCTTTGACAAGGTCCCGCATGGTAGGCTGGTCCAGAAGGTTCGAACACATGGGATCCATGGTGAGCTAGCAAATTGGATACAAAATTGGCTTGGTGATAGGAGGCAGAGGGTGGTAGTGGAGGGTTGTTTTTCAGATTGGAGGCCAGTGACCAGTGGTGTGCTGCAGGGATCGGTGCTGGGCCCTCTGTTTTTCGTCATAAATATTAATGACTTGGATGTGAATGTAGGGGGCATGATTAGTAAGTTTGCAGATGACACCAAAATTGGTGGTATAGTGGACAGTGAAGAAGGTTGTCTAAGGTTACAAAAGGATATAGATCAACTGGGAAAGTGGGCAAGGGATTGGCAAATGGAATTTAACACAGACAAGTGCAAAGTGATGCATTTTTGGAAGTTAAACCAGGGCAGGACATATACAGTGAATGGCAGGGCCCTGGGGAGTGTTGTTGAGCAGAGAGACCTTGGGGTGCAAGTACATAGTTTCCTGAAAGTGGCAACACAGGTAGACAGGGGGGTGAAGAAGGCATATGGCATGCTTGCCTTCATCAGCCGAGGCATCAAGTACAAGAGTTGGGACATCATGTTACAGTTGTACATAACGTTGGTTAGGCCGCATTTGGAGTACTGTGTGCAGTTCTGGTCGCCGCACTACAGGAAAGATGTGATTAAGCTGGAGAGGGTGCAGAAAAGATTCACAAGGATGTTGCCTGGTTTGGAGGGCTTGAGTTATAAAGAGAGATTGGATAGGCTGGGTCTGTTTTCCCTGGAGCGAAGGAGCCTGAGAGGGGACATGATAGAGGTATATAAAATTATGAGAGGCATAGATAGGGTAGATAGCCAGAGTCTGTTTCCCATGGTAGGGGTGACTAAAGCTAGAGGGCATAGATTTAAGGTGAGAGGGAGGAGGTTTAAAGGGGATCAAAGGGGTAAATTTTTCACACAAAGAATAGTGGGCATCTGGAATGAGCTGCCAGAGGAGGTGGTGGAGGCAGGAACAGTAGCAACATTTAAGAGGCATCTGGAAAGGTATTTGAAAGAGCAAGGCATTGAGGGATATGGAATTAATGCAGGCAGGTGGGATTAGTATAGATAGGCATTATGGTCGGCATGGACACGGTGGGCCGAAGAGCCTGTTTCTATGCTATACGACCCTATGACTCTATGGCAGACACTTGGTTTAACCATTCATCACCTGATCTGGCTGGACCACATAAAACAGTACTGCATCTTCCTCTCTTCTGCCAAAACTGCTCACTACTCCAGGATCATTTTGGAATGCAGAACTAATTCCCAGCTTGTCTTTTCTACAATTTTACAGTGCATCGCATAACCTCTGCTACTGCTCAATGATTATGCTCATCAACAGATCCTGGGATACAGTGTTTACGTCTGGTTGAGCAGAGCTTGAAAAGGTCCGTGCACTCTGATGTGGACTCTGCACTGCTGTTCTTGACTCTTCCATCTGCTCTTGCTAACTTATGATGTGCGAGTCATCAGGTAAAAACCCAACTCTCTCTCTAATTCGTCGCACTGTAGTGCAAGTATCTGAGCTGGTGCATGGCCTGCATAAGTCCTATGAAGATGCACCCGCAGAGGGATTGAGCTCCTCTGAGGAGTCTTTGGAGGTGGTGGCGGAGGTGACCTCGACCATCTGCTACTGAATGCTTGAAGGTCCTGTGAGAGACAAAAGAAATGAATGAGTACTGTCCACCCAAGAATGCTTGAAGTTATCATAATGCACATGATTATATTTCACTTACTGTTGACATCAGGTCAATATGATTGAGTGTTGTATGCCATGTGGCTGTCTGATATTTAGTTCTGTCACCAGGTAGTTGGGAGGCCACCATCTCCCCATCTCTGACAGCCAGGCATGCTGAGACTTCGTTGATCTCAAACACTTCCTCCTCAACAACTGTAAGTTGCAAGATGGCTGGAGGACCACCTCTGGTGCTCTGCCTCTCCTTGGTGTTCTCCTGATGATGTCAGCAGGTGTTAGTGAAGCGGGACACAGCCTTTGACTGTCTATCTTTCATGAGAGCACTTCTTTCTCCCACCTTCCCAATTCAACTACTTCAACTTGAATGTTTGGAGTGTCTCTTTAAATACTGGAGTTAAGATCTTGTCATGCATATCATCGTCATGCCCGCTGATGCTAATTGCAGGGGAAACCCTGAATTCAGATGTTCATGAAGAGCGTGTGTTAAAAAGCCACTGGCAGACACACTTCCAGATTTCCCATGCACTATTAGGCCCCTGCCACTCCTAGCACAGCAGCATGTATGGGCATTAAAATCCAGGGTCTTTGGCCTCCACCACAAACTCTGTTCCCCAGCCACTGATTCCAGCTCTTTCTCTCACAACTGCATAAAATTGAACCAGGTTTGTGTAGTATTTAACACCGAGATCAGCTTCAGACCACATGTCTGCTCCATCACACAGACCGTCTCGTTCCACCTATGTAACATCGCCTGACTCCATCCCTGCCTCAGTTCACTGGCTGCTGAAAGCCTCATCCATGCTTTTGTTACTTCTGGACTTGACTATTCCAATGATCCCTTGGCTGTCTACTCATCTTCTACCCTACATAAACTTCAGGTCAGCTAAAACTCTGCTGCCTGTATCCAACTGCACCTAGACCCATTCACCCATCACTCCTGTGCTTTCTGACCTTCCTTGGCTCCCAGTCCGACAATGCCTCAATTTTAAAGTTCTCACCCTTGTTTTCAAATTCTCCATGGCCTCACCCCTCCATAACTCTGTGGCCTCCTCCAGCACTATAAGTTTTCACAATCTCTGCATTCCTCCTGCATTCTTGCCTCTTGTGCATCCCCAATTTTAATTGTTCCACCATTGGCAGCCATGCCTTCAGCTCCTTAGGCCCTTAGCTCTGCAATTCCCTCCCGAAACCTCCTGTTCTCTCTACTTCTCTTCCCTCCTTAAAGAGGGTCCTTAAGAACTACCTCTTTGTCCAAGATCTTTTAAAAAATTCATTCACAGGAAGTGGGCATCGCTGGCAAGGCCAGCATTTATTGTACATCTTGTAAAAAGATGGTGGTGAGCTGCCTTCTTGAACTGCTTCAGGTCGTGTGGTGAACTTTCTCCCATAGTGTTGTTAGGGAGGGAGTTCCAGGATTCTAAACCAGCGACCATGAAGAAACAGCGATATATTTCCAAGGCAAGATGGTGCGTCATTTGTCGGAAAACATGGAGGTGGTACTGTTCCCATGCACCTTCTGCCCTTGTCCTTCTTGGTGGTAGAGGTCCCCAAGCTGGGGGGTGCTGTTAAAGAAAGCTTGGCAGGTTGCTGCAGTGCATCTTGTAGATGATTACATTCTGCAGCCACGTTGCACTGATAGAGGAGCAAGTGAATGTTTAAGGTGGTGGGTGAGGTGCTAATCAAGTGAGTAATCTTGATTGTCATGCATGGTACTGAGCTTCTTGAGTGTTGTTGGAGTTATACTCATCCAGGCAAATGCAGACTATTCCATCACACTCCTGACTTGCACCATACGAAAAGCTCTGGGGAGTTCGTAGATGAGTCATTCGTCACAGAATACCCAGTGTCTGACCTGCTCTTGTAGCCACAGTTTTATGTAGTTGGTTCAGTTAAGTTTCTTGTCAATGGTGATCCCAAGGATATTGATGGCAATGCCATTGAAGATCAAGGGTAGATGGTTAACACTCTCTCTTGTTGGAGATAGTCATTGCGGACACTGTGTGGCGCAAAGGTTACTTGACTCTTATCAACAAAAGTATAGATGTCGTCCAGGTCTTGCTGCATGCAGTCACAGACTGGTTCATTATCTGAGTAGCTGTGGATGGAACTGAACACTGTGAAATCAACAGCCAACATCTCCACTTCTGACCTTTTGGAGAGAAGGTCAATGATGAAGCAACTGAAAATGGCTGAGCCTAGGACACTGGCCTGAGGAACTCCTGCAATGGTGTCCCAATATCTCCTATACGCTCTGTGTCAAAGTTTTATCAGGCAATTGCTCCTGTGAACCACCTTGAGATGCTTTGCTACATTAAAAATGCTATATAAATGCAAGTTTTTAAAAATTTCCAAAATATACTTTATTCATAAAAATCTGTAAAAAATACATTGCCAAACAGTTTCAAACAGCACCAAAAAATACAAACATTGCAAGGGAGATCAGTTTCCTTCAATACAATCATGAGTTGCTTCACAACCCTTCCATTTCACATTTGTCATGCCAATTACATTTTTACATTTACAGCAAATGAAAATTTTCCCGATACAGTTCGAGGGGTTTCCCATGGATCCAGCCCCTCAGTTCAGCTTGGTGGGAGGAAATGCAAGTTAATGTGGTTGTTTACAATTACTGTTTCAAGACTCATGGCCAAGCTCCAAGTGATAGACCCCCTTACAAAGCAACTTGCATGTTCTGGTAGTTGCGGTCACATTATTATATCAGTATAAACAGTGTGGGTTGAATTTTAATGGTTGGGTTGGAAGCAACTGGAGGTAAAAATTTTAAATTTCTCAAAGCTCCCTTGAACTTGCCCACTTCTGGTTTTAATGGAGGCAGGGTGGGGTGAGGGTGGCCAGTCCACTCTTAGATGACAGGTTGGTCAGTAAAATTAGTTAAGGAGGCTGTATGCCTCTATTAAACCTCAGTTTTAACTATTAACTCATGGAGGCCAGGTTTCCCAAGGCATTGAATCCCACAGCTAAAAGAAAGACAAGAACTATAAGTACATTTACAGCAATGCTTATGGTCAAGGAGCGGCAGGAATGTTTCCTCCTAACCCAACAAGCTTACCCCTCTACACACCCATGATTAGATCCCACAATCCGACTACTTCCATAATCTCCGGCTGCTCCGCCTCTCCCACAACATCCATCTGTACCCACCTTCCACGATCTCTGACTGTTCATCGGGATCTCCCACTACAGACCATACGAACATACGAATTAGGAGCAGGAATAAGCCACTTGGCGCTTCTAGCCAGCTCCACCATTCAATAAGTTCATGGCTGAACTGATTACTTCACATTTCCACCTACCCTCGATAGCCTTTCACCCCCTTGCTTATCACGAATCTAAAAAATATTCAAAGGCTTTACTTCCACTGCCTTTTGAGGAAGAGAATTCCAAAGACTCACAACCCTCTGAACGAAAAAATTCTTCTCATCTCTATTTTAAATGGGTGACCCCTTATTTTTAAACAGTGACCCCTAGTTCTAGATTCTCCCACTAGGGGAAACATCCTTTCCACATCCACCCTGTCTTCAAGAGATATTTCAGTGAATGGGCATGCTTTCTTACATTACTTCTTGCAGATATTTCTTTAGCTCTAAACAGACGTAACAACTTTTTATAAAGTTTGTCTGTGCTCTTCCACAGAAAGTGGAGCTTTCCTCAGAGATAACCTCCCACCATGTTTTTACGGGAAACAACAACCCTTTAAGAGCTGCTGCCTTCCTATATTTCCGAATCCGGGCAATCACCTTCATGACCAGGCTGACTGCACATTTTTCATGCACTGGGAGGAGGAAATAACTCTCAAAATTTGCTGAGGTCATCCCTATCTACTGCCAGCATATGTTTACTTATGCTAAGGGTGGGCCCAATGCAACTAGGCTGATATTGCAAATTCTGGGCTATAATATTTTGCTTAAGCTAATATTTATTTTACAATATATATATATAAAGCAGTAACGAGAGCCAAAATCTGGGAACTAATAAATTGAGTATAGGAAAGAGTAAGAGGAGAACGGAAAGATGGATTACAGAGACTAACAAGAAGTATACACAAACATTACTAAGCTATATAAGAAACAGACTGTTAAAGACCTTCAAGCAATATCTTTCACAGAAATATAATAAATGGTCCTGAATTGCTACGAACTCATACTTAATGATGCATTAACAGCATGCACCATTATAAATACATAAACGTTACAGCAAATACTGGTTGTGTTATGAGTTGTGATGCACCATTGTTTGATAGAACGTTTGTGCAGCTCCACCCATTGGTTCACTTAAACAAATATCCATATTGCTGCAGGTCAAAATTGAGATGTCTCTGTGGAAAAAGGAATGTGCAAACACTGGAGATTACTATTTACAGTATTTTACTGAGTTTTTGTTAACTGAAATTAACTTTTCAAAGGAGCTATTGCTGGATGTGATGCTGGAGAATGAGGTGGGCCAAGTGAACCAAATGTCTATGGGCAACACTTGGGTAAGAGTGATCATTTATCATAAGGTTTAGATTATTAACGGAGAAGAGCAAGGAACAATTTAAAGCAGAACTTCGAAATTGGAAGAGGGCTAACTTCAATCGGATGAGAGGGGATCTAGCCAGGGTAAAATGGAACCAAAGATTGACAGGAAAAGCTGTAAAGGAACAGTGAGTGATCATTAAGGAAGAGATGCTTCAGATACAGGCTAGGTACATTCCAACAACAGGGAAAAGGCAGGGGAACCAAAGTCGAGGCTCCTTGGATGCCGAGGGAGATAGAGAATATGATGAAACAAAAAAAGATGGTTTATGATGCATGTCAGGTGAATTCTTCAAATGAGAACCAGGCCGAATACAAAAAGGTGAGAGGGAAAGTGAAGAGGAAAATAAAACTGGCAAAGAGAGAATATGAGAATAGAATATTAGTTAACATTAAAAGGGAACCCAAAATCTACTACCTGAATGTAAATAGTAAGTAGGTCGTAAGAGGTGGAGTGGGGCCTATTAGGGAAAAGAGGGTGATATATGCTTACAGGCACAGAGCAAGGCTAGTATACTTAATGAATACTCTGTATTGGTGTTTCCAAAGGAAGAGGATGCTGACAAAATATTGGTAGAAGCAGAGATGGTAGAGGTAATAGATGGGGTGAAAATTGATAGGCAGGATGTACTGGAAAAGCTGGCTCTGCTTAGAGTGCCTAGGTCACTTGGTCTGATGGCTTGCATCTCAAGTTGCTAAGGGGAGTGGGGGTGGAGATAGCGGAAGGGAAGGGCTTGTCATAATCTTCCAATCTTCCCTAGATACGGGGGAGTTGGCAGAGTATTTGAGAGTGGCAAATATGACACCCTTATTCAAGAAAGGATGCAAAGGCATTCCTAGCAACTACAGGCCAGTTAGTTTAACATCAGTGGTGGTAAGGTTTTAGGACCAATAATCAGGGAAAAAAATCAACAGGCACTTGGACAGATTTGAGTTAATTAAGGAGAGCCTGCACAGACTTGTAAAAGGCAGACCATGCTTAACGAATCTCATTGAATGTTTTAATGAAGTAACAGAAAAGTTGATGATGGGAATGCGGTGGATGCTGTCTGTATGGATTTTAAGAAAGCATATGACAAAGTACCACATAAAAGGCTGGTTAACAAAATTGAAGCTCAAAGAATGGGGGGGGTGGTGTCAGTGTCAGCTTGCATAAAACATTGGCTTAAGGAGAGGGAACAGAGAGTTGAGGTAAGTGGTTGTTTTTCAGACAGTGGTGTGTGGTGTTCCCCAAGGGTCAGTGCTAGGACCACTGTTTTTTTCATGACTTGGATATTGGAATACAGAGTAAAATTTCAAAATTTGTCAATTACATCAAACTTGAAGGTGTGGCACACTGTGAGGATGATACCAATTGAATGCAAAAGGACATAGATGGCTAACAGAATGGGCAGACAAGTGGCAAATGGAATTTAATATAAAGAAGTATGAGGCGATGCGTTTTGGCAGAAGCGATAAAGAAAGGCAATATAAACTTAACAGCACAGTTTGAAAGACTATGCAGGGACAGAGGGTCCTGGGGGCTCATGTGCATTAATTTTTGATGGTGGCAGGACATATTGAGAGAGTAGCTAGCAAAGCATATGGAATCTTGGAATAGAGGTATTGAGTACAAAAGCCAGGGCATTTGCTGAACTTCTATAAAGCTCTGGTTGGGCCAGAACTAGAATATCGAGTGCAGTTCTGGTCACCACACTTTAGGAAGGATGTAAGGGTCCTTGAGAGGGTGCAGAGAAAATTTACCAGAATGGTTCCAGGGATGAGGGATTTTAGTTACAAGGTTAGTTTGTTATCCTTGCAGCAAAAGAGATTGAGAGATTTGATAGAGATGTACAAGATTATGACAGCTTTTGGTAAGTTAGACAAAGAAAAGCTCTTCCCATTTGCTGATGGTACAAGTACTAAGGGATACAGATATAAAGTTTTGGGAAAAAGATTCGGGGGGATGTGAGGAAGAACTTTTTTATGCAGCGAGTGGTAATGACCTGGAACTCACTGCCTACAAGGCTTGTGGAAGCAGATACAATCAAGGATTTCAGAAGGAAATTGGATGGGCACTTGAGGAAAATAAACTTGCAGGGCTTCGCAGATAGAGCGGGGGAATGGGACTGACTTGATTGCTCTACAGAGAGCTGGCATGCACTCAATGGGCCAAATGGCCTCCTTTTGTTCTGTAATGAGTCTATGAATCTTATGCTTTAAGGTGATTTCAGAAGTTGGCAGCTCATTTACCTCTCAGTGCCAGGCCTCAAGCTGAACTGTGCCATCACTTCTCAGCTCTTTATATTGCCGAGCAGTTTGTCTGTGGGGAAAGCCATTGATCCTGGCAATCAAGAGGTCCCTGATTTATCATTGAACTTGCTATATCATTAATGCATCAACGTTCCAGAAATTTGTGGCAGAAATAGTGTAGAATGAACAGAGAGCAAAAATTATTCAACTTTAATGGCATGCACTGCCAAACACACCATTACAGAAAAATCAGGCCCAAGGTTTTCAATGCTTGCTTCAGCTTGCCTCCAATACTCTTTGTTAATGAGCAGAAAATCTCATTAAGTATGAATGTTGAAAGTCACACTATCTTTCAGGCCACACCAATGCTGGGTGTTCGGAATAGCTGTGCCTTTGTACTGTCCAAGACACTTGAAGGGGTGGTTTAAATTTCAGCTCCCCAATCTCCAATTTAGAAATTAAATGAAGAAGTCCTGCCTCTTCTTTGGCTGCTGCAAAGGTATCCCACACTTTTATTTTCTTCTCTCTCCGAGGCAAGATTCCCGATGAAGACAGACAGTCTGTGAGGCGTCTGTTAATAATATTCAAATCAGCCTGAGCCCAGCAAAACAGCACTAACAGGCTCAGGACAGGCATATAGCCCACAAAGCCCACCCTGCCAAGCTGGACTGTCATAGGGCCAGAAGGAAAATTGACCCTTCATTCTTTGACTTTATGCATTGAGAAAAGTATAACTCAGCCTTCTCGTGCATCACAACTATGTTTAAATAATTGTGTGTTATATCATTAGATAAATATAATCCCATGAACGAATAAAAAAAAAGTTGTCTCAATGCACGGTTCTGGTTAAATATGTGTTTCACCAGTTCTGGCCTCTTGCATGTCTCTGACTTTCTTTGCCCCACCATTGGCAGCCGTGCCTTCAGCTTTCTAGACTCTAAGCTCTGGAATTGCCTCCCTGAATCTCTCACCTCTCTCTCCTATTATACACTCTACGCAATCTTTTGGACACCTATCCTAATGTCTCTGCTTGGTATTAATTCTTTTTCTTAATTATGTACCTATGATGTGCTTTGGAATGTTGTACTACATTGCAGCACTATATAAATGTGAGTCATTGTTTATCTATGTTTACTCTCAACATAAGTATCCTGGTGGCAGACAATTAACAACTTAGTACTTGTAACAGTTTCACTCACACTTTCTAATTCAACTTCTACTGCATTGCATTCCCCTGTGTGCACATGCTGCCTGGGTTCTGGCATAGCTTGACTTGTTTATGTTAGAATTATGAATAGATCCAGATGGATAGCTATGAGGATTTGGTCAACCTTTCTTTTGTCCAGAGTCTTTGGGTGAATTTTAACCTAACAGAGTGAGTGGCTTGGGAGCAGTCGGGTAGTTAAAAGGGCTGAAATTGACAGTGCATCAGGAAGTAGGCAGGAATCCTCCAACATCCGCTTTTAACTGCAACACGTTTGGCAGCACGCGAGAAGCCTCATTGGGAGAGACAAGTTGTCAATTTGCATATGTTAAAAGGTCATTGACAGCTGTTTTAACTAGGGTTTCAACGTCAACTATGGATGCACGGGTTTCATAGAATCAGAATGTGCCGGCTGAGAAAGAGCTATCCAGGCTAATCACACTTTCCAGCTCTTAATCTGTAGTCTTATAGGTTATAGCACCTCAAGTGCAGAACCGAGTACATTTTAAGTGTGATGAGGGCTTCTGCCTCTACCACAATTTCAAGCAGTGGCTGAAAATATTTCTCCTCAATCCTTCTACCAATTACTTTAAATCTAAGCCTCCTGGCTATTGACCTTTCTGCTAAGGGGAATAGCTCCTTTCTATTCACTCTATCTAGGCCCCTCATAATGTTACAGACCTCAATTAAATTCCTCCTCAGCTTCCCCTGTTCCAAAGAAAACAATTCCAGCCTATCCAATCTTTCCACATAGCTAAAATTTTCCAGTCCTGTTCACCTGACCAGTCAATTGATATCTTCCTGAAATCTACAGCTTTCTTCCTGTCTTCCACAATTTTTGCATCCTTTGCAAATTTCTGAAACATGCCCTCTATACATCAGTCTAAATCATTGAAAAATATCATGAAAAGCATGGGACCTAGTACTGAGCCTTGCAGACCCCCACTGGAAACAGCCAGCTAGTTACAAAAACACCAGTCAACCATTACCCTTTGCTTTCTGCCACTAAGCCAATTTTGGAGCCAACTTGCCACTTTCCCATGGATCCCATGGGATTTTACCTTTCTGATCAGCCTGCCATGTGGGACCTTGTCAAAAGGCTTGCCAAAATCCACTTAGATTACATCGATTATGCTACCCTCATTGACCGTCCTTGTTATCTCCACAAAAAATATCCCCAAAGATTTCTTAAAAGTCAATAAAAGAAATTCAAAAACTTTCTTCAAAATATTTCCTCAAAAAAATTTCCCAGGCTTCCTGGTACTTGCCAGTGAAAGCAACGAGGGAGGAGTGTGGGAATTGACAGGGCTGAGCAAATGACAGTGTTTCATGGGGCTGCTTCCTTTGCCCATAAGTATAAGGCCAGCAGCTTATTAATATAATTTAATGGCACTCCCCATGGAGAATGTGTTGAGATCATGGGGATGAGATTTCTTGCATCAGGAGCGCATAAATGGCTGCTGGTAGCTCTGACTTAGAAAAGCCTCCTGGGTATGTCTGTCAGTGCCTGACCAAAATCATGAAAGTAAGGTAGGCTGCATGGCCCGAGAACAATTTCAGGACCACACACAAAGAAAAATAATCGTTTTCCCTTCAGTGCCCGGTACAGCTTAGTTGCTCCAGACGCAAAAGTAGCCTTTAATGAACCTGTCTATGTGCAGACTGATAACACCAGCAATGCCGTGGTACCAGATTGAGGATACAAAGTAAGCCTTAGCCTTCAGCACTACTGATGGAATCCATTACACTGAGTTCCAGGCAGCATTTAATCATTTCTGTTATATCTTCCCCTCTAACCATTTAATCCACTTCCTAACCAGCTATTTGAAAATAAATAGAAAAAACAGACCTTTGTACTTACACCCTCCAGTTCTACTCTCACAGTTTAAGTCAAATACCCTGCTTGAATACATTAGTCCAGATAATGCTTCTGTTTGCACAGCTTTAAAGCAGTAATGGGCTGAAAAGGGTCAAATATTGTAATCAGCATTACATTTTTCATGTAAACTGATGTCAGCCTCTGGAAGCACATTAAAATCAACCGAAAAGAAGAAATTAACAAGCGAAAGATAATGGGTTGAGTTTAATGGCACCACCCCCCCCCCCCACCCCACAGAGACAGGCTTGGAGGCGGGGGGGGCCTCAAAGAATTGCAATGGAAGGCGAGGGGTGCCTTCCTGTCACACCGTGATTAAGTCAGGGCAAGAAAGGCCAAAGACACCCTTCCCGCCTTAAGACCAACTGAGACCCTTGTGGCCAGTCAGTAGCCACTTAAGGGCCTCTTCCTGCCGCCGCTGGAATTAAACCAGCAAGGGGGGGTGCGGGGGTGGGGGGCGGGTACCTCTGCCACACGAGGAGGTTGCCCAGTAAAATGAGGTGACCTCCCCGCAAGTTTGAGGGGTGGGGCTTCCTCCATGGGCAATATGTGGCCCACAGAGGGCCCCTGGTGGCAAAGGCTGCCCCACCCTCATCGCCCACCCTCGCCCCTGTCAGCGCCGGGCGTAGCCCCAACGACCCCGTCTCACTTACCTCTTGTCCCAGGCTCCAGTGATAGGCCTGCTCCAGGCCTCCTGTAGTACTGGCAGTGGCCACTGCTCCAGGTGATGCAGGAGTAGGCCATTTGGTCCCTTGAGCCTGCTCTGCAGTTTGATAAGATCATGACCGATCTAATTGTGGCTTCAACTCTACTTTCCTGTCTTCCTGCTCTAACCTTTGACTTCCTTGTCAATCAAGAATCAGTCTAACTCAACCTTAAAAATATTCAATGACCCTGCCTCCACTGCTCTCTGGGGAAGAGAATTCCACAGACTAGCAAACTCCGAGAGATAAAAATTTATCTTCAGCTCCGTCTTAAATAAGAGACCCCTAATTTTTAAACTGTGTCCCCTAGTTCTAGTCTCTCCCATAAAGGGAAACATCCTTTCAGCATCCACCCTATCAAGTCCTCTCAGGATCTTATATGCTTCAATAAGTTCACCTCTAATTCTTTTAAACGCCAATGGATACAGGCCCAACCTGTTCAACCTTTCCTCCTAAGATAGCCTTCTCATCCCAGGAATTAGCCGAGTGAACCTTCTCCGAACTGCTTCAAATGCAATTACATCCTTTCTTAGGTAAGGAGGCCAAAACTGTATGCCGTACTTCAGATGTTGACTCACCAATGCCCTGTACAGCTGCAGCAAAACTTCCCTACTTTTATATTCCATTCCCCTTGCAATAAACAACAACATTCCATTTGTCTTCCTAATCACTTGCTGTGCTTGCATACAAACATTTTGTGAATCATGTATCAGAACACTGAGATCCCTCTGTACCGCAGAGTTCTGTAATCTCTCTACATTTAAATAATATACTGCTTTTCTATTCTTCGTGCCAAAGTGGACAAGCTCACATTTATCCACATTATACTCCATCTGCCAAATTTCTGCCCACTCAATTAACCTATCTAGCCCCCTTTGCAGACTCTTTATGTCCTCTTCATAACTTACTTTCCTACCAATCTTTGTGTCATCAGCAAATTTAGCAACCATACATTCGGTCCCCTCATCCAAGTCATTGATAGAGATTGTAAATATTTGAGGCCCAGCACTGATCCCTGTGGCACTCCACTAGTAACAGCTTGCCAAACCAAAAATGCCCCATTTATCCCTACTCTCTGCTTCTTGTTAACCAATGCTCTATCCATATGAATATATCACCCCCTACACCATGAGCTCTTATTTTGTGGAGCAACTTTTGATGTGGCACATTATCAATGCTTTTTTGGAAATCCAAGTACATTACATCTACAGATTTCTTTTTATCCACTTTGATGTTACTTCTTCAAGGAACTCTAATAAATTTGTCAAACTCAATTTCCCTTTTACAAAACCATGTTGACTCTGCCTGATTGCATTACGAGTTTCTAAGTGCCCCGCTAGAACCTCCTTAATAATGTATTCTAGCATTTTCCCGATGACAGATATTAGGCTAACTGGCCTATAGTTTTCTGCTTTCTGTCTCCCTCCTTTCTTGAATAGCGGAGTGTTATGACCAGTTGAGAAAGAGGTCTAGGTTTCTCTTTCAGCCTTCACCTGGTCTTACTATAACAGGGTTTAATTTTAAACACACTGTTTTTAGCTCCCCATTGGTGAATCCTTGTTCACCGCTTTCCAATTAGAAGGCAAAGAAACCAGCACAACAGATTTTCTCAGGTTTAAAGAAGAAAAGTGGAAATTTATTAAACTTAAACTCTAATTCGGTTAACACTAGATACACGACGCGCCCATGCTAGCATGCATATACGATACGCGCATGTGGATAGGGACAGAAACAGCAGAAGAAAAATAAAGTGGAAAAGTTTGAGGTAATCTCTGAAGAGAGTTTTTTGTTACTGTGCTTCGAGCTCACTGTAGAGTCCTTAATTGTAGGTAGATCTTACTTTTCGTTGGGGCCCAGTATTCTTCTTAAACCTTGTTCACTGCAGGAGACTTTTCTCTCTTGGGGTTCATGTGTCTTCAGTGGGTTTTGGAGTTCTGTAAGAAAGAGATGACAGCAGACAAGAGAGGCTGTGACGAGCCAGCCAGGAGAGGTCTTTTCAATCCAGGAGCAAACAGCTTTCTGCCGACTCTCAGTTCAAACTGAGGGCGGCACAGTGGCGCAGTGGTTAGCACCGTAGCCTCACAGCTCCAGCAACCCAGGTTCAATTCTGGGTACTGCCTGTGTCTGCGTGGGTTTTCTCCGGGTGCTCCGGTTTCCTCCCACAAGCCAAAAGACTTGCAGGTTGGTAGGTAAATTGGCCATTATAAATTGCCCCTAGTATAGGTAGGTGGTAGGAAATATAGGGACAGGTGGGGATGTGGTAGGAATATGGGATTCGTGTAGGATTAGTATAAATGGGTGGTTGATGGTCGGCACAGACTCGGTGGGCCGAAGGGCCTGTTTCAGTGCTGTATCTCTAAACTAAACTAAACTGTACAATTCAGAAAAAAAAACCCAGACTGCCTTGCAGGTTAGTCCTGTGACTAACTGGTTTGACCACGTCTGTTTGTGGATTGTATTGGAGCAGAAAATAGCTCCTTTGTTCCAAGTACTGTCTGTTAATATGCAAAAATGTCTTTCCAGCCAAGGGCCTGGCAACCCCTTGTCACAGGCCTTCTCTTCTTCCCAGCAACAATTTGAAATTTAATGTTCATGTGGCAAAATTAATGTGCCTCATTCTTGGCAGATGAGGGCGGGGATGGAGCTGAGTCACTGTCACTGGGTCAAAATCCGGGAACCCCATTCCTAACAGCACTGTGGGTGTACCTACCCCACATGGATTGCAGTGGTTCAAGGGCAATTAGGGATGGGCAAAAAATGCTGCCCTAGCTAGCAACCCTCACATTCCAAAAATTAATTATAAAAAAATTACAAGATGCACCACAGCAATTTACCAAGCCTCCTTCGACAGGGCCTTCCAAACCCATGACTTCTACCACCTAGAAGGACAAGAGCAGCAGACACATGGGAACACCATGACCTGCAAGTTCCCCTGCAAGTCACAGACCCTGACTATATCGCTATTCTTTCACTGTCGCTGGGTCAAAATCCTGGAACTCTTTCCCTAATAACACTGTTGGTGTACCTAGACCACATGGACTGCAGCGGTACAAGAAGGCTGCTCACAACCACATTTTCAAGGACAATTAGTGATGGTCAATAAATGCTGGCCTTGCCAGTAATGCTCACATCCCAAGAACAAATAAAAGAGAAACCCTCTCAAGGACCTTCACATCCTTCCTAAAGTGTGGCGACCAGAAATGAGCACCATATTCTAGTTGTGGTCTAATCAGAGCTTTATAAACATACGAATACGAATTAGGAGCAGAAGCAGGCCATTTGGCCCCTCAAGCCCGGTCCACCATTCAATAAGATCATGGCTGACCTGTTTGTGTTTCAAATTCCACACTCCCATCTACCCCCTATAACCTTTGATTTCCTTGCCTATCAAGCTGTTTAACAAAACTGAGGCTGATGGAACAGGAACAGACAAAAAATTGTCTCTTTAGTTGACAGTCTTTAAGTCCTCTGTTAATCCAATCATGCTGAAGCCATGCACTGAAGCGAGTTTCCTCTCTCTCTCTCCTGAGGTCTCACCTGCCCCATAATTGGCAAGGGTGTCTGCGGGAAATATAAATAACTCTGACCTAGAAAGTGTGCTACGGTCAAGGGTGCAAATAATGGGTGAGCATAAAGCCCAATCTACTGATGGTCTGTCATCAATGCAACTGAGGGGAAACTTGAGAACACACAGTTATTCAGAACTTTAGGTTGTTGCATATGTGCACACTCCCTGTTCTATGTTATTTTATGTGTAACTCTTTGTTATCCTGAGAATAACGCTCCCATCTCTCTGTCATCCTGTGTGTAACATAATCTAAACTATTATTCTGCATATAACTGGACCCCAGCTCTGTGTTAGCCTGCATGCAACACGCCTAGCTCTATGTTATCCTGTATGTGCCACACTCTGATGTCTGCTATCATGCCTGTAACATAATGCCTGACCTGTTTTACTTATTGTGGAACACTCCCTGCTGTGAGTCTTGTATCATCCTGTATGAGCACTGTCCCAGCTGTGTGCTCTCCTACATGTAACGCATCGCAGCTGAACATTTCTTGCTTGTAATATTTATGCAAGGCTTGAGTTTAATGTTGGCTGACCCTCTAAACATTCTGCTCAGTGCTTGTTCTTTTGCATCTCCTGGGTCTAGATTTAGTTTGACTTTCCTGTGGTCTCAAGCATTTTGGCAGTGGAAAGCACAATAGAGGGATGGGGGTGGGGGTGGTGCAAGGGGGATAGGGAAACAAATCAACAGAAAAATAATTGAAATTATCAATTAAAAAATCAATGGCTGAACGTAATGTTAATTCAACACTCTTGAGCATGTACTCGGAGATTAGAGAATGCTACTTATTCAAACATTTACATTTCTGAAATATCTCCAGTTCCCAAGAGACTGCAGTGGTGGATTCTGACACATGAATTGCAGATGCCACGGTGATTAAATTCCATTCCTTTACAGTAAAATGGTAAAGTAACCAATAAAGTAACCTGTTGTTACTCTTGAAGAATTACGACTCTGGGTTCATTGAATAGCCAACTATGCCACCTCAATAGATCACATTAATTAGCAATGGTGGAAACTGGGCGCAGTCCAAGAATTATACTGAATCTTAGAATCGTAGAATGGTTACAGCACAGACAGAGGCCATTCAGCCTGAGATGTCTGTGCTGGCTCTCTGCAAGAGCAATTCACCTTGTCCCATTCTCGCGCCATTTCCCTGCAGCCCTGCAAATTATTTCTCTTCAAATAATTATCCAGTTCTCTTTTGAGTGTCTCGATTGAATCTGCCTCCACACTCTCAGGCAGTGCATTCCAGATCCTAACCACTTGCTGAGTAAAAAGGTTTTCTTCATGTCGCTATTGTTTCTTTGCCAATCAACTCCCATTGCCCCCCGCACCCCCCCATCCAGGGGGAGACAGTAGCATAGTAACAATGTCACTGGACTAGTAATCCAGAGGCCCAGACTAATCCCCAGGGACACGGGTTCAAATCCCACCATGGCAGCTGGTGGAATTTAAATACAATTAATTAAAAATCTGGAATTGAAAGCTAGTTGAGAGTTAGTGAAACTATCATGGATTGTTGTAAAAAAAAACACATCTGGTTCAATAAGATCCTTTAGGGAAGGAAATCTGCCATCCTTACTGGTCTGGCCTATGTGTGGCTCCAGACCCACAGCAATATCTTAACTGCCCTCTGAAATGGCCGAGCAAGCCACTCAGTTGTCAAGGGCAATTAGGGACGGGCAATAAATGCTGGCCTAACCAGTGATGCCTATATCCCATGAAAGAATAATAAAAACTTAAAGCAGTGTTCTCTGGTACTGGATCCTTCTGCTAATTTAGTTTAGTTTAGTTTAGAGATACGGCACTGAAACAGGCCCTTCGGCCCACCGAGTCTGTGCCGACCATCAACCACCCATTTATACTAATGCTACACTAATCCCATATTCCTACCAAACATCCCCACCTGTCCCTATATTTCCCTACCACCTACCTATACTAGGGGCAATTTATAATGGCCAATTTACCTATCAACCTGCAAGCCTTTGGCATGTGGGAGGAAACCGGAGCACCCGGAGGAAACCTACGCAAACACAGGGAGAACTTGCAAACTCCACACAGGCAGTACCCAGAATTGAACCCGAGTCACTGGAGCTGTGAGGCTGCGGTGCTAACCATTGCGCCACTGTGCTGCCCATTGGGAACAGTTTCTCTCTATCAACTCTGTCCAGACCCCTCATGATTTTGAACACCTCTATCAAATCTCCTCTCAACCTTCTCTTCTCCAAGGAGAACAGCCCCAGTTTCTCCAACCTATCCACATAACTGAAGTTCCTCATCCCTGGAACCATTTTTGTGAATCTTTTCTGCACCCTCTGTAATGCCTTAACATCCTTCCAAAAGTGTGGTGCCCAGAACTGGACACAATATTCTAGTTGAGGCCGAACCAGTGTTTTAAAAAGGTTTATCATAACTTCCTTGTTGTTGTACTCTATGCCCCTATTTATAAAGCCCAGTATCCCATATACTTTATTAACCGCTTTCTTAACCTGCCATGCAACCTTCAATGATTTGTGCGTATATACCCCCAGGTTACTCTGATCCTGCATCCCTTTAAAATTCTACCCTTTAGTTTATATTGCCTCCCCTCTTTCTTCCTACCAAAATGAACCACTTCACACTTCTCTGCATTAAATTTTGTCTGCCACCCGTCTGCCCATTCCACAAGCCTGTCTACATCCTCTTGAAGCTTATCACTATCCTCCTCTTTCTTTGCTTTCTTTGGGCCTCCTTATCTCAAGAGACAATGGATACGCGCCTGGAGGTGGTCAGTGGTTTGTGAAGCAGTGCCTGGAGTGGCTATAAAGGCCAATTCTAGAGTGACAGGCTCTTCCACAGGTGCTGCAGTGAAATTTGTTTGTCGGGGCTGTTGCACAGTTGGCTCTCCCCTTGCGCCTCTGTCTTTTTTCCTGCCAACTGCTAAGTCTCTTCAACTCGCCACATTTTAGCCCCGTCTTTATGGCTGTCCGCCAGCTCTGGCGAACGCTGGCAACTGACTCCCACGACTTGTGATCAATGTCACAGGATTTCATGTCACGTTTGCAGACGTCTTTAAAGCGGAGACATGGACGGCCGGTGGGTCTGATACCAGTGGCGAGCTCGCTGTACAATGTGTCTTTGGGGATCCTGCCATCTTCCATGCGGCTCATATGGCCAAGCCATCTCAAGCGCCGCTGACTCAGTAGTGTGTATAAGCTGGGGATGTTGGCCGCCTCGAGGACTTCTGTGTTGGAGATACGGTCCTGCCACCTGATGCCAAGTATTCTCCGGAGGCAGCGAAGATGGAATGAATTGAGACGTCGCTCTTGGCTGGCATACGTTGTCCAGGCCTCGCTGCCATAGAGCAAGGTACTGAGGACACAGGCCTGATACACTCGGACTTTTGTGTTCTCCTCACAGTTCACAATATTTCCAAGTTTTGTGGCATCCACAGATATTGAAATTTTGCCCTGTACACCCAAGTCTAGGTTATTAATATAGATTAAGAAAAGTAGTGGTCCCAACACCGACCTGGCGAACCCCACTATATACCCTCCAGTCCGAAAAACAAATGTTCACGACTACTCTCTGTTTCCTGTCACTCAGCCAATTTCATATCTATATTGTCCCTTTTATTCCATGGGCTCTAACTTTGCTGACAAATCTGTTATGTGACACTTCAGCAAATGCCTTTAGGGAGCCCATGAACACCACGTCAACTGCATTACCCTCATCAACCCTCACTGCTACCTTATCAAAAAACTCAAGCAAGTTAGTTGAACACAATTTGCTATTAACAAATTAGTGCTGACTTCCCTTAATTAATTGACATTTGTCCAAGTGACACAAGTTGTTACAGATGTCACAGAACTTAGCAGCAGGTTGAGGAAAGATGGACAAAGAGCTTGTGAGCATGTCTTAGGATGCTGTAATGCTTTGGGTTCCAGGGCTAGGCCAGTACAGTCCCCACCTCTTACAGCAAGCACTTTGGTGCTAACACATTTTGCCTGCTTTCAGCAGAAGATGGTAAAAGCATGAAGAGTGAGTAGCCATAAATAAAAACAAAAAAATGTTGGAAATTCTCAGCAGGTCTGGCAGCATCTGTGGAGAGAGAAGCAGAGTTAACGTTTCAGGTCAGTGACCTTTCATCAGAACTTGTTTTTATTTCAGATTTCCAACATCTGCAGTATTTTCCTTTTATTATATAAGAGTGAGTAGCCAGTTTGGCTTCCATGTGGTAGTCGTCTGCATCTGAAAGGAGAGCGACACAGAGCTTTGAAAGACGATTAAATCTTTCAACCCGAGTGAGTAAATACATGCAATCCCATCAGTCAGACATTATTTTACTATTTTCCTGATATAAACAATAGCACTGTAGTACTGAGGTACCCAACTCCATAGGTAAATAGTTAACAGTACAAACTGAGAAGCATTTAATAAACACTTCAATTTGCCTGAAATGAGTGGAGCTTTTAAAATGGTAGGTAGAGAGGATTAATTAAAGTAATCACACTTCAACAAGGTGCGAAGAGGTCACTGAATTGCTCGATATGTGTTGTAACCTAATTGATTTCAGTGGAAGTAACAAATGGCTAGCATCATTTGCCTGATGTAGACGGTTGCCTATAAGCAGGGACAATGTAAGTGGTGGGGAGTGTACCGACATGGAGCAATGCAGGACTGGCAATCCTGAGCTATGGTGCTAGCTTCTGTATTGTTTTCTACACCAGGGTGGTGGACTACGTTTTCTTTTCTTGGCATTTCTTAGCCGACAAAGATTTTGGGAATGTTGTACTCATCGGTTGCAGGCCCGCTGGTGGTTAGTCCTTGTTGAGTTGTAGTTGGGGTGGATTTCCTTTCTGCCTGCATATTGGTGCTTAAAGGTGGAGTACAGTTTGCGCTGACTGACCCCAGCCTTTAAGCCTGAAGCTCATCTGTGTGGCCCAGTGAACTGGATCGGCGGCAGTGAGGTCTCCAAGCTGTAGGTTTGGATTCAGAGTTTCCCTCTCCTAGGTGGGTTGCCGACCAAGGCTTGAAAGGACCCTCCTTCCCTTGCTATTTTATCCATAGCTGGTATACCAACAACCGTAGTCCACACAATATGGTGTGGCACGCCTGTGGTCCAGAACATGATGGCCACTTAAGCCGCTTGGAATCCTTCCGCTCTGGCCATTACCTTTATCAAGAAAGACATTCGCCCAGGTGGTGTCACATTCTTCATTTCTCCCCTCACTACATTTCACCTGTCAGTTGAGACGGTGTACCGGGGTGTGGCGCCTGGAGCCAGCAGTGAGAGCTGGGTGTAGATGAGGACCAGTGATTCCAGTCCATCCTACAAAATTGGATGCAGCTGACGGAAAACACAAGGGTACTATCTTGATCTGAACACCCCATACACTACACTACACTACACACACACCAACAGCTGAACACTGCAGAGGTTGTAACGTTGGGATAAAGCCAGGAGGCAGTGGGTGGAAGTGGATTTTTAATTAACATGGTCAGTGGCAAACTGGCTTCTGGCCAAAAAAGGCAAATTATACTAAAATTTTAGGGGCCAATACTCCCCTGCTGCTTGTGCAGCTTAAAAGTTAAACGTCGAAATCACAGGATGTAGCAGTAGTGACTTAATCATGTATTCTGCAAACAGTTCTAACCCTCAAAAATAAATGCTACAAATGCTAGAGGAAAGACTGACAAAAAAGGCCAGTTGAAATTTTAGGGGTTGATATGGCCTATTGGTTAGTCGCTGAATTTTAAGGGGTCTCTAGTTTCGAATCCCTTTATCAACAAAAACGTTGTACAGAGGAAATCACCGTGAGCAACTGACCTGCATGAGTGGGATAAATAAAAATTTAAGAACACTGCAAATGCAAAAAACATTTGAAACAGGAAAAAATGCTGAAAATGCAAAAAAGCTTAGCCAGTATCTATGGAGATCTGTGCCCGAGAGGCAACTCAATGCCACCTGGCAGATCTAATTCCAGAACAGCTGTAGTCAACAGGAATACTGTTAAAATTTAAAAGGGAGAAATGCAAAATAGTCATAGAGTCAGTTATGGCACAAAAGGAGGCCATTTGGCCTATTGAGTCCATGCCGGTTCCCTATGAAGCAATGCAGTCAGTCCCACTCCCCTGCTTGATCCCTGTGGTCCTGCGAGTTTATTTCCTTTAAGTGGCTATCCAATGTTCTTTCGAAGTCATTGGTTGTCTCTGTTTTCACTACCCTTGAGGGCAGCAAGTTCCAGGTCATTACCATCCGTTGCGTAAAAATGTTCTTCCCCATATTCCCCCTGCATTTCTTGCTCAAAACCTTCAATCTGTGCTCTGTAGTCCTTGTATGATTAGTTAATGGGAACAGTTTTTCTTACTTATCCAAGCCTGTCATAATCTTGTACATTTCTATTAAATCTCCTTTGTTCTCAGGAGAACAACACCAGCTTTTCCAACCTAACCTTGTAACTGAAATCCCCCATCCCTGGAACCATTTGGTAAATCTTCTCTGCACCATCTCAAGGGCCCTCAAATCCTTCCTAAAGTGTGGTGACCAGAACTAGATGCAATACTCCAACTGGGGCCTAACCAAAGCTTTATAAAGTGTTACGACCAGGTAAGGATTGTGTCTAGGGGTCTTCTGCTGTCTTTACCTGGTGTTATTGTAACAGGATTTTATTTTTAAACACATTGTGTTTTGAGCTCCCCTTTTGTGAATCCTTGTTCACAGCTTTCCAATTATAAGGCAAAGACACCAGATTTTCTCAGGTTTAAAGGAGGAGAAAAGTGAAATTTATTGAAACTTAAACTTAAACTCTCATACGGTTAACATCTACGGATATACAATGCACCCACACTAGCATGCACATGCGATACTCATATGCCAATAGGGACAGAAAACAGGGGAGAAAAGTATAGTAGAGAGGGGTTTGAGGCAATATCAGAAGAATTTCATGTTTACTGTGCTTCAAGTTCACTTGATTGTAGGTAGTCCTGCTGTTCATCGGGGCCCAGTGTTCTTCTTAAACCTTGTTCACATAGGAGACTTATCTCTCTTTGAGGTTCACGTGTTTTCGCAAGATTCAGATCCATGGGAAAGAGATGGAGGCAGGCAGGACTGAAGAAGAGGTTCTGTTCCAACCGGGAGCCCATGGCTTTTCTGAGTTCTTTCATTTGTTGGAAGTTCAAATTCTGTTTTTCCAATTTAAAACTCCCCTAGTTGGCCAGCAGGTAGTCACGTGAACGACTGGTTTGACCAGGTTTCTTCTGTGTATTGAGGCAGGGACTGGTCCCTTTGTTTCAACACTGCTAGTTGGTATGCAAATGTCTTTCCAGTCAGGGGCTTGCAATTTTAAGTTTTAATGTTCATGTGGTGAAATCGTGTGTGCCTCAGTTTTGGCAGGTGAGTGGGTGGGGGTGGGGGTGGGGGGGGTCGGTGGTTGCCTGACAAAAGATTCAGCATGATTTCCCAGCTTTTGTACTCAATGCCTCCAGTTATGAAGCCCAAGATCCTATATGCTTTACTAATCACTCTCTCAATTTGTCCTGACACCTTCAAAGATCAATGCACTTGCACCCCCAGGTCCCTATGTTCCTGCACACTCTTTAGAACTGTGCCATTAAGTACATATTGCCTCTCCCTATTCCTTCTGCCAAAATGCATCACCTCACACTTTTCGGTATTAAATTCCATCTGCCAACTGTCTGACCATTCTGCTAGCCTACCTATGTCCTGTTGCAGGCGGTTCATATTATCCTCACTGTTTGCCACACCTCCAAGTTTGGCGTCATCAGCAAATTTTGAGATTCTACTCTGTAATCCAAGATCTAAGTCATTTATATATAGCAGAAAAAGTAGTGGTCCTAGTATTGATCTTTGAGGAACACCACTGTCTACCATCCTCCAGTCTGAAAAGCAACTGACTCGCTGTTCTCTGTCCTTAAGCCAATTTTTTATCCAATTAGACACTGACCCTCTTATTCCTTGAGCCTCAATTTTGCTAACCAGTCTTTTATGTGGTAGCTTATCAAACATTTTATTAAAATCCATATAAACAATATTCACCACATTCCCTTCATCAACCTTCACTTTTACTTCATCAAAAAATTCAATTATATTAGTCAAGCTACTCAGATTCTAGATTTAGGTAAAGATGACTTCAATGGGATGAAAGTGAGACTGTTCATTGTAAACTGGGCTGTGAATGGATGAAACAACAGTAGATCAGAGGGAAGTGTTCAAAAAAGAATTTAATGTGATTGTTACAATCAGGTAAGAAAGGTGTCTAGGGGTCTTTTACTGTCTTCACCTGGTCTTATTGTAACAGGCTTTTGTTTTTTAACACACTGTGTTTTAAGCTCCCCCTTTGGTGAATCCTTGTTCACCATTTTCCAATTATAAGGCAAAGAAATGAGCACAACTAGGTTTTCTTAGGTTTAAAGTGTGAAATTTATTAAGACTTAAACTTTAATATGATTAACGCCTACGGATATACGATGTGTCCATGCTAGCATTCACACGCGATACACACATGCAAATTGGGACAGAAAAGAGAAGAAAATAGAGAGGATTGAGGCAATATCAGAAGAGTTTCTTGTTTACTGTGCTTCGAGCTCACTTTGTAGTCATTTTGTAAGTAGTCATTTTGTAAGTAATCTTGCTTTTCGTTGGGGCCCAGTATTCTTCTTAAACCTTGTTCACTGTAGGAGACTTTTTCTCTTGGGGTTCATGTGTCTTCAATGGGTCTTCAGTTCTGAGAGAAAGAGATGAGAGCAGACAGGAGAGAGATTTTCTCAGTCCAGGAGCAAAGAGCTTAATGAATTCTAATTCTCTGTGGCAAGTTCACATTCAAAAAACCAACAGCCAGTTGGTCATGTGACTAAACTGGTCTGACCACTTCTGTGTATTGGGGAAGCAAGTACTGGGTGCCTTGTTCCAACAACACTGTCTGCTAGCATGCAAAAAAAGTATTTTTGGTGTGGGGCCTGGCAATTCCTTGTGCTAGTCCCTCTTTTCTTCCCAGCACCAATTTTAATTTTTAATGTTCATGTGTGTTCATGCAAAATATCTGTCTCATTCTTGGCAGGTGGGGGTGGAGGGCTTGCCTGACACCTCCACACCCAGGGGAATGAAATGTGATTTGAAAAAAAAAGCGCATTTCATTATAAGGTTTCAGAGAAGTATAAGATACAGAAAGAAAACCCATGCATTTCTCTCATTCATTTCCATTCATTCATCAATCTTAAAGCTTATTCAAATTGTCTTTTCTGGGTGCCAATGCTGCTTTAATTTCCCCTTTTGGCATCCCAGTAGTCATGTGGTTCTTTGGGAAAGCTTTTCTTCAGTTTGCCCATTACCATGACTGCCTAGGGTTTTTGTTCCTGTTGAGGACATTTTTTTTCTCAGGAGAGTTAGTAGTGGGTGGGTCTAACCTGAACTCTCTGAGTCATTCAAAGTCTTTTGACTTCAGGGGATGCATGGTTCCCTTTGCCTCTGACTGTGGAACAGGATTCTTTGTTAATCTCCCCTTTGTTCTCTGGGACACTCCTACCTGCAGGTATTTGTGCAGACTTGACTGCACTCTCCTGTGGCACTTTGACTTGGTGAGGCATCAACCTCAGGGTTTCTCTGCCCCCAACAGGCCTTTCTTTGTCTCTGCCGGTTCCTGTAAATGCTGTTAGCAACTCTGGTGGGGCGGCTTCTAGAGTCTGCATTTACATAGGAGGATGTGGGGACTAATTTTTCATATTTTTCGGGGTTGGCTGACTGGACAGTAAGCGTTTTCATCTGGGATTCCTCCCGGACTTCCTGAAACCTGCCCTCTTGGTCAGATTTTCCCTTTCTCTTTCTAAACTTTTGCCAGCCGTGTGCCTGCATGTCCCCTTTTGTTCTCAGTGGGGGTCCCTTACAGTTCACCAGCCCTCTGCTGGAGGGTCCTCCTAACACTGGTACAGGACTTAGGGGTGCAGGTTTCACTGTAGGTTGGGGTTTCCCCGCAACCTAGCACATGTGGCAACTCCTGCCATACTCCACCACATCTTTGTGGCGTTTTGGCCAGTCAAACTGCTGTCTTCTGTGAGCTTTGGTCTTCTGTATACTGGCATGTACAGCCACTGTAGTCTCATGGGTCATTCTTAATATTTCTCCCTGGTACCTCTGTGGCACCACTAACTGGTAAACTACTGTCCACTCCTTGCCCTCAGGTCTGTGAGGAGAACTCCATTTCCTCATCAGTACCTCATTCTTTAAATAGTAGCAATCAGGGACTCCCTCTGCTTCACTTTCAGACTGGGCAGCCTGTGCTAACTCTTGCAATGCTGGGTCGACTCGTTGCGCCTCTATTAGGGAAAATCCATTGAATTCATTCCCTGGGTCTCCTAACTTTCCAAAGAAAGTCTCAGCAGACATCATGGTCATCTGCCTGCAATGCCAATCCGGTCTCCTCTGGGGGAGCTGGTTTAATCCACTACACATTCAAGGACTCTGCAGAGGACTGTCTCCTGCCACTGCCCTGTTTCTCTGACCTCCTGTGGTCTTTCTTTCACTACTGCGGGGCTACCACCTTCACCCCCACTGGATCATTACCTTGGAGCAGGTTAACCCCGTCCAGGCAAACTAGGGACAGTCCCTACGGTAACTGGTCCCAAAATTAGGTCGCACTCCAGGTGCACACAGTGTACAGGCATACACTGCCTCTAATACCATTCACCACCATTTTGCTGTTTACTGCACTCTCTGGGAGAAAGGCCTTTTACCAGTAAAAGGGATCTAGTGGTCCCTGTGTCCCTGAGAATCACTATGGGCTTGTTGGCCCCACTCAACAGGTATGGGTTACACAAAACCCTGATAACCTTCAGGAATCCTATTAACTTTTCCTGCACTGGCCGTAATAAACTTCCTGGGTTGCACTCTAATTACAGTTAAAGCCACAGCTTGTTCTGCTGTGCTGTGCATCAGGTCCCTGTCTTCACTGAGCGGGCGTGTCCTGATTAACCCTATAGGTTTCCCCTTTAGTTTCCAGCAGTCAGCTTTTAAATGGCCTGCTTTATTACAATGGAAGCACACAGGTCTCTGCCCAGAGCACCTTCTTTTTTGTGTGGAGGATGGCCCCCTGTGTCTTCTGTTTTCCTTTCTCTCCCAGGACTGCCTGGGCTCCTATCACCTTCCCACTCTTTGTCCTGTTCGGATTTGTGGGGGTGATTAGGAAAGGTTCTCCCCTGGGAAACCGACATAAATTAAAGCAAACTCATCGGCCAGAACGCCCGCTTGCCGGGCTCTCTGGACCCGCTACTCCTCTACATGGGTCTTTATGGAGAGTGGGAGAGAGTGTTTAAATTCCTCTAACAGAATTACTTCTCTGCCAGTCTGATAGCTGAGCTGGATTTTAAGAGCCCTCAGCCAGTGGTCAAAAGCCAGCTGCTTACTTCTTTCAAACTCCAGATAGGTATGATTAGCTTGCTTTTTGAGGGTTCTAAACTTCTGGCAATAGGGTTCGGGTACTAATTCATATGCCCCAAGGTTAACATTTATGGTCAGTTCATAATTTTATGAACTCTCATCTGGCAACAAGGAATAAACCTCATGGGTTTTTCTGGTTAGTTTACTTTGCAATAAGAGAGACCTGCCCATTTTAGTTGCCTTGCCAGTTTCTTAAAAGACATGTAAAATGCTTCCACATCTTCCTCATTGAACTTTGGAATTAATTTAGTGAGTTTTAGCAATTTTGTACCCAGCCCTGAATTCTGCTTCTCCATATTGACCATGCTTTCACTGGGGTTATTCTGTCGCCCTCTCGTTAATTCAGGCCACTTCAACTCTCTTTTTTCGCATTCTTTCTGGAATATTCTTTCTCTCTCCTGCCTTTCATTCTCTTCACGTTCCTTTTGGAAAGGTCTCTCTTTCTTTCTCTCTCTCTCTGTCTCTCTCTTTCCTCAAATTCAAGTTTCCTCTGTTCCAATAGTATTTTTGCTAGCAATACCCCGTCGGAGTCTGCTTCTAACTCTGTTTCTGCCTCTTCCGATTCAAGGGAAAAATGGTTGACCACTAGCCTTAGGAGTTCAGACTTCCTAGGTTTGCCACGTATAGTGATCCCACACTGCTCAGCCATTTTTCTCAGCTCCTCCATAGACAGTGCTTTTAATTTATTCCAAGTTACTTCACCCTGGCTTGGAGAGCTGCTAGCTTCAGTTACAGACATGTTATTAATCAAGCACACATAACCACAAGGAAACCTGTGTTGAAAACTTGCTCTTTTTAAAAAAATTGGTAACAATTTGGCTTCCCACTTCCAGTTTCTCTCGTTTGTCTGTGGGTAAAATCCCATATGCTCGCACCCAAATTTCTGTTACGACCAGGTGAGAAAGGTGTCTAGGGGACTTTTACTGTTTTTCACCTGGTCTTATTGTAACAGGGTTTTGTTTTTTAACATACTGTGTTTTGAGCTCCCCTTTTGGTGAATTCTTGTTCATCACTTTCCAATTATAAGGCAAAAAAATGACCACAACTCGGTTTTCTTAGGTTTAAAGAGTGAAATTTATTAAAACTCAATTTAAACTCTAATATGGTTAACGCCTACAGATATACGCCAGGCCCACCTAGCATGCACATGTGATACACACATGCAAATAGGGACAGAAAAGAGAAGAAAATAGAAAGGCTTGAGACAATATCAGAATAGTTTCTTGTTTACTGTGCTTCAAGCTCACTTTTTAGTCATTTTGTAAGTAGTCTTGCTTTTCGTTGGGGCCCAGTATTCTTCTTAAACCTTGTTCACTGTGGGAGACTTTTCTCTCTTGGGGTTCATGTGTCTTCAATGGGTCTTCAGTTCCGTGAGAAAGAGATGAGAGCAGAAAGGAGAGAGATTTTCTCAGTCCAGGAGCAAAGAGCTTTCTGAGTTCCAATTCTCTGTGGCAAGTTCAAATTCAAAAAACCAACAGCCAGTTGTTCATGGGACTAAACTGGTCTGACCACTTCTGTGTATTGGGGAAGCAAGTACTAGATGCCTTGTTCCAATACTGTCTGCTAGCATATAAAAAAGGTCTTTTTGGCATGGGGCCTGGCACTTCCTTGCACCAACTTTAAGTTTTAATGTTCATGTGGTGAAATATGTGCCCCATTCTTGCCAGGTGGGGGGCTTGCCTGACAGTGATGTCTTGTACCCCTAAGAAGCAAGAGCTCTACCTGCCAAAAAAGACAGCCATGGACAACTAAAGAGGTAAGGGACAACATAAAACTAAAAGAAAAAAATATACAAAATGCAAAAAATAGCACAGTTCCTGGCAAATGGGAAAGCTACAAAGAACAGCCAGTGGTGACAAAACAGATAGTAAGAGCTACAAAAGGGGAATATGAAAAGAAAATTGCAAGTAATATCAAAATTGACAAAAAATTTTCACAGTTATTTTAGAAAAAAAAAGGGTGGTCAGGAGCAATGAGGATCCTTGAAAACTGACAACAGTGTTGTCAAGAAAAATAAGGAAATGATGGGCATGCTGAATAATTACATTGCATCAGTACTTACTGCAGAGGAAAAATTCAGCATACCAGACATCTCAAAGAAACTAATATGGAATCAGGGACAGGACTCACCAAAATCAATGTAAACAATGAAGTAATGAAAAAATAATGGCACTAAAGAGTAACAAATTCCCAGGACCAGGTGGTTTCCAAAACAGGGTATTAAAGGAAGGTCAAAAACAGGGATGCTGTAACTATAATCTTCTAAAATTCTCTTAATTTGGGAACTGTTCCTTCAAATTGAAAATTTGCACATTTCACTTTGCTATTTAAGAAAGGTGGGAATTATAGATCAGTTAGTCTAACCTCTGTTGTTGGGAAATTCCTAGGGCTGGATTTTGTTCTCAGCCTGATGCCAGGTTCCGTGATGGCAGGGTGGGGGGGGGCCGGAGAGTCACAGCAGCAGCGGCCGCCACGGAACCCTATTGTGGCCTATTGAGAGTCAATTAAGGGCTCTTCCCGCTGTTGCTGGGATCTTACCAGCACCGGGGGTGCCTCTGCCGTGCAGGGAGGATGCCTTGGAAAATGAGGCACCCTCGCTGCTGGCTTGGGGGACAGTCTCTCCTTTGTGGGCAATTTGTGGCCCAGGAGTACCCCACCCCTCCCGGAATCCACTGTACCCCCCGGACTACCCCTTCCCTTGGACTTCACGCCCACCTCCCCCCACTCTCCTCGCCAGGGCCTTCCGGACTGGTCCTAGCGACCCCATCTCACCTACCTCAAGTCCGATGTTCCAACTCTGGGCCTGGGTCCGAGGCTTCGACAGAAATGGCAGTGACCACCGCTCACAGTGCCGCTGCTGATACTGTTGAGCTGCCGACCTTCTGATTGACCGGCAACTCTTAGAGGTGGGACCCCCCCTCCCTATTAAGTGTTTAATGGGACAGGGATCCCGCCTCTTTAAACTTTGACCCCAAAAGACTGGGGGATTGCTTTGAGGGTCAGAAAAGAAATACAGAGGCGGGGCTCCCCCCGTCTTTTCAGGTCGGTGCTGGGAGCCCTGGCTCCTGCATAAAATCCTGCACCTAGAATCTATAATTAAGGATAGGGTTACTGGAAAATTTTCACTGATCAGAGACAACCAGCATGGATTTGTAAAGGGTTGGCCTTATTTTCTATATTACTATATGAACTTCCCTTTTAAGAGACTGTTAGCTAAAGTTGAAATTCATGGAATTGAAGGCAAATTATTGACCTGGTTAGAAAAGCTGTAGATGCTCAGTCATTAAGTATATTAAGGACCAAGGTCAGTATATTTTGGGTACTAACGGATATGGGGTAGTACAGGAAGGAGTTGAGGGTGAAGATCAGCCATGATCTTGCCAATAATGAAGATGGCTTGAAGGGCCAAATGGCGTACTCCCACTCTTAATTCTTATGCTGTTATGAAATTGAGCGAAAGCAGCCAGAGCATTGGGATAATGGACCGGTATCTAATTGGCAGAATATGACCAGTGGTGTCCCACACAGATCTGTGTTGGGGCTTCAACTATTCACTGTAATTCATTAATGACTTAGATGAGGAGATAGAAAGCTACACATCCAAATTTGCCAATGACAGAAAATAGGCAGCAATGTAAGCAATGTAGATGGAAGCATAAAATTACAAAGACATACTGATAGATTAAGCAAATGGGCAAAACTGTAACAAATGGATTTCAAGGTAGGTAAATGTGAGGTCATCCATTTTGGACCTAAAACGGATAGAACAGGGTACTTTCTAAATGGTGAAACCATGGTGGTCCAGAGACTTGGGGGTCCAGGTACACAGATCATTAAAATGTCAAGAACAGGTACACAAGATAATCAAAAAGGCTAATGGAATGCTGGCCTTTATATCTAGAGGACTAGAATACAACGGGATAGAAGTTATGCTTTAGCTATACAAAGTCCTGTTCAGACCACACCTGGAGTATTGTGAGCAGTACTGGGCATCACACCTTAGGAAAGATATATCTGGAGTTCAAGATAATGCAACATATATTTGCCTGAATGATACCTCGACTCCAAAGGATAAATTATGAGGAGAGTTTACACAAACTCTCTGTTCCCTGGAATTTAGAAGGTTAAAGGGTGATTTGATCTAGGTTTTCAAGATATTACAGAGAACAGGTTTTGGGAAAAACTATTTCCACTAGTTAGGGATTCCAAGACTAGGGGAGCATAGTCAAAATGTTTGAGCGTGAAATTAGAAAATACTTCTTCATGAAAAGGGTAAAATAGGTTTAGAACTCTCTTCCGCAAACTGATCAATTGTTAATTGTAAATCTGAGATTGATAGATTTTAGTTATCCAAAGATATTAAGGGATATAAGTAAAGCTGGGTACATGGCGTTAGGTTGCTGATGAGCCATGATCTCACTGGATAGTGGAACAGGCTTGAGGGCGAAATGGCCTGCTCCTGTTCCCATGCTCCTATGTTCCTAGTGCGTGACACCAAGAGTAAACTGGCAATTACAACCTTTGAGATCTTGCTTTTTAAATTTCTTTCTTGGCTCCCGAAAATCTGGCTGCAGGTCCCGATTCCTTTTTCTACCTGTGTCATTGGTACCAATATGGGCCACAAGTTCTGGTTGTTCATCTCCTCCCTCAGAATGTTCTATAGCCACTCAGTGACATCTGTGACCTGGCACCAGGGAGGCAACATACCATTCTGGAGTCACGTTTTTTGTTCCTCTAGCTACTGAATCTCCGAATACTGTTGCTTTCCTGATCCTTCCACCCTGCTCCTGTACAGCTGAGTCACCCATAGTGCTATGGCCTTGGTTCTAGCTGTACTCCGCAGAGGAACCATTGTCCTCACCACTATTCAGTGCTGTGAAAGTTTGCTTTACTCAATCAATTCAAAAGATGAAGGGACACTATTATCATGAATATAGCATCCTGAGGATCAATATTTTTCAATTCCCCAAGGTATGATTCCTAAGTCATGTTTCATTTGGTCTGCACTTCAGCTCACTGACAACTTTGTTGCCCATATCCTATCCGCCACTAAGTCTCCTTATTTATCACTCTTCTCCTTGCTGACCTATATTGGCGGCACAGTGGCGCAGTGGTTAGCACCGCAGCCTCACAGCTCCAGGGACCCGGGTTCGATTCCGGGTACTGCCTGTGTGGAGTTTGCAAGTTCTCCCTGTGTCTGCGTGGGTTTTCTCCGGGTGCTCCGGTTTCCTCCCACAAGCCAAAAGACTTGCAGGTTGATAGGTAAATTGGCCATTATAAATTGTCACTAGTATAGGTAGGTGGTAGGGAAATATAGGGACAGGTGGGGATGTTTGGTAGGAATATGGGATTAGTGTAGGATTAGTATAAATGGGTGGTTGATGTTCAGCACAGACTCGGTGGGCCGAAGGGCCTGTTTCAGTGCTGTATCTCTAATCTAATCTAATCCTGGTTCCCCAACACCTCCAGCTTAAAATTCTCATCCTCTGTTTTAAAATCACTCATAGGGAGGGGTGAGACTATCTCTACAACATCCTACAGCCCTACAACTACTCCAGAACACTCCATTCTTCTGACTCTGGCCTCTTGTGCATTCCTCCCTCTCTTCAACCGCACTATTGTTAGATGTATCATCATTCATCTCGGCCCCAGGTTCTGGAATTCACTCCATGTTATGTGAAGTACAACCCCAAACCATGATTTTCTATCTGGTAATTCTCCCCAAAAGTGCAGAAATGCAAATCTCTCCTCATGATTTGGTGAGCGGCAGCCTCAGGTTGTGCTTGTGCCTTGATCTTTCACTCAGGGTATCAAATTTGGCTGACATGATTACAAAAGATGGCAACAGCAAGAGTGTCTTCAAAATGGGAAGTTATAAACAACTTTAACATAGTAAAATATCCTAACGTGCTTCTTAGGAGCATTAACAACAAAAAAAGTTCGAGTTTCTCTTTAAAATTGATTTTCTTTTTGCAGCTGAATAGTGATCACTCTTAAAAGGCAGTCCCAAAATGAAATTGCTAAGGATCATTTCCGTAATCCCACTCACCAGTGGGAAGCCAGATTCACAGGCAGCACATTGCAGGAAATCTGGGGCACACACTCTTTCCTGCTAGAAGGCTGGGTCAGAGATTTGTCCCATTTTTGCATATTATGAAACAGTGAGCTTGTATCTGAAAAGGTGGAATCCATATTTTGAGTGGTTAATCATTCTAGTCAGAATGGACTTTGAATGTATTACACACTGGTTTTTATTCATAAGCATGTAATAGTTTAGTAAAACTTGACAATCCATTTACAAACTTTTAAGTGCGATGTCATATCATTTATTGAAAGACCATTGCAATGCTCCAGGAGATAGGTACAATTTATACATTTTAACATCTATGCAAGCTGAACATAAGCAGCATTCTCAGAACAACCAGCATCTTTACATTGTGAGTGATCTTTTACTGCAGGAAAGTCTGTTCATCTCTGCTATATTATTTCATACCAACAAAGGTTGATTATTAATTGCTAACCTGCTGCATGGATATTATCACTATCACTAACTGAAACTTTTGCCTGGATTCCAACCTGTTCATACCCAGGTACCTATTTTTCTAAATCTTCCACAGCCTTCACCTAGATTCCAGCCTTTAGTTCACTCTGGTTTATCCACTATTCCATAGATAAGCCATCTTCTCCCCTTGATTAGGTACCAAACTGAAAGACAATACTAGATATGTATCATTCTACATACAAAGGCACAATAGATCAGTAAAGAAAGTGTACTATTTTCAGAAAAACACCTTTTTGTTATGCACAGCAAAAATGATGGCTATAATGATAACTAGTGGAAGAAAAGCTAGAGCCACTTATAGGAAGGCTAAACCAGTAGAAGATTTGCGCTTGTATAATGTATACATCGTAAAATATGTCAGAGTGATTCACGTGTAACAAACTCAGCAGCTGTGAACTTCTGATCTCAGCCTCATGACACATGGTAGTGAAGTAAACAGAAACTAGGTCCTTTCCGGTAGGGTCAAAATTGTCAAGATTCTATGTATCAGGAATTAATTGTAAGAAAATAAAAACTTTCATGTATATGAAGCCTTCACGACCTCAGGATATTCCAAAGTGCTTTACAGCTAATTAAGTACTTTTAAAGTTTAAGCACTGTTGTAATGTAAGAAATGCAGCAGACAATTTGTGCACAGCAAGGTCCCACAAACAGCAATGAGATAATGAACAGATAAGCTGAGTGATGTTGGTTGAAAGATAACTTTTGGCCAGGACACGGAGGAGAACTCCACCGCTCTTCTTCAAATAGTACCATGGGATATTTGCATCCAGCTGAGGTGCCAGACTGGTCCTTGGTTTAACGCCCCATCTGAATCCTGGCATCTCTTACAGTCAGCATTCCCTCACTACTGCACTGAAGTGTCACCAAGATTATGAGTACAAGTCTCTGGAGTGCGGCTCAAATCCATGACCTTCTGACTTTGAGGTGAGGGTGCTATCACTGAGCCACATTTGACACCTTAAGGAGTCGAGTTTATTTGCTCTGGAGCAGACTTGAAGGTGACCTAATCTTAGAATCATAAAGTCATAAGGGCACAAAGGAGGCCATTCATCCCATCGAGTCAATGCCAGCTGTCTGTAGAGCAATCCAGTCAGTCTCATTCACCTGCTCTAAACTCGCAGCCCCGCAAGTTTATTTCCCTCGAGTGCCTATCCAATTTTCTTTTAAAATCATTGTTCGTCTCAGTTTCCACAACCCTTGTAGGCAGTGAGGGTTATTGATGTTTTCAACATAACTGCCAAAATTTATTAGGGGACTTTTTTTTTTTTACTGAGTTCACAGATGCATATAACAGAGACATAAATAAAATAAGAATTTAAGTGTAAGAAAGTAAGTCCCTTTCAATCAAAAAAAAAGTTATTACCAAAGAAACCACTGAAGTGGGCAGTTCAAGAGATACTTAGAGCAACAATCACAAGTTGCATTTATATATTAACTTTAATGTAGAAAAACCATCTTAAAGCACTTCAGAGGTGTGAAGAAAAAAATGGATGCTGAGCCAAAGGATATTTGGAGAAGGAACTGAATTGGGAGGTACAGAGATTTAGGGAGGGAATTCCAGTGTAGGGAGCTTTTATAGCTGAAGGCATGGCCATCATTGATGGTGCAAAAGGATGGGGGATGCACAAGAGGTGAAGGCCAGAGGAATAAGAGCTCAAGTGGAGTTGTAGGGCTGGAAAACAATTACAGAGATAGGGAGGAGCAATGCCATGAACGCTTAAACACAAGGATGAGAGTTTTAAATTTAAGGTGCTGGGGGCCTGTGAGTCAATGTGGATGTGAAGACAGGGATGATGGGTGAGCAGGACATGGTGTGGGATAGGATACTGGCAGCAGAGTTTTGGATGAGCTTAAGTTTATGGAGGTCGGACGATGGGAGACAGGCCATGACAGCATTGAAGTAATTGAGTTTGGAAGTGACAGGAGGATTTCAGCAGCACATGGGCTAAACCAGGAACAGAGGCAAGCAATATTGCAGAGGTAGAGGTAAGCAGTCTTTATAATAGAGAATATTGGGTTGTAAGTTCAACTTAGGGTCAAATAGGACACTACCACACACTTGCCAATGTGCACAACAACACCGCTGACAAGAAACATAATGGGAACAGATTGCCTGCCTGCCCTTTCAGATGCAAAATGGAGGATGGCACCAGAAAGATCTGGAAAACCATGGAAGGAAAAACTTTTTAAACTGAGAGAAATGCTAATCAAAATTCTCCTGTGGCTAATTTTTTCCTTCTGTAAAATGGTGGCATAGTTTGAACACAAGGGACCTGATTTTTATAAGAAGTATTTTGCTTTCATATTACCATTTTAATTCTGTGCAAGTGGATGGGTTTTGAAAGAGCTAAAATCTCATCCGAAATGTCCACCATACAATTTCCTTTCCTTTTAAATCATAAATAAATCCCCTGTTAATTGCAGTGTTATGGGTTCACCCAATCAGAATTTGAATTGTTTGAAAAAAAAAAAATCTATAAATATAAAATTGATCATTAAAAGTGAGCATGAAGCTGTTGGATTGTCATAAAAACCCAACTGGTTCACTGCTGCCCTTTAAGGAAGAAAATCTGCTGTTCTTTGCCAGTCTGGTCTGTATTGAATACAGTCCCAGACCAACATATCTGACTCTTAACTGCCTTCCAAAGTGACCGAGCAAGCCACTTGGCTGACACACCTAGGGTTGGGCAATAAATGCTGGGTTTGCCAGTGGCACCCGCATCCTGAGATTGAAATAAAAAAAAAGTGGGATTCAATTAACACAATTATATTCTACACTCCAGCATATCTAGGCCAATGCCTATCTGGAGGAGGTGGCTCCATGCCTGTCTGAAAACAAAGTTTCATGATTAATCATATAGCCCTTCCATAGCTGGTTATGGCACATCTATGTGCACTAGTAGACTAACTTGTTCTATATTAACTTGCCAAGCCCTACATGGATATAAATGTATATTCCCTCAATTAGAAACACAATAGTTGCATCCAAACAGTGCCCTATAGCATCTACTGAATATCTCAAAACCTACTTGGCTACGATAGCAATTGTACAATTGAATCAAACAGTGCGATTGCTATTGGAGTTAAATAGGTGTTTGAGAAGGTAATGCTTCTGTTCATAAAAAGTAGAGATTACATTAGGCAGTTGCCTCCAATATGGAGCACTCTGTTTCTGTAATCTCCTTAAGCCTTGCAATACCAGATTTGACAGAGTATTTGACGATGAAAGCTTTCATGAGGTCATATCTGTAGTTTTTATTGATGAAGCTGTAGAGTATGGGATTGGCACAGCAGTGTACCAGGGATAGACACTGAGTGATGTGAAGAGAAGCATATATGAAATTTTCTAGCTGACAACTGAAAGGTATAAGGTTTAGGAACCACAAAAAATCAAGAAACAGAATCGAGTGATAGGGGAGCCAACAGATAAGGAAAATGATCACATAGAAAAATATTATCTTCCGGCTATTTTTTCTTTCCAAGTCGCTTGTGATTGGGATGGCTGAGGCCAGGAGGAAATAGAAAATTGCAATAATGGGGAATGGGATAACAAACCCTATGATGATGCAGATCATTTCCATCCCAGCCATCCATTCTCTGAAGCTTTCCTCAGGATAAGCCAAATGGCAGATAGGTTCATTCTGGTAACTGAAAGTCACTTTCAAGAAAAAGAAATCTGGAAGTGATATGAGAAAGGCAAAAATCCAAACAAACATGCAGATGACCTTACGGATCAACTCTTTCTTATGATCAATGGAATCTCGGAACCACACCATTGATATATACCTGTCCACACTCATGCACGTTAAGAAGAAGATGCTCCCAAAAAGGTTGACACTGAAGATGAGGTGAGTAAATTTGCACATAAACTCTCCAAAAGGCCAGGTACCATGTTGAATGAGTACCGTGATCCAGATAGGGAGAGTGACCACCACACACAAGTCTGCAATGGCCAGGTTCAGGATGTAGAAGTGGGTTTCATATCTTGATCTTTTTGCCTTCACGTTCATATAGACCACCACAACGTTGGCCACCAAACCAATAACAAAAATTAGGACATAAAAGAAAGATATGGTATGCAGGATCGCATTCTTAGTGACGCTGTGCAGACAATGAAAAATCTCCCAGGTCAAACAGTCAGAGCCATTTACACAATTGATCCAGGTCTGATTCATTAAGGTAATGTTCTGCTCATCCCAGTAATCCCAGAAGGTGAGTAAGTCAGCGGTTGCCATAGCGATCAGATTTCAGAGAGTGTGCTGTAAAAATAAAAAGGAAAATCTAAAGATTTCATCTTTTATTCACTGAAATAATTTTTATCTACTTAGCTGAATTAACTGCATTCCTCACATAAAACTTCATATTCCCTTCAACGAGGAAAAACTAACAAAGCAGGGGCCTGTGTAGGGGATAATCATGAAATCAACCACAGAGAATTTGATAAGTGTGGCAAAATAGGGAAACAATTAAACTATTATCTCACCGGAAATACAACTAACTGGAAGTATACTGAAGTGATTTAAATACAGTTTAATCAGTTTGTAACCTCTGATAAAAATCTGAAAGATAAAGATAGCACTAGGTTCACTACATTCTACACAACAGCTGGGGAAACCAGACACTTTCATCAAACCCTGCCTCGGACATGACCAAAACTCTTTACTGAAGTATTTTGGTCAATATTCTTAAGGCTGATATTTTTACTTAAAAAAGAAATTCTCTGAATTTCTGCTGTTTTTTTTTAAACTTCAACCTGAGGATGCGGGTGCCACTGGCAAGTTCAGCATTTATTGCCCATCCCTAATGGTGTTACCCAAGTGGCTTGCTAGGCCACTTTGGAAGGCAGTTAAGAGTCAGATATGTTGGTCTGGGACTGTATTGACAGACAGACCAGACTGGCAAAGAACAGCAGGTTTCCTTCCTGAAAGGGCAGCAGTGAACCAGTTGGGTTTTTATGACAATCCAACAGCTCACTTTTACTGATGATCAACTTTATATTTACAGAAATGTTTTTTTCAAACTGAATTCAAATTCTAAGTGCCATGGTGGGATTTGAACTCACAGGGCTGGATTTTATGGCCCCGCCCACCCCGTGGCAGGGTCGGAGACAGTGGTGGGGGGGGGGGGTGAGGCACGGAGAATAGTGATGGGCGAGGGAGAGAGGTTGAGGGCCCGTAGCTTAACAATCTTACAGGGGGCAAGATAGACTGACGATGGCCTTCCTGCCCAGAGGCCATTTGAGGCCCTTAAGTGGTCTATTAACAGCCATTTATGGGCCTATTCCCACTGCAGCTGGGATCTTTAACAGCTGTGGGTGGCGGGGGCATGCCTTGTAAGATGAGACGAAATCCCAGATTCTGAGGGCTTGTTTGGGAGGGGGGGGGGGGGTTAAAAGAGAGGGTGGGGTGCGGTAGTGGGGTCCCTCTTCCAGGAACCACTTTACCCCTCGGGACCCCCTTCCCCCTGGACTGCACCACCACCAACCCCCAGCCCACTGGCACCTTCTGGACTGGCCCCGGTGACCCTGCCTAACTTACCCTGAGGTCTGGGGTTCCAGCGCTGGGTCTGTGTCTAAGGCCTCTGCAATACCAACAGTGCCACCACTCCCAGTGGCTCTGCTGATATTGCTGAACTGCCGGCCCAGTGATTGGCTGGCAGCTCTTGGAGGCGGAATCCCCATCTTTAAAAAGGGACTGCATCCAATCCATTATATCCATCATCCATTTTCTCCTGTTTTCCTCTCCTATATTTTTCATCGATCTTTGTGACCGAAATATTGTATCTCTTTTTGACATTATGCACTAAATTCGTCTTTTCTCCAGCCATTTCCAGCACTTCCTCATTAGTTATTCTGTTTACATAGGATATGTGGAACATCCTCCTATATGCTCACATCTTGATTGCATTCATTTGTATCGGACGATGAACAGCCAAACCTTAAAAAGGGCCACTGGAGTACAAAAAACTCAATTTTTTGGTGTGGGCCACAAACAAACAAACATTCTCTGACCAGCTGCCTGCCTGTCCAATGCATTGCCCAGGGTCACCTGCACACCCCTCAGGCTTCGAGGATCAGCTGACTAAACATGGGAGTCCTCCCACCTTTGCACAACTTGCAAACTGCTGCAGGGAATTGCAGGCACCCACAGCTTGCTGACAGCATGTAACTGAAGCCTGGGTATCAGAATGGATACTCTGGCAACACTGGCTATGTGTTGGGCATGCTCTGCCCACTGCCCACCTATTCTCCATCTGAAGTTAAAATCGGCTCTCTTGTAGGTCTTAAAGACAATGAGATACTTACTAGGGTATATCCAACACAGAACATGTGTTTACTAAGCAATAATAACTGTTGCACCAGTACCTGTGAACATGACAATATAGTATTGAGCAGTGTGCTGTAAGGAGGGGTTGCTACAAACCCAGTTAGTGTTAACATCTGATGGATGAAAGCCATGTATTTAAATTGTGCCTTAACACCTCCCTCAGAAGTACGTGAAAGCACTTCACATGCAATTACTTACTTCAAAAATCAGTGATTCTATGTTAGGTAGGTAACAGAGCAGACATTCCTTGTATGGTGAGAGGCCACAAACAGCAATGAGACAAATAGGTTAGTTATTCTGTTGTGGTATAGGTTGAAGGAGAAATGTCAATCAGCAACCAAGATTCGTGCCATTGGATTTTTTTTTTAAACATTCATTTGAACCATTGGAGCAGAAATGTAGGACCACACTTTAACTTCTCATTCAATGGAAGTACATGCAACAATTCAGAACTCCCTAGGTCCTGCATTGGAGTATCAACCAGGTGCTCAAGTCTTGGAATGGAACACAAACCCACAAACATCTGACATATTTGGAGGAGAAACAACGAGACCAAAGAGAAACCAGGAAAAATTGCAAGAAATAAGAGAGAGTATAACAGACTGGGAAATCCAGCAACTAAATTGACAATGGACCATCATAACAGATGTAAATAAAAATGCAACTTACCTGTTTATTGCGCTCTGGAGAGGAGATAAATATGTACGGGTCACAGTGAACACTAAACACCATTGCCCAATCACATAATTTTGTAAGACTCAGAATGGTGAGGACAGGAGATCTCTTAAGGTGGCAAATCCATTGGGTAAAACATGTTGGTAATCATTTTTAAAATCTGGGATTTTATCAAGAATTTTTTTTTAAAAAAACAAGCATGCGTTGAAATGAGAGGGTGAGGGCATTTTATATGGTATATGATATATTTGAGAATTTCAATATGAAGTTTCTGTTATGAACAGATGTACAATATGAGGGTACATTTTTAAGTGCATTAGTGCTTCTGGTATGCATATTGGAAATTCGGGTACAGGCTGGAATTGCAGGGGTATGATTCTCCTTTCATTAAAAGCAATGGATAGAAAATTGTCTGTCTGTGAATTGGGCATGATCTCAAATTCCTCATATGGTGTGGGTATGCAAAGTTTTGTACTAGGAGTGTTAAACAAGTGTGAAAAAGGTAATCCATAGTTTCTGTCATAGTGGTTGAGCTGCAAACATGCTTGATCTCAACATTTCAGCATTCCTGGAATATCAAAGTGCCTGACAGAAGAGTTACTCTACTTTATAGCAAAGACAAAAACTGGGAGGGGGGGGGGGGGGCATGAATATAAAATCGTTACTCATAGATACAATAAAGAATTCCAGAGAAATTTCTTTACCCAAAGTGTGATTAAAATGTGGAACTTCCTTTGAATAACTTGAAGATAGACAAGTCTCCCGGGCCTGACGGGGTATATCCAAGGATGTTATGGGAAGCAAGGGATGAAATTGCAGAGCCGCTGGCAATGATCTTTTCATCTTCTCTGCTGACGGGGGTGGTACCAGGTGATTGGAGGGTGGCAAATGTTGTGCCCCTGTTCAAGAAAGGGAATAGGAACAACCCTGGGAATTACAGGCCAGTTAGTCTTACTTCGGTGGTAGGCAAGTTGATGGAAAAGGTGCTGAGGGATAGGATTTCTGAGCATCTGGAAAGACACTGCTTGATTCGGGACAGTCAGCACGGTTTTGTGAGGGGTAGGTCTTGCCTCACAAGCCTGATTGAATTCTTTGAGCAGGTGACCAAGCAAGTGGATGAGGGTAAACCAGTGGATGTGGTGTACATGGATTTTAGTAAGGCATTTGATAAGGTCCCCCATGGTAGACTTATGGAGAAAGTCAGGAGGCATGGGATAGTGGGGAATGTGGCCAATTGGATTAAGAATTGGCTAACTGATAGAAGGCAGAGAGTGGTCTTAGATGGTAAATACTCAGCCTGGAGCCCAGTTACCAGTGGCGTGCCACAGGGATCAGTTCTGGGTCCTCTCCTGTTTGTGATTTTTATTAACGACTTGGATGAGGAAGTCGAAGGGTGGGTCAGTAAATTTGCAGATGATACAAAGGTTGGTGGAGTTGTGGATACCGAGGAGGGCTATTGTCGTCTGCAAAGGGACTTGGATAGGTTGCAGTGCTGGGCTGAAAAGTGGCAGATGGAGTTTAACCCTGAAAAGTGTGAGGTCGTCCATTTTGGAAGGACAAACATGAATGCAAAATACTGGGTTAACGGTAGGGTTCTTGGGCATGTGGAGGAGCAGAGAGACCTTGGGGTCTATGTGCATAGATCATTGAAAGTTGCAACTCAAGTGGATAGGGCTGTGAAGAAGGCATATGGGGTGTTAGCGTTCATTAGCAGAGGGATTGAATTTAAGAGCCGTGAGGTGATGATGCAGCTGTACAGGACCTTGGTAAGGCCTCATTTGGAGTACTGTGTGCAGTTCTGGTCGCCTCATTTTAGGAAGGATGTGGAAGCCTTGGAGAGGGTGCAGAGGAGATTTACCAGGATGTTGCCTGGAATGGAGAATAAGTCTTACGAGGAAAGGCTGAACATTCTAGGCCTCTTCTCATTAGAACGGAGAAGGATGAGGGGTGACATGATAGAGGTTTATAAGATGATCAGGGGAATAGATAGGGTAGACAGTCAGAAACTTTTTCCCCGGGTGGAGCAAAGCGTTACAAGGGGTCATAAATTTAAGGTGAAGGGTGGGAGATATAAGGGGGATGTCAGGGGAAGGTTCTTTACCCAGAGAGTGGTCGAGGCATGGAATGCCTTGCCCGGGGAAGTTGTTGAGTCAGAAACTTTAGGGACTTTCAAAAGGCTTTTGGATAGGTATATGGATAAAGGAGAATGATGGGGTATAGATTAAATTGTCCTTGACAGAGGACAAAGGATCGGCACAACATTGTGGGCCGAAGGGCCTGTTCTGTGCTGTATGTTCTATGTTCTATGTTCCTACCACAAGGATGATTATAGATGCATTTAAGGGGAAGCTAGATAAACGCATGAGGGAGAAAGGAATAGAAGGATATGTTGATAGGGTTAAATTAAGAGGGGTGTGAGAAGGCTTACGTGGGGCATAAACACCAGCTTGGATCCGTTGGGCTGAATTGCTTGTGTCATGCCCAGTAAAGGTATATTCTATTCACAAATTTAAACATGGACTGTATTCAGCATAAAATCTTCTGGAGCTGAATTTTCTTCTTCAAATGAACCACAATGGACATTAAAATGCTACACAAGATGGTTGCTGAGGGGGAGCTGCAATTGCGTCCCAGACTCAGAAGTAATTCGAGCCTCCGGAAAGTTCCTACTTGAATGACCGCGGGTGGGCTGCCTTCCTTTAATGGACATACCAAAATGAAACCATTTGTGGAATTCACACCTCCTTTCGTTTGTGGTCTGACCCAAAACTCAATAACTATGGACACCTAGACTCACTGTTCTGAGCTCGAAACTTAACGAGAGCTGCAAGAAACCAGTTAAACCAGGTGCAAATGGCCATCATCCATTGTATAGCAATGGCTTTGAACTTCAAATCATTCTGGGTGGACAATGAAAGTATTGATCAGGTGGTCACCCGACTGAAACTAATCACAAATATTGAATCTGATCACTCCAAGCACCAGAGAGAGACTGGGCAGTCTGAAAAACAACAGCTGCAGAGACAGCAGAAAAGGCAAAACACCTATGCCTTAAAACTGGAGACTACTGCATCTTAAGGTCTCCAAGCTGGTTCCTTTTCAAATCCATCAGTACAGAAAATGGACCTCCTAGTAATCAGACTACAAGCAACTAACTTTGTGACCTGCTGAAAATCCACCCCTACGAGACAATCCTGCAAAGACTTCAATATATGACTCCGGCTACCGAATCCACCCAACTACATTTGCAACACATGCCTTTTCTCCAAGACAAGCCAAATCACGTGACTTACAAACTATTCCTTTGTTTGTACTTTGTAGAAGTGCACTATCCTTATTTATGTCTTTCTTCCTTGAGTGAGTGAGTGTGTGTGTATAATGAGTGAGTGACGTGGTGTTAGACATTTAGGATAATTGTATGAATGAAAATTATCCTCTATTTCAACCCAGGAAAACCATGCAACTGGCTAGTCAAATTGTCCATAGACTCAGGGGTTAAGAAACAATCTTCCTTGTCAAAAAAACCCACTGATTACGGGCAGTAAAAGGAAGGGAACTGGGGTTTTGGTTCTGAATCAATTATGTCCCGAACACTCGTTTCTATGGTTGTAATGCAATGTCATAAGACTGAAATAATGTCCCCAGTGGCTCCGCTAGTAAACTCACTGCCCATAGAGACTATGAAGTTCCCAAGTTCCTCATAGCTTAATTTCATCAGTAGGAATGCTTCAAGTGGCCCTGGAAGGCATTAAAAAAAAAAGCCATGATCCCTGCTCCTCCTCAAAATTCAATGATTCCTGCTGGAAAACGTGAACAGGCAGCTCGGAGATTTAGAACAGTTCCTGCATTGCCCATTTTCCTGGGCTGTGGGCCCTGCCCATGATTCAAGCCCCCATCATGAACGAACATTTAAGGGAGGAACCAAGAGTTCAGGCATGAGCTACAGGTTTCGCCCAGCGTGTCAGCAATTTCCGAACAAAACGGAGGAGGGGGCGAGGAGTATATAAAAGAGACGACGCAACAGCTGCTTTTAAATATCTGAGTCAGAAAAACAAATTAATATTGGCGTTTTAAGACAGGTACGAGTTTCGATTAGCATTTTAAATCCAAATCTTAATTCACAAGACATTGACAAGCTAAATCATTGCATCAATGTTCAATTTTAACCCGCTTTATTAACTACTTAAGTATAATTAAAGGCCCAGAGCAATATCTTTCTGAAAGTGGCACTGGTGGCAGGGAGCCTTACCTGAAACCAGTGCATGTGGGAAAATAGCGCCTGCTTTTTAAACTGCGGAGACCTGCTCCAGTTGAATTGCTTGCTAACGCTCAACTGCCAACATTGGTACACGTAGAATGGTCATTTTATCAAGCCACCTATGAAACCAAAATGAGTCACAGAGATGAGAAATCATAAGCTTTCGCTTTTACCCAGCCATTAGTTAACATGCAGTTCCAACACATAGTGATTTCTGAAACGCACTGAACAGAAACATGCTGCAAATAGTCCGAGTGCTGGGAGCAATCAGGAACTCAATCCTCTCAAAGTAGCTCCAGTTGGTAATCGCAGTCATCTAATTCTGCCTGCCCAGTCAGTTCTGTTTAACTTACTTTCGGCAAACAGTGCAGCGGTTCCACGTCTGAGTGTTTGCAATGATTTAAAATAGAGAATATTATGACTATTACTGAGAATAAGCAACGTGTTAAGAGCGTAATTTGTATCATACAGAAAAAGTAAAAACTACACATTACCTGCAATCCGTCTCTTTCGTTCCTATGGAGCTGTGTTACTGAAAATTCCTCGATCTGTGTCGCACAGATTTATTGTGTTCGAGGAAAACGCCTCCAAATGGAACTCTGAGGGCAGACGGGCTCACAGTCAAATTAATGGGCAGTTCCTTTTGCAGCAATTTGTGGATCATGTTATGATGTTGCAGGCATCCAGGAGTTATCAGTGTTTTTGCAGTATCTAGAGTTGCCAGTATTGTGGAACCAATAACCCCTGAAAATGTGCTTATCTGCTCATTTTTTGGGGCTTTTTTAAAAGCAAAACTGAACAGTTAAAGATGAGCTCCATTAATTATGTTTCTTTGTAAAATACAGTAATAAATATAAAACATTCTTGTAAAACTGCAAGTTCAATTAACATCTTTTCCTCATTATTATCTAGAGGCACACTTGCATAAAAACAGAAATGGAATTCCATTGGGATTGTACAATTGAAAGAATTATTGGGCTGGGTTTTACTGGCCCATTGGAGATGGGCTGGGAGGTAGATTTTTGGTCAGCATCCTTCCATCTACAAAAGATGACGGACACGCAGCAAACAATCCATTTAGGTGGCGTGTCTTCCCTTGGTGCACCTGTGTTGATGTGAAGGCCAATCTTTGAGAGGCAGATTCTGCCATAAGTGCCACACGTGAAGGTGCCGAGTGACACTATGAATTGTTTTTGGCATTGGCGCCTGTTGCCAAGTTGCTGTCGCCACTGGTCATCATGGTAGTGCACACCAGTCCACAGGTTATGTCGCCATTTTCCTCTTTCGCAAGCTAGTGACTCACAGGTGCGATCGTCAACATTTAGGGCCTTCACAGCATGCTTGCAAGCGTCCTTGAAGCGGAGCTTTAGGCGCCCCACTGGTCGTCTGGCCCCGGCTACCTCACCATACCGAAGGTCCTTGGGTATGTGACCGTCTTCCATCCTGCGGACGTGTCTGATCCACCAGAGCTGCCTCTGTTTGATTAATGCCAACACACTTGGGAGCTCTGCCCTTGAGAGGACTGCTGCGTATGTGATTTTGTCCTGCCAGGATATACCCATAATGCACTGCAGACAGCAAAGATGGAAATTATTGAGCTTCTTTTTCTGGATGCTGTTAGGCGCCCTTGTTTCACAGCCATACAGCAAGGTGCTGAGAACACAGGTTTTATAAACCATCAGCTTGGTTCTAAGGGTCAGCTTGATGTTATTCCATGTGCGTTTTGTGAGTCAGCCAAAGGTAGAAGCTGTTTTCCCTATGTGTGTATTGGGCTCTGCTCAAGGGACAGATTGTCTGTCACTGTGGGCCCAAGGTAGCAGAATTTGCCAACCACCACTCCCAGTGGGGTGTTATTTAGTGTGATCAGGGGTGTAGATGCAACATCTTGAGCCATGATCATGGTTTTCTTGACATTTATAGTCAAGGAGAGCAAGTTACATGCATGGGAGAGACAGACCATGAATCGGTAGGAAGAGCTGTAAAATTGAAGTGGAAGGCATTGGGAGGGAAGTCCACAGTCTTCACGTTGCAACCGAATATCACAAAAGGCAGCCGGGACGGCAAGAGGAGGATGCGCTGGAGCGAGATCGGAAGGTAATTAAGCTTTTAAACAGGCAATTAACAGTGATTTTACCAGATTTTTCTAAGTTTCCAGCAGATGCACGGGAACAATAGCACTTCAGCGCCTCCCAGCTATATCAAGGTGGAGGCTTAGCAGGATGTCAGTGTTGGCTGCAGTCGGCAGCCATTGTGAGTGGTATTGTGGCTTGGCTGGCAGGGCGGAGCTGGTTGGACAATGGAATTAGTAATCAGGAGCAGGGGTAAACTTGCCCAGCACCGCGGGGACATTCCGCTTGACTGCCCTCTCAGACTTGGCACCTGTATGTACGGTGCAAGCGGGGGTGGTTGGTCCTGAGATCTGATTATAGCTATTTGCTATGAGCCTCATTCACTCAGGCTTCAAGACCTCCAGTGAGGAGGAGTATCAGAGAGGGAGAGAGCTGCAGCCAGAGGCAGCGAGGCAGCAGCAACCAAAGGAGCACCAGGATCAGGAGCCTGGGATAGGCAATGGGGAGAAGGAGGGGACAGAGGGGCATGCAACCAGCCTCTTGCACACAAATGAAAATACCCCCGAAGACTGTGCCTCCCCAGGGAGGTGGTCACCGAGCTGTGTGCCATGATGGCAAATGAGCTGAGCCCTATGGGGAGGGGCAGGCCCCCAATGCCTGTGGTGTTGAAGGTCACCATGGTGCTGAATTTCTACGCCATTAAGATCATTCCAGGAATCTTCTGGGGATCTCTGTGGAATCTCTCTGTCTGCGGCTCATTGCTGTATTCAGATGGTCACCTTTGCCATGTTCAAGAGGGCCAACCAGTGCATGTGCTTCCACACCGATCCGGAGAGTCAGGCTGAGAGGACTATAGGATTCGGGACCATCACTGGATTCCCCCAGATGCAGGGTGTCATCGACTGCATACATGTGGCCATCAGGCTCCCACTGACCAGGCAGCAGCTTTCATCAACAGGAAGTACTTCCACTTGCTCAATGTACAACTGGTCTGTGACCACCACAAATGGATCCTTTAGGTCTGTGCAAGCTGTCATGACCCTTACGTGCTAAGCCAATCCCAGATGCCCAACATTTTGAGGTCCCACGCATGCCTTCAAGGATGGATATTGAGCGACAAGGGCTAGCCACCGAAGAATTGGCCATTGATGCCTGCGAGGAAACCACACACAGATGCAGAGGAGAGGTATAAACTTGGACAACTCGAGCAGGCTAAAGGACTTCTGAAGGTGATGTTCCAATGCCTGCATAGATCTGGTGTAGCCCTTCAATATACCCCAGCAAGGGTCTCACATTTCGTGGTGGTGTGCTGTGCTCTGCACAACCTGGTGCCACAGAGGGGAGAAGCTTTGAACAATGAAGACATTTTGGAGCGAGATGCCTTCTCCAACAATGTGAAAGAGAGGGGGATGGTGACCAGGCACAACAGGATGAAGACCCCGAGGGACAGCAAGTAAGGCACAATGACAGATGCACAACAGAGGCTCACGCCGCACGAATACAGACACATTTCACATGAGCGTTACTTTCTCACACAATCAATCCAATAAATCTCCCACCTTCTGCAGACCTGTTGTAATGTCCTTCATTGCCCTTACCATTTTCCTGCAGCCGTCACCACATGAAGCAGCAGCACGGGAAATGCTGTAACCTTACTCAGTGTGCTCCTTCTCATCATATCCTTTGCGGGAGCCAGTGAACTGTTAATGGCCCAGTAGATTTTAAAGAAGTAAAGGATTCTATCAGTGGTGCACAGTATCACAATTCATTTCAGACAAGAATACATCAAGATCTAACCCCATGCAATGCAAGTACAGCTAGGTGGACTTTTTCACGCAATTCAGGTGCTTGGATGTGGCGCTGCCTTTGCACGGTCCGCTGAGGTGGAGGCAGCCTGCCAACCTTTCTGCTGTGTGGCTTTCGATGAACATGGTGGTCGTCCTGTAGCAGCTTGTGGTCTGAAGGACCATAGCATATGGAGGGTCTCCTCCAGAGATGCAGGAGTCTCCTCTGCCTTCGCAGCTTCATGAGTAGCTGGTATCACCATCAGCAGGATTGAGGAGCTCTGTCCATACCAGGAGCACCCTGAGAGAAGCCCCTCTGCTGCTACAGACATCTTCTCTGCCACCAATTCAGGGTACATTTGGCCTTCCCTGCTCACCTGAGGAGTCCGAGGTCCAGTTGATGGCTCCAGGAATCTCGGCCCCTCTTAGTCATTGCTCCACAGAGGTCATGGAGGTGGCAATGGCTTGCAGGCCCGTGTGCATCTCAGGCATCCGCTGGGTAGTTTTCTGGATATGGCTCTCCATGAGGGTCGCCAATCTCTCGATGGACAAAGCCATGCGCATACATGCCAGTGTCATGGCAGCACTCATAGCCTGGATGGACTCCACCATCATCTGCGCATGGGTGCACAAGGCCTCTGGAAGATCTGCCAGGTGTTCCCGTGCCTCACACTGCAGCTCCAGCATCTGTCACCATGTTGTTGACTCCAGAGGCATGTCATCAGGCTGCAGCTAAGCATCGCCATGCTCACCCACAGTCTTCCGAATGTGAGTGACTTCGGCTGTCACTGCCTCCGTCAGTTGCTTGGGTACGTCTCTGCTGTGCTCATCGGATTGTGACCCTGTTATTAACCATGTACGACTACCCACTGACATGTGAGTATCTACACTGGTGGAGAGTGTGGGAGGATGATTTAATGGAGCAACCTCTGTGGTGTCCTCCTGCTCTTCAGAGGTGGAGGGCAGTTGCTCAGGCTTGGTGGCTGGACGCTTTTGTCCATGACCTGCAAGTGAAATAAGACTAATGAGAGGGCTATAAGCTTTATCCCACATCCTTCTAACTACTCATCCTCTGGAACTCTACATGTGCTCTCCAGAGCATCTCCTGCACCCATCCATTAGGCCACTTACTCTCTCGGGGCTCTACACCTGTATCACCATCCACAATAGCCCGACCTGCCTCCATTCCAACCAGCTCCAGCACTTCTTCATCCATGGGATTCAGGATGGCCATGTAGGACACGCCATCTCTGGGCGTTCCTGACATTTCCTGAGCGTTATGAGCTTTCTGCTCCTGCAAGTTCATAAGTTCCCATTGCTGGTCATCCATCAAAGAAAGACACGACTCCCTATGTTGGTGGCAGCCTACATGTCCAACACAGTGCTACAGGTAAACTTCCTGCATGCAGCCAATCAGCATTGGCTGTGCTGGAGTCACCTCTGCCTGAATGGTGTCCTGCACAGAGAGACTTATATGCATCCCACAGCCAATGCTGATGCCTGGGCATATCCACTAACTGGATGGGCACCCCATTCTCCTATCTCTGATTCATCTTCAGTCACATTTAAGCATGCCAGCTTCATGTTAAGCACTGCACTCACCTTGCCAGAACACATCAGCTCATTAGCCCTTTTCCAGCAATGTGGCCAGGCACGAGGGACAACCCCATGGTTGATGATCACCTCTACAACCGCCATTCAGGCCTGCTTGGTCTGCTGCGCTGGTCTTCTGCCATCCTGGGAAAACAGGACTTCCCTCTGCACTCTTACAGCCTGGAGGAGTACCTTGAGGGTGGCATCGGTCAATCTTGGGCAACTCTTGATCGAGCTTCGGCTGTTCCTTCAATTTGCATTCCTGCCAGGTTTCTCTCACCACTCCCTCCGGGGCTGCTGCGTTAGCCTATGCAGTTGCCTGGCTTTTAAAGGTTGCGCCAGTGGAATTAAAGGTCTGCTCAAGTCACAAAAAAAACCCGACTCGAACCTGACGGAACCACATCGGATCCGAGCCCGACCCAGCCCGAGTCCCTCCATTTTCTCCCCGCGCCCAACCTGACCCTAGCCCGGCCCCACCCACGGAAAGTTCCCTTTACTTACCTTGCGACTGCCAATCCTCAGGAAGCTGCAGCATGAGCGTGATGACGTCATAGAGATGCGAGATGCTCACTCGCTCACTGGACAGACTCAGTTCCCTTCTTTGATGTCCCAGACTCCCAGCTGAGGTAAGTTTTTCAACTTTTAACACTTACCTGCAAATCCGTCTGTGTGTTCCGACCCGGACCCGGCCCAACCCGACTCGAGCCCGAAGGCCGGAGCCGGAAAAGCAGCCTGACCCAAACCCGACACATGTCATCGGGTCCCGTCGGGTTCGGGTTGGATAGCAGGCCTTTAAGTGGAAGCCTCATCCCCTGATGGCCCTTAATTGACAGGCCCTGACAATATTGCACGCAAAACTCCACACCCCGCCTGCCCGGCCATGACACCTGCTTCTGGCCATGGTGGTAGGAGTTGCTTGCTTCATGTAAAATTCAGCCTGTTGTTTCTACCCATATACTTGTTACACTCATAAGCCTCACTTAGTATCCCACACCAAAATGCAGAAAATTTTGGACCAGATAATTTTACAACAATTGAAAAGGTTTGTACTGGATGACATCACCAACCAGAAAGATTTGTGGTCAATAACTTGGCAAAATCTGTCACTGTTCTGGCAAACTCCTGGCATAATTATGATAAGACCTGGATAAGCTGAGTCCTGACCTAACACTTCTACCTGACCTGATATTGGCCACCAGGGGTTGGACCTGGGATCAGATACTCCAAACAGGCCTATTTTGAGACTCAGAATCGGATTGTTGAGAACAGGTGTACTTGGCTAACCAACTAACATGCAGGCCAAATTTGGGTTTCAGGCCAGAGTCGTAGCCTGGACCTAATGAAGTTAAAAAATGAGTTTTAGCTGATTTTATGGTGGTTTTCTTTGTACAGAAGTTGCGGGAACAGCTAAACTTTTCTTCAAGGGCAGGGAACCCAAGTCTTCCACTCCAGTAACCTGGGACTCTTCACTAGACTTACCAGCCTCTTTGGTAGGTGGAACAACTCAGATATCAAATAATTCATGTATTTCTGATCCTGTCATTATCGGTGGTGGTCACAGGGGATACCTCTTGAATCTTACACTAAGATATATCACCCAATGGATTTTTTTGTCCCAAAATTACCAATCAGAAGAGCTTATAAGGGTTTTGTCACCAGTGAAACGGTTTTATTAATGTCACCAATTCAGAAAGAGTTGTCCTGGATAATGTTAACCAATCAGAGGAATTTGAACTGAATAGCATTACATTCAGGGTTCTAATGTATAATCAAAAGGATCTTTATTGGGTAATGTTCTGAATGGGGAGGCAGTGGTGTCATGGTAATGTCACTGGACTAGTTATCCAGAGCCCAAGCTAATGCTCTGGGGACATGGGTTCGAATCCCACCACAGCAGATAGTGAAATTTGATTTCAATTAATAAATCTGGAATTAAAAGCTAGTCTAATGGTGACCATGAAACCATTGTCAATTGTTGTAAAATCCCATCTGGTTCATTAATGCCCTTCAGGGACGGAAATCTGCAGTCCCTACCTGATCTGGCCTACATGTGACTCCAGCCCCACAGCAATGTGGTTGACTCTTAAATGCCCTCTGAAATGGCCTTGCAAGCCATTCAGCTCAAGGGCAATTAGGGCAATAAATACTGGCTTAACCAGCAACGCTCACTTCTCACAAATGAACAAAAAAAAATCAGGAGGGCTTGTACTAGATAATGTCACCAGTCAGAAGGGTACTTATTGCATAATGTCACCAAACAGATGGATGCATATTGGATAATGCCATCAATCAGAAGGGCATGTACTAATCAGAAGGGCATGTATTTGATAATGTTTCCAATCAGAAGGTCGCATACTGGCTATTGTCACCAATCAGAAGGGTACAGACTGGGTAATGCTGTCTATCGGAAAGTTATGTCCTGGATATTCCCTGACACACAGCTGTAGGTTATTCTTCCGCTGAGTCTTCAGATTTCCCATATTGCACTAAATTCCCTTTTTAAGAAGGCAGAGCCTGGATTTACTTTGATTCTTTCCTCCCCCAAATTATATACCCACTCCTGCTTTGCATTTTTCATAGCAGAGTGATGGGTAGCCTTTTTGTTGTTGTCAGAGTAGCAATCCCAATAGCCTGTTCTCCTAAGGCTACATACTATTTCCCACTGAGAGGATCATAGGATCATAGGAAATGGGAGGAATAGGCCATTCAGCCTGTTGAGCCTGTTCCACCATTCAAAGAGATTATGGCTGATCATCTATCTCGACTCCATTTTTCTCCACTATCCCCATATCCCTTGAAAAACTCCAAACATGATTTTCTTGTCATAAAGCATGTTGACTCTGCCCAATCATATCATTATTTTCCAAGTGTCCAGTTATCTCATCCTTTATAATAGATTCGAACATTTTCCCTACTACTGATGTCAAATTAACAGGTCTGTAGTTCTCTGTTTTCTCTCTCGCTCCCTTCTTAAATAGTGGGGTTACATTTGCTACTTTTCAGTCAGCAGGAACCCTTCCAGAATCTATAGAATTTTGAAAGATAAAATAGAATAGAATCATAGAAAGTTTACAGCACAGAAAGAGGCCACCTGGCCCATCAAGTCTGTGCCAGCTGAAAAACGAGCCATCCAGCCTAATCTCACCTTCCAGCACTTAGTCCATAGCCCTTCAGGTTACAGCACTTAAGGTGCATATCCAGACACCTGTTAAATGAGTTGAGGGTTTCTGCCACTACTACCCTTTCAGGCAGAGTTCCAGACCCTCACCACCCACTGGGTGAAAAACTTTTCCTCATCTCCCCTCTAATCTTTCTACCAATTACATTAAATCTATGCCCCCTAATCACTGACCTCTCTGCTAAGATAAATAGGTCTTCACATCCACTCTATCCAGGTCCCTCACAATCCTGTACATTTCAATCAAATCTTGCCTCAGCCTTCTCTGTTCCAAGGACAACAACCCCAGCCTATCCAATCTATCCTCATAGCTGCATTTTTCCAGTCCTCTGAAATGGCCTTGCAAGTCATGCAGTTGTACTAAACGCTAGAGAAAATTCTAAAATGAAAGAAACCAGATGGACCACCCAACATCGACCTAGACACCAGGAACAACAACTGCACATCCAGCCCTATCAACTCTGCAAAGTCTTCCCTACTAACATCTGGGGACTTGTGCCAAAATTGGGAGAGCTGTCCCACAGACTAGTCAAGCAACAGCCTGACACAGTCATACTCACGGAATCATACCTGACAGACAATGCCCCTGACACCACCGTCGCCATCCCTGGGTATGTCCTGTCCCACCAATGCATCCACTATCTCTATCGCCACCTCCTTCAATACTCCAGGATGTAGCTCATCTGGTCCAGGGGATTTATCAACTTTCAATCCAATTAATTTTTCGAATACTACCTCTTTATTGATACTAATTACTTTCAGTTCCTTATTTTTACAAGTCCCTTGGTTCCCTAGTATTTCTGGCAGATTTTCTGTGTCTTCCTCTGTGAAGACAGTCACAAAGTAATTGTTTAGTCTCTGCCATTTCCTAATTCTCCACCACAAGCTCTCCTGTCTCCACCTGCAATGGACCCACATTCGTCCTTGCTAATCATTTCCTTTTCGCATACCTAAAGAAACTTTTACAGTCTGGCTTTATGTTTCACGCTAGCTTGCATTCATAATCGCTTTTCCGTTTCTTTATCAGTTTCTTGGTCCTCTTTTGTTGGACTCTAAATTGCTCCCAATCCTCGGGCTTACCACTTTTTTCTGGTGACCTTATAAGCCACTTCCTTTGACCTAATGCAATCTTTAACTTTTTTTGTTAGCCTCATGGAAAGGATGGAAAAATAAGCTGCTCCCCCCATGCTTTGACCAGTGTATCCCAGAAGATCATTAACCTTCCGTTTTTTTTTCTGCATAACTAGGCAACTGACCACTTCTTAGTGCTTCCATACAACAGTGTGAGGATCAAACTTGTGCCCTCCCATCCTCTGTCACAGTGACCTGCTGTGTAACTACATCCCTTAGGACATTCATTTTAAAACTGAAAGGGAGGTGAAGAATTAATACTGTAGGTGGTTTGCACTATTCCAGTATGTAGTTAGATTGCCCTCTGCTGGCTAATAACATTGACAAATAGGATAAATATTACGACTATGCATTTCCAGTGTCGAGCTTCATCTGTTGGCACTGCATATTGGGAAATAGTGGGTGCTGGCCTTGTGATTTTCAGTACGTATAGAGTGTGTCCACTTTCCCGAAATGCGCCATGTCACCAGTGGGTGAGGTTCAGTGCCAGGAGCCTGCATTCTGAAAATGCACTCCAAAAGTTTATCTTAAGCCTGCAATTAAGAGTAGTGGGAAAGCCAAGTCAGGTAAACAGGGTTGATGATCATCTTAAGGAGGTAGGCTTATCCAAGCCGATTCTCCCTAGGAGAAGATGTTGTGTTATATTATTTAAGGACATGTAAGGGCGTGATCATCAGGAAAGGAAATAATTTTGCAAAGCATGTGACCATGCCAGTTGTGAGGTGTGGATCCCCAAGACTAGACATGCCTCGTGAGCTCTCTGTAACATAGTTGTAATATATTTGTAGCAGTCTGAGTTTTCAAATAAAACAAAACTATCGTTTGTTCATACTTATTGTTTAGTATATTTGCTTACAGCAAACAAAGCAACATGACAAAACAACATTACACCAGAAGTACTGCCAGAGTGATCGTAGGTGAAGCAAGCCAAACAGTGGGTAGAGGTTCACCATTTTCTAGAAGCCCCCAGTCCCAGGATTTCCTGGGGTCAACCCTAATTAAATATTCTCAATGAACTTCACTGTTGTTTTGGGTGCTGGAACCTGGCAAAAAAACAGGCAGGGAATTGTACAAATTAAGAGCTGCTGAAAAAACTGACATGCTGCTAACACTTAACTGTAAGTGGCCACATATGCCTAGAAAAATGTTCCACTGTAGATTTTAGTCTTTCTTATTTGCATCGTAAAAGTGGCTGATAAGCAGAAGCACAAAGCGTACTTCATGGACAAGTGATGGAGCGACACAGCATTTGAACCCCTTTTCCATATCTGGCCCTATATAAGTACTTTTGCCCAGGCATGCGCCATGGAGAGGTCACTCCATAGTTGCCTCACAGCGACTAAAACAACACGGAAGGCAGCAGTTACGGGTTATAAGTCCAGATAAATTGGCGTAGAAACTGGGCGCCACGGGTTGCCTTTGTCGGTGGGAGAGGTCATTGCACCTCACTGGACAGCTACCGCCCGCCTCAAACCGGGCAGCCCCCGGTCAATAAGGTTCTGTCCCGCCACAGTCTGCCTGCTTCAATGGGTGCTTGGAGCTCAGGGTCATTGCCCGAAAGGTGGACTGATACACCGCACCAAACAACATGAAAAAAGGAAAGAAGGTACCAGCCCTTCGCTTTGCAAGCTGGAACGTCAGAACTATGTGTCCTGGCCTGTCGGAAGACCTTACACAAATCAACGATTCTCGGAAGACCGCCATCATTAACAACGAGCTCAGTAGATTCAATGTGGACATTGCAGCACTTCAGGAGACTCGCCTCCCCGCGAGTGGCTCTCTAGCAGAGCAAGACTACACCTTCTTCTGGCAGGGCAGGGATCCTGAAGAACCAAGACAGCATGGAGTGGGCTTCGCCATCAGAAACTCCTTGCTCAGCATGATAGAGCCTCCCTCAAATGGCTCGGAACGCATACTGTCCATCCGACTGCTCACCACCTCTGGTCCAGTACACCTACTCAGCATCTATGCTCCAACACTCTGCTCCGCACCTGAAGCTAAAGACCAGTTCTATGAACAACTCCATAACATCATTAGCAGCATCCCCAACACCGAACACCTATTCCTGCTGGGGGACTTTAATGCCAGGGTTGGGGCCGACCATGACTCATGGCCCTCCTGCCTTGGGCGCTATGGCGTTGGAAGGATGAATGAGAACGGGCAGAGACTGCTTGAGTTGTGTACCTATCATAACCTCTGCATCACCAACTCGTTCTTTCACACTAAACCCTGTCACCAGGTTTCATGGAGGCACCCAAGATCACGTCGTTGGCACCAGCTAGACCTCATTGTCACAAGGCGAGCCGCCTTAAACAGTGTTCAAATCACACGCAGCTTCCACAGTGCGGACTGCGACACCGACCACTCCCTGGTGTGCAGCAAGGTTAGACTCAGACCAAAGAAGTTGCATCATTCCAAGCAGAAGGGCCACCCGCGCATCAACACGAGCAGAATTTCTCACCCACAGCTGTTACAAAAATTTCTAAATTCACTTGTAACAGCCCTTCAAAACACTCCCACAGGGGATGCTGAGACCAAGTGGGCCCACATCAGAGACGCCATCTATGAGTCAGCTTTGACCACCTACGGCAAAAGTGCGAAGAGAAATGCAGACTGGTTTCAATCTCATAATGAAGAGCTGGAACCTGTCATAGCCGCTAAGCGCATTGCACTTTTGAACTACAAGAAAGCCCCCAGCGATTTAACATCCGCAGCACTTAAAGCAGCCAGAAGTACTGCACAAAGAACAGCTAGGCGTTGCACAAACGACTACTGGCAACACCTATGCAGTCATATTCAGCTGGCCTCAGACACCGGAAACATCAGAGGAATGTATGATGGCATGAAGAGAGCTCTTGGGCCAACCATCAAGAAGATCACCCCCCTCAAATCTAAATCAGGGGACATAATCACTGACCAACGCAAACAGATGGACCGCTGGGTTGAGCACTACCTAGAACTGTACTCCAGGGAGAATGCTGTCACTGAGACTGCCCTCAATGCAGCCCAGCCTCTACCAGTCATGGATGAGCTGGACATACAGCCAACCAAATCGGAACTCAGTGATGCCATTGATTCCCTAGCCAGCGGAAAAGCCCCTGGGAAGGACAGCATTGCCCCTGAAATAATCAAGAGTGCCAAGCCTGCTATACTCTCAGCACTACATGAACTGCTATGCCTGTGCTGGGACGAGGGAGCAGTACCCCAGGACATGCGCGATGCCAACATCATCACCCTCTATAAAAACAAAGGTGACCGCGGTGACTGCAACAACTACCGTGGAATCTCCCTGCTCAGCATAGTGGGGAAAGTCTTTGCTCGAGTCGCTCTGAACAGGCTGCAGAAGCTGGCCGAGCGCGTCTACCCTGAGGCACAGTGTGGCTTTCGTGCAGAGAGATCGACTATTGACATGCTGTTCTCCCTTCGTCAGATACAGGAGAAATGCCGTGAACAACAGATGCCCCTCTACATTGCTTTCATTGATCTCACCAAAGCCTTTGACCTCGTCAGCAGACGTGGTCTCTTCAGACTACTAGAAAAGATCGGATGTCCACCAAAGCTACTAAGTATCATCACCTCATTCCATGACAATATGAAAGGCACAATTCAACATGGTGGCTCCTCATCAGAGCCCTTTCCTATCCTGAGTGGTGTGAAACAGGGCTGTGTTCTCGCACCCACACTTTTTGGGATTTTCTTCTCCCTGCTGCTTTCACATGCGTTCAAATCCTCTGAAGAAGGAATTTTCCTCCACACAAGATCAGGGGGCAGGTTGTTCAACCTTGCCCGTCTAAGAGCGAAGTCCAAAGTACGGAAAGTCCTCATCAGAGAACTCCTCTTTGCTGACGATGCTGCTTTAACATCTCACACTGAAGAATGCCTGCAGAGTCTCATCGACAGGTTTGCGTCTGCCTGCAATGAATTTGGCCTAACCATCAGCCTCAAGAAAACGAACATCATGGGGCAGGATGTCAGAAATGCTCCATCCATCAATATTGGCGACCACGCTCTGGAAGTGGTTCAAGAGTTCACCTACCTAGGCTCAACTATCACCAGTAACCTGTCTCTAGATGCAGAAATCAACATGCGCATGGGTAAGGCTTCCACTGCTATGTCCAGACTGGCCAAGAGAGTGTGGGAAAATGGCGCACTGACACGGAACACAAAAGTCCGAGTGTATCAGGCCTGTGTCCTCAGTACCTTGCTCTACGGCAGCGAGGCCTGGACAACGTATGCCAGCCAAGAGCGACGTCTCAATTCATTCCATCTTCGCTGCCTTCGGAGAATACTTGGCATCAGGTGGCAGGACTATATCTCCAACACAGAAGTCCTTGAAGCGGCCAACACCCCCAGCTTATACACACTACTGAGTCAGCGGCGCTTGAGATGGCTTGGCCATGTGAGCCGCATGGAAGATGGCAGGATCCCCAAAGACACATTGTACAGCGAGCTCGCCACTGGTATCAGACCCACCGGCCGTCCATGTCTCCGTTATAAAGACGTCTGCAAACGCGACATGAAATCGTGTGACATTGATCACAAGTCGTGGGAGTCAGTTGCCAGCATTCGCCAGAGCTGGCGGGCAGCCATAAAGACAGGGCTAAATTGTGGCGAGTCGAAGAGACTTAGTAGTTGGCAGGAAAAAAGACAGAGGCGCAAGGGGAGAGCCAACTGTGCAACAGCCCCAACAAACAAATTTCTCTGCAGCACCTGTGGAAGAGCCTGTCACTCCAGAATTGGCCTTTATAGCCACTCCAGGCGCTGCTTCACAAACCACTGACCACCTCCAGGCGCGTATCCATTGTCTCTCGAGATAAGGAGGCCCAAAAGATAAGTACTTCTGCATAAGGTCAATATGAAGAGGAATGCATTGTGACCCTTACTGGAGGACAACAATGCAACAACCGTGGCAGGAGATGGCAGCAAAAAATGTCGAGGGTAGAGGTGATTGTGACTGTCATTGGTAGTGCTATTACTCTCGTTCAGCAGCACTTCTGCAACTAGCTTCATGCTGATCTGCAGCTTGTGGAGATAGTTTTCCTGGTTTGTTGTCAGGTAGGTAGCCAATGCCTACATAATAGTGAGTGAGAGAAACCCATCTTTGGTAACTGCTGATCTCTCTGCCATGCTTTTTAAATAATTCTTATATCACCTTCACCATACATTACGATGATTGGAACACTTCAAAATACTGTCCATCATTAATTTGAACTTCACTCACCGATTAGCATGGGATTCTGACTGAGATGACTTGTGAAAGTTTGTATTGTAAGCGATTCTCTTTTTTTCAATTCATCCTGTTCTGCTAAAATGTCTTAAATTGCTGTTGGCTTTCTGTTAGACAATATTTGGCAATATTAGGTGTCACACAAATATATGTCAGGACAAAGAGAAAAATTGAAAATAAATATGAATAAGTCTACACGAAACATCTGCTGTAAAATTGCAAACAATAAAAGGTTAAAATGTTTCAGACTCTTTAAGAGCTCCACAGCTTATATGAATTCTCTTTGGCCCATTCCAGATGGGTAAAAGTAAGGACCCATCTCAATTCTTATCTAATGCATTTAAATAAGGGTATAACTCAAAGTAAGACTGTTTTGGAACAATCTAAAATGTCAGCCAGAAAACCATGTTTGCCATGAAAGTGGTGCAAATCCAACTGTATGATTCCAAGTCAGATTTTCCAGTCCTGTTCTGTTCCTGTGCCATTGGCCTCAGAGTTTGGAAAATCTACACCTTGTGTCGCAACTGCGGTACATATTTCAACCCTACACAAAAAACAGATGTCCAAAGCATTTCACAGAGTTGCATTTAGTGCGCGGATGGGCAGAATTTCCATCAACTGCAATCTACATGCACAAATATTTTGGATTCTTCTTTAGTCATCTTCAATGTAAGGCAATATCACATGGGTCTGAGATGTAGGACAATCCTAAAAATTCTGGGACAGTTGAAACCTCCGCTCGTATAGCAATGTGCCAGCCCTTTCCCATGCTTTATTCTTTGCTCGAAGGTAGTTCAACACCCCAAACTGAAATCCAGATGCTGCAACATTTTGGCTTCAATATCTGAAGAGAACTGACATTTCTTGTTGTCTCTTCCAGGATGTAGAAAACATTGAGCAATTGTTTCCATAGCAGTGTTAAAAAAAGGGAGGTTACTTTAAATAATGAATCACAATACCAGTTAATAGCACTCATCCATTGTAAGGAAATATTGACTTGGCAACTTTGCTTAACCATGTGTGGAGCAGGCAAAAACAAAGCTGTTTTACACTGCAGAAGGTGATGGTTAAAATGTTTTATTTTGTTTATTTATCCATTCATGAAAAAGACCAGCATTTATTTCCCATCTCCAATTTTTAGTTTAGTTTAGAGATACAGCACTGAAACAAGCCCTTCGGCCCACCGAGTCTGTGCCGACCATCAACCACCCATTTATACTAATCCTACACTAATCCCATATTCCTACCAAACATCCCCACCTGTCCCTATATATTTCCCTACCTTGAGAAGGTGGTGGTGAGTTGCTGCCCTGACCCACAGCAGTCTGTGTGGTTAAGGTGCCTCTACAGTGCTGTTAAGTAGGGAGTTCTAGGATTTTAACCCAGCAAAGACAAAGGAATGGCAGTGATATATTTCTAAGTCAGGATGGTGTGTGACTTGGAGTTAGTGTGTCCCCATGTGCCTGCAGCTCTTGACTTTCTAGGTGGTAGAGGTGGTGGGTTTGGAAAGTGTTGTCGAAGTAGCCTTGGTGAGAGAAAATGGTTACAGCATAGGAGGCCAATGAAGTGTTCGGAAGCAAGGATGTCCTTGAGGGGGCAAAGACAGAACCCATTTGATTACAGTTGAGAAGCAATATGGGAATGATCACATTATTGGGCGTATTATACAGGCATCCAAATAGCGAGAGAGACATAGAGCAGCAAATAGAGTTTTAAAGTCATTTATGGCACAGAAGGAGGCCAGTCGGCCCATCGAGTCCATGCCGGCTCTCCACAGAGCAAACCAGTCAGTCCCACTCTCCCGCTCAATCCCCGTAGCCCTGTAAGTTTATTTCCTTCAAGTGCCCATCCAATTTCCTCTTGAAATAATTGCCTCCACTTCCACCACCCTTGTGGGCAGTGAGTTCCAGGTCATTACCACCCAATGTGTAAAAAAGTTCTTCCTCACTTTCCCCCTGCATCTGTTGCCTAAAACTTTCAAATGTGTCTTCTCGTCCTTGTACAATTAGTCAATGGGAACAGTTTTTCCTTGTCTAAATTATCTATACCCTGTAAATCTGCAGGGAAATCACAGAGGTGTGCAAGAACTATTGAGTGGTGATATTGTGGAACTTTATCCCAATCAATATTTGAGTAATTAATGTTGGAGTAAAGGGAAAGGAGGGGGAAGAATTTCTGAAATATAGTCAGATGAATTTCCTTGACCAGTCACGCCACACAAGTGTCAGGCAATGACTATCTCAAACAAAAGAGAATCTAACCATCTCCTCTTGACATTCAATGGCATTACGATCACTGACTCCCCTACTATCAACATCCTGGAGGTTACCATTGACCAGAAACTGAACTAGACCAGCCACATAAATACCATAGCTGGAGGAGCAGGTCAGAGGCCAGTAATTCGATGGCGATTAACTCACTTCCTGACTCTCCAAAGCCTGTCCATCATCTACAAGGCACAAGTCAGGAGTGTGATGGAATACTCTCCACTTACCTGGATGAATGCAGCTCCAACAACACTCAAGAAGTTCAATAGCATCCAGGACAAAGCAGCTCGCTTGATTGGTTCCCCATCCACAAACATTCACTCTCTCCACCACCGACGCACAGTGGCAGCAGTGTGTACTATCTACAAGATGCACTGCAGCAACACACCAAGGCTCCTTAGACAGCACTTTCCAAACCCGTGACCTCTATCACCTAGATGGACAAGGGCAGCAGATGCATGGGAACAGCACCACCTGCAAGTTCCGCTCCAAGCTACACACTATCCCGACTTGGAACTATATTGCAATTCCTTCACTGTTGCTGGGTCAAAATCCTGGAACTCCCTTTCTAACAGCACTGTGTGTGTACCTGCCCCATGTGGACTGCAGTGGTTCAAGAAGGCCGCTCACCACCACCTTCTCAAGGACAATTAGGGATGGGCAATAACTGTTGTTCTAGCCAGCGACGCCCACATCCCATGAATGAATAAAAAAAATGTATGTTCTCAGTCCAACTAGGAAGGAAGCATTGCTGGATCTGGGGCTGGGGAATGAGGTGGGTCAAGTGGACCAAGTGCCTGTCGGAACACTTGGGTAAGAGTGATCATTGTATCACAATGTTTAGATTGGCAATGGAGAAGAGCAAGGAACAATCTAAAGTAGAACTTCTAAATTGGAAGATGGCTAACTTCCATTGGATGAGAGGGGATCTAGCCAGGGTAAATCACAAATTGTCAGGAAAATATTTAAAAGAGCAATGGGTGATCTTTAAGGAGAAGATGTTTCAGGTGCAGGCCAGGTACATTCCACCAAGGTAAGGGAACCAATCCTTGGATGATGAGGGAGATAGAGAATATGATGAAACAAAAAAAGAGGGTGTATGCTGCATATCAGGCAAATTATTCAAGTGAGAAGTAAGCCAAATACAATAAGTTGAGAGAGGAAATGAAAAGGAAAATATGACTGGCAAGACAGAATATGGGAATAGAATGACAATTAACATAAAAGGGAGCCCAAAAATCTTCGACTGGCATGCAAATAGTAGGAGGTGGTGTGGGGCCTATTAGGGACAAAGAGGATGATGTATGCTTAGAGGTGCAGGGCAACGCTAGAATATGTAGTATAATTTAATATAGGGTTGTTACTGGGCCGAAATGTAAATAGACTATGAGCATCATCACAGGAAGTGATGTAATCTATCCAGAACCTTGTGGAAGAGTTGTAGCAGAAGCCTGAGATGCAAGATGTGTGTAAATAAACTCCTGTTACTTTAACTCTCAGGATCACATGTATATATTCTGTACTACGTCAATAATTACTAGAATATTATATGGTGGCAGCGGAAAAGTGATTATAACAATGAAAAAACCAAAGAAAAAAGCAAAAAAAAGTAAGATGACTTTGCCTCTACCAGAAAACGTCAAGAGTGCAGCTGGACCGAACCAAGACGAGGCATGGCTGAAATGGATCCAGAGGTTCGAAAGGTACCATTACGCGTTCGGTCTAGAGCAGAAGCCAGACAAAGAGCAGATCAGTACATTTTTGTACACTGTGGGACTGTGGGCAGACGACATCCTCATCATCCAAGGTATAAATGAAAAGAGCGCTACATATGAAGAAATTACCAAGGCACTCGAGACTTACTATAAAGTAAGAAAAAATGTTATTGTGGAGTGCACCAAATTTAATAAGCGTACCCAGCAGAAAGGAAAGAGTATCGATTAATTTTTGAACGATTTATATAAAATCGTGAAGGATTGCAAATGCGACAGCTTATGTGAAGACCTGATTAGGGACAGGATCGTAGTCAGGGTATTAAACAGTACCTTTTCAGATCAGCTGCAGTTGAGGGATGATTTAACATTATCAAAAGCCATTCAATTGAGCAGCCAAGCGGAGGTTAGGAAGTTTAACTGACCCGTGGTTCAAAGGGACAGAGAGTCCAATTTCGAGGGTATTAGACTCAATTGAATTCATTAGAAAAACAGAGAAAAATGGCAGCTAAAGGCCAGAAAGGCAGGAAAAACATCCAGAGGCAGCAGCAACTAATTGCAGTAGGAGTGGCCGAGAGAGGCACCGCCGTCTTTTGTGGAAGAAGAAAGGACACTGCCAGTCAGTATGCCGCAGTAAAAACACTAGCGCTGCAGATAAATAATGAAAACCCCGAGAGAGCAAAAAAAAGTTAAAGAAGTACAGGATGTCGAAAGTGTGGAAATACCCATTTTCGGAGAGATCCAGGGAACCAGTGAGAATTGCTGGACAGCAGAAGTTCATATGGAAGGAAATAAAACCAACTTTAAAATGGATACTGGCAGCAGTTTCAGTTTTATCAGACACAGAACCGTGGCTGAAAAATAATTGTTTTAAACCAACAGGTAAAAAGCTGTATGGACCTGGAGGCATCAATTTGAAGGTGTTAAGAGAGTTAAAAACATAATTGAGTTGCTGGGGATAGAAATTCCTGAGACTTTATATGAGATCAAAAATCAAAGTCTTTCACTCCTAAGTGGAAAAGCTTACATAGACCTATAATTAATATGTGGAGTAGAAGAGCTCAAATGTAAAGAAGAGCCGACGAGAGATTTTAGAGTTCAATTTCCAATATTATTTAGAAGATTGGGGAAGTTAAAAACGGCATACGACACCACTCTGATAAAGGAAGCAGAGCCAATGTGTTTGTTCAGACCGAGGAAAATTCCACATCCACTTCTAGAGAAAGTTAAAAAGGAGATTGAATTAATCAATTTAGGAGGGGTCATGCAGCGAGGCAATATGGGTGGAGCTCAGGAATAGGAAGGGTGCAGTCACGATGTTGGGGGTTTACTACAGGCCTCCCAACAGCCAGCGAGAGGTAGAGCAGCAGATATGTAGACAGATTTTGGAAAGATGTAAAGGCAACAGGGTTGTAGTGGTGGGTAATTTTAACTTCCCCTATATTGACTGGGACTCACTTAGTGCTAGGGGCTTGGATGGGGCAGAATTTGTAAGGAGCATCCAGGAGGGCTTCTTGAAACAATATGTAGATAGTCCAACGAGCGATGGGGCCGTACTGGACCTGGTATTGGGGAATGAGCCTGGCCAGGTGATCGAAGTTTCACTAGGGGAGCATTTCGGGAACAGTGACCATAATTCCATAAGTTTTAAGGTACTTGTGGATAAGGATAAGAGTAGTCCTCGGGTGAAGGTGCTAAATTGGGGAAAGGCTAATTATAACAATATTAGGCAGGAACTGAAGAATTTAGATTGGGGGCGGCTGTTTGAGGGTAAATCAACATCTTTTTTTTTTAGATTAGAGATACAGCACTGAAACAGGCCCTTCGGCCCACCGAGTCTGTGCCGACCATCAACCACCCAGTTATACTAATCCTACACTAATCCCACATTCCTACCAAACATCCCCCACCTGACGCTATATTTCCCTACCACCTACCTATATTAGTGACAATTTATAAAGGCCAACTTACCTACCAACTTGCAAGTCTTTTGGCTTGTGGGAGGAAACCGGAGCACCCGGAGAAAACCCACGCAGACACAGGGAGAACTTGTAAACTCCACACAGGCAGTACCCAGAATTGAACCCGGGTCCCTGGAGCTGTGAGGCTGCAGTGCTAACCACTACGCCACTGTGCCGCCCTAACATGTGGGAGTCTTTCAAACGTCAGTTGATTAGAATCCAGGACCAGCATGTTCCTGTGAGGAAGAAGGATAAGTTTGGCAAGTTTCGGGAACCTTGGATAACGCGGGATATTGTGAGCCTCGTCAAAAAGAAAAAGGAAGCATTCGTAAGGGTTGGAAGGCTAGGAACAGACGAATCCCTTGAGGAATATAAAGACTGGAGGAAGGAACTTAAGCAAGGAGTCAGGAGGGCTAAAAGGGGTTATGAGAAGTCATTGGCAAACAGGATTAAGGAAAATCCCAAGGCTTTTTATACGTTTATAAAGAGCAAGAGGGTAACCAGGGAAAGGGTTGGCCCACTCAAGACAGAGAAGGGAAGCTATGTGTGAAGCCAGAGGAAATGGGCGAGGTACTAAATGAGTACTTTGCATCAGTATTCACCAAAGAGAAGGACTTGGTGGATGATGAGCTGAGGGAAGGGAGTGTAGATAGTCTCAGTCATCTCATTATCAAAAAGAAGGAAGTGTTGGGTGTCTTGCAAAGCATTAAGGTAGATAAGTCCCCAGGGCCTGATGGGATCTACCCCAGAATACTGAGGGAGGCAAGGGAAGAAATGTCTGGGGCCATGACAGAAATCTTTGCATCCTCATTGGCTACAGGTGAGGTCCCAGAGGACTGGAGAATAGTCAATGTTGTTCCTTTGTTTAAGAAGGGTAGCAAGGATAATCCATTAAATTATAGGCCGGTGAGCCTTACGTCAGTGGTAGGGAAATTATTAGAGAGGATTCTTCGGGACAGGATTTACTCCCATTTGGAAACAAATGGACTTATTAGCGAGAGGCAGCATGGTTTTGTGAATGAGAGGTCGTGTCTCACTAATTTGATTGAGTTTTTTGAGGAAGTGACAAAGATGATTGATGAAGGAAGGGCAGTGGATGTTATCTATATGGACTTCAGTAAAGCCTTTGACAAGGTCCCTCATGGCAGACTGATACAAAAGGTGAAGTCACATGGGATCAAAGGGGAGCTGGCAAGATGGATACAGAACTGGCTCGGTCATAGAAGACAGAGGGTAGCAGTGGAAGGGTGCTTTTCTGAATGGAGGGATGTGACTAGTGGTGTTCCGCAGGGATCATTGCTGGGACTTTTGCTGTTTGTAGTATATATATAAATGATTTGGAGGAAAATGTAGCTGGTCTGATTAGTCAGTTTGCGGACGACACAAAGGTTGGTGGAGTTGTGGACAGTTTTGAGGATAGTCAGAGGATGCAGCAGGATATAGATCGGTTGGAGACTTGGGCGGAGAAATGGCAGATGGAGTTTAATTTGGACAAATGTGAGGTAATGCATTTTGGAAGGTCTAATGCAGGTGGGAAGTATACAGTAAATGGCAGAACCCTTAGGAGTATTGACAGGCAGAGAGATCTGGGCGTACAGGTCCACAGGTCACTGAAAGTGGCAACGCAGGTGGATAAGGTAGTCAAGAAGGCATACGGCATGCTTGCCTTCATCGGTCGGGTCACAGAGTATAAAAATAGGCAAGTCATGCTGCAGCTGTACAGAACTTGAGTTAGGCCACACTTCGAATATTGCCTGCAATTCTGGTCGCCACACTACCAGAAGGACGTGGAGGCTTTGGAGAGGGTACAGAAGAGGTTTACCAGGATGCTGCCTGGTCTGGAGGGCATTAGCTATGAGGAGAGGTCAGATAAACTCGTATTGTTTTCACTGGAACGACGGAGGTGGAGGGGTGACATGATAGAGTTCTACAAAGTTATAAGCGGCATGGACAGAGTGGATAGTCAGAAGCTTTTTCCCAGGGTGGAAGAGTCAGTTACTAGGGGACATAGGTTTAAGATGAGCGGGGCAAAGTTTAGAGGGGATGTGCGAGGCAAGTTCTTTACACAGAGGGTGGTGAGTGCCTGGAACTTGTTGCCGGGGGAGGTGGTGGAAGCAGGTACCATAGAGACGTTTAAGAGTCATCTTGACAAATACATGAATAGAATGGGAATAGAGGGATACGGACCCCGGAAGTGCAGAAGGTTTTAGTTTAGGCAGGTATCAAGATCGGCGCAGGCTTTGGAGGGCCGAATGGTCTGTTCCTGTGCTGTACTGTTATTTGTTCTTTGTTCTTTGTTCTTAATGGAAAAACAAGGAGTCATTTCACCTGTCACAAAACCTACAGGATGGTGCTCAGGTGTGGTTCCAGTGGGGCAACCTAATGGGTCCATTCGAATTTGTGTTGACCTCACACAACTGAATTAGACAGTGGAAAGAGAAATACATCCAATGTCATCAGTAGATGGGAGTTTGGCAAAGCTAGGGAAGAGCTCAATTTTTACCAAATTGGACACTAACAGAGGATTTTGGCAATTACCATTGGATGATGAATCTAAGCTCTCAACAACATTCATTACATTATTTGAAAGATTCTGTTTTAACACTTGCCATTCGGAATTATATCAGCACTTGCGATCTTTCAAAGGATGATGTTGAGGATCCTGGAAGAATTAGATAGGATCAATAGCCATATGGATGACGTCTTAATTCATGGAGCCAATCAGAAGGAACATGATACAAGAGTGACAGCAGAACCACAGAGAGAGAGGGAGCAGAGAGAGAGAGGAGAGATGGACACAGAGGGGGAGAGAGAGGGGAGAGGGGTAGTTACAGAGAGGGTTTAGAGATTGACATAGAGAAGGAGAGAGCGAGTGAGAGGGGAGAGAAAGAGACATCTATCCGGATTCTCTGCATCGCTACATCAAGGGCTGAGTTTTATCAGCCCTCCGACATCAGGGGTCTTGGTAGGGGGGCCCGGAAAATTCTTCCGGGAGAGGCCTGCCATGAGCCCCGACGTCAGGAAGGCCCCGAAGCATTTTACCGGCTGCAGCAGCGGTGAAGCCTTGGTGTGGTATAGTCCCCCTCCCCACCAGCAAGATCTTCATTTACATATTAAGATGAAATAAAATTAATCACCTTGACATGATGGCCGTCCCACATTGACATTCCAGCCAGTGGCGGAACTCCCACGCTGTCTGAGATCTGAGGTGTGACATTGGTGAGGTGAGGGGAGGAGTGAAATTTTCAGGGCGGGGTGAGGGACCGGAGAAAACTGTTTCAATTGGCTGAGGGGATGGTGAGAAGGGGTTGAAAGGCAAAGGTGACTAAGTTCAGGGGGGCAAGTCCGGCTTGGAAATAAAGTTTTTTTTTGGTGGGAAAGGCCCAAAAATAAAGCATGTGGTCATTGCAGGGGGTGGAGGGGTGGGGTTGTCGAGGGGCTTTCAGCTTTTACTGCATTTTTCACAATCAATGTGACAGCAATGTATGTTTAAAAATGTAAATTCGGCTGAAGGGCTTGAAGCCCTTTAAAAATGGTGCCGACGTCAGTGCGGTGGCATGGGACGCCGTTGCCAGGGACAGAGCGGCCGTGCCCTCTACATCATTGGGGCGGCCATTCTGCCTCCTCCTCTTAAATGAGCCCCCACGCGAAAAATCATGGGGGCTCAGCTGCACACAGGTCGTGCATGTTCCACATCTTCTTTCAAGCTCGCCATTGTTCAAATTCAGCCCAATGTGTATTGGAAAACATTGAATACTTGTGCAAGCAAAAACAAAACCATGTACTCAATAAATAGAGAGAAATGCATTTAAATCAGGCTGTGTTTTGATGGCATTGAGTTGGTTGTACACTTTATATAGAAATTAATTTCCCCATGTCCATGGCTGATTCAATAATTTTGTCAAATGTTTGTGATGCAACATGTTGGTGCCTATCCCTGCCAAGAACATATTCAGTTTTCAAACCTCATCAGTCTTAACCTGAACCTCTGTACTCTTGAAGGTAATTTCGCAAGCTTCTTTGAGTTTAAAAGATTAACGGCAAGAGAGGAGCTGATAAATACATCCCGAGGATCACGGCCGAGACACTTACCTTCCGGGAGCGGAGTGGCAAGCAGGAGTTTGAAAAAAAAAGTCAACAGTGACATCCCAGGAAAGCTGCAAGGTGATTGGTTGGTGAGTAACAGCTGTTGGTGCCTGGAAATAACTTTTAAAAAATCAGGGGAAAGTTTTTTTTTGAAAAAAACCTTAAAATCTACCTTATAAGTGATGAGGTCAGTACTACTAAAGTGTTTTTTTATTTAGTGTAATTTATTAAGGACTTTAAATTGTAGTGGGGAGTGTTTGGAGTAGAACAAGGCCCCTTGCGTAACTAGTATTTTTTAATTAAAGGGCATAACTAAGTAATCTAAAGGTAAGTCATGGCAGGAGAGCTCGCACCCGTGATATGCTCCTCCTGCGCTATGTGGGAAATCAGGGAGGCTTCCAGTGTCCCTGATGACCATGTGTGCAGGGAGTGTATCCATCTGCAGCTACTGGCTACACACATTACCGAGTTGGAGCTGCGGGTGGATTCACTGTGGAGCATCCGCGATGCTGAGATCGTCATGGATAGCACATTTAGCGAGGTGGTCACACTGCAGGCAAATGCTGCAAAGGAAGGAAGGGAATGAGTGACCACCAGGCAGAGAAGAGGAAAGCAGGTAGTGCAGGAGTCATCCCCCTCTCTAACAGATATACTGCTTTGGATACTGTTGGGGGAGATGGCTCAGGGGAAAGCAGCAAGAGCCAAGTTCATAGCACCATGGTGGCTCTGCTGCACAGGAGGGGAGAAGAAGAGTGGCAGGGCAGTAGAGATAGGGGATTCAATCATAGCGGGAACAGACAGGCATTTCTACGACCGCAAACGTGACTCCAGGATGGTATGTTGCCTTCCTGGTGCTAAGGTCAAGGATAATACGGAGCGGCTGCAGGACATTCTGAAGGGGGAGGGGGAGCAGTCAGAGGTCGTGGCACACATTGGTACCAACGACATAGGTAGAAAGAGGGATGAGGTCCTGCAACAAGAATTTAGGGAGCTAGGTAGCAGATTAAAAAGCAGCACCTCAAAGGTTGTAATCTCTGGATTACTCCCGGTGCCATGTGCGAGTGAGTGTCGGAATAGGAGGATAGAACAGATGAATGTGTAGCTGGGGACATGGTGCAGGAGGGCTTCAGTTTCCTGGATCACTGGGTCTGTTTCTGGCGAAGGTAGGACCTGTTCAAGTTGGACGGGTTGCACCTGAACTGGAACGGGACCAACATCCTTGCTGGGACGTTTGCTAATGCTGTTGTGGGGGGGGGGGGTTTAAACTAATTTGGCAGGGGGATGGGATACAGTGTGGAGGTACAGTAGGGGCTGATGTACAGTCAAATATAGAAGAGAAACTGAGTCAGTCTGGAAGGCAGAGCAAATATAGACCTGTTAAGGATAGGCAATGGCAAACATTTAAAAAGTGCATGTATGGACTGCAACAATTGTTTATCCCTGTCTGGCGAAAAGTAAAACGGGAAAGGTAGCCAAACCATGGCTTACAAGGGAAATTAGAGATAGCATTAGATCCAAGGAAGAGGCATATAAATTTGCCTGGAAAAAAACAGACCTGAGGATTGGGAGCATTTTAGAATTCAGCAAAGGAGGACCAAGGGATTGATTAAGAAGGGGAAAATAGAGTACGAGAGCAAGCTTGCGGGGAACATAAAAACTGACTGCAAAAGTTTCTATTGGTATGTGAAGAGAAAAAGATTGGTGAAGACAAATGTAGGTCCCTTACAAAGAACAAAGAAAATTACAGCACAGGAACAGGCTCTTCGGCCCTCCAAGCCTGCGCCGATCCAGATCCTCTATCTAAACATGTCGCCTATTTTCTAAGGGTCTGTATCTCTTTGCTTCCTGCCCATTCATGTATCTGTCTAGATACATCTTAAAAGATGCTATCGTGCCTGCGTCTACTACCTCTGCTGGCAACGCGTTCCAGGCACCCACCACCCTCTGCGTAAAGAACTTTCCACGCAAATCCCCCCTAAACTTTTCCCCTCTCACTTTGAACTCGTGACCCCTAGTAATTGAATCCCCCACTCTGGGAAAAAGCTTCTTGCTATCCACCCTGTCTATACCTCTCATGATTTTGTACACCTCAATCAGGTCCCCCCTCAACCTCCGTCTTTCTAATGGAAATAATCCTAATCTACTCAACCTCTCTTCATAGCTAGCGCCCTCCATACCAGGCAACATCCTGGTGAACCTCCTCTGCACCCTCTCCAAAGCATCTACATCCTTTTGGTAATGTGGCGACCAGAACTGCACACAGTATTCCAAATGTGGCCGAACCAAAGTCTTATACAACTGTAACATGACCTGCCAACCCTTGTACTCAATACCCCGTCCGATGAAGGAAAGCATGCCGTATGCCTTCTTGACCACTCTATTGACCTGCGTTGCCACCTTCAGGGAACAATGGACCTGAACACCCAAATCTCCCTGTACATCAATTTTCCCCAGGACTTTTCCATTTACTGTATAGTTCACTCTTGAATTGGATCTTCCAAAATGCATCACCTCACATTTGCCCTGATTGAACTCCATCTGCCATTTCTCTGCCCAACTCTCCAATCTATCTATATTCTGCTGTATTCTCTGACAGTCCCCTTCACTATCTGCTACTCCACCAATCTTCGTGTCGTCTGCAAACTTGCTAATCTGACCACCTATACTTTCCTCCAAATCATTTATGTATATCACAAACAACAGTGGTCCCAGCACGGATCCCTGTGGAACACCACTGGTCACGCGTCTCCATTTTGAGAAACTCCCTTCCACTGCTACTCTTTGTCTCCTGTTGCCCAGCCAGTTCTTTATCCATCTAGCTAGTACACCCTGGACCCCATGCGACTTCACTTTCTCCATCAGCCTACCATGGGGAACCTTATCAAACGCCTTACTGAAGTCCATGTATATGACATCTACAGCCCTTTCCTCATCAATCAACTTTGTCACTTCCTCAAAGTAAGTTGGTAAGACATGACCTTCCCTGCACAAAACCATGTTGCCTATCACTGATAAGCCCATTTCCTTCCAAATGGGAATAGATCCTATCCTTCAGTATCTTCTCCAGCAGCTTCCCTACCACTGACGTCAGGCTCACCGATCTATAATTACCTGGATTTTCCCTGCTACCCTTCTTAAACAAGGGGACAACATAAGCAATTCTCCAGTCCTCCGGGACCTCACCCGTGTTTAAGGATGCTGCAAAGATATCTGTTAAGGCCCCAGCTATTTCCTCTCTCGCTTCCCTCAGTAACCTGGGATAGATCCCATCCGGACCTGGGGACTTGTCCACCTTAATGCCTTTTAGAATACCCAACACTTCCTCCCTCCTTATGCCGACTTGACCTAGAGTAATCAAACATCTGTCCCTAACCTCAACATCCGTCATGTCCCTCTCCTTGGTGAATACCGATGCAAAGTACTCGTTTAGAATCTCACCCATTTTCTCTGACTCCACGCATAACTTTCCTCCTTTGTCCTTGAGTGGGCCAATCCTTTCTCGAGTTATCCTCTTGCTCCTTATATATGATTTATATATATGATTTTCCTTAACCCTGTTTGCTAAAGATATTTCATGACCCCTTTTAGCCCTCTTTATTCCTCGTTTCAGATTGGTCCTACATTCCCGATATTCTTTCAAAACTTCGTCTTTCTTCAGCCTCCTAGACCTTATGTATGCTTCCTTTTTCCTCTCAGTCAGAAACAGGGGGATTTATTATGGGGAATAAAGAAATGGCTGACCAACTAAATGCATAATAATATAAAATAAAAACAAGAAATGCTGGAACCACTCAGCAGGTCTGGCAGCATCTGTGAAAAGAGAAGCAGAGTTAACATTTGGGGTCAGTGACTCTTCTTCGGAACTGACAAGTATTAGAAAAGTCACAGGTTATCTAAATGCATTGTTCTGTCTTCACAAAGGAGGACACAAATATCATACCAGAAATGTTGGGGAACACAGGGCTTAGTGAGAAAGAGGAACTGAAAGGAAATCAGTATTAGTAGAGAAACGGTGTTGGGGAAATTGATGGGATTGAAAGCCGATAAATCCCCAGGGCCTGTTGGTTTGCATCCCAGAGTACTTAAGGAAGTGGCCCTAGAAATAGTGGATACATTGGTGGTCATCTTCCAAGATTCTATAGACTCTGGAACAGTTCCTACAGATTGGAGGGTAGCTAATGTAATCCCACTATTTGAAAAGGGACGTAGAGAAAAAGCAGGGAATTATAGACCAGTCAGCCTGACGTCGGTAGTGGGGAAAATTCTAGAGTCCATTATCAAAGATTTTATAGCAGAGCATTTGGAGAACAGTGGTAGAATCGGGCAGAGTCATCATGGATTTATGAAAGGGAAATCATGCTTGACAAATCTACTAGAATTCTTCGAGGATGTAACTAGTAGAGTTGATGAGGGGAAGCCAGTGGATGTGCTTTATTTGGACTTTCAGAACGCTTTCGACAAACTTCCACATAAGAGATTAGCATGTAAAATTAAAGCGCATCAGATTGGGGGTATGAATTGCGATGGATAGAAAATTGATTGGCGGAGTAGGGATAAATGGGTCTTTTTCCGAATGGCAGGCAGTGACTAGTGGGGTACCGTCGGGATTGGTGCTCGGACCCAAGCTATTCACAATATACATTAATGATTTAGGTGAGGGAACTAAATGTAATATCTCCAAAGTTGCAGATGACACAAAACTGGGTGGGAGGGTGAGTTGTGAGGATGATACAGAGAGGCTTCAGGGTGATTTGGACAAGTTGAGTGAGTGGGCTAATGCATGGCAGATGCAGTATAATGTGGATAAATGTGAGGTTATCCACTTTGGTAGCAAAAACAGGAAGGCAGATTATTATCTGAACGGCTATAAACTGAGAGGGGAATATGCAACGAGACCTGGGTGTTCTCGTACAGCAGTCACTGAAGGTAAGCAAACAGGTGCAACAGGCGGCAAAAAAGGCAAAAGGTATGTTAGCCTTCATAGTGAGAGGATTCGAGTACAGGAGCAGGGATGTCTTGCTGCAATTATACAGGGCCTTGGTGAGGCCACACCTGGAATATTGTGTGCAGTTTTGGTCTCCTTATCTGAGGAAGGATGTTCTTGCTATAGAGGGAGTGCAGCGAAGGTTTACCAGACTGATTCCTGGGCTGGTGGGATTGACGTATGAGAAGAGATTGAGTCGGTTAGGATTATATTCACTGGAGTTCAGAAGAGTGAGGGGGGATCTCATAGAAACCTATAAAATTCTAACAGGACTTGACAGGGTAGATGCAGGAAGGATGTTCCCAATGGTGGGGGAGTCCAGAACCATGGGTCATAGTCTAAGGATATGGGGTAAAACATTCAGGACTGAGATGAAGAGAAATTTCTTCACCCAGAGAGTGGTGAACCTGTGGAATTTGTTACACCAGAAAGCAGTTGAGGCCAAAACATTAAAATGAAAGCAAAATACTGCGGATGCTGGAAATCTGAAACAAAAACAAGAAATGCTTGATTCACTCAGCAGGTCTGGCAGCATCTGTGGAAAGAGAAGCAGAGTTAACGTTTCGGGTCAGTGACCCTTCTTCAGAACTGACAAATATTAGAAAAGTCACAGATTATAAACAAGTGAGGTGGGGGTTGGGCAAGAGATAACAAAGGAGAAGGTGCAGATTGGACCAGGCCACATAGCTGACCAAAAGGTCACGGAGCAAAGGCCAAAACATTGTGTGTTTTCAAGAAGGAGTTAGATATAGCTTTTGGGTCTCAAGGGATCAAAGGGTATGGGGCGAAAGCGGGAGCAGGCTCCTGAATTGGATGATCAGCCATGATCAAAATGAATGGCAGAGCAGGCTCAAAGGGCCAAATGGCCTACTCCTGCTTCTATTTTCTATGTTTCTATGTTTCAAGCGAATAATGCAAGGCTGGATTGCATCTATTTTAACGCAAGGAGTCTTACTAGTAAGGCAGATGAATTGAGGGCATTGATTAACACATGGGAATATGATATTATTGCTATCACAGAGACATGGTTGAGGGGAGGGCAGGACTGGCAGCTCAATATTCCAGGGTATAGAATCTTCAGGTGTGACAGGGGAGGGTGTAAAAGAGGAGGTGGCATTGCACTGTTGATCAAGGAGTCAATTACTGCAGTAAGGAGGGATGATATCTTAGAAGGTTCTTCAAATGAGGTCATATGGGTAGAACTTAAAAAAAAAAAGGGGCAATCACTTAGCTGGGAGTGTACTACATGCCTCCAAACGGTCCGGGAGAGATAGAGGAGCAGATATGTAGGCAAATATCAGAGAGAAATAATAGGGTAATAATAGTAGAGGATTTCAACTTCCCCAATATCAACTGGGATAGTTTTTGTGCAAAAGGCTTAAAGGGGGCGGAATTCTTAAAGTGCATACAGGAAAGCTTTTTGAGCCAGCATGTAGAAAGACCTACAAGAGAAGGGGTGGTACTGGACCTAATCCGAGGGAATGAAGCCAGACAGTGGTAGAAGTATCGGTGGGGAAGCATTTTGGGGAGAGTGACCATAACCCTGTAAGATTTAAGGTAGTTGTGGAAAAGGACAAAGAGGGACCAGAAATAAAAGTCCTGAATCGGGGGAAGGCCAATTTCGATATGACAAAACAGGATCTGGCCAAAGTGGACTGGGAGCAGCTACTTGTAGGAAAGTCTACATCAGACCTGTGGGAGTCATTCAAAAAGGAAATTGTGAGAGTTCAGGGTCAACATATTCCGGTAAAGGTGAAGGGTAGGACCAACAAGTCTAGGGAACCCTGGATGTCAAGGGATATAGAGGTTTGGATAAGGAAAAAAAGGAGGTTTATGGCAGATTCAAAGCACTGAAAACAGTGGAGGCCCGAGAGGAATATAGAAAGTGTAGGGGGGTACTTAAAAAAAGTAATTAGGAGATGCGAAGAGGGGGCATGAAAAAACACTGGCGGGCAAGATAAAGGAAAATCTCAACGTGTTTTATAAGTATATTAAGGACAAGAGGAAAGAGTAGGGCCCTTTAGTGACCAAAGTGGCAATCTGTTTGTGGAGCCAGAGGACGTAGGTGAGGTTTTAAATGATTACTTTTCATCTGTGTTCACTATGGAGAAGGACAATGTAGGTGTAGAGATCAGGGAGGGGGACTATGATATACTCAAACAAATTTAGCATTGAAAGGGAAGAGGTATTAGTGGTTTTAGTGGGCGTAAAAGTGGATAAATCCCCAGGCCCAGATGAGATGTATCCCAGACTGTTATGTGAGGCAAGAGAGGAGATAGCAGGGGCTCTGACACAAATTTTTGAATCCTCTCTGGCCACAGGAGAGGTGCCAGAGGACTGGAGGACAGTGACTGTGGTACCATTATTCAATTACAGGCCGGTGAGTCTAACATCAGTGGTAGGGAAACTATTGGAAAAAATTCTGAGGAACAGGATTAATCTCCACTTGGACAGTCAGGGATTAATCAAGGATAGTCAGCATGGCTTTGTCAGGGGTCTAACAAACTTGATTGAATTTTTTGAGGAGGTGACTAGATGTGTAGATGAGGGTAAGGCAGTTGCTGTAGTCTACAGGCTTTTGATCAGGTCCTGCATGGGAGATTGGTTAAGAAGGTAAAAGCCTATGGAACCAAGGCCAATTTGGCAAATTGGATCCAAAATTGGCTTAGTGGCAGGAGGCAGAGGGTGATTGTCGAGGGTTGTTTTTGTGAGTGAAAGCCTGTGACCAGTGGTGTACCACAGGGATCGGTGCTGGGACCCTTGCTGTTTGTAGTGTACATTAATGATTTAGATGTGAATATAGGAGGTATGACCAGTAAGTTCGCAGATGACATGAAAATTGGTGGTTTTGTAAATAGTGAGGAGGAAAGCCTTAGATAACAGGACCATATATAGATGGGCTGGTAAGATGGGTGGAGCAGTGGCAAATGGAATTTAATCCTGAGAAGTGTGAGGTGATGCATTTTGGGGGGACTAACAAGGCAAGGGAATATACAATGGGTGATAGGACCCTAGCAAGTACAGAGGGTCAGAGGGACCTTGGTGTACTCACTGAAGGCAGAAGCACAGGTAGATAAGGTGGTTAGGAAGGCATATGGGATACTTGCCTTTATTAGCCGAGGCATAGAATATAAGAGCAGGGAGGTTATGATGGAGCTGTATAAAACGCTAGTTAGGCCACAGCTGGAGTACTGTGTACAATTCTGGCTGGCACATTATAGGATGTGATTGCACTGAAGAGGGTGCAGAGGAGATTCACCAGGATGTTGCCTGGGCTGCAGCATTTCAGCTATGAAGAGAGACTGGATAGGCTAGGGTAGTTTTCCTTAGAGCAGAGAAGGCTGAGGGGGGACCAAATTGAGGTACACAGAATTATGAAGGGCATAAATAAGGTAGATAGGATGAAACTTATTCCCTTAGTGGAGGTGTCACTAACTAGGGGGCATAGATTTAAAGTAAGGGGCAGGAGGCTTAAAGGGGAATTGAGAAAAATTATTTTCACCCAGAGGGTGTTGGAATCTGGATCACACTGCCTGAAGGGGTGGTAGAGGCAGGAACTCTCAGAACACTTAAGAAGTATCTAGATGAACACTTGAAATGCCATAGCATTCAAGGCTACAGGTCAAGTGCTGGAAAATGGGACTATAATAGGTAGGTGCTTGATGGCCAGCACGGACATGATGGGCCGAAGGGCCTGTTTCTGTGCTGTATAACTCTTTGACTCTCACTAGCACTTTTAAGTTATCGATCGACATCTCTTCAGAATGGTTTAGCCCCATGCGAATTGTAAATGGGAAGAAAGTTGAAGACCCAACTTCATACACTCCCAAGAACTCTTAAGGCAAAAGACTTGGAGAAAGTGAGGGAGATAGAGGATAGAGAGAGGTCGAATCAATTAGAAAATTAAGACTGACATCACACAGGAAGAAACTTGGCAGATATCCAACCTAGGGAATCAGTTTTGGCTAAAGACCAAAATCGGTATGGGGAAGTGATAGATAAATCACCACATCCACAATCATACATTATCCAAACTGATCAAGGGATGACAAGAAAAAACAAAAGGTCATTGGTGTTGATATATATGTAATAGTTAATACTTAATGAGTACTTTGCATTGGTGTTTACGAAGGAAGACAATGCTGGTAGAAATATAATTAGAAGCAGAGATGATAGAAGTCATGGATGAGGTGAAAATTGATCGCCAGGAAGTACTGGAAAGGCTGGCTAGGCTTAGAGTTGATAAGCCATTGGTCTGGATGGCTTGCATCCCAGGTTGCTGAAAGAAGTGGGAGTGGAGATAGTTAAAGGGCTTTCCATAATCTTCCAATCTGCCCCAGATATAGGGGAGATGCCAGAAGATTGCAGAGTGGCAAATGTGACACCCTTGTTGAAGAAAGGGTGTAAGGACAGTCCTAGTACCAAGAGGCCTGTCAGTTTAATACAGGTGGGTAAGGTTTTAGAAACAATAATCAGGAAAAAATTCAACAGGCACTTGGAGAGGTTTGAGTTCATTTAGGAGAGCCAGCATTGATTTGTAAAAGGCAGATCATGCTTGACTAATCTAATTGATGGTTTTGATGAAATGACAGAAGCTTCATGAAGGGAAAACAATGGATGTTGTCTATATGGATTTTAAGAAAGTACTTGATAGTGTCATATAAAAGGCTGGTTAACAAAAGATGATACCAATCAACTGCAGCAGGACATAGATAGGCCAGTAGAATGAGCAGAGAAGTGGCAGATTAAATTTAATATAGAGAAATGTGAGGTGGTGCATTTTGGCAAAATGGGTGGGGAGAGGCAATTTGGCCCAAATGGTACAGTTCTAAAGAGTGTACAGGGACAGAGGGACCTGGGGGTTCATGTGCATTGATCTTTGAAGATGGAAGAGTAATTGGGATTGGGAGAGTACTTACGGGATCTTGGGCTTCATAAATAGAGGTATTGAGTAAAGAAGCAGGGAAGTTATGCTGAACCTTTATAAAGCTCTGGTTAGGCTATAACTATAGAGTATTGAGTCCAGTTCTGGTCACCATACGTTAGGAAAGATGTGAGGGTCTTGAGAGGGTGCAGAGGAGATTTACCAGAATGGTTTCAGGGATGAGGGATTTTACCTACAAGGTTAGGTTGGAGAAGCTGGGGTCTCCTTGGAGCAAAGGAGATTGAGGGCAAATTTGATGGACATGTTCAAGATTATGACAGGTTTGGATAGAGTGGACAAAGAAAATCTTTTCCCATTAGCTGGTGGTACAAGGACTAGGAGACACTAAAGGTTTTGGCCAAGAGATGTAGGGGAAATTTGAGGAAGAACTTTCTTACACAGCGATTGGTATTGACCCGGAACTCACTGCCGAGGAGTGTGGTGAAAGTGGAGACGATGAACGATTTAGAAGGAAATTGGATAGACATAGGGCTATAGAGCTGGGGAATGGGAGTGACTGGATTGATGGGCTGAAGGCCTCCTTCTCTGCAGTTATGGTTCTATGACTCATTCGGCCCCTGTGTCCATGCTGACTCTCTGCACGAGCAACTCAGCTAGTCCCACTCCCCTGCCTTTCCCCTGTCACCCTGAAATTATTTTCTACTCAGATAATTATCCAACTCACTTTTGAAAGCCATGATTGAATTTGCTTCCATTACACTCTCAGGCAGTGCGTTCAAGATCCTAAGCACTTTCTGCAAAAAATAGCTTTTCACCACATCGTCTTTGCTTCTTCTGCCATTCACCTTAAATTGGTGCTCTCTGGCTCTTGACTCTTCTTCCAATGGGACAGTTTCTCCCTATCTACTCTGTCCAGCCCTCTCATGATTTTGAAAACCTCTAACAAATCTCCTCTAAAACTTCTCTTCTCGAAGGAAAACAGCCCCAGCTTTGCCAATCTACCCACATGACTAAAGTTCCTCTTCCCTGGAACCATTCTCGTAAATCTTTTCTGCACTCTCTAATGTCTTTGAATCCTTTCTGAAGAGTGTGCCTAGAATTGGACACAGTGCTCCAATTGAGGTCAAACCAGAGTTATATAAAAGCTCACCATAACCTCCTTGCTTTTGTACTCTGTGCCTTAATTTGTAAAATCCAGGATCCCAAATGCCTTTTTAACCGCTTTCTCAACCTGTCCTGCCACTTTCAAAGATTTGTGCATATATACCCCCAGGTCTGTCTGCTCCTAGACCCTCTTTAGAATTGTATGCTTTATTTTATATTGCCTCTCCTCATTCTGCAGCCAAGAACTAGAATCCTGAATAGTGTGTGCCAGGGTAAGGGATATCTCATGTGGGCTGCAGAGTAATTTGAAAAGGGAATGGGTGAATCCAGTTGTCGTGGTCCATGTTGGAACAAACAACATAGGTAGGAACAGGGAGGAGGTCCTGCTGATCATGAGCTAGGCTTTTTCTCTCTTAACAGTACATTTACATTTATGTGAAATGTAAAATAGTGAAATACCTTATTGAAATTAGTCAAAATCCAATTGTAGTTGAAACTTTTCCAAGATTCCACCAGAACAGGAAGAGGTGAAAAGAGGTACATGGAAGCTGATGGAGTGACATCTAACTGATGTATCCTCTGCTGGTTGGCAAATAAAGATGAAATGATTGATGGGAGTTCCTTTAATAATAAGACTGAATAATGTATCCTTCAATGAAAAAGAATAATTTTTTATTTTTATTTTTATGCGTTTCTTGTGCTATAAATCTTACTCTTATCAGTACATTTTAAGCTGGCTAAAAATTCAAGATGTCGGCTGAAACCAACATGACAAAATTATTTGAGTGACTTTATTCCTGCTACATGCCAGTTTGGAATTGGTGGATTTAAATAAAAAAATTTTAATTGTTCAGTTTATTGCTGCTAACTCATTTCTCAATTAGTGATTACTAGCGGATTCAAACTGCTTTGTGTTCATTCATGATTGTGAATTGGATTTTTGATAGGTTAAATTGAAGACTTGTTTGTTAAACTATCAATCAAAAAAATTAGGCTACACATGTGTGACACCTTGAGGTATAACACCCCGAAGTGCATTACTTTTGAGTAAAGGATTGACAGTGACGGATGTGTACTAGGTGCAAAGCTTTTAATTTCACAAATAAGAGATTACTTTACATTGAAAGCACTTCCTCTTTAAATTACTTTTTTCTTGAAACTTTAAATGGTCTTCTTTGTCTCAAAAGGCTAATACAGTAATAATGGCATTGTCTTGCTATACATTCATTTCTTGTTATTAACCCTCACAATATTTAAGAAGTATTTAGATGAGCACTTGAAACGCCAAAGCATACAAGGCTGCGAAAAAGTGCTGGAAAATGGGATTAGAATACTTAGGTGCTTGATGGCCAGCACAGACACGATGGGCCGAAGGGCCTGTTTCTGTGCTGTATAACTCTATGACTCAATGATACTATTTCAGGTAAGGTCCTGTATATTCATGCAGATCATTTAGGAGTTAACTCATATCTGGGAGAGATCATGGCATGGCCAACCATGACATCAACATTTTAATCAATGCCCTCCACAGCTCTGCTAAGACAAGCTTTAAGCTTAAAAAAAGCACTGATGCCATGTCCTACTGACGATAGTATCACAAGCTTCCCACCTTTTTATATCAAATGCGATTTTATATATATTGTGCTTTGGCTTGCTTGTAGAATGTAACACACAATCCAAAGGCAAACTGCTCCCAGTTCATGATCAACAGAAGTAAGAGAGACAGATTTAAATTATGTATTTTTCCCTTGTACATTGCGTATGACTCCTTGGGCATTTCTATCCATATTTTCTTGTCTCCAGAATAAGTAAAATTTCCTCAGAAGAAATCAGGAAATGATGATATTGGCAGCTCAACAATACATTATAGGGGTAATTATATGAATTTTTATCATTGGCATGGAGCTTCGCCCACTGGCAGTGCAGATTGGAAATTTGACTGTGCACTGCCAGCTAGTTTTCAATTATAAAACCATGGGTAATGTGTACCCACATTTATAACATGCACCGTTGCTGGGTGAGGCTCTCACTGCCAACACATCTATGTAAAGTTTCTCCTTATTTGTTCTGCAATGCAGATATTTTCATCCAAGTTAAGTTCTGTCTGGTAGTAGATTCAGTTAGTTGATCTTAGTCAAATCTCAGACAGTAAAGCACTAAAGGTGACCTCAGCTGCTCAAGCTAGTCAAGGGAGAAAAAGAAACCTAATTGCTTATCTCAAACTTCCCTTACTGGAAGTACATGTGTACATTTGTTCAAGAATTTATGAAAGGGATAAAGCTGATCAAATAGTAATATTGTCATTTCACCATCTGGGACATATTTATGTGATCAAAAACAGAAATTAGAAAACATATTTTGATATTTTCAGATTTAAGGCAAATAGCAGGCAGCTGAAACTCTGGAGCTGAGGTTTCTTCGCCATGGAAATAATTGAAGACTTTGTACATACTGCCAACCATACGGCTTTTTTTTCACATGACTGAGCCCAAGTGCTTTTAATCACAGTACATTAAGATCAATCCTTCAGTCTCATCTTACTTTTCAGTTTGTGGACGAAGTGTCGGCATAGGCTCAGTGATAATGTTCCAGCATCTGGCTCAGAGGATTGTGATATCAAGGTCCACCAGTATTTCATAGAATAGAATCATAGATGCTGAGTAAAAAACATACAATAGTAATCATGGGAGATTTCAACTACCCTGATATTAATTGGACAGTAGATAAAGGGGTTAAGGGAATGGAGTTTCTACAAAGTGTACAGGACTCCTTTCTAACTCAATATGTAAAAAGCCCAACACGGGAAGATTCATTACTGGATCCAGTAATGGAGAATGTACCAGAGCAGATAAGAGAAGTAAAAGTAGGGGGACATCTAGGCAATAGTGACCACAATATATTATGCTTTAAGATGATAATAAAGAAGGACTTAAGTATGAACTTCAAAAGGACATAGGTTGATGGAGTGGGAGGACAAGTGGCAAATGAAATTTAAAGCAGAAAAGTGTGAAATGATTTATTTTGGTAGGAAGAATGTAGAGAGACAATAAAATAAAGGGTGAAATTCTAAAGGGGGTGCAGGAGCAGAGGGAGTATATGTGCATAAATCATTCAAGGTGGCAGGACAGGTTGATAAAGCATGCGGCATCCTCGGCTTCATTAATAGGGGCATAGAGTACAAAAGCATGGACATAATGTTATACTTGTATAGAATACCGGTTTGGCCTCAGCTGAAGTATTGTGTCCAGTTCCGGGCACCACACTTTAGGAAAGATGTGAAGGCATTAGATAGAGTGCAGAAAAGGTTCACGAGAATGTTTCCAGGGATGAGGAACTTTAGTTTTGTGGATAGATTGGAGAAGTTGGGACTGTTTTCTTTGAAGAGAAGGTTGAGAGGAGATTTGATAGAGGTATTTAAAATCATGAGGGGTCTGAACAGGGTAGATAGGGAAAAACTTCCCATTGGTGGAGGGATTGAGAACAGAAGAGCACATATTTAATTAATTAATTAATTTATTTATTTATTTAGAGATACAGCACTGAAACAGGCCCATCATCCTACATTAATCCCATTACCCTCTCACATCCCCACCTTCCCTCAATTCCCCTACCACCTACCTACACTAGGGGCAATTTATTATTTAAGGTAATTGACAAAATAAACAATAGCAACATGAGGAAAAACTTTTTCACGCAGCGAGTGATTAGGATCTGGACCTAGACTTCATCTGTGACAGATATATTGGTGAAGGTGAGGCCAAGCAGGTTTCTCCCTCTTGTTGGGTCCTTCACCACCTGCTGCAGGCCCAATCTGGCAGGTTTGTCCTTTAGGACTTGGCCAGCTCAGTCAGCAGTGGTGCTTCGGAGCCACTCTTAGTGATGGGCATTGACGTCTCCCACCCAGAGTACATTCTCTGCCCTTGCTACCTTTGGTACTTCATCCAAGGAGTGTTCAACATGGAGGAATACTGATTCAGCAACTGAGGGAGGGCAGTAGGTGGTAATCAGCAGGCAGTTTCCATCCCATGTTTGACCTGATGCCGTGAGACTTCATGGGGTCCAGAGTCAATGTTGAGGACTTCCAGGGCAGCTCCCTCCCGAATGTATACCATAATACCATCACCTCTGGTGCGACTGTCCTGCTGTCGTTATGGAGGAGTCTGAGACATTGGCTGTAAGGATTCGGTGTGTATGAATATGCCAAGCTGTTGCTTGACTAGTCTGTAGGTCAGCTCTCTCAATTTTGGAACACACCCCTAAATGCTAGTAAGGAGGACTTTGCAGGGTTGACTGGGCAGGATGTGCCATTGTCGTTTCTGGTACCTAGGTTGATCATGATGATCCGTCCTGTTTTATTCTTTTTTTGACTTTTCTGCAGCTGTTTGGTATAACTGAGTGGCTTCCTATGCCATTTCAGAGGACAATTAAGAGTAAAACACATTTCTACGGGTCTGGAGTCATATGTAGGCCGGACCGGGTAAGGACAGGAGTTTTTCTTCCCCAAAGGACATTAGTGAACCAGATGGGTTTTTATGACAATCTGATAGTTTCATGGTAACCATTACTGAAACCAGCTTTATGAATTAATTGAAGTTAATTTCCACCAGTTGCATGCTCATGTCCCTAGAACATTAGTTAGGGCCTTTGGATTACTAGTCCAGTTACATTAACACAACGACACCGTCCCCGGTCTTAGACTGAGTGAGGTCTCCAAAGGCAGCCTAATGGAGTAGAATAGAGGCCTATGGTTTCTGAGTTCCCAGTAACATCCCGGCTATATCTTTTCAAAACAAATGTGTCAACTGTTATGTGTGAGTGGTGTGCACACTTGAATGTTGTGTGCTGGCAGATGCACAACTTTAACTTGTTTTTTTGTCCATTTCTAAATTCATGAAAATGACAAACATCTCAAGTTCCTAGTGCTAACATCATCCACTTCCAGGTCTAATGTAGTATTCCTCCAACTCAGTGCCCAAACTAACGACAGTTACTGTTCCCTGCTGAATGAGTGTGACATTTGCCACTTCCTTTACCAGCTATCTGATTGATACGATTAAGTTAGGATCAGGTTTTGTGCTGCAGGCCCACAATCGTTACTAATTGAATTCACCCTTATACCTAAAAGGGAGAGGAGATTTGTAGCCCAACAGTCTGAGCTGGAATCAAATCCAAGTGCCTAAAGTGAAAGGACAATGTACTAGCACACTCTGACCACATCCCCACTGGTAGAAAGAATGCAAATACATGATGAAGCACCTGTGGAAGAGCCTGTCACTCTAGAATTGGCCTTTATAGCCACTCTAGGTGCTGCTTCACAAACCACTGATCACCTCCAGGCGCTTACCCATTGTCTCTCGAGATAAGGAGGCCAAAGAAGAAGAAGACATGATGAAGACCAGCTGACTATTGCTTTGTGATGTGTGAAATGTTAGCCCATTTATGAGATACAAGTAACTGGGGAGTGCAGCCTGGGAAATAACACACACTCACTTCAAAATGTTCCACCCATTAACTTTACTTGAGAGGAAATTATGGGTGTAATTTCCTGACATGTGAGAAATAGAAAATTTCCCCTCATATACCATGCTATCCATTAAATCTTTAGCCTTTATCCCTACTCAGCCACGGACGTGCACACTCCACTGCACTATTTTAATGATTCTATTTCCAATTCCAGTCATTTTTGTCTATTTAGCATTAGATTCAGGTTGCTTTGTGGTGAGTGACAGAGAATTGTGCATGTATAGAATAAGTTCATTGACAAAGACGTTCATAATTATATCCTCACTATTATTTCCAGTAATTGCATCACTCTTGAGAAGCAAACAGTACTGGAAAAAGAGAAGGGCTGGCAGGAATCAGTCAGGTAATAAAGTACAACTTACTACAGCTGATGGAAATCTGAAACACAAATAGAAAATGCTGTAATTACTCAGCAGTTCAGTCAGTATCTGTGGAAAGAACTGAGGAATTAATTGGGGTTATTTTCACCAGGAACAGTGCATTGCCCACCCATCTGATTTTTTTTCTTTCTTTTTTTCTTTTGGGCCTCCTTATCTCGAGAGACAATGGATACGTGCCTGGAGGTGGTCAGTGGTTTGTGAAGCAGCGCCTGGAGTGGCTATAAAGGCCAATTCTGGAGTGACAGGCTCTTCCACAGGTGCTGCAGAGAAATTTGTTTGTCGGGGCTGTTGCACAGTTGGCTCTCCCCTTGCGCCTCTGTCTTTTTTCCTGCCAACTACTAAATCTCTTCGACTCGCCACAATTTAGCCCTGTCTTTATGGCTGCCCGCCAGCTCTGGCGAATGCTGGCAACTGACTCCCACGACTTGTGATCAATGTCACATGATTTCATGTCACGTTTGCAGACGTCTTTATAGCGGAGACATGGACGGCCGGTGGGTCTGATACCAGTGGCGAGCTCGCTGTACAATGTGTCTTTGGGGATCCTGCCATCTTCCATGCGGCTCACATGGCCAAGCCATCTCACGCGCCGCTGACTCAGTAGTGTGTATAAGCTGGGGGTGTTGGCCGCTTCAAGGACTTCTGTGTTGGAGATATAGCCCTGCCACCTGATGCCAAGTATTCTCCGGAGGCAGCGAAGATGGAATGAATTGAGACGTCGCTCTTGGCTGGCATACGTTGTCCAGGCCTCGCTGCCATAGAGCAAGGTACTGAGGACACAGGCCTGATACACTCGGACTTTTGTGTTCCGTGTCAGTGCGCCATTTTCCCACACTCTCTTGGCCAGTCTGGACATAGCAGTGGAAGCCTTACCCATGTGCTTGTTGATTTCTGCATCTAGAGACAGGTTACTGGTGATAGTTGAGCCTAGGTAGGTGAACTCTTGAACCACTTCCAGAGCGTGGTCGCCAATATTGATGGATGGAGCATTTCTGACGTCCTGCCCCATGATGTTCGTTTTCTTGAGGCTGATGGTTAGGCCAAATTCATTGCAGGCAGCCGCAAACCTGTCGATGAGACTCTGCAGGCACTCTTCAGTGTGAGATGTTAAAGCAGCATCGTCAGCAAAGAGGAGTTCTCTGATGAGGACTTTCCGTACTTTGGACTTCGCTCTTAGACGGGCAAGGTTGAACAACCTGCCCCCTGATCTTGTGTGGAGGAAAATTCCTTCTTCAGAGGATTTGAACGCATGTGAAAGCAGCAGGGAGAAGAAAATCCCAAAAAGTGTGGGTGCGAGAACACAGCCCTGTTTCACACCACTCAGGATAGGAAAGGGTTCTGATGAGGAGCCACCATGTTGAATTGTGCCTTTCATATTGTCATGGAATGGGATGATGATACTTAGTAGCTTTGGTGGACATCCAATCTTTTCTAGTAGTCTGAAGAGACCACGTCTGCTGACGAGGTCAAAGGCTTTGGTGAGATCAATGAAAGCAATGTAGAGGGGCATCTGTTGTTCACGGCATTTCTCCTGTATCTGACGAAGGGAGAACAACATGTCAATGGTCGATCTCTCTGCACGAAAGCCACACTGTGCCTCAGGGTAGACGCGCTCGGCCAGCTTCTGGAGCCTGTTCAGAGCAACTCGAGCAAAGACTTTCCCCACTATGCTGAGCAGGGAGATTCCACGGTAGTTGTTGCAGTCACCGCGGTCACCTTTGTTTTTATAGAGGGTGATGATATTGGCATCGCGCATGTTCTGAGGTACTGCTCCCTCGTCCCAGCACAGGCATAGCAGTTCATGTAGTGCTGAGAGTATAGCAGGCTTGGCACTCTTGATTATTTCAGGGGTAATGCTGTCCTTCCCAGGGGCTTTTCCGCTGGCTAGAGAATCAATGGCATCACTGAGTTCCGATTTGGTTGGCTGTATGTCCAGCTCATCCATGACTGGTAGAGGCTGGGCTGCATTGAGGGCAGTCTCAGTGACAGCATTCTCCCTGGAGTACAGTTCTAGGTAGTGCTGAACCCAGCGGTCCATTTGTTTGCGTTGGTCAGTGATTATGTCCCCCGATTTAGATTTGAGGGGGGCGATCTTCTTGATGGTTGGCCCAAGAGCTCTCTTCATGCCATCATACATTCCTCTGATGTTTCCGGTGTCTGAGGCCAGCTGAATATGACTGCATAGGTGTTGCCAGTAGTCGTTTGCGCAACGCCTAGCTGTTCTTTGTGCAGTACTTCTGGCTGCTTTAAGTGCTGCGGATGTTAAATCGCTGGGGGCTTTCTTGTAGTTCAACAGTGCAATGCGCTTAGCAGCTATGACAGGTTCCAGCTCTTCATTATGAGATTGAAACCAGTCTGCATTTCTCTTCGCACTTTTGCCGTAGGTGGTCAAAGCCGACTCATAGATGGCGTCTCTGATGTGGGCCCACTTGGTCTCAGCATCCCCTGTGGGAGTGTTTTGAACGGCTGTTACAAGTGAATTTAGAAATTTTTGTAACAGCTGTGGGTGAGAAATTTTGCTCGTGTTGATGCGCGGGTGGCCCTTCTGCTTGGAATGATGCAACTTCTTTGGTCTGAGTCTAACCTTGCTGCACACCAGGGAGTGGTCGGTGTCGCAGTCCGCACTGTGGAAGCTGCGTGTGATTTGAACACTGTTTAAGGCGGCTCGCCTTGTGACAATGAGGTCTAGCTGGTGCCAACGACACGATCTTGGGTGCCTCCATGAAACCTGGTGACAGGGTTTAGTGTGAAAGAACGAGTTGGTGATGCAGAGGTTATGATAGGTACATAACTCAAGCAGTCTCTGCCCGTTCTCATTCATCCTTCCAACGCCATAGCGCCCAAGGCAGGAGGGCCATGAGTCATGGTCGGCCCCAACCCTGGCATTAAAGTCCCCCAGCAGGAATAGGTGTTCGGTGTTGGGGATGCTGCTAATGATATGGAGTTCCTCGTAGAACTGGTCTTTAGCTTCAGGTGGGGAGCAGAGTGTTGGAGCATAGATGCTGAGTAGGTGTACTGGACCAGAGGTGGTGAGCAGTCGGATGGACAGTATGCGTTCCGAGCCATTTGAGGGAGGCTCTATCATGCTGAGCAAGGAGTTTCTGATGGCGAAGCCCACTCCATGCTGTCTTGGTTCTTCAGGATCCCTGCCCTGCCAGAAGAAGGTGTAGTCTTGCTCTGCTAGAGAGCCACTCGCGGGGAGGCGAGTCTCCTGAAGTGCTACAATGTCCACATTGAGTCTACTGAGCTCGTTGTTAATGATGGCGGTCTTCCGAGAATCATTGATTTGTGTAAGGTCTTCCGACAGGCCAGGACACATAGTTCTGACGTTCCAGCTTGCAAAGCGAAGGGCTGGTACCTTCTTTCCTTTTTCATGTTGTTTGGTGCGGTGTATCAGTCCACTTTTCGGGCAATGACCCTGAACTCCAAGCACCCATTGAAGCAGGCAGACTGTGGCGGGACAGAACCTTATTGACAGGGGGCTGCCCGGTTTGAGGCGGGCGGTAGCTGTCCAGTGAGGTGCAATGACCTCTCCCACCGACAAAGGCAACCCGTGGCGCCCAGTTTCTACGCCAATTTATCTGGACTTATAACCCGTAACTGCTGTCTTCCGTGTTGTGTCAGTCGCTGTGAGGCAACTTTGGAGTGACCTCTCCATGGCGCATGCCTGGGCAAATTTATGGAGGTTGAGAGTTGCCCAGTCGTCAAAACCCCCCTCTCGGCCTTTCTGGTGGGGTCCAAAGGAGTGCAGGACACGACGTTTGGCACCAGTATGGCTGCAGGAACTGCCGGAAACATGCCAAAGGTGACGCATGATTTTTATTTCCACTTACTTCTATATTTCACTGTTACAACCTCAGTGGGACCATTAACGTTAAAACATGACATATGAACTCCGCAGACCAAGAATTTCACAAGATTTCAGATTTTTTTATTATAACAACTAAACTAAAAAAAACTCCATTAACTAAATAGTACTTTATAAGTGGCTGATACCCCAAATTACAGCGAAAGATATTTTCTTCACTTATTAAAACACTTGAAAACCTCACACCACAATTCCACATTACACAATCTTCCTTAATGGTGAAATCTTTGCAGTTTAAAGTCCCAAACTCCTCCCAGTAAGGCAGCTCCTGGTGATCCTGTTGGTCTTACTTCTTTTCTGCAAAACTCAACTATCAAAACACATTCAATGCTTCGCAGCCTTCCACTGTATCTTCTGAGAGTTGGTGTTCCTTCTCTCGCTCTACTCTGAGGCTGCCATCGCTTGTCTTCTTTTGGTCTTCCTTACAGCCTTGCCTGCCTTCTGAAAAACTATTGGATTTATCCAGAATCAAAAGTCAATATCCAGTTGTCTTTTCCAATATGCAAAGTCCACAAATTTGGCTACAGCAGAGCCACCTCAGCCTTCCATTATTTCCAAGTGTTAGCAACTGCTATTTGTGTTTACATTTTCAGAACCATTGACTCCTTAATTATGATCTGAAAGCCTGGGAGGGTAATACCCATTGTTCTTCAGGTGTTATACCCCTGCAGCCTCTGCTTTTCTGGTTTTCGTTGTCCTGGTAATCAAGATTCTTGTCTTGCCTTGTCTTTAAGTAGAGTTGATGTAACTCCATCTTCAATCACATTTAAAAAATCCCTGTTTTTTAAAAACATAATCATGCTACAAAGTCCAGTATTCATAACACCTCCTCCCAAAATAGAAAAATCATTATCATAATAATATACAATATACAACATTGTAAATATTTCCATTTTTAACATTTTACATCTTACACAGATAACAACAATATTTTACAGCTCTGAGTTGCTTTCTTCAATTATATCCTTTCTTTGAATTCCGGATAGAGCATCATCAATTACATTCCTCTTATTTGTAGCATGTACAATCTTTCGGGTAAATGGTTGTAACATTAAACTCCACCAAAGTAACCTGGTTTCCTTGGTTTTGAACTTTTCTAAAAGCCTAAATGGATTATGATTGGTGTAAATGGTTATTTCCCCTTGCCATTATTGACGTATACTTCAAAATGTTGAACGTACATATGAACATACGAACTAAGAGCAGGAGTAGGCTATTTGGCCCCTTGAGCCTGCTCCAACATTCTATAAGATCATGGCTGATCTGTTTTTGGACTCAACTCCACTTTCCTGCCTTCCTCTGACATCCTTTAACTCCCTTGTTTGTCAAGAATCTGTCTACCTCTGTCTTAAAAACATTCAATGACACTGCCTCCATCACTCTCCTGGGAAGAGAGTTCCACAGACTCACGACCGAATGAGAGAAAAAAATTCTCCTCAACTCTGCCTCAAATGGGAGATTCCTTATTTTTAACCTGTGCCCCCTAGTTTTAATCTCTCCCATAAGGAAGAGCCAATACTAGACCTAAAGCCTCCTTTTCTATAGTGGAGTACTTCTTCTGGTACTTATTGAGTTTTCTAGAGGAAATATCTGGTTGTTCAATACCAACATTGTCATCCTGGAGAAACAATGCTCCTAATCCTACATCACTGGCATCAAAAGCTACTTTAAAGGGCTTGCTAAAATCTGGTGCCACTAAAATGGCCTTTAACTTTTCAAATGCCATTTGACAGGACTCTGTCCATTGGACCTTCATGCTCTTTTTTTTTAACAAATTTGTCAATGGGGCAACTACTGTACTGAAGTTAGGAATGAACTTCCAGTAGAACCCACCCATCCTTGGGAATTGTTTTAGGAATTGGAAAGTCTATTATCGCCTGAACCTTAGCTTCCCTCAGCAACGTTTGACCGGGACCCTAAATAGGTGACCTTAGACTTGGCAAACTCGCTCTTCGCTAAGTTTACTACCAAATTGGCTTTCTCTAACCTGTTGAACAGAGCCTTTAAATGTTCAACATGATGCTCATAAGTATCATTGTATACCAACAGATCATCCAGGTACACAACATAATTTCTTAGTCCAGCAATCACCTGGTTGGTCAATCTTTGAAATGTAACTGGTGTATTTTCATACCAAATGGCATGAACCTACACTGAAATAGGCTATCTGGGGTCATGAAGGTGGAAATTTCTTTAGCTTAGTCAGTCAAGGGACCTTGCCAATATCCTTTCAGCAAGTCAATCTTGCTAATAAAAACTGATTTCCCCACTTTGTCAATACAATCCTCAAGTCATGGGATTGGACAAGAGTCTCTTTTAGTTACTGCACTGACTTTCCAATAGTCAATACAAAATCTTTTGGAACCATCCAGCTTTGATGCCAGCATCAGTGGAGAACTCTAGCCACTTTGACTAGGTTCAATCGTATCATTCTTTAATACATTTTGTACCTCCTCTCATACTTGAGCCAATTTATCAGAGTTGAGATGATAAGAGTTTTGCTTAATGGGTGTAGCTGGCCCTACATCAACCCCAAGAATAGCCAGAGGAGTTCGACTTGGCTTATCTGGACATACTGCTTTAAACTCTTTTTAACAGTTCAGCTATGTTCCTTTTATGTTGTTCAGAAAGATAGTGTAAAACTGTATCTAAATTTTCTAACACTTCCGTGTTTGCCACTTTCACCGCAGGGGGTGCAGTCTGAGAGTTCTAAGTCTCTGCTCCTTCATCCAGCTCATTAAAAGTAACACTATCCTTATTTTCCTCTTCTGTCACTTGACATACATTTACTGACTGACAAGGTTCATTGTCATAGTACCTTTTCAACATATTCATGTGACACATCCTTTGACTTTTCTGTCTGTCTGGGGTACTAACTAAATAGTTCACTTCACTAAGTTTCCTCTTAATGAAGTAAGGTCCACTGAACCTAGCTTTCAATGGTTCCCCAGGCACAGGCAAAGGCAACAAAACTAACACTGTCTCCAGGCTGCAAACTGTGTGCCTTAGCTATTCTATCCACTTGTGTTTTCATCATTGGCTGAGAAGCCTTGAAATGTGCTTTGGCCATCTCACAAGCTTTTGTGAGTCTCTCTGTGTTCTGAGATAATATAAGAGGATAGTTTCCTCTTCCTGTGCTCAAAATCTCTCCTCAATGAGTTTAAGAGACCCCTAACCTCATGCCCAAAGACCAATTCAGATGAACTAAAACCAGTGGACTCATTTGGTGTGTCCCTGGTGACAAATAAAAACGATATCCTCCTTTCCCAATCATGAGGATACTCAAAACAATGGACCTTTATCATACATTTTAGTATTTAGTGATACAGTTCCAAAGCACCTGATGACTGAGGGTGATAAGCAGACGATTTGAGCTGCTTCACTCCCAAATTACTCATGAACTTTTGAAATATCCCTGACATGAAATCTGAGCCCTGGTCTGACTGAATTTCTTTTGGAAATCCATATCTAGTGCAAAACTGAATTAACCCATCAATCACAACCTCTGGTGTAATCTTTTTCAAAGGTATTGCCTCTGGAAACTAAGTGGACAAATGCATGATGGTTAGGAGAAACTTGGGACTTGACTTAGTTGTGGGTAAGGGTCTGACACAATCCACAGGAACGCTACTAAATGGTTTGTCAAATGCAGGTATTGATATTAATTAATTGAAGGCTGTGGCATCCCAATTCCATGACAAGTATAGCAAATTCTGCAAAATTCAACCACATCTGTATGCAAGGCTGGCCAATAAAAATGCAGTTTTATCCTGGCCTGAGTCTTTCGAATGCAGTCATGACCTGCCACTGGGATCTCATGGGCAATTCTCAAAATTTCACTGTAGTATCCTGGGGGAACAACAACCTGACAAACTATAGCCCAATCCTCATCAGTGGGCCTCTGGGAAGGTCTCCAATTTCTCTTTAGAATGTCATTCTTGACATATTAACACTCAGGAACATTTTCAGCTTCTGCCTCATAACACAGCGTTTGAGACAAACTTTTTAAGCTAGGGTCTGCCTGCCTCAATCAAAGATGATCTGCTAACAATTCACCATTGCTAGCCTTTTCCATCAACATCTCCATCCAAATCCTTGAAAAATGTTTCATCCAACCAAACACCCAAATCGTTCTACACAACAACTGTTCCTTCTCATCTTATTTATTTATTGATACAGCACTGAAACAGGCCCTTCGGCCCACTAAGTCTGTGCTGACCATCAACCACGCATTTATACTAATCCTACATTAATCCCATATTTTTACCACATCCCCACCACCTACCTATACTAGGGGCAATTTACAATGGCCAATTTACCTATCAACCTGCAAGTCTTTGGCTGTGGGAGGAAACCGGAGCACCCGACGAAAACCCACGTGGTTACAGGGAGAACTTGCAAACTCCGCACAGGCAGTACCCAAAATCGAATGCAGGTCGCTGGAGCTGTGAGGCTGCGGTGCTAACCACTGCACCACTGTGTTTTGTTTAATCTTATGAGTTTGGGATCTTGTTATCATACAATCTGGCATATTTCAGGAAATTCCTCCTGAAAAACTTCAGTTTAAGCAACCTCAACTGACTTTTCTGAAACTACTGGAGACGTCAATATCTTATCCCCAGCTAAGTGATTCCCTAGTAACAAATCCACCCCTTGAATATGCAAATCAGGGATGATTCCCATCGTTACTGGACCGTGATTAAATCACATTGTAAATTAACCTTATGCAATGGAACAGACAATGTTCCTCTTAATGCCTGGCACTATGACTTTTACATTCATTGCACTACTTGGGGGAGAATTTATATCCTTTGCTACCATTAATGACTGGGTTTCCCCTGTATCTCTAAGCAGCACAATCAGCTTGCCTGCCTCATTTGACAAATATGGGGACACCTTACCCCCTGAACACAAAATGTATACAATCTTCAGGGACCTGACTTAACTCATTAGCAGAGGGGAGGACATCTCTGCTCACTATTCAACATTGCCGAAGCCACTGTTCCCATCAACCGCGCCACCTATTAGGGCATCCTTTCCGGGACAGATGTTCAGTAAACCTACCACAGCTATCGTTTTGCCTTTTAATTTCCAGCATTCTGATTTCATATGCCCTATTTTATCACAAAAATAACACATTGGTCTCCTAGAGACCTTAGTTTCCTGAGTATTTTTTTTTTTGCCACTCTGTGGGTTGCCTGTATTCTTTCCTTTACCCTACTTTTCACTAAAATTAAATCTCTTCTCATTATCCACCTTCCTATCTTTCCAACTTCTCTAAAAGTTTCCAAACTGGGGCCTGTAACTACTGCTTTGGTGGGTCAATTCATAACCATCTGCCATTGCTGTGGCATTCCTTATGTTACCAACCTTATGTTCTTCCAGGTGGGACCTTATTCCTGATGGGATACTACTTTCAATTTCTTCCAATTGGATTAATTCTTAAGGTTTTCAAAGTCTTGCTCAACCTTCATGGACCTTTACTATCGATCAAATATCATTTCCTCCTCTCTAGCAAATTCCATAAATGTCTGGCCCTGTTTTAAAAAAAAAAAATCCTTAATTTCTATTTGCAAGCCTCTGATACCAACTTGTAAGTATTGAGAAGTGCAGTTTTAACCACTTCATAATTACTTGACTCTTCCTCTGAAAGTGTTGAACAAACTTCCAATGTTTTTCCTCCTAACACATTTTGCAATAAAGTTGTCCAACTTTCTTTTGGCCATTGCAAATTTGTAGCAATGTTTTCAAAGAACACAAAGTACATTTCAATTCCTTTCTCACTGAATTTAGGCACTAAGTGAATATTCCTTGCCAAATCAAAACCAGGAGTTAAATCAGACTCATCCTCAAACCTTCCTGCCACTCCCTGTTTGCGTAATCTAAGTTTTTCTTTGAAATTTCTTGGCTTCTCTTTCTTTTTGTAACTCTCTTTCTTTTTCCTTCTCTTCGAATTCAAAATTTCTCAGTTCAAGTTGTAATTGTCTGTCTCTTTTATCTTTTTCAAGTTCCAGTCACCTCATTTGTAACTGAATTCTAGATAACTCAATCTGAGAGCTACCAGGAACACTGTTTTATTCCTCATGGTAAATATGCTGAGCCAACACGTCAATAATTTCTGCCCTTTTAGCTTTTGATTTTAAACTAACCCCCACTTGCTCTGCTACAGCATTAATGCATCCATTGTTAACTGTATTCAATCATTGAGAGTCAAACGTTCTCTCCACAAAGGCTTGAGCATTGAAAGTAGACATACTGACTTTTCTTTGAGTCCAGAAAAAGTAATTGTGAAATCTTGTTCGTTTAAATTTTAGAAATTTCCAATGCACCCGTTTTATAGCCTCTGAATTCATATCCCGGACCGGAGCCCCCAGCTTGTTAGGACCTCAGTGAGATCATTAACATAAAAACATGAGATAGGAACTCCCCAGACCAATTTAAAGAATTATACAACAAGATTTCATATTTTAAGACTTTTATTATAACTAAACTAAAAGAAAACCCCATTAATTAAATAGTACTTTGTAAATCGCTGATACCCCCAAATTACAGAGAAAGGTATTTTCTTCAGTTACTAAAACACTTGAAAAACTCACACCACACTTAAATGTTACACAGTCCTCTTTGATGATGAAATTTTTGCAGTTAAATGTCCAAAACTGCTCCTAGTTGCAATGGATTGGATCCCTGAGACCTTTCTCAAAGTCAATGTCCTCTTTGCTCCCTTCATCCGAGCACTCTTGACCTGGGCCTCCATGAATAATGTGACCCTGGTGATCCTGTTGGTCTTTTTCTTCTCCATACACCTCAGCTTTCAAAACAGGTTCAAATCTTTGCCACCTTGCACTGTATCAGTCGTCTGAGAGTAGGTGATCCCTCTCTCTCTCCACTCTGAGGCTGTCACCACTGGTCTTCCTTCAGTCTTGCTTAGAGCCTGCTTGCCTTCTGAAAATCTGTTAAATTTATCTGGAATCAAAAGTCAATAGCCAATTGTCTTTTCGAATATACAAAGTCCACAAGTCTGGCTACAGCAGAGTCACCCAGACTTTCTATTGTTTGCAAGTGGTAGCAACTGCCATTCATATTTACATTTTCAGAACCAGTGACTCCTTATTTACAATCTGGAAGTTTGGGAGGGTGAAATCAATTGTTCTTCAGGTGTTATACCCCTGCTTTTCAAAAAGGTCTTTGATCTTGGCTCTTTGTTGTCCTGGTAACTAAGATTGCTGTCTTTTCTTTAAGCAGAGTTGATTTGAGGCCACCTGATTTCTCTGACTTCATCTTAAACTACATTAAAAATCACAGTTTAAAAAAAAACCATAATCATGCTACAAAGTCCAGCGTTCATAACACAGACAAGCAATCACATTATCAGATTACCCCAATTTCAGGTGTAGACTTGTGTTCACTCCATAGATGTTGACTGACATGCTGTGTGTTTCCAGCAGGTTTTCTTTGTTTTAGTCAGGTAACAATTCATTTCAACAGGCCAGAAAAACCAGCACAACCAGATAGTACCTCAATTTGGATTTGGAGAAATTACAACACACTGCATTTGCAGTATTGGCATGATCTACCAAGTTAGGTAGTCAAGGGACAGTGTTAAAATTGTCATGGTATTTCCTAATTCATCCCAACAAGTTTCTTGTTTCCAATGGACTATGCAAAATTTGTAGTAACATCAAATAGTTCCTACTCACTATAATCTCTTTGGAAAAGTGACTAAGTAAAGCTAAAACTTTCATGAAGAGACAACTGTAGAAGGCAATTTTTTGTCCTGTTACATTTGACGTAAAAGATTTCCTGGGAACAAAGGATCGAGCAAAATCAGATGGGGGGAATTACATGTGAGTAACAGAGCCTGTCTGATTTCTGCCCATTACCCACTCACTGACAGTTTTCATAAGCTTTCTGTTGTGCCCAAGCATAAGACAGAAAATTACCCCTAATTTCTGAATTCTGAAGGTAATTGAGTAATTATTCTAGGATAGTCAAAAGAAATAAATAATCCACATTGTTGAGTCAGAAGTCTCCATAGATACTGTTCTAGGGAGTGGTGGCGTAGTGGTTATGTTAAGGGACTAGTAACCCAGTAGGCCTGGACTAATGATCTGGAGACATGAGTTCAGATCCCACCATGGCAGCTGGGGAATTTAAATTCAGTTAATTCATAAATCTGACTAAATAAACCTGTATACATAATGGTGACAACTGGAAATCTGCTGTCCTCTCATGGTCTGGCCTATATTTGACTCCAGACTAACAGCAATGTGTTTGACTCTTAATGCCCTCTGAAATGACCTAGCAAGCCATTCAGTTGTCAAGAACACAGCTCACCACCACCTTCTCAATGACAATTAGAGATGGGCAATAAATGCTGGCCTTGCCAGTGATGCCCGCATCCCATGTAGGTCAGCAGACACAGAGTAGTAGATCATCCATGTCCATATTTACCTTGATAACTTCAAACCCGTTCCTAATCAGAAAGTCATCAGGACCTTTTTAAAGCAATTAATCAATGCAGCTTTAATTGTTCTGCATGGAATTCTGTTTCATAAATTCCCTAGTCCGTGGGAAAAATATTTTTCCCTTGAGGCAATTTACACAATTAATGCAAACGTCGATACAGTATATTGCTTGAAGTTATTTTATTTTTGCTTCTCACTTTCATCATAGGCTGCTGTTAATACTCATATTTAAGATATGTTCCTGCTGTTTCCTGTATTGTGATTTGAAACAAATGCTACAAAGTCAAGCAAGTCAGTGGAATGTACAGTTCAGAGGATGATTCTGATGTAATAAAGGTAGCATAATTGCCTTAATTATCCTTACTATCTATTTAATTGAAATAGATTGTGATAGTTTTTTGAGACCAGTGGGGGAGAATGTGCGAGCTGTTGTCTGAACAGATGACTTGTTGAACATTCTATTAGGTGCACTGACCCCTGGTTTCAAAGCTTGTTTTGTTGTTTGAGATAGACCCGAACTGAACAGGAGACTGAAACTAAGACTGAAACAGAAACTGAAAGTAAGGCTGGAAATTTTTTGTTGGGCGGGGGCCTCCTCCACTGGCTGAAAAGTCGGTAGCGAGCCCACCTCCGCCGGGCCTGGGGAGCCAGACCGAAATTTTACACTTCCCAGGCTCTTAATTGGTCTTGGGCGGGACTTCCACCTCCTTGAGGCAGGAAGTTCTGTCTAATGGAACTGCCGGCCAATCAACGGGCTGGTAGTCCTTAGTCCCAGCAGCGTCACCAGGAGCAGTGGCCACTGCTGGGAAGACACCCAGCCATTGGAAGGAAGATGAAGGACGGCCCTGGATTGAAGGTAAGTTTTTAGGGCCTCACCAGCGACAATTGATTGGGCCCTGGAGAGGCAAGGGGTCTGGTTTGGGGGCGGGGAGAGTGTTGTGCGTTGGGGATGGGTGGGACTTCGGGGGGTGGCCCTCCGTGGGACACAGGGTGCAAAATCAGGAGGGCTTTTTGAGGCAGCCACCCACCAGCCAAGGGTAAAATACCCACGGCAGTGGGTGGAGACCCTTGAATGCCTGTTAATTGACCACTTAAGGGTTTTGGGGCTGTTTATTGCTGTCACCCCTCCCCCCAATTTGCAACGCGGGCAGGAGGTGGTTGGGAATGGACCCGCTGCCTCCCACGTAATTTTACACTTCACCACCCTCCCACCACCAGACCGCTCATTATGAGGGGGGGGTGGGGGGGGCATAAAATTCCGGCCTAAACTTCAGGTTTCTGGGGAAACAGAAACTGAGTGGAATCAGATAAAAGAGACACAGAACCATTCCAGCTCAGATCACACATGAGTGGAGTGCAGGCAGGCTGAAGAAAGTGAAGGCTGGATCCAGGACCTGTTTCTATTACTTAAAGTAACTGATTAACCAGACCTGCCCTTACAGTGCGTGGGGTTGTCACTGAAGGGCTCAGATAAAGGTAATATTGTTGTGAGCAGAGCTGAGGTGGTTCTGGAGTAGTGACGTGTTGGTGAAGACCGTATCTGTGGAGTTTGGGTTGAAGGGGAACTGCTGTTGGATGAGAATCGGTGGCTGCATTTTGGAAGACAGGAGCAGGAGATCTACTTGAGGAAGTTCAGAGCTTTGAAGAGCTTTGTGGTTGTAGTTGGTGCCATATATGTTGAATGGACTACCCAGTTAATTCATGAGATCTTTGTTGTATCTGACAGTCAATGTGCAATTTGTAATATATATATTTACCGTGATTTGTCTGTTAATTCATGTTAATTTTGGTTCGATTGTTAAAGTAAAAGTTATAAAAGTGAAATCTTGTCCATTTGGTTGGTCTGTTGGAGTTGTTTGATAAATACAGTTCTTTTGGTTTGTCAATCTCCACAGGGATAAGAAAAAGCTAATGACTCATTGGACTGGATTTTAAGAGCCTAACGCTGATGTCAACGGTGAGCTCAAAAAATGATGGCCCACATGTACAGGATGCACGCCAAAGAGTCGTCGCAATCTCTCGCGTGTTGGCTCATTTAAATAGCCGGGGGGACCCGCTCCCCCCAATCACGTGGAGGAGATGGGCTGTCTCTTACCAGCAATGCCTGTGTGTAGGTGCTGGTGCTGTTTTTAAAGGGCTGCCGGCATATTTAAATTTTCAAAGATACACCCCACAAAATTTATCCAATAAATTTCTAATGCCCCTTTCCCACCCTCCAATAACAATTACATTAACTATTTGCCCTTCCCCCCAAAACACTTACCTTTTAAAATCGAACTCCCCCTCCACCCACAGTCTGCACAAAGTTTAAAGTTCGCCCCTTCCCACCATCCCCTACAACCATTATGATTATTTGACCCTGTTCCCCCCAACACTGAAAATCTCAGGTCCTCCCCCCTCCCCACTAGAGTCACGCCAGATTTCCCCAGATGGGGAATTGAAGGCATGGGAGTGCCGGCCGCCGAGCCAAAGATTGCGGCGGCCCCGGAAGATTCAAGGTAAGTTGATTTAAATGTATGCATGTCATTAATTTAAATATTTAAATCCAGGTCCTGTTGCCCAGCAGCAGCTGGGGGCAGTGGGGGGGGTGCGCTATGGAGCCTTGCCGCCGCCAGGAGGATTTGGCTGGGCCCTCCTGGCATCTGCCTCCATGGTGGACCACTGCCGGAACCATCTTTCGCATCCCCTGCCATGGAGCCCAACATCGTGGGCTTGGTAAAATCCAGCCCACTATGTCAACATCACATATTCTAATTTCACCAGAGATGTTCTTTGTGATACGTAATCCTCCATTTCTGGACTCAGGAACTTCAGCTTCAGAAACGGTGTGCTGGGACAAATAAAGGTTAAAAAAAGTAAATAATTTTTTTAAAGGGTAGCACAGGCAGTAATAATTCTTAAAGGGACAGAGGCTGAAAAATACATTGATGCTATTAGTAGAGAAGCTAAAATGTAAGGGATCACTCATGAAAACTAAGGCAAGCCAAGATTAAAAAGAATAACCAATGTAAACAAGAATCAAAAGGACACACCAGTAAACAAAATCAAAAAGGAAGACCAGAAATGATAAAATTAAAAGTGGATGAATGGGAAAAAAAGGATTGTTTACGGTAAAATTAAAATGGTGGCCATGAAGAGTCTTTGTGGTGGAATGCTCACAAACCAGAAAGCCAGACACATTGATAGGGACATAAGATGTGATAATTGTCTGTTGATCAGCAAGTGTAATAAAATTATTATGGCCTTTGGGACTTTGAAAATCTGCCTGATGTCAGTAGTGTGAAGCTTAGCCAATTTAACTCCTGGGCCATATTTGTAATGTTTAACAAATTGCCCACATGATCGCAAGTGAAATGAACAGTTTGCTCACTTTCAGGGCTGGTTTTCCAGCAGGCCTATTTTAAAGTGAATGTACATTGTTGTGTTCAATTCTGGCAGATTTGTTTCTAATTTTGCTGCAAGGAAGAAATGTGTTGCAAGGCTGTCGCCAGGTTCTCTGACACCTTCTTGGAGATATCTGTGGAATAGGTAAGGGGAAAGAGGGATTTTTTTTCCCCATGAACAGAAAGAGGAATCCAAAGGCCAATACACAGCAGGCTTGGAGGGAAGTGGCAAAGAGGATCAGTTCCAGAAGCATTGCCCCCAGGACCTGGATTCATTGCAGAAAGCACATCAATGCCCTGAGCAGAGATGCAAAAGTACAACTTTCCATTTCTTCAGCTCTCGTCAGAACACCTGGCAACAGTCTGCTTTCCTCTCCCCAGTACTTTGAACACTTACCTTTACTGCAGCACATGCTTCTCACTATCAACAACGTGTATTCATATAGTGTCTTCATGTCGTGCTTCACAGCGCTTCACAGGAAAATTATCAAATAAAATTTGACACTGAGTTACATTAGGAGATATTAGGGCAAAAGCTTGGCCAAATAGGTAGGTTGTAAGGAGTGTCTTAAAGGAGGAAAGAGAGGTAGAGAGGTGGAGAGATTTAAGGAGGGAATTCCAGAGCTTAGAACCTAGGCAGCTGAAGGCACCGCCTCCAATGGTGGAGTGATTAAAATTGGGGTTGGTCAAGAAGACAGAATTGGAAGAGCACAATATCTTGGAGGGTTGTAAGGCTGGAAGGGGCACTATATCACCTCTCATTCTCACTCCAAACACAGACTTCTTGATTGCTGCCTTCATAACAACACTTACATGGTAGCAATGACAGAACAGGTAACTCCTCTGATGACTCTTTCTTCAGTCCCCACTCCAGCCACTTTCTTTCCATTGGAATATCTATTCACCCTGCTTGCAACTTGATTGATCTCACTCAGCATATGTATTGCATGAAGAAACCCTACACATGCACATTCCTTCTTTAATTCTCACACTCTTTGTCTTCAGGACAAAATGGCTCACAACACAAGGGAGAAGAGCGATATCGGGTTTGGAACACCCAACATCCAGATCCTGAATGAAAGAAAACAGGCACGCCTGGACTTCATTGCCTTAGTAACAGTGCAAAGTTTTGGAGGTGGTGAGGCTGGGACCTTAATTGAGCAGGATACATCCCTACTACTTTTCCCCTTTCATTTACCTCAAACAATAACACATTGAAAATGCTTGGCAACGTTATGCTGCATAGTGACATCTGTCATCTGCCACATTCCAAGCTGCCAGTCTCTTTCTCTTTCTCTAGATCCTTTTCAGCACCAGAACTCTCTCAAGAAGGATTTGGAGCAGGACAATCCTCCAGAAGATCTACCGCCATGTGCTCCACACTACCCAAGCAAGAGTGGGCTAACCAGTGAGGGGTCTACACTTGGTGAAGCACTCAGCAGGAGTGAGCAGCAGCAGAAAGACCATAAAATAACTCACTGAAAGGCAAGCTTGGCTTTAAGCTCTGTTGAGGATAGCAAACACTTCAGATGCCCAGCCTTCGTAAAACAACTCAGTTCAGCACACATTTAATAGTACAGTGTACTGGAAAGTTGCCAAGGAGTTGTTGTACCATGCCTGGAAGTTTGCAGGAGTCCATTTCCAGCTTGTGTGGCATCCTGCTGTTGGGTATCAGCACTCTGCAATCTACCATGGAGCATACAGCAACCTCCACGGATGCTGCAGCTGGGCCCTCACACCAAGAGTCTGTGTCAGCAGCATTTGTAGCTTTGACGTTAGCTCGAACTGTGGCTATCCAAACTCTTGGGTCCAATGTATGCTCCACCTTGGAGACTGATGGACCATGTTAATAGTGGCTGTAAAGGTATCACTGGTCTCCTCAAGTCCACTCCCCTACACATCACTGGGAATAAATAGATGCAGCAGTATGGGATTGGCACATGTTCTCCTCTCTCAGGATGTCAGCTCCCTCACCCCCTCCACCAATACCCATCACAGTGCCAGAAAGCTGGCCCAGATTGCCTTGGCAGCAGCCAAAGTTCTACAATCTGCAGCCAGGTCCTCTATGGCCTGAGCAAGAGAAACTAACATCATGCTCATAGTCCAAAAAGGTGATAAAGCAGACAGAGGCAAGTACAGGCCCATTAGTCTGACTTCAATTCCATGCAAAATAGTGGAATTAATTATTTGGGTAAACTTGACCACTGTAGTAAATAGTACTCAACATGGCTTTAGATGGGGAAGCTCCTGCCTGACCAACTTCCTTGATTCCTGTGGGCAGTAGCAACCTTATAACGTTTTACAATGAGACTTTCAAAATATATTTGATAAAGTTCTCCAGAAAAGATTAGCAATTAAGTGAAGAGCTGTAGAGATTTGAGGCAAAGCTTGGGTATGGACAAGAAATTAGTTGAAGGTAGATAGATACTGGTTGGAGAGGTAATGTCATGTTTGTGATGAGTACAGATCAGGGTGGCCTGGAGTTGCGTATCGGCAGTACGATTCTTTCTAACTTACATCAATAACTCAGATTGAATGGCAATGCAAATTGATTAAAATTGTGAATGATACCAAACTAGGAGAAGCAGTGGAATTGAAGGAGGTAGCTCGACAAAGCAAAACTACAGAATGAGATAAACAAATAAAGACAGATGGAATTTATTGCAGACAAAAGGGATGGATTGCATTTCAACAGGACTGGGACCAAAGGCCTCACGGGGAGGTTCACCAGTGTGGGGGAGAGATTAAACTAAACTGGCAGGGGGATGGGTATCAGCATATAGAAGTAGAAAAGAGGAATAAGGTGCATAAAGGAGTGAGGGTGTTCGATTGCACTACAGAAAGAAGTAGTACCATATTAGGTAGGAGCAGATGAAGAAGCACTATGAGGAATACAAGCACGTTTACAATGCATGTATGTAAAAACAAAAAATGTGATGAATAAGGTTGGCACAGATGATGTAGTGGCAATAATGGAAATGTGGCTGAAAAATGGTGAGGACTGGGCGCTTAATATTCAAATACACAAAGTGTTCAGAAAGATAGGGAAGAAATGAGGGAGGTGGGGTGGCAGTACTGATTAGGGAAGATATTGCAGTATTGGGAAGAGAGGATGTCCTTCATGGGACAAAGACAGAATCCATTTGGTTAGAATTGAGAGGCAAAAGGGGTATGACCACGCTACTGGGGGTATTCTACATTTATTCTACTTATTCACTTACTTCACACTATTCTACGTTGAACACTTGGGTAAGAGTGATCATTGTATCATAAGGTTTAGAATAGTAATGGCAAAGAGCAAGGAACAATATAAAGTAGGACTTCTAAATTGGAAGAGGGCTAACATCAATGGGATGAGAGGGGTTCGAGCCAGCTTAAAACAGAATCAAAGATTGACATGAAAAACAGTAATGGAACAATCTTTAAGGATGAGATGTTTCAGGCACAGGCTAGGTACATTCCAACAAGGGTGAAAGGTAAGGGAAACAAAGCTAGGGCTCCTTGGATGACGAGTGAGATAGAGAATATGATGAAACAAAAAATGACGATGTATGATGCATGCTAAGTGAATTCTTCAAGCGAGAAGCAGTCCAAATACAATAAGCTGAGAGGGAAAGTGAAGTGGAAAATAGGACTTACAAATAGAGAATATGAGAATAGCATGTCAGTTAACATAAAAGGGAACCCAAAAATCTTCTACTGGCATGTAAATAGTAAGTGGGCAATAAGAGATGGCATGGGGCCTATTAGGGACAAAGACAGTGATATATGCTTCGAGGCACAGGGCAAGGCTAGAATAATTAATGAGTACTTTGCATCAGTACTTACTAAAGAAGAGGATGCTGATAAAATATTGGTAGAAGCGAAGATGATAGAGGTATTGAATGAAGTGAAGACTGAGAGGCTAGTTGTACTGGAAAGGCTGGCTATACATAGAGTGGATAAGTTGCCTGGTCCTTGCATCTCAGGTTGCTAAAGGAAGTGGGAGTGGAGACAGCAGAAGGCCTTGCCATAACCTTCCAATTTTCCTCAGATGTGGGGGAGGTGCCAGAGGATTGGAGAGTGGCAAATGTGACACTCTTTTTCAAGAAAGGGTGTAAGGCCACTCCCAGCAACTACAGTTTAACATCAGTGGTGTGTAAAGTTTTAGAAACAATAATCAGGGGGAAAAAAATCAACAGACACAAGTGGCAGATGGAATTTAATACAGAAAAGTGGAAGGTGATACATTTTGGCAGAAGGGATAGGGAGAGGCAATATATAGACTTAATGGCACAGTTTAAAAGAGTGCGCAGGACAGAGGAACCTGGGTGTTCATGTGCATAGATCTTTGAAGGTGGCAGGCCATGTTGAGAGAATAGTTAGCAAAGCAGATGGAATACTTTGCTTCATAAATAGAGATATTGAGTACAAAAACAGGGATATGCTGAATCTTTATAAAGCTCTGGTTAGGTTAGTATTGCATCCAGTTCTGGTCACTACACTTTAGGAAGGATTTAAGGGTCCTTGACAGGGTGCAAAGATTTACCAGAATAGTTCCAGGGATGAGAGATTTTAGCGACCAAGATTAGTTTGGAGAAGCTTTCTTTGTGCTCCTTACAGCAAAGGAGATTGAGGGGAGATTTGATAGAGGTGTCTAAGATTATGACAGGTTTAGAGAAGGTAGACAAAGAAAGGCTATTCCCATTAGCTGATGGCATTAGGATGAGGGGACACAGATTAAAGATTTTGGGCAAGAGATGTAGGGGCTATATGAGGAAGAACGTTTTTACGCAGTGAGTGGTAATGATCTGGAACTCGTGGTCTACGAGTGTGGTGGAAATGGAGATGATGAATGATTTCAAAAGGAAATTGGATGGGCACTTGTAAATAAACTTGCAGAGCTATGGGGATAGAGCAGGGGAATGGGACTGATTGGATTGCTCTACAAAAAGCCGGCATGAACTTGATGGGCTGAATGGCCTCCCTTTGTCATGATGACTCTATGATTCTACTGCACAAGTATAAAATATTGCACGTGGGGAGGAAAAATGGACAGCCTACATACGTCATGAATGATGTTGAAAAAGCTAAGGGTAAAGAGACTCATTAGTCTTCGTCGACTCAATACTCAACATGCCCAGCCAATATTGCGCAAACATCAACAAAGCCAATAGAGTGTTGAACTACATAGCCAACATAGAATTCAGGTCAGAGGAAGTCATGATCAAATTGTATAGTGCTCTGGTCAGACTGCTTCTTGAGTAATTTTGTGTCCAGTTCTGGTATCTGAGAAACAAGGGAGACATTTAAGTCCCAGAAGCAGTGCAAAGAGCCACATGACCAATTCCAAATGTTGGGGGTCCGAGGTATGAGGAAATACTGGAGAGACCTGAGCTTGTCAGTCTGCAAAGGAGCATCTCAGAGGTGCTATTATTGCAATATACAAGATAAAAAATGTCATGGGAAAGGTTACTCCAGAATAGCAGTTAAAATAAAACTGTGAGAGCAGGACAAGGGGACAGTACACTTGATCAACACAAAGGCTGGGTGGTGTGGTGGAGGATAAAATCCTGAAACTAATTAAGAAACAGATGCTGCAATGTGAGGAGTGTAGGGTTGTTCCGATAGATGACTTAAGTTGGTCCAAATGGTCTTCCCCTTTAAGGCAGTGTGGCTCATAATATGGCCTGTGCCTTATCAAGGCCCACCTACTCCTTCCTCACTATTGCCTCCATTTGCCTCGATGAGTGCAGCTCCATCAACACTCACGAAGCTTGACACCATTCAAGACAAAGCGGCCCGCTTGATTGGCACCTTGTCCACCACCTTAAACAAACATTCACTCCCTCCACCACCAGTGCACCATGGCTATAGTGTGTACCATTTACAAGATGCACTGCAGCAACTTGCCAAGGCTCCTTGAACAGCACTTCCAAACCCGCGACATCTACCACCTAGATGAACAAAGGCAGCAGGTGCATGGGAACACCACCACTTGCAAATTCCCCTCCAAATCACACACAATATTAATTGGAAATATATTGCTACTCCTTCACTGTCGCAAGGTCAAAGACCGCTGTGGGTGTACCCAAACCACATGGACTACAGCGGTTCAAGAAGACAGCTTATCATCACCTTCTCAAGAACAATTAGGGATGGACAATAAATGCTAGCCTTACCAGTGATGCCCACATCCCATGAATGAATAAAAAAAATGTGACAAGTAATGTTCCCCAGGGATTTGTTCTGGGGCCACAATGTTTCACCATTTTATTAATAACTTGGATCAAGGAATAGAGAGTTGTATATCCAAGTTTGCAGATGACACTATGTTAGGAAGGACAGTAAGTAGTGTAGACAAGAGCAGGAAGTTGCAAAGGGGCATAGGCAGATTAAGTGAGTGAGCAAAACTAGGGCAAATAAGAGTTCAATGTAGATAAGAAAGATAGGTCGGAGTATTTTCTAAATAGTGGAAAACTAGGAACTGTAGGAGAACAAAGAGATTTTAGAATCCAAGTGCATAGATAATTAAAAGATAATAGATAGATGCAAGAAGCAATCAAAAAAGACTAATGGAATGTTGACCTTTATTTCAATTGGGCTGGAATACAAAGAGAAGTTATGCTTCAGTTGTATAGAAGTACTGCGTTCAGTTTTGGGCAGTGCACCTAAGGAAAAATACATTGGATTTGGAGGAAATGCAGTGTAGGTTCACCAAAATTAACCTTTGAAGGTTAAATTATGAGGACACATTGGAAACTTGGATTGTATTCTCTCGAGAATAGAAGCGAGAGCTGTGATTTGATCAAGGTATTTAAAATTGAAGAGGAATCAATAGGGTTGATACAGAGAAACTATTTCCTCTGGTGGCGGAATCTAGAACAAGGGGACATAGGGCGGAATTTTAATGCAATTGTTATGACCAGGTGAGAAAGGGGTCTAGGGGTTCCCTCTCAGCCTTTGCCTGGTTTAATCGTAACAGTGTTTAATTTTAAAAACACTGTGTTTTAGATCCCCCTCAGTGAATCTTTGTTCACTGCTTTCCAATTGCAAGGCAAAAAAATCAATCAGACAGGTTTTCTTAGATCTAAACAAGAAAGATGGAAGTTTATTAACCTTAAACTCTAATTCAGTTAACGACTACGAGTAAAAGACGCGACCACGCTAGCATGCATACGCGAAAAACACACACGCAGATAGAGACAGAAAAAGTAGAAAGAATAAAGGGGAAAAGTTTGAGGCAATTGCTGGGTTGTAATTACAGTCCTTTGAATTCAACGTGGAGTCTTTGGTTGCCTGTAAGTCTTGCTGTTCGTTGGGGTCCAGTGCAAGCTTTAACTTGTTTCGATGTAGGAGTCTTTTCTCTTGTCATGTGAGGCCCCCACTTGTCAAGAATGAGGCACATTAGTTTTGTCATGAACATTGATTTTAAACTGTTACGGGAGTGAAGGACTTGTTAAGCAGATCAACTGTGGCTGGAAAAGACATTTGCATATTAACAGACAGTGATTGGAAGGATAAAGGACAATTCCCTGATACATTCAACCCACAATGGACCTTGATCACTAGGTATTGGGCTGAATGTTACCAGCCCCTCGATGCTGCGGAACCACAAGTAGCACATGGTAAACGGTACTTAACCTTTGCTCATTATGCAGCCTGCCGCCTCTCCATTGACACTTACTGATTTTTCGATGAACGGGCGGCCATCAGGTGCCATCCCGTTCATGATTGGAAAAGCCGGTGGGTCCATAGGGGCAGAAGGTAAGTTTCTTTTCAGGGGTGTCACTCTGCATTCTTAAAAGGGAGGGGGATTACAGGGGCCTCACTCTGCTTTCTTAAAGGGAGGAGGGAGAGGGCACTACATGGGTCTCACTCTGCATACTGGAAGGGGGGAGGGTGAATACACAGGGGTCTCACTCTGTATTCTTAAAGGGGAGGGACATTACAGGGGTCTCACTCTGCATTCTTAAAGGGAGGAGGATACATTAGAACATTACAGCGCAGTACAGGCCCTTCGGCCCTCGATGTTGCGCCGACCTGTGAAACCGTCTGACCTACACTATTCCATTTTCATCCATATGTCTATCCAATGACCACTTAAATGCCCTTAAAGTTGGCGAGTCTACTACTGTTGCTGCACGCCCCTACTACTCTCTGAGTAAAGAAACTACCTCTAACATCTGTCCTATATCTATCACCTCTCAACTTAAAGCTATGTCCCCTCGTGTTTGCCATCACCATCTGAGGAAAAAGACTCTCACTATCCACCCTATCTAACCCTCTGATTATCTTATATGTCTCTATTAAGTCACCTCTCCTCCTCCTTCTCTCCAACGAAAACAACCTCAAGTCCCTCAGCCTTTCCTCGTAAGACCTTCCCTCCATACCAGGCAACATCGTAGTAAATCTCTTCTGCACCCTTTCCAAAGCTTCCACATCCTTCCTATAATGCGGTGACCAGAACTGCACGCAATACTCCAGGTGCGGTCTCACCATAGTTTTGTACAGCTGCAGCATGACCTCGTGGCTCCGAAACTCGATCCCCCTACTAATAAAAGCTAACACACCATATGCCTTCTTAACAGCCCTATTAACCTGGGTAGCAACCTTCAGGGATTTATGTACCTGGACACCAAGATCTCTCTGTTCATCTACACTACCAAGAATCTTCCCATTAGCCCAGTACTCTGCATTCCCGTTACTCCTTCCAAAGTGAATCAGCTCACACTTTTCCGCATTAAACTCCATTTGCCATCTCTCAGCCCAGATCTGCAGCCTATCTATGTCCCTCTGTACCCTACAACATCCTTCGGCACTATCCACAACTCCACCAACCTTCGTGTCATCCGCAAATTTACTAACCCACCCTTCTACACCCTCTTCCAGGTCATTTATAAAAATGACAAACAGCAGTGGCCCCAAAACAGATCCTTGCGGTACACCACTAGTAACTAAACTCCAGCATGAACATTTGCCATCAACCACCACCCTCTGTCTTCTTTCAGCTAGCCAATTTCTGATCCAAAGCTCTAAATCACCTTCAACCCCATACTTCCGTATTTTCTGCAATAGCCTACCGTGGGGAACATTATCAAACGCCTTACTGAAATCCATATACACCACATCCACTGCTTTACCCTTATCCACCTGTTTGGTCACCTTCTCGAAAAACTCAATAAGGTTTGTGAGGCACGACCTACCCTTCACAAAACCGTGCTGACTATCGCTAATGAACTTATTCTTTTCAAGATGATTATAAATCCTGTCTCTTATAACCTTTTCCAACATTTTACCCACAACCGAAGTAAGGCTCACAGGTCTATAATTACCAGGGCTGTCTCTACTCCCCTTCTTGAACAAGGGGACAACATTTGCTATCCTCCAGTCTTCCGGCACTATTCCTGTCGACAATGATGACATAAAGATCAAGGACAAAGGCTCTGCAATCTCCTCCCTGGCTTCCCAGAGAATCCTAGGATAAATCCCATCTGGCCCAGGGGACTTATCTATTTTCACACTTTCCAAAATTGATAACACCTCCTCCTTGTGAACCTCAATCCCATCTAGCCTAGTCGTCTGAATCTCAGTATTCTCCTCGACAACATTTTCTTTCTCTACTGTAAATACAGACGAAAAATATTCATTTAACGCTTCCCCTATCTCCTCTGATTCCACACACAACTTCCCACTACTATCCTTGATTGGCCCTAATCTAACTCTAGTCATTCTTTTATTCCTGATATACCTATAGAAAGCCTTAGGGTTTTCCTTGATCCTATCCGCCAATGACTTCTCGTGTCCTCTCCTTGCTCTTCTTCGCTCTCCCTTTAGATCCTTCCTGGCTAGCTTGTAACTCTCAAGCGCCCTAACTGAGCCTTCACGTCTCATCCTAACATAAGCCTTCTTCTTCCTCTTGACAAGCGCTTCAACTTCTTTAGTAAACCACGGCTCCCTCGCTCGACAACTTCCTCCTTGCCTAACAGGGACATACTTATCAAGGACACGCAGTAGCTGCTCCTTGAATAAGCTCCACATTTCGATTGTGCCCATCTCCTGCAGTTTCCTTCCCCATCCTACGCATCCTAAATCTTGCCTAATCGCATCATAATTTCCTTTCCCCCAGCTATAATTCTTGCCCTGCGGTATATACCTGTCCCTGCCCATCGCTAAGGTAAACCTAACCAAATTGTGATCACTATCACCAAAGTGCTCACCTACATCTAAATCTAACACCTGGCCGGGTTCATTACCCAGTACCAAATCCAATGTGGCATCGCCCCTGGTTGGCCTGTCTACATACTGTGTCAGAAAACCCTCCTGCACACACTGGACAAAAACTGACCCATCTAAAGTACTCGAACTATCGTATTTCCAGTCAATATTTGGAAAGTTAAAGTCCCCCATAACAACTACCCTGTTACTCTCGCTCCTGTCGAGAATCATCTTCGCTATCCTTTCCTCTACATCTCTGGAACTATTCGGAGGTCTATAGAGGACTCCCAACAGGGTGACCTCTCCTCTCCTGTTTCTAACCTCGGCCCATACTACCTCAGTAGACGAGTCCTCAAACGTCCTTTCTGCCGCTGTAATACTCTCCTTGATTAACAATGCCACACCCCCCCCCCCCCCCCCCCTCTTTTACCATCTTCTCTGTTCTTACTGAAACATCTAAATCCCGGAACCTGCAACATCCATTCCTGCCCCTGCTCTACCCATGTCTCCGAAATGGCCACAACATCGAGATCCCAGGTACCAACCCATGCTGCAAGCTCACCCACCTTATTCCGGAAGCTCCTGGCGTTGAAGTAGACACACTTTAAACCAAGTTCTTGCTTGCCAGTGCCCTCTTGCGTCCTTGTAACCTTGATACACAGGGGTCGCACTCTGCATTCTTAAGGGGAAGGTGTCTGGTATTACTGGAGGAAAAGCTCTGCTGGCATGAAGGGAGGTACTGCGTACCATCCCTCCATTAACAGTGTATGCTCTGTGTTTGTTCATGTTTGTGAGGGAGCAATGTCACATGAGGCACTGTGTGTGGGAAGGGTGCCAGAAAGGGCAGGAGCATTAAGGCTATATGGATGGTGGGGGCAATCGATTCAGCTGGTAGGATCTTGATGTGGTCACGCTGTGCCACTCTGAGTGTTGGCCAAGATGGGCAAGGCCATGGCACGCCACATAGTTGATCCAGGAAAGCAGCTGATGTACCCATCATCACCAATCCCTGCCCTGTTAGGAACCTTCAAATACATGAAGGGTTCAACTTTATTTATCACATGGAAATAGGTATGGCTCATCCTACACAGAGGCAATATCAACAGGCTGGTGTGATCCACGTAGAAGCCCCTGGTCATGAGCAGCAGCCCCCAGGGGGAGCTCGCCATTACGTTTGCCGTGCACCTACAGGCCCCACATGACATGCCATTGGATTTCAGAGCACAAGTGTCAGAGGAGATTGCGCATGTAGAGAGGGTGGTGACATATCTCTGTACCCTGCTCAAGGATGATCTGCAGCCCAAGGGCTCCGGTGGGCATCCCATGCCTTTGTTCCTCATAGAGACAGCGGTTCTCAAGCCTGTCACCTCTGCAGCTTTTTAGGGGCCCACCAGAGACCTTTGTGGGGTCTCACAGTTAGCAGTGCACCGCTGCATCAGGGAGGTCATCAATGCCCTGCACCGGAGGGCCAGTGAGTATGTCCGCTTCAGGACGGATTCTCACAGCCAGGTCCAGAGGGTCATTGGTTCTGGCACCATTACTGGAGAACCATAGGTTGTAATGTTCATAGACTGCATTCGTGGCCATCAGTCCTCCCGCTGGGCTACCACCTGCAGATGTCACCATTAAAGGAGCCCTCTCAATCTAGGTGAAGCTGGTATGTGATCATTGCAGATCCTTGCTGCAAATGTGTGACCACTTCTCAGGCAGCTGCCATGTCACCTGGGTCTTGCGCCAGTCCCGGCTGCCACCGCTGTTCACTGAACTGGCTCAGATGGAGCGGTGGCTTCTTGGAGATAAGGGCTATCCTTTGTAGACATGGCTCCCGACACCAGTGAGAGACCCCACCACTGCTGCAGAGGAGAGATACAATGCCAGCCACTGAGTTACATGAGCCACCATTGAGCAGGAGATCGGCATGCTGAAAGAGCACCTCCAATGCCTGTATGGATAGGGTGATGCCCTGTACTAAGGGCCGAAAAGGCCAGCTCCTTTCTTTGCTGTTCTGCACAACTACGCACCCAATAGGGGCTAGGCCTGGCATGATGAGGAGAGATGTCAACAGGCTTCCTCCTCAGACTATGAGGACGCTGAGGATCTACAACATGAAAGATCCATGGGTGGGCAGATGGCACCCAGGCTCTGCGCGCAGGATTAGCAGTGACCTGGGGATATACGGAAGTGGCTTATCAGACAAAGGCTGTCCATGCCATACGAACAGACATGAGCTCTGCAAGCCACCCATCACCCTCATTCACCTGCTGTGTACCAGTCCACATCTGCAGCATCCCTGTGTAAACCATTAGAGGCAGCAGCTGACTGATCCAATGTCCATGTCACTGCATCCGTGGAGACGATCATGAGTAACATTGGCATGGCAATGATGTTATTGCATACATTGGCTTTCCTGAAGTGCTAACGGCGCAAAGGTATGTGACATTGGCACTATATGCTGGCACACATCATTTGCACAGAGAAAAGGACACACATGTTGGTGAGGAACATTTAGTGAAAGACGTATTTACAGTGCTGTGACACCCGTGCATTCCCATTTGCGTCAGTGTGTTCTCTGTAAACCTCTGTCATACCTTTTATGGTCTATTTAAGTCTCATGTTGGAATGTGCAAATTTAAGATATTCACCCAGGTTTGGCACGCTAGAGCATGGCTACCCGACCTGACCCGACGATATGTGTCGGGTTCAGGTTGGGCCAGGTCGGACACAGTGCTCCCTTTTACTCAGGGAGGGAAAAGCTTCAAAATTTGAACAGCCAGGACGTCAAGGTGGGAAATGTGCATCCGGACTCCACACTAGTCTCCAGTGAGCGATTCCATCCAAGGTAGAGGACAACCTCTTTGATATAATCAACTTCATTCCAGTAGTCGGGCCGGGTCGGGCGCGGGAAAAAAATCAAAGGACTCAGGCTGGGTCGGGTTTGGGTTGGATGTGGTTCTGTTGGACTCGGGTCAGGTTGCAATTGCATACCCGAGCAGGCCTTTATGGCATGCCTACAAGAAGGAATGTTACACTTGAGTGGGAGAAGAGGATCGCAAGTTCACAGGACACAGGAGGTTAAGTATGTGGCAGCACAATGGAAAGTGCTGGGGTCACTCAACAGGTCAGACAGCATCTGTGGAGAGAGTTAACTTTCAGATCTGAGAACTTGGACAAGTTAACTCTGTTTCTCTCTCCACAGATACTGCCTGACCTGCTGGATTTCTGCAGCACTTTCTGCTTTGCTGCCAGATTGACAGCAGCCCCACTCTTCAGTAGTCAGGTAAATATTCTTTGATAGCTGTCAGCAAGTAAGTGTTGGTGCGCTTAAAATAGGGCCCCAGCACCTGCTGCACAACTGTCCAAAACTCTCTCACTGCACCGAATGTCCTGCCTCTCCCCAGGTAATATGGGGCGGGCGGCTCAGCGCCATGACTCTAATGAGCCCCCATGCATAATATTGCGGGGGCTCTGTGGCAGCCGTTAAATGCGGGCACTCCACTGAGTTGCCGTGCAACGCGGCGCCCTAATAAAATTCAGCCCATTGTGTGTAACAGCAGCATTCCAGAGACTGCTAAGGTAATGTAATCCAAGACGTGGTCAGACCAGTTAGTCACATGGCTAACCTGCTTGACAACCTGGGTTTTCTGAATTGTACAGTTTGAATTGAGTTTCTGTTGGCTCCTGGACCGAGAGGATCTCTCCTGCCTGCTCCCATCTCTTTCTCACAAGCCTCTGAATCCACTGAAGACACATGGACCGCAAGAGAGAAAAGTCTCCTACAACGAACAAGGTTTAAGAATACTGGGCCCCAACGAAAAGCAAGATCTACCGAAATCAAGGACTCAACAGCGAGATCGAAGAACCGGAACAAAAACTCTTCAGAGATTGCCTCAAACCTTTCCACTTTATTTTCCTTCTGCTCTTTTCTGTCTGTAGTTGCATGCGTGTATCGCGTATGCATGCTAGCATGGGGTGCGTCGTGCATCTGTAGGCTTTAACCGAATTAGAGTTTAAGTTTAATAAATTTCAACTTTTCTTCTTTAAACCTAAGAAAGCCTGTTTGTGCTGGTTTCTTTGCCCTATAATTGGAAAACGGTGAACAAGGATTTACCAAGGGGGATCTAAAAACACGGTGTGTTTAAAAAAAATCCCTGTTACAGTAAGACTAGGTGAAGGCTGAAGGGGAACCCGAGACACCTTTATCACCTGGTCGTAAAACTCTCTTGAGGTTTAAGTGACTTCAGTGGGTCCAGAGGTTAGTGAGAAAGCGAGAGGCAGCCAGCCAAGAGAGAGGCTCTCCTGTTCCAGGTTCAGCTACAATCTGCAGGCTGCCTTCAAACTGTCCTTTGTGGAGTTCAAAAAGCTTGGGCCAACAGCTTAGTCATGTGACCAGCTGGTTGAACCACTCCTACATTTTTGGATTCTCCATCTTAGCAGACACTGGAATGCGAGCTTTCTTACACCTTCAATGTTTGGTGATCAAAATCCATTTGGGTTAATTGGACCAGGGAGTAGTTGCTTTGTTTCTCCAAGCACCATCTCTAAGTATGCAAATGTCCTCCGGCCAAATGTCTGGTGATCTCTTCAAACAAATAATTTCTTCACTCCAACAACAGTTTAAAATTAATGTTTACATGACAAAATTAATATGCCTCATTCTTGGTAGGTGGGGCTTGTCATGACAGCAATCAACCCACTCGCAGCAAGGAGGAGGGTGGGGGGGGGGGGGGGATGGTAGGCAGCAGTGGATCGGGAACCTGATTGTTGCAGCAGTCGGCTTTGTTGCGACTGTTTAACTCAGTCACAGCATTAGCATCCTGCCTGCAAGTTTCTTGACCAATCACAGAGTGCAGGCATGATGACAACTTACATCTATCAATGGAAGGATCTCTATTTCAAGGGGCCTGGCAGTGGTCAGAATGGCTGTATCCTGTATTGCATCTGAATGGTTCTGCAAGGAAAACAATGGAAGCGAGAGATGGGATAGTTGCCTCAAAAAAAGCAACATACTGCAGATGCTGGAAATCTGAAATAAAATCTGAAATCTGAAAGTGCTGGAAATACTCAGCAGGTCTGGCAGCGTTTGTGGAGAGAGAAGTAGAGTTAACGGTTACAGAGTCATAGAGAGTTGTACAGCATAGAAACAGGCCCTTCGGCCCACCACGTCCATGCCGACCATAATGCCAATCTATACTACCTACCTGCATTAATTCCATATCCCCCTATGCCTTGCTCATTCAAGTACCTGTCCAGATGCCTCTGAAATGTTGCTACTGTTCCTGCCTCCACCACCTCCTCTGGCAGCTCATTCCAGATACCCACTATTCTTTGTGTGAAAAATGTACCCCTTTGATCCTCTTTAAACCTCCTCCCTCTCCCTTGTATGAATATAAGGTTAAAGGGAGATTATAAAAAAGTTTTAAAAATTATATAGGATTTTGATAGGATGACTGGACAAAACTATTTCCTCTGGATAAGGAACAAATGACTTTTAAAAATTCTTTCATGGGATGTGGGCATTGCTGGCAAGGCCAACATTTGTTGCCCATCACGAATTGCCCTCGAGAAGGTAGTGGTGAGCCACCATCTTGAACCGCTGCATAACATGGTGTCAAATTTTGTTTGGGAACATTCCTGTGGGATGCCTTGAGACGTTTTACTATGAGTATTGCTGAAAAAGAGACATGCTGTTGAAACTTTTCATCTTGCACTTATCAGGACAGATGCAAGAATACCAAATTTCAAAGGCAGCAATAAGTTGTACTGCATGAGAAAAGTGGTGCTGATTGGTTGGCAAGTCAATAACAAATGACAAACTGTCACTAGGATAGTGAAAAGTGAAGTTAGAAGAAATCTCTTGATTCATAGAATCGCTTGAATAGGGAATGCTTTGCCACAGGGAGTGGCGGAGGCAGAGACAACTGCATCTTTTAAGGAAAGAGTAGAAATATTTGAAGCAGAAGAAGATTTAAACTATGGGTAGAGAGGAGGGGCAGTGGGATTGGTTTGGATTCCTTTAGCAAACAGCTAGCGCAGATACAATGGGCCAAGTAGCTTCCAATTTTACTACAGTTCTTCAGTGATTTGATCAGCAAATAAAAATCCCAGGCTAATACTTAACAAAAGTATAATTTGATTTATTTAGTCACTGTAAATCAGTGGTTCTGATGTAATTTGTTAACAAGCAGAAACATCCCTATTGTCATTAAGCATTGTACCTTGAGACTCACCATGAGCGATACCTGTATTAAACACACATCGTCACTACAAGGGTTATGGTTCTCACTTTAAACCACTGATGTACCCAGGCCTGGGTTTCATTGTGAGTTAGTCATCATTCTTTTGCCTTTGAAAACTGAGTTCCAATTGAGTCTTGTTGGGATGCTGGTTGTAATGGTTCTGCTAGAAATGAGTTTTGACATCACCTCTATCCAGTTGCCAGTGCATGCAAATCAACAGTAAAAACCTCTGCATAATTCAGTACTAATTGACAGGCGAAATCGGTCTATATCAATTATCATAGTCAATGGCGAAGAAAATTGGAAATTGTGTTGCACAGACTGCGGCTTGGTTATAAGCTCATTTTGTGCTACTGGCAAAGACCTTCTCAGGGCCGTATTTTGTTCTCATCCTGATGGTGGGTCTCATGGTGGGGAGGGGGAGGGGGGAGGTGGGGGGGCGGAGAGTCGGAGCAGAATCGCTCGCCATGGAACCCGACGCCGGGATTTCTGGTTCTGATTGTTCCCGGAGTGGGATAGGATGACGACGACCTTCCGGCCTTGAGGCCAAATAAGGGCCTCTTCCCACCACCACTGGGATCTTACCAGCATCGGCGGGGGGGTTGCTGGGGAGGCCTCTGCCGTGTGGGGAGGATACCTTGGAAAAGGAGGCGCCCACCCAGTGGGCTTGGGTTGGGTCCCTCCTTCCTAGGCAATTTATGGCCCACGGAGGACCCCCACTGGGAGGAATAGTACCCCCTGGGAACCCTTCCCCCTGGATCTAATGCCCACCCCCCCACCCTCCTTCACTGGGACCTTCTGGACTGGACCCGCCGACTCTGCCTCACCTACTTCTTCTTTCCAGGGTTCCAGTGCTGGGCCTGTGTCTGAGGCCTCTGCAGTACCGGCAGTGGCCATCATTCCCAGTGGCGCTGCTGCTACTGCTGAGCTGCCAGTCCTGTGATTGGCTGGCAGCTCTTGGAGATGGGATTCCCGTCCCGAGAACGTCTTTAAAGGGATGGGGATCATGCCTCCTTAAACTTTGACTCCAAAAGACTAAAGGATTGTTCTGGGGGTCTGAAAAAATGCAGAGGCGGGGTTCCCCTTGTCCTTTTGGCCCGGTGCCAGGAGCCCAGCCTCCTGCACAAAATCCAGCCCTCAGAGTGCATATGGTTGGATGTTTGGGAATTGGAAATGTCACAATGATGCAGCAGAGGTGCTGAGGTTAAGCTCATTGCTCTTAAATTACAAATTACAACTTGTGGGCATGAAGACCCTTTTAACTTTTGCATGGCAGGGAAGTAATCTCAATGGCTCAATCGTCTGAGGAATTAAGTAAACAATCTTTTCCCAGTTAAGGATATGTCTGTAAGTAATTAGTATGAACAAAAGACATGGTCTAGGTATCAAAACTACCCCCACATAAAAAGAAATTTCCTCCGGAAAATAGTCAGTGGGAACCAGAGTTTATATTTGTCATAACATGCAACACTTCCAGAAAGAGTTGTATAATTCTATTGTTTACAGTTTAAGAGCTGATTTTCTTAAACAGCAACAGCAGCCTTGGCTATCATTTAAAGAAACCAATCCTAGAGTCCTGGCTTCACTATAATTTAAATGAAAGAACATGATGCCCTAGATTTTGGAGTCAGCCACAAAAGAATGGCACTAGCCTATCTTTTTTAAAAATTCGTTCTTGGGATGAGCGTCGCTGGCAAGGCCAGCATTTACTGTCTATCCCTAATTTTCCTTGAGCAAGTGAGTGGCTTGCGAGGGCATTTCAGAAGGCAGTTATATGACAGTCACATGTAGGCCAGACTGGGTAAGGACAGCAGATTTCCTTCCCTAAACGACATTAGCGAAATTCCCACAGCTGTTATGGTAGGATTTGAACTCATGACTCTGATGTATTAGTCAAGGCCTCTGAATTACTAGTCCAGTAACATAAGCGCTATGCTACCATAGCCTCATTACACTTACACATGCCCACAGATTTCCTTTAGGCTTCTGCACTGGAATTTGAGGTGAATAGAAATCCAAAACAGCGCAACACCCTCTACAGGTGATCTGTAAATGCCAATTCATGTATAGCGAGAGAGGCAGAAAGATGGGATTAAGAGAGTGGTAAAAAACAGAAAAAAATAAAAAGTTGTTTGAAATTTTAAATTATATTAAAAAAATTAAAAATCTCCAACAATAATTCAAATCAGAATGGACTCCACACTTGTAAAAGTTAGCTTGCAATGCCAGAAAGGTTTTTTTGCAGTAGGTAAGACCTATCACACTGTTAGAAATTCAATTAAACTTGAATGGACCAGCTCCAAACTTTTTCTGATAAGTTTAGTGGGCATCTATCACATTAAGTACCACAACTTCATGCCCTTCCATGTATTGGAATGAAATGTCACACAGAAAGATACCATTACAGCAAAGCCTCTGGACAGCAGGGCAACTTGGGCAACAACTTCCTGATTTCTGCATTTAGCTCCACATTTAGCTCTACAATTGTGGTTGTCAGAAGTTGCTGCTGGATTTACTCTTTAATAACGGTGAGTGCTGATAGTTTCACCACAAAATCCATGCCATCGTAGAACTTTGATAATTTGGAACAGGATGGATCTACATTTCGATCATAGGCACCAAGATTGTAACAAAACAACAAGAATTAATCTAAAATCATAATTGAAGAGAGAAACCTTGTATGCTTATCGCATCTTTCATTTCCTCAGGTTATCCCAAAACTCTCTAAGCTAATTAATTACTTTAGAACACAAAAGCAAAATATTGCAGATGCTGGAAATCTGACGTAAAACAGAAAATGCTGGAAATACTCAGCAAATCTGGCAACATCCGTGGACAAAGAAACACAGTTAACATTTCAGGTCGATTTTGATGATGAAAGTCACATTACTGTTGTTGTCTAAGTAAACACTGTAGTCAATCTGTACACAGCAAAGAAGTACAAATAGCAATGGAACATGTGTCAATATGAGAAAGCAGATAAGACTTTGGGTAACATCTTATCCAAAAGTCTACATTTGCACAGATTATCTAGGCTTTCTTCAGCCAGCACTGCACAGGAGAAAAACGCTAGATTACAGCGTCATAGAGTCACTATGGCACAGAAGGAGGACATCCAGCCCATCAAGTCGTTGCCGACACTCTAGAGAAATCCAATCAGTCCCATTCCCCTGCTCTATTCCGTAACTCTGCAAGCCTATTTCCCACAAGTATCCATCCAATTTCCTTTTGAAATCATTTATCATCTAGCTTAAAATTTATTTGTAAGAGTAATACTTATAACACAAGAAACTCATAAAAATAAACAATTCAGAATAAAAAATTACTCTTTCTCATTGAAGGATACATTATCCAGTCCTATTGCTAAAGTAACACCCATCAATAATTTTATCATTACTTGTCAACCAGCTGAGGATACATCGATTAGATGTCGTTACTCCGTCAACTTCCATGTACCTCTTTTCACCTCTTCCCGTTCTGGTGGAATCCTGAAAAAGCTTCAATTACATTGGCTTTCTGATTAATTTCAATATGATATTTCACTATTTTAGATTTCCCATAGATGTAATGTATTGCTAGGAGAGAAAAAAGCCTCAGAAAATGTAAAATGTATGTGACAATATTTTTCATTAAAAAAATTAAGAGGACAGTACCAAAAATGTACTGCAAAACTAGAAAATAAAACAATCAAAAAAAACCCTGCATCTTCTGAGAGCTTTGTTCATCCTAAGTCACTGCTTATGCCCATTAAAAGTCAATGCCTAGACAATATATAAAAAAAAAACTGAAGACCATGAAAATTGAAAGAGATACAGAAAAGAAAGGAGGTACAGCAAAAATGTTACACAAAGAAAAAACAATTGCATGGCTATATGGAAAGGGCGGGTGACTGGGACTGGCTGAGTTGTTGTTACAGATCCGGCACAGACATGACAGGCCTTCTGTGCTTGTAACCATTTTATGATTCGAACAATGAAAGAATAAGAAAAAGTTCAGAGCCAAAAAGAAAAACACCAGAACGTGAAAAGTGTCAGAATGACAGACAGAGAAAAAGAGACAAAGGCAAACAGAAAGAATCAGATTGAGAAAATGAGTAACAGTTGTAATTTTTTTTGCAGGAACAATAAAGATCAACTATATTATTTATTAATAACAAGGTGACAGAGGAGACTGCATCAACAATCCTTAGCGTGATGGGGAAGTCCTTTGCTAGGGTCATACTTAAGAGACTCCATTTACTTGCAGACCGAGTGTACCCAGGAGTACAGTGCAGTTTTCGTGCCGGCAGATCTACTGTGGTCTTGATCTTCATACGCCAGCTATAAGAGAAGTGTATGGAACAGAGTATACCCCTTTACCTTACTTTTGAAGATCTCACTAAGGCATTCCACACTGTCGGCAGAGCAGGGCTCTACAAGAATTTGGGAAAAATTGGCTGTCCACCGAAACTCCTCAGTTTCATCCGCTCCTTCCATGACAACATGCACTGTACTGTACAGACTGATGGCTCCACTTTTGACAGTTTTGGAGTGAAGAATGGCGTGAAACAGGGTTGTGTCCCAGCCCCCACTCTGTTTGACATTTTCTTCTCCATGCTCCTGTCCTTTACGTTCCCTGTAGATATGGAAAGAGTCTACATGCACACTAGGACAGACAGCAAGTTCTACAATCTATCAAGGCTAAAAACGAAGACAAAGACACATCGCGTCCTGATCAGAGAACTCCTCTAAGCTGATGATGCTATGCTAGTTGCTCACATGTAAACTCAGCTACAAAAACTCATGGACTGTCTTCCATGTATGCAACTTATTCTCCTTGACTATAAGCATCAAGAAAACTGTGATCATGGGACAAGGTGTTGCATCTTTACCCTGATCACACTAAATAACACCCCACTGAAAGTGGTTAACAAATTCTATTACCTTGGGTCCATGGTGACAGACAATCTGTCTCTTGATGCAGAGCTCAACACATGCATATGGAAAGAAGCTACCACCTTTGGCTGACTCATGAAATGTCTATGGGATAACACCAAGCTGACCCTTATGGCCAAGTTCATGGTTTATAAGACCTGTGCTCTCAGCACCTTGCTGTATGAAACATGGGCGACCAGGAAAAGAAGCTCAATAATTTCTACCTTCACTGTCTGTGGAGCAATATGGGTATATCCTGGCATGAGAAAATCACAAATTCAGCAGTCCTCTCAAAGGCAGAGCTCCCAATTGTGTTGGCATGAATCAAACAGAGGCAGCTTCGGTGAATCGGATACATCCGCAGGATGAAAGATGATTGCATACCCTTCTGTGTGGTGTGGTAGCCGGGGCCAGACGACTAGTGGGGCGCCCAAAGCTTCCCTTCAAGGATGCTTGCTAACGTGGCATGAAGGCCCTAAATGTCGACTGTCGCACCTGGGAGTTATTGGCTGGTGAAAGAGGGAAATGGCGACACATCCTGTGGACTGTCGTGCACTACCACAATGACCAGTGGCTACAGCAGCTTGGCAAGAGGCACCAATGCCAAAAACAACAATTCACAGCGTCACTTGACAGCTTCACATGCAGCACTTTGTGGTAGAACCTGCCTCTCAAGGATTGGCCTTACAGCCATTAGCAAAGGAGCACCAAGAGAAGGCACCCCATCTAAATGGATTGTTTGCTGCGTGATCATCATCTTTCATAGATGGAAGGTTGCCAACCAACTGATCACATTATGTAGTACATGACACAACATGCATCGGATTCACCAATGCCATGACAAGAACTGTAAGTATAGTTTAAAAATAAATTCTTCATGTGAAAGAAAATAAATTTTAAGAGCATCAGAATTTTCATAGTCCTAAGAGCTGCAAAATGACTTAAAAGCATTACGCCTAGAAATTATCCAGCCCAACAACCCTCCGAGATATCTGCATTCCTCTAAATCTAGCCACTTGAGCCTCCCAGATTTTAACTGCTCCAGCATCAGTGCCATGCTTTCAGCATCAAGGCCCTAACTCTCAAATTCCCTCCCTAAAATTCTCCACCTCTCCTTCCTCCTTTAAGGTGCTCCTGATCAAGTTTTTTGTCATCTGCCCTAATATCTCCTTCTGTGACTCAGTGTCAAATTTTAATTTATAACACACCTGTGAAGTGCCTTGGGGCATTCTCTTATGTTAAAGGTGCTATATTAATGCATGTTGTTGTTGTTATCATTGGCAATATTAACAGGGGAACACCTAATGTGTTCATATGACATTCCTCTGTCCATTATTCTAAGAAAGGCATTTGTTGATATTTTTAAAACAGGTTAATGCTTCCAATAAAACAGCAAACAAGATACAGCTGCTGTCAGCTTCCTTTACGAAAACTTCCGTGATCAGACTTGATCTCTCTCTGCCCTCTGCATGAAGAGTGTGCATGCCAAAGACACAACCTCTGTTTTTACATAAACATTTGTGATTGTAAAATTGGGACACTATAAAGGGTGTGGGAAACAGAACAGGCTGGTACATTTATCCTCCATAAGAATATGATAATAAGCAGTAGCAAATGAGAAACTTTCAACACGCAAGGTTCATTATACCATTACTGTATTTCTTCACTGTTTACTGAAATGTTGTTGTTACCATGTCTTTCATCCTGTATTTTCACATAATTAGAGTTACAGGAAAAATCTGGGAAAACTATCCAGGAAACAATTGTGTGATACAGAAGAAAAATATAATTTTGACATGGGAACACTGTGAGACATGATGATGTCAATGCAACTTTACATGTTTTTCTATTAAACTTTGACAAAATAGCAATGGCCTTTTCTATCCAAGCTATAGAAAAACCATCAGCATTTCCTCAATGATGTCAGTGAGGAGATCTTCAGCTGCGTCAATTTGAAGTTCTCCGTGGATATGTAGAAATGTATTGAATGGTTTCCACACATCCTAAGCTGATTTCAAGATCCTATTTATGAGGACCAATCTCTGGCAATGTAAATAATTCACAAACATATATTCACTTTTCCTGCCAGATAGATGGTTCTATTCATGTTTCTGATATATTCATGTTTCTTAACTTGTCACTCTGGTCATATTTTTCTTTGAATGTACCACTAGAGAATGGCTAATGTCATAGAGACAGGCTGTCTGAAGAAAAGTCCTCTCCTATTTTAAGTATTCATTGAATGTCCTGAGGGCTTTCAGGATCAGAAGTATTTCCAGATAATTAATAGCATAGGCAATCTCAATTTCTGAAAAATTACTCACGGTTATCTGTATGATCACAACAGAATAAATTCCTCTTCCACTCCCCAATAAAAGAGAATATAAAAGAGAAGGGTCACTGAACTGAGATGTTAACTCTGCTTCTCTCTCCACAGATGCTGCCAGACTTGCTGAGTATTTCCAGTATTTCTTGTTTTTATTTCAGATTTCCAGCATCGCAGTATTTTGCTTTCATGAAAGAGAATATAAGTTGAGTTTGAAAAGGAGCTTTTAATGCTGTTGGGACAAGTCCACCAGGACAGTAAATTCCAAAAATTCTGCATCACCAGAAAGATAAAAGAATACAAACTGGAGATTAAGAAATACTGTAAATCTTGCATAAACGATTGGACTGAAGGTGCCACAAACACAGCAGCTGTGACAAATTCAACACCCATGTGAGGAGAGAATCCACCAACTGAAGAGAACAGCTATGCAATGAAGAAAATAAGAAAATAACTTGCATTTATGTAGTGCCTTTGATGTCTTCAAGATGTCCCAAAGCATTTTACAGCCAATTAAGCAGTTATGAGTGTAGTTACTGTTGTATTGCGGGCAAATCCTCTTAAATCAGTTGTTACGACCAGGTGTGAAAGGTGTCTAGGGGTCTGTTACTATTTTCACCTGGTCTTATTGTAAGGGGAAAAGTTTGAGGCAATGGATGGATTGTAGTTACAGTCCTTTGAGTTTGATGTTGAGTCTTTGGTTGCCAGTAAGTCTTGCTGGTCGTTGGGGCCCGGTTAACTTGTTTCGATGTCGGAGTCATTTCTCTCTTGAGGTTTACGTGCCTTCAGTGGGTCCGGAGGCTTGTGAGAAAGTGAGAGAGAGCCAGCCAGGAGAGAGGCTGTCTTGTTCCAGGTTCAGTTGCAAACTGCAATCTATGTTCAAAAGTGTCTTGTGAGCACAATTCAAAACTCCAAGTTGGCCAGCAGGTTAGTCATGTGACAAAATTTTTCCAACAAACTCTCTTGTGTCTTTTGTGGATTCCAAAGCTCTCGGTTGGGGGGGTGGTGTAGTGCTGTCTTCCATCCCGACAAGATGTGGATCACCATTGCCTAGCACAGTCTCTGTTAATTGAATCAGTGAGCAATTCTTTTGTCTCTCCAAGCATCGTCTTTCAGTATGTAAATGTCCACCAGCCAAGTGTCTGGTGATCTCTTGTAAAACAAGTCCCTTCTTCACTCCAGCAACAGTTTAAAATTAATGTTCATATGGCAAAAATTAATATGCCTCATTCTTGGCTGGTGGGCGTCTTCATGACACTGGTCATCCACTGATGATGGGTTGCCATAATACCCTGACAACAGGATCTCTGGAAGTCTCTTTTTAGAGCTCTTCATGCTTTATCTGTCCAAATCGCATTAGGTCAATGTTCGACACATCATCTAGTTCCACATCCACTTCGTCCCCTTGGACATCCAACAGTATATCTTCTGTCTTCTTGGAGTTGGGTAGCCTGCTCAGTGTGTTGTAACGATGAGGTTTCCAGGTTTCTATCGTACCTCACAATCATGTCCCTGTACTTTGATTAGCAGTCGTTGGAATCGAGGTGGTGCGTTGGTAAGTGGTTTTTGCCAAATCATTGCTAATGGTTTATGATCAGTCTCGAGAACAAAATGTTTGTTAAATAGGTATGCATGGAATCTAATGATACCAAACACTAATGACAATGGTTCTCGTGCTATGTTTGTATAGTTTGCTGAGTGGATGAAAGGCTTTTCGAACCGAATGCAATTGGTCTACCTTCTTCTAACAGATATGCTCTGAGACCCTTTTGTGAAGTATCTATTTTGAGTGAAGTTTCTTTCCTTGTGTCGTAGACATGCTTCAGCAGAAAGTGACTATTTTAGTGAATCAAATATGTGCTAATGATCTTCATGCCATAAGAATGATGCATCTTTCTTGAGAAGTTCATGCACTGATGATGCTTTCTCAGAGAACTTCGAGATAGATGGTGCTAAGAAGTTAAACAGGTCCAAACACATCTGTAAATCATCTTCAGGAGTAGGCATTGATTATACATCCTCAGCTTTACTGGGATCTGGTCATATCCCAGTGTTGGAATATATAGAACTGAAGAAATTAATATGCCTCACATTGATAGCACATTTTTTGCTATTAAACATGAGACCTTCTCTTCTAGCCGTCTCCATTAGAATTTGAAGATTCTTCTCATACTCTTCCTTGGTACTTCCCATGACTGCTGTCATCCACAATGCAAACACTGCCAGGAACACACTCGGTAAAGCAATCCATGCGCTGTTGGAACAGATCTTGACTTACTGACAGACCAAGTGGTAACCATAGAAAGCAATATCTCCCAAATAGTGTTCTTAATGCTGTTAGTTCCTATAAAGCCTTGGAATGGTGGACTGACCAATATCCGTGTTTCGCATCCAACTTTGAGAAGAACTTGGCTCTAGCAAATCTTGGGTCCAGCTCTTCTAAAGTAGTAATCTTGTGAGGACACCTTTTGAGTGCTAGATTTAATCTTTCGGGATCCAAGCATACTTGGGGCGGCACAGTGGTTAGCACCGCAGCCTCACAGCTCCAGCGACCCGGGTTTGATACTGGGTACTGCCTGTGTGGAGTTTGCAAGTTCTCCCTGTATCTGCGTGGGTTTCCTCCGGGTGCTCCGGTTTCCTCCCACAGCCAAAAGACTTGCAGGTTGATAGGTAAATTGGCCATTATAAATTGCCCCTAGTATAGGTAGGTGGTAGGGGAATATAGGGACAGGTGAGGATGTGGTAGGAATATGGGATTAGTGTAGGATTAGTATAAATGGATGGTTAATGGTCGGCACAGACTCGGTGGGCCGAAGGGCCTGTTTCAGTGCTGTATCTCTAAATCTAAAAATCTAAATCATACTCTAATGGTACCATCTTTCTTAATTACCGTGGTTTTAGAGCTACACCAGTGTGTTGCTGAACAAGGAAAATAATCCGTCATTCTACCATGTCAAGTTCGGCCTGTAATTTATCCTTTATATGGACACTGCACCTCCATGGTGGATCTATGGAGGGAACTGCATTGTCTTTCAGATGAAGAACGGTGTCTGCTATAAAACTGCCCATGGTGCCAAATCTATCCGGGTATTTCTGTTGCAAATCTTGAATAGACTCAATAGGGTCACACTTGCCATGACTATCTAGCATTGGCGCTTTACTGATCTCATGAATCATTATGATCCGGAGTTCACTGCATGCTGGTAGCCCTGCTACTGCGGGACCATTGGTGGCAACAACATAGAAGACTTGTGATGACCATGCAGAACTTCCATAGCTGCACTCCAACATCAAGGTTCCAAACAGTAGATTGGTGAACCGTTATATGCGCTGAGTCTAGCTCTTGTTGGCTGTAACATAGACTCCCATTTTGCTAGGTACGTCTTTGAGTATTTGTGTTGCTAAGATGTTGGCGCTTGCTCCAGTATCTATTTTCAGTCACAGCTTGTACTTGCCACTTTTGTTGGGACATAGAATTTCGACTGTGGTGAAAGTTTCCAGTTGTGTGAGTGCCACTATGTGCTGTGTGACCATTACTGTATGGAAAGCTTGTTCACTTTCTAGCTTGAGTTTTTCATCTTTTAATGCTTTTTTTGCTGTCCAGGTCTCTGCCTACCTCATGGACATGCCCGTGCTTGAAATGGTACTTGGTGAACTCTTTATTTATTATACTTTTGTTGCTGTGTGGCTTGCTGCAGCTTCTGACCACTTCTTTGCTGCTGGATTTTCTACAGTCTTGCCCAGTGTCCCTTTAGATCACACGCCTTGCAGGTATCTCTGAATGCAGGACAGTTACGTGGCTGATGCATTAGACCACACTTGATACACGTCCTGCCCTATCACGGTGCCTTGGCTAACTCACCTATGGTTGTTGCTGCTCCAAGCGCTTGTATATATTGCCTGCTCGTGGCTACGGCTTCATATTTTCTGCCATCTTCAAGTAGACTGTCGATGTTGTATCCTTTTTTCTTATCAAGTAGATCCTTTCGAAAAGCCTCTATTGGAGTCGATGCAATTACCAGCTCCATTATTATCTTGGAGAGTTCTGCATCTGAGAAATTGCAATCTTTGCCTTTTTCTCAACATCTAATGATAAATTGGTCAATAGTTTCTTTGGGTTGTTGTCTATAGGGCATCAGTTTGAGTCGATGGATTCTAAAGTTGATCTTGACTTTTAACCGATCCTCCAGCATTGTCCAGAGTTTAGATGGGTCTTTCTGGTCTGTTTCTGACAGTCCAGAAGTGCTGAAGAACTGGAGACCTTCATTATCAATTCGCTATCTTTATTCAGAATCAGAGAGTCATTTGTAGCACAAAAGGAGGTCATTCAACCCATTGAGTTCGTGCTGGCTCTCCACAGAACTATGCTGTCAGTAACATTCCCCGGCTCGATCCCTGTAGCTCTGCAAGTCTGTTTCTCTCAGGTGGCCATCTAACTTCCTCTTGCAGTCATTGATAGTCTCTGCTTCACTACCCTTGTGGGCAGTGAGTTACAGATCATTACTAACAGCTGCAGAAAAAAGTGTTTCCTCATATTCTCCCTGCAGTTTTGTCTAAAATTTTCAATCTGTGTCCCTAGTGCTTGTACTATTTGTTAATGGGAACAGTTTTTCCTTGTCTAACTTATCTAAGCCTGCCATAATCTTGTACATTTCTATTAAATCTCCCCTCAATCTCCTTTGTTCTAAGGAGAACAAACCCAGCTTTTCCAACCTAACCTTGTAACTAAAATCCTCCATCTCTGGAACCATTCTGGTAAATATCCTCTGCAACCTCTCAAGGACCCTCACATCCTTCCTGAAGTGCAGTGACCAGAACGGGACGCAATACTCCAGATGGGGCCTAACCAGAGCTTTATAAAAATTCAGCATAACTTCCCTGCTTTTATACTCAATGCCTCTATTTATGAAGGCCAAGATCCCATATTCTTTACTAACCACTATTTGTGGTTACTATTTGTTCATGGGATGTGGGCGTCGCTGGCTCGGCCAGCATTTATTGCCCATCCCTATTTGCCCTGAGTGGCCATTTCAGAGGGCATTTTAAGAGTCAACCACATTACTGTGGGTCTGAAGTCATATGTAGGCCAGACCAGGTATGGACAGTAGATTTCCTTCCCTAAAGGACATTAGTGAACCAGATGGGTTTTTACAACAATCGACAATGGTTTCATGGTCACACTAGACTAGCTTTTTAATTCCAGATTTATTAATTGAATTCAAATTTCACCATCTGCCTTGGTGGGATTCGAACCCACGTCCCGAGAGCATTAGCCTGGGCCTCTGGGCTACCAGTCTAGTGACATTACCACTACACCACCGCCTCCCCAATATGTCCTGCCACCTTCAAAGAACTTTGCACATGCACCCCCAGGTCTCTCTTTTCATGCACACTCTTTAGGCCTGTGACATTAAGTATATATTGCCTCTCACTATTCCTTCAGCCAAAATGCATCACCTCACACTTGTCAGCATTTATTTTATTTATTTAGAGATACAGCACTGAAACAGTGGCCCACCGAGTCTGTGCCCACCAACAACCACCATTTTTACTAACCCTACAGTAATCCCATATCCCCTATCACCTACCTACACTAGGGGCAATTTTACAACGGCCAATTTACCTATCAACTGCAAGTCTTTGGCTGTGGGAGGAAACCGGAGCATCCAACGAAAACCCACGCGGTCACAGGGAGAACTTGCAAACTCCGCACAGGCAGTACCCAGAATCGAACCCGGGTCCCTGGAACTGTGAGGCTGCAGTGCTAACCACTGCGCCACCCCTTAAATTAAATTCCATCTGCCACCTCTCTGCCCATTCTGCTGGCCCATCTGTTGAAGGTGGTTCATATACGTACATACAAACATACATACGCATGAGGGGCAGGCGTAGGCCACTCAGCCCTTTGAAGCTGCTCCACCATTCAATAAGTTCATGGCTGAACTGATTACTCCACATTTCCACCTACCCCTTATAACCTTCCACCCCCTTGCTTATCAAGAACCTATTTGCCTCTGTCTTAAAAGTATTCAAAGACTCTGCTTCCACCACCTTTTGAGGAAGAGAATTCCAAAGACTCACGACCCTCAGAGAAAAAAATTCTTCTCATCTCTGTCTTAAATGGGTGGCCCCTTATTTTTAAACAGTGACCCTTAGTTTTAGATTCTCCCACAAAGGGAAACATCCTTTCCACATCCACCCTGTCAAGACCCCTCAGGATATATGTTTCAATCAAGTCGCCTCTTACTCTTCTAAATTCCAGCAGATACAAGCCTAGCCTGTCCAATCTTTCCTTGTAAGACTGCCCGCCCATTCCACGGATCAGTCCAGTAAACCTTCTTTGTACTGCCTGCAACGCATTTATATCCTTCCTTAAATAAGGAGACCAGTACTGTACACACTACTCCAGATGTGGTCTCACCAATGCCCTGTATAGCTGAAGTATAACGTCCCTACCTTTGTCGTCAACTCCCCTCGAGATAAACGATAACATTCTATTCGCTTTCCTGATTATGTGCTGTACCTGCACACTAACTTTTTGCGATTCATGCACTAGGACACCCAGATGCCTCTGCATCTCAGAGCTTTGCAATCTCTCACCATTTAGATAATATGCTTATTTTTTATTCTTCCTGCCAAAGTGGACAATTTCATACTTTCCCACATTATATGCCATTTGCCAGTTCTTTGCCCAATTACTTAACCTATCTATATCCCTTTGTAGCCCCCTTATGTTCTCCTCACAAGTTACTTTCCTACCAATCTTTGTGTCATCAGCAAATTTAGTAACCATACCGTCGGTCCCTTCATCTAAGTCATTTATATAAATTGTAAAAAGTTGAGGCCCCAACACAGATCCCTACGCCACACCACTCGTTGCATCTTGCCAACTAGTAAATGACCCATTTATGCCTACTCTCTGTTTCCTGTGCGCTAGCCAATCTTCTATCCATGCCAATATGTTACCTCCTACACTATGAGCTTTTATTTTCTGCAATAACCTATGATGTGGTATCTTAGATTTTCAGAAGGCATTTGATAAGTGCAATACATCCACTGGTTCCCCTTTATCCACAGCACATGTAACTCCCTCAAAGAACTCCAATAAATTGGTTAAACATGATTTCCTTTTCACAAAACCATGTTGACTTTGCCTGATTACCTTAGTCATAGAGTTACCTTGAATTTTTCTAAATGCCCTGCTATAACATCTTTAATAATAGCTTCTAACATTTTCCCTAAGTCAGATGTTAAGCTAACTGGCCTGTAGCTTCCTGCTTTCTGTCTCCCTCCCTTTTTGAATAAAGGATTGCAATTCGCTATTTTCCAATCTAACGGAACCTTCCCTGAATCTAGGGAATTTTGGAAATTTGGAATATCATCTTCACTGTTTGCCACATCTCCCAGTTTGATATTGTCAACAAATTTTGAGATTCTACTGTGTATTCCAAGATCAAAGTCACTTATATATAGCAAAAAAGGCAGTGACCCTTGGGGAATGCCACTGTCTACCATTCTCCAGTCTGAAAAGTAACCATTTACTATGACTCGTCGTTTTCTGTCCTTAAGACAATGTTTTTTTTATCCAGTTGGACACTGACCTACCTATTCCATGAGCCTCACTTTTGTTAACCAGCTTTTTATGTGGTATCTTATCAAATGCTTTCTTAAAATCCACATAAACAACATCCACCACAATTCCATTTTTATTGCTTGCCTGTTGGTTTCTTTGAGTGCGAGATCTAAAAAGCATAACTCCATACACTGTTGAAATAGTTGGAATTCATGAAGGATATCCGGGACCTTCCAATTCATAACTGGATATTCTGTTGTCATGGCGCCCAAGTTTCTTGCTTCACAAGAATTCTTTTGCCGGGCTTTCCCCTTAAATGACTTTTTCTTTAATTACTTTTCTTCGAGGAGAAACAATGTAGGTCTTGTGCCTGCAGCAGTGAATCTCTGCCATGCCCTGAGCTCTGTGGCTGCAGCATGGGCTTTCAGCCTCTGTATGGGGAGACTCCGCCCAAGGAGCTCTTTCCAGCGGGAAAATTCATGATGTTTAATGGCAGTACATTCTCACAGCCCCAATTCAGATCAACTTTTTTTTGGGGCCTGATTCCATCAGAACACTGTCTTTCTGGTCAACTGCCATCCCAATAAAATTCCCCTTTCAATTACTCACTCTCTTGGAATACCGAATCTCGAGGGTGATTTTCGAATCTAGTCCTAAATCCTGTTGCCACCACTTCTTCCAGCTGTTCTCAGTGTTGCCCCAGGCTTTTATGGCTTCTCCCATTGTCCATGATGCTGCTCTTGTGATCGCTGTTACCTTGTCAAACACCGCCGCTAACACATTGTGAACCTCTGCATCACTGCTACCATATTGTGTTATTGGCTCTTAACATTGTAACAATGACTGGTAAACTAAATTAACTCGTTATTGAAGAATAAAGGATTCCAGGAGAGTTCTTGAATACATGTGCTACCTACAGACTAACACTGGTCCAACTACTGTGTCACATGTCAACTTGCATCACTTCCTGTGATGATGTATACTAAGCTATGTACATATTCAGTAGTATGTTAATCAGTATTAAAGCACAACTGTACATTGTATTTCAAGTGTGGTCTCACCAAAATGCTATATAATTGCAGCCAGTGTTCCTTATTTTTACACTTCAAACCTAATAAAAGCTAATATTATTTTGTCTTCCTAATTGTTTGCTGTACCTTCATGTTAATTTTCTGTTATTCATGCACAAGTGCACCCAAATTCCTCTGAATGCCAACATTTATAAGTCTCTTTTTCCATTGTTTGTACCAAAATGGATAATTTCACACTTCCCTGCATTATACACCACCTGCCATCTTCTTGCCCAGTTGCTTAACCCATCTATATCCCTTTGCAGAGTCCTTGGGCTGAACTTTTGCAGGCCCGAGGAGGCAGTTTTGCAGATGCGGGCATGAAGAAATTCAGAAAGCTGCGCATCAGGTTGGATCCCCTACAGGTTCCAACCTCCCTGCATGAACTAGCAGGTCCTTTTTAAAAATTCTTTCATGGGATGTGGGCGTCGCAGGCCAGGCCAGCATTTATTGCCCATCCCTAATTGCCCTCGAACTCAGTGGCTTGCTAGGCCATTTTCGAGGGTATGTAAGAGTCAACCACATTGCTGTGGATCTGGAGTCACATGTAGGCCAGACCAGGTAAGGACAGCAGATTTCCTTCCCTAAGGGACATTAGTGAACCTGATGGGTTTTTACAACAATCGACAATGCTTTCATGGCCATCATTAAACTAGCTTTAAATTCCAGATTTCCAATGGCAATCTGCCTGGCAGGGACGGAAAACCAATCAAGGCTGGTAACGAGCCACTTACCTGCAATTTTCCACGCTGCAAGTGATTTCCGCTGAGACACATGGGCTCCCACTGGCATCAGGAATCCAAAATGGATTGGAGGTGGCTTGCCAGTGGGAGGCCCGAGCTACGACTCATTTGAGGGTTTAATGTTATTTACCAGCAGTAATTCAAAAAGGCGATCTATCACTACACAGTAGGCATGCCCTTGCAGCCACTTCATGGAGACTGATGTCTCTTTAATGCTTTCCCTATTTCAATGGCAGCTGCTTCCCTCCTACTGAAAGTGCCTCCATGGTGCTGCTGCTGCTTTTGCTGATGGTCAGGCATTGTCCACATTGCGAAAGGGGCTGGCGTCCATCTCCATAGCTCCGTTGATTGGACCTCCCGATGCTGGAACACAGTTGGCGTTCCGAATTGGCAGGCCTCCCAGAGGCGCTTGTTCATTGGCAGCCTCTGGGAAGTTCACATCCGATGTCCCACCATGGCCACTTCTGAGTTCCTGACTGGAAATCATCCCGACATCAGGGATTGACACGTTAGTGGCAAAATTCAACCCCTTATATTCTCCTCACAGACTACTTTCCCACCTAGTTTTATATCGTCAGCAAACTAGGACATTTCACACTTGATCCCCTCATCGAAGTCATTGATATAACAACAGCAACTTGTGGTTATATAGTGCCTTTAACATAGTAAAATTTTCCAAGATGCTTCACAGAAGCATTATCAAACAAGATTTGGCACTGAAGCACATGAATAGCTATCATGGCAGATAACCAAAAGCTTGGTAAAAGGGGTAGATTTTAAGGAGGAGGAAAGAGAGGCAGAGATGTTTTGGAAGGGAATTCCAGAGCTTGGCCTGAAAAATGCATAGAATTGCACATGAAGAACTGCATTTTTTTTTCACGGATTAGCAGACGACCTTGAAATTGCCCCTCAGCCCCATCCATCCCGGGCAATCCCGCAGTTTTGGGATTTCTGTGGCAAACTTCGAAAGGGAACTTTTAAGCAATAAATAAAACTACCATTGTTCATATACCTGCAACCACAAAAATGATCTTTCGAACTCCTTTAAAGTATAGTTAAATTACTGGGCCCTGACTCGGACTCGGACCCGGACCCGGCCCTAACTACCAAGGCAACGCTTGGCCAGCAGCGAATAGTGCACATGCGCCTCACCAGGGAGCTGCCAGGAGCCACACCGCGCATGCTCTAGCGTCCTGGTTGCCCTGGAGTTGGAGAGAAAGTGAGACATTAAGCTCTGAAACTGCCAGACACGACGAGAAACAAAGTTACAGCACAATCAGCACACACGCACAGATTTATTTCACACAGATAAGTCAAGAAAATTACGAAGGACCCTGTATACTGAAAATCCAGCTGGAACGTTGTGCAAGTTACTGAATCTGGTATTGGGTTAAGGATGGTGTCAATGAGACTAGCAAGATTGTAAAACCTACGTCTTCCGCCAGTCAAAGGAGAATCCAGGAAGTTATAAAAAAAACCCTACAGCAGTCATGTCAAACAGGTAAGCAAGGAGTCACTTCAAGAGTTTGCTTAAATATATTGACGATGCATCACAATATATGGGGAGAGGAAACCAGGGAAATTGAACATTTCAACTGAATATGCTGAATTGCTAACTATGTATAGACTTCATCAGAAATATTTGAACATAGTGACTGAATTAAGACTAAAGCAATGCTGCAGGGTGATAACAATTGTAGCACATTCAATTATTGCATTATGGTATTATTGTTAAGTTCCTTTTGGACACGGACTATCAGGAAAGGGTGATTGCACTTTTATTATTGGAACAAAATTGCATTGCAAGTAACCAGTTAGATCACAAAATTGCTTAGAATATGTCGTGGAATGGAAGTACTTTGTAATGGGAGTTGCAAAATGTAATTATCCGTGACTTGAAGATACAATTGAATAGTGCACAATGGCTCTCCTAATTTAGCATTACGACTCAATAGTTTTTCTTTTCCTTCTGTCCTGCAATGCATTCTAACTGATCATTCAAAGTGAAAGCAGAATCACCTAAGATTAGTAAAAAACGCCTCATCCCTCTTTAGTGTTGCAGTATATACAACTGCTGTATTTCTGTGAACTTTTCAAATTTTGGGGAAAACCTTCTAAAAACAGTAAAAGTACTTTATAATATATAGAGGTTGTTATATTCCATGTATTAGTCAGTAATAAATTTGAATATTGCTGCCCATCAAGTTTGCACTACGGTATTGCTGCTTGTTGAATCATTTTGGGACACTACTGACTACTATGACAGTCCTATTGATAAAAAAACATAAATGGTAAGTATGTAAACAATGCGGAACTGAGTTGCATACAGTGTGCATGTCCCAAGCTGATCTCAGCTGGGGTAGCATTAGAGAAGGGGAAAAACTTCATTCACTTTTGGTCACTTGAATGTGAGATCTATTGGAAAGTAAGAATGTGGAAGTAGCGTGAGGACAGGTTTGGGTTTACTTGTGTTGTACTCCAATGATTAAATAGCCTTCTGATACTCACTGTCCAGGATTACAAATGAGAATGGGCTTTTTGAACAAGGTAACCATTGGTAGGGTCCACTGCACTCTGCAGCAGCAAGGATCACCATCTTCAGAAGAGATGGGGAGAAGGTTGGGGAGGGAGAAGAGAGAAAATAAGAAGAAATCATTTAGGTTCTACATCGTTCATTCAGTACATTCATGGAAAGGACCTTGTTGAGTTTGTGTTCTGTCTAAGTGATCTCAGTTGAGGTGGTGACAGGTCCACAATTAATCTGAGCAGAGATTCCTCCTTTAATGACTATCCATTAATTCACTGGCTGAAAGAGCGCTTGTGTGATGAGAACTATATTGAGCTATGCTGTAATCCATCCTGTTGTCAAATAAGTTGCCAAGACTTTTATACTTGTACAGTACATGTATTGAACTTTACCAGAAGAAGGGCGATAAGGTTTCTATATATTATACTTACAAAATACATTAATCCCAAATAGTAACTTATCTTGGAATTAAAATGAGCATGAGGCCGAAATCATCAGAACCTTGATATGTAAGTATGTTGTAACACACTGAAGACTGTATTATTCTTTTTGTATACTGAGGCTTAATGAAATTTATATATTCAAAGTGAAGGTTGTAGATTCAAAGTGCAGTTTTAATAAGAACATTCTTCCTCTTCTTTGGCTTCCTTGTCTCGGGAGACAATGGGTAAACGCCTGCAGGTGGTCAGTGGTTCGTGGAGCAGCGCCTGGAGTGGCTATAAAGGCCAATACTAGAGTGACAGACTCTTCCACAGGTGCTGCAGATAAAATTGGTTGTCAGGGCTGTTTCGCAGTTGGCTCTCCCCTTGCGCTTCTGTCTTTTTTCCTGCCAACTGCTAAGTCTCTTCAACTCACCACACTTTAGCCCCGCCTTTATGGCTGCCCGCCAGCTCTGGCGATCGCTGGCAACTAACTCCCACGACTTGTGATCATGTCACAGGACTTCATGTCGCGTTTTCAGACGTCTTTAAAGCGGAGACATGGACGACCGGTGGGTCTGATACCAGTGGCGAGCTTGCTGTACAATGTGTCCTTGGGGATCCTGCCATCTTCTATGCGGCTCACATGGCCAAGCCATCTCAAGCGCCGCTGACTCAGTAGTGTGTATAAGCTGGGGATGTTGGCTGCCTTGAGGACTTCTGTGTTGGAGATATGGTCCTGCCACCTGATGCCAAGGATTCTCCGGAGGCAGCGAAGATGGAATGAATTGAGATGTCGCTCTCGGCTGACATACGTTGTCCAGGCCTCGCTGCCATAGAGCAAGGTACTGAGGACACAGGCTTGATACACTTGGACTTTAGTGTTCCGTGTCAGTGCGCCATTTTCCCACACTCTCTTGGCCAGTCTGGACATAGCAGTGGAAGCCTTTCCCATGCGCTTGTTGATTTCTGCATCGAGAGACAGGTTACTGGTGATAGTTGAGCCTAGGTAGGTGAACTCTTGAACCACTTCCAGAGCGTGGTCGCCGATATTGATGGATGGAGCATTACTGACGTCCTGTCCCATGATGTTCATTTTCTTGAGGCTGATGGTTAGGCCAAATTCGTTGCAGGCAGCCGCAAACCTGTCGATGAGATTCTGCAGACACTCTTCAGTGTGAGTTGTTAATGCAGCATCGTCAGCAAAGAGGAGTTCCCTGATGAGGACTTTCCATACTTTGGTCTTCGCTCTTAGACGGGCAAGGTTGAACAACCTGCCACCTGATCTTGCGTGGAGGAAAATTCCTTCTTCTGAAGACTTGAACGTATGAGAGAGCAGCAGGGAGAAGAAAATCCCTAACAGTGCAGGTGCGAGAACACAGCCCTGTTTCACGCCACTGAGGATAGGAAAGGGCTCTGATGAGGCGCTGCTATGCTGAATTGTGCCTTTCATATTGTCATGGAATGAAGTGATGATACTTAGTAGCTTTGGTGGATATCCTATCTTTTCTAGTAGTCTGAAGAGACCACGTCTGCTGACGAGGTCAAAGGCTTTGGTGATATCAATGAAAGCAACGTAGAGGGACATCTATTGTTCGTGGCATTTCTCCTGTAGCTGACGAAGGGAGAACAACATGTCAATGGTCGATCTCTCTGTTCGAAAGCCACACTGTGCCTCAGGGTAGACACGCTCGGCCAGCTTCTGGAGCCTGTTTAAAGCGACTCGAGCAAAGACTTTCCCCACTATGCTGAACAGGGAGATTCCACGGTCGTTGTTGCAGTCACCGCGGTCACCTTTGTTTTTATAGAGGGTGATGATATTGGCATCGCGCATGTTCTGTGGTACTGCTCCCTCATCCCAGTACAGGCAAAACAGTTCATAGAGTGCTGAGAGTATAGCAGGCTTAGCACTCTTAATTATTTCAGGGGTAATGCCATCCTTCCCAGGGGCTTTTCTGCTGGCTAGAGAATCAATGGCATTACTGAATTCCGATTTTGTTGGCTGTTCATCCAGCTCATCCATGACTGGTAGAGGCTGGGCTGCATTGAGGGCAGTCTCAGTGACAACATTCTCCCTGGAGTACAGTTCTAGGTAGTGCTCAACCCAGCGGTCCATTTGCTTGCGTTGGTCAGTGATTGTGTCCCCTGATTTAGATTTGAGGGGGGCGATCTTCTTGATGGTTGGCCCAAAAGCTCTCTTCATGCCATCATACATTCCTCTGATGTTTCCGGTGTCTGAGGCCAGCTGAATATGACTGCATAGGTGTTGCCAGTAGTCATTTGCGCAGTGCCTGGCTGTTCTTTGTGCAGTGCTTCTGGCTGTTGCTGTATCAGTCCAAGCAGAAGGGCCACCCGCGCATCAACACGAGCAGAATTTCTTATCCACAGCTGTTACACAAATTTCTAAATTCACTTGAAAAAGCCCTTCAAAACACTCCCACAGGGGATGCAGAGACCAAGTGGGCCCACATCAGAGACGCCATCTATGAGTCAGCTATGACCACCTATGGCAAACGCGTGAAGTGGAATGCAGACTGGTTTCAATCTCACTTTGAAGAGCTGGAACCTGTCATAGCCGCTAAGTGCATTGCACTGCTGAACTACAAGAAAGCCCCCAGCGAGTTAACATCCGTAGCACATCAGAACATTATAAGGCATTTAAAGCTCATTCATTCATTCACATTCGTTCATTCATTCATTCACATTCGTTCATTCATTCATTTATCTCTTCCAAAGCAGTGCTGTCAAGACTAGTGGCAAAACATCAATCACTTTTACCATCTGTAGTTTATCAAATTCCCTGCATGATGGCTATCCCACTTTATGTTTCTTTACATTATTAAACACTGCTGCACAACAAAGTGCCTCTGTTTACCTAGTGTTTACACAAGTATACATGATCAAGGTTGTGGTTGCAAAGCAACTAATAATAGGTCTGCAGAACTGCCATCCTGATGTATACTTTGTAAATATAAAACTGTTGTTCAGTGTTTCATTACCATCACCATCGAGTCCCCTGGTGTCTACAGAGAAATTCACAGTAAAATGAGAAGTTTCTTTCAAATGCGTTGTTATTTACAAGCATGGACTAAATATGTTAGTACATGTCTGAATTGTTTAAACTGTCAGAGTATGTCTTGTGCACCTTTATTATACTTTGCCTTTAATTTTTTTTACAGTCTTCTTTCCTTTATTCTTTGGAAGGCATTAGTTTATGATGAGTTAAAATTCTATGAACGCCATCATTTGTGTCCAAAGGGTGTGAGTGGGCTATTTTGTCACAGAGAGCACACAGTTGTGCCTATGATTTTTTTTCTTCAGTCACAAATGGCTGCTTTGCATAGCGGGATGATTTGTAAACATTACCCTGTTCACTTTCAGAGTGCTAAGCTATTCAAAAATGGTGTGGGCCAATGTGGGAATGTTGCATAATGAATTACACTCCACAACTTCAGTACTAAGCTGAACACTTCCAGAAAACAGTATATTATGTTGATTTAATACCCTCCTAGTCAACCCTCCTTTTTGCACTTTTCTTGCCTGGTACTGCATTGAAAGTCACATAAAAAGATTTTATGAGCCATCTTCTGGAATATTCCTTTTTAGGTCAAACCTGCATGCCTAGTGTTGATGTTAGCTATCAGGAGTTAAAGTCTTATCTGAGTAGCATTCAAATGTCAGTACTGGTGGCCTAAGGTTCTTATTTCTATATCTGTAATAGGCGAGTTATTCCTTTTTAAAATCTCTGTAAAGCTATTTGGCTTCACAACTACACACTATGCCCGATATATTCCTGATGGGAAATCACCTAAATGAGGTCACTTACATTTTAACATGCAATGTAAATGTTATGATTGAAGCCCATGCTAGATATGCTTTTATTTCTCATACAAAGCCCAAAAATGACTCTCAGAGCCAGGCACAGCCCCTATAAACTGAAGCATTATTCTCTCCACAAAGTATTCTGCTACAGAAGGCTATAGGGTGAACAATGAGCCAGCCCATTTATTGTTGTTATGTGCACTAGAAATAATGGAGTATAACATAGGTAGACTGTGTGGAGAAGAAGGCGTATGGCATGCTTGCCTTCATCGGCCGAGGCATTGAGTACAAGAGTTGGGACGTCGTGTTACAGTTGTACATAACGTTGGTTAGGCCGCATTTGGAGTACTTTGTGCAGTTCTGGTTGCTGCACTACAGGAAAGATGTGATTAAGCTAGAGAGGGCGCAGAAAAGATTCACAAGGATAGTGCCTATCGTCGGCATGGACATGGTGGGCTGAAGGGCCTGTTACTATGCTGTACGACTCTATGACTCAATAAAGCTTCATGTGATGGGAGATTATTTGAGGAATTTGGATGTGGGTTATAAGAGATAAGAAATAGGAGCAGGAGTAGGCCATTTGGTCCCTCAAGCCTGCTCCACCACTCAATAAGATCATGGCTGATCTTCTACATCAACTCCACTTTCCCACTCGATCTCCATATTCCTTGGTTTCCTGCCTGATAATCTCAGTCTTGAATATGCTCAACAACTGAACATCCACAGCCCTCTAGGGTAGAGAATTCCAAAGATTCACAACTCTGAGTGAACAAATTTCTTCTCATTTCAGACCTAAATAGCCAACTACGTATCCTGAGACTTTGATGCCCTTGTTCTAGATTCACCAGCCAGGGGAAACAACTGTGGCTCAAGCAGTGATTCTGGCAGCAATTCACTAGTTGCAACAACCAGCCATCCTGAAAATGACACATTTATTTCTACTCTGTTTCCTATCAGTTAACCAGTCCTCAATCCATGCTAATATATTAGCCCTAATCCTATGAGACCTAATCTCCTGTAACAACCTCTTGTATAACACCTTATTGAATGCCTTCTGCAAATCCATATAGACTACATCCAATGATTCCTCTCTATTGATCCTGTCATTTACAGCCTCAAACACCTCTAATATATTTTTCAACCACGATTTCCCTTCTATACTGTATTACTTCTGCCTAATCATGTGCCCTGTTACCACATCCTTGATAAAAGATTCTAGCATTTGTCCTACTACTGATGTCAGGCTAACTGGCTAATGGTTCTTGTTTCCTCCTTTCTTGAACAATGGGGGTTACATTTGCTACCTCCACACGGATCCTTCTAGAACCTAGGGAGTTCTGGAAAACCAAATCCATTGCATCTACTATCTCTGCAACAGCAATGAGCACAGCAACTTGCAAATATATAGCGCCTTTAACATAGTATAATATCTCAAGGAGCGTTGTCAAACAAAATTCGACATAATCCACAGAAGAAAATATTATAGAAGATGACCAAAAGCTTGGTCAAAGAGGTGGGTTTTAATCAGTTTTTTGAAGGAAGTAAAAGAAGTAGAATGCCAGAGCCAAGGCACAGCCACCAATGGTAAAACACTTAAAACTGGGGATGCACAAGAGGCCAGAATTGGAGGAGTGCAGACATTTTGGAGAGTTCTGGGGCTGGAGGAAGCTACAGAGATAGGTACTGTGGACAGATTTGAAAACAAAGATGAGAATTTTAAAACTGAGGTGTTGATTAACCGGAGTCAGTGTAGATGGGCGAGAACAAGGGTGATAGATGAACATGACTTGGTGTGAGTTAGAGTATGGACAGGAGAGTTTGAAAGAGCTCAAGTTTATGAAGGGTAGATGATGAAACTCCAGTTAGGACTGCTTTGTCCTGAGGGAAATCTGGAGGGAAAAAAGGCATTGACGAGCTGATGAGCTGTTGGCAGAGATGGAGTCAGGTGATTTTACGGAGGTGGATATAGGTCGCCTTAGTAAAGGCCTGCTCGGGTATGCAAATGAAACCGACAGAACCGCATCCGATTGAGCCCGACCTGGCCCAAGTCCTTTCATTTTTTCCACGCCCAACCCGACCCGACCACCGGAATGTGCAGTTAACCTAGCTTCCATTTTTCACTTTTTAAGCTTGTGCAGATAAGCAACAAAAACTGTAACTGGACTTGAAAGATTGTTTAAAAAGTACATTAAGATTGGAGCCACATACCGGAGGTAGTGAGCCGAAGATTGTTACCATAGAAGTTAGTGATTGTTTGGTCACTAGTTAAATAAAAACCCATGGAATTGTGCCCAGACAGGTTGTCCCACAATGTACCAGTATCTTTAATAAAAACACAACATTGCCCGAAGGCTCAGAAAATATCATTATACGTTACCTAGACTCCTGCTTTACAGGTTGAAATACTTGCTGCAAGTTTATCCAGTGAACAGCTGAGATGCAGAGACCAGGAAGGTCCTGAGTGATTAATTATTATAAAATATACATTCCTATATTAAAGAGGTTGTGCTCTACCTGCGATGGAATCGCTCACTGCAGATTAGTGCAGAGTGTTTCCCGCTTTGACGTCCTAACTGTCACTGGATCATGAGTCCAGGCCTCTGGATTACTAGTCCAGTAATCTTTGAAATGTCTCTCCTTGATTTAATACTTTAATACGGTAGATCAGATTTTACAAACAAAAATATTAACGGATTTAAGACTGCTTCGTATTTAGCGGTGTCACATGAATTAAGAAATTAAAATATATTCAAAATGATATATCAACTATTAAGTACTAATGCCCAGTTTTGTATAGAAAAACTGCCTCTTAATTATCCATAAACACTGAGGCCACATTAAACTAAAAGCAGCGATTTATCAGGTCTGACACTTAATTCATTAAATATATTCCAAATTCAGAGCATAATTCGTTGTCTTTCCCCTTTAGATCTCTTAACTTACCTTACAAGCCTCCTTTACTTTACATTCTTTATTCAATAAAATGGGCTGAATTTTATCGGCCCCTCGACGCCACGGGTCACGGCGGGGGTTGGGGTAGGTAAAATGCTGCGGAGAGAGGCCTGCCTCGACCCGCGACATTGAGAAGGGCCCGCCGCATATTACCAGTGGTGGGGGGACCTCGGTGGGGCCCCCCTGCTGCATGGTGGCGGCACCACAATCAACATATGATAATGATTACTTACCTTTGCTGCTTATGCAGCCCGCTGCCTCTACACTGACATGTCTGGATTTTTCGCTGAATGGGCGGCCGTCACGTGCCGTGCCGTCCCGTTCACAATCTGAAAAGCCGGCGGGTCTTCAGAGGCAGAAGTTATTTCCAGCGAAGGCAGTTGTGTTATTCAGGGGCCTCACTCTGCATTACGGAAGGGAGGCGGGAGGGGGGATATTCAGGGGTCGAACTGCATTCTGAAAGGGAGGAGGGAGGGGGGGATACACAGGAGTCTAACTCTGCATTCCTAAAGGGAGGAGTGGCGGGGAGGTTACACAGGGGTTGAACTCTGCATTCTGAAAGGGAGGGGGTCTGAGATTACTGGTGGGAAAGCTGTGCTGGCCTGAAGGGGAGGTACTATGTACCATCCCTCATTTAACAGTGTACTCTCTGTGTTTGTGAGGGGACAATGGCACACTAGGCACCCTGTGTGTGGGGAGGGTGCCAGAAAGGGCAGGAGCATTAAGGTTTTATGGATGGTGGGGGCAATCGATTCAGCTGGTAGGATCTTGATGTGTTCATGCTGTGCCACTCTGAGTGTTGGCCAAGATGGACAATGCCATGGCACGCCACATAGTTGATCCAGGAAAGCAGCTGATGTACCTGTCAACACTACTCCCTGCCCTGTTAGGAACCTTCATATACATGCAGGGTTCAACTTTATTTATCACATAGAAATAGGTATGGCTCATCCTACATTGTGTGATCCTCTGCATGTGAGGATCCGCATGTGCCAGAGGCAATACCAACAGGCAGGTGCGATCCATGAAGAGGCCCCCGGTCGTGAGCAGCAGCCCCCAGGGGGAGCACGCCAGTACATTTGCCGTGCATCTACAGACCCCACATGACATGCTATCGGATGTCGGAGTACCAGTGTCAGAGCAGATTGCTCATCTAGAGAGGGTGGTGACATGTCTCTGTGCCCTGCTCAAGGATGACCCATGGGCTCCGGTGGGCATCCCATGCCTTTGTTCCTCACAGTAGCAGTGGGTCTCATGCCTGATGCCTCTGCAGCCTTTCAGGGGCCCAAAAGAGACCTTTGTGGGGTCACACAGTCAGCAGTGCACTGCTGCATCGGGGAGGTCACCAATGCCCTGCACTGGAGGGCCAGTGAGTATGTCCGCTTCAGAACGGATTCTCGAAGCCAGGCCCAGAAGGCCATTGGTTCTGGTACCATTGCCAGAGAACCATAGGTGTTAAGGTTCATAGACTGCACTCATGTGGCCATCAGCACTACTGCCAGGCTATTACCTGCAGACGTCACCATTAAAGGAGCCCTCTCAATCTAGGTGAAGCTGGTATGTGAACACAACAGTTACTTGCAGCGAATCTGTGACTGCTTCTCAGGCAGCTGCCATGACACCTGGGTCTTGCGTCAGTCCCGGCTGCCATCGCTGTTCACTGAACTGGCTCAGATAGAGGGGTGGCTTCTTGGAGATAAGGGCTATCCTTTGTAGACATGGCTCCCGACACCAGTGAGAGACCCCACCACTGCTGCAGAGGAGAGATACAAAGTACTACGGGCCTAAAAGGCCAGCTCCTTTCTTTGCTGCTCTGCATAACTTTGCACCCAATAGGGGCCAGGCCTGGCACGATGAGGAGAGACATCAACAGGATTCCTCCTCGGACCATGAGGACGCTGAGGACCTACAACATGAAAGACGCAAGGGAGGGCAGATGGCACCCAGGTTCTGCACACAGGGCTAGCAGTGAGCTCGGGATGTACGGAAATGGCTTATCAGATAAAGGCTGTCTGCTCCACAGGAACTGACAAGAGCTCTGCAAGCCACACATCACCCTCGCTCACCTGCTATGCACTAGTCCATGTCTGCAGCATCCCTGTGTAAACTATTAGAGGCAGCAGCTGACTGAGCCAATGTCCATGTCACTGCATCCGTGGAGACGCTTATGAGTAATGGTGGCATGGCAATGATATTGCATATGTTGGCTCTCCTGAAAGGCCAACGGTGCAAAGGTATGTGACATTGGTGCTATATGCTGGCACACATCATTCACACAGAGAAAAGGAGACACATGTTTGTGAGGAACATTTTGTGAAAGACATATTTACATTGCTGTGACACCCGTGCATTCCCATTTGTGTCAGTGTGTTCTCTGTAAACTTCTGTCATACATTTTATGGTCTATTTAAGTCTCACGTTCTGGAATGTGGAAATTTAAGATTATTCACCCAGGTGCAGAACACCTACAAGAAGGAATGTTACACTTGAGTGTGAGAAGAGGATCGCAGCTTCACAGGACACTGGGACACAGCAGGGTAAGTATATGGCAGCAAAGCGGAAAGTGCTGGGGTAACTGCAGGTCAGGCAGCATCTGTGGAGAGAGAAGCAGAGTTAACTTTCAGGTCTGTGACCTTGGACAAGTTAACTCTGCTTCTCTCTCCACAGATGCTGCCTGACCTGCTGGATTTCAGTAGCACTTTCTGCTTTGCTGCCAGATTGACATCAGCCCCACTCTTCAGTAGTCAGGTAAGTATTCTTTGATAGCTGTCAGGAAGCAGGAGCTGGAGTGCTTAAAATAGGGCCCCAGCACCTGCTGCACAGCTGTCAAAGGGTTCCTCACTGCACCGAATGTCCCGCCTCTCCTCATGTAATATGGGGAGGGTGGCTCGGCGCCGTGATTCTAATGAGCACCCGTGATTAATATTGCGAGGGCTCGGCGGCAGCTGGCGAATGCGTGCGTGCCGCCACCCAATAAAATTCAGCCCGATATGTTGAGTGGCAGGCACGAGAAGCCTTGCGGACTCCTAATGGGATGCAGTCAATTCATTTGTAAACTGCACTTAAAGAAAAGGACCAAGTTCCTATTAATGCAGATTGAAGGTGTTAAACTGCTTTTGTCGCCAAGAATACAAAGCCCGAAGGAAAACCAAAGAGATAAACCAAAACACAAAAAGATTAAAATTGTGTCAATGAAAAATAGAACTCATTAAAAACATCTTATTACATAACAGTGCAGCAACTGATTACATTTTAAATATTTCATTAAGATTAAAACGGCAAAAACCTTCAACACCCCTCGAATCAGAAAAGGGCAAGAAAGGGCTGACCGGATAATTATGAGACTGGGGCTGAGTTCTGCTTCAATGTACGCAAGAACTGTTTATTGATTAGTACACAGTAAGTTGAAATACCAAGCAGAGTAGGAAGCACACTTCAAAAGATCTGCGCTTTCCAGTGTTTCGCTAACACAATTGTAACGCAAGGCTGTTAGAGTGTTAGACTGTGTCTGACCCAACCCGAGCCCGAATGTCGACCCCAAAAGAGCTACCGGACCCGAACCCGACAAATGTCGTAGGGTCCTGTCAGTTTCGGGTTGGGCAGCCATGCTCTAGGTCTTACTGATGGTATGGAAATGTGTTTGGAAGTTCATCTTAGGATCAATACAACACCGAGGTTGTGAATAGTCTGGTTCAGCCTCAGACAGTTGCCAGGGAGAGGGATGGGGTTGGTGGCTAGGAAATGAAATTTGTGGAGAGACTAAAGAGAATGACTTCGGTATTCCCAATATTTAATTGAACGAAATTTCTTCATATCCAGACAGTGTTGGACAAGCTGGGGTTGAGATTGGTGGTGGTGAGGTAGAGCTGGGTGTCGTCAGCATACATGTGTATCCTGACATTGTGCTTTTGAATGATGTCGCCAAGGGGCGGCACAGTGGCGCAGTGGTTATCACCGCACCCTCACAGCTCCAGGGACCCAGGTTCGATTCTGGGTACTGCCTGTGCGGAGTTTGCAAGTTCTCCCTGTGCCCGCGTGGGTTTTCGCCGGGTGCTCCGGTTTCCTCCCACAGCCAAAGACTTGCAGGTGATAGGTAAATTGGCCATTGTAAATTGCCCCTAGTGTAGATAGGTGGTAGGGAATATGGGAGTATTGTAGGGTTAGTATAAATGGGTGGTTGTTGGTCGGCGCAGACTCGGTGGGCTGAAGGGCCTGTTTCAGTGCTGTATCTCTAAAAATAAAAAATAAAAATAAATAAATAAATGTGGATGAGAAAAAGGAGGGGACTTAGGATAGATACTTGGGGGACACCAGAGGTAACAGTGAGGTAGCGAAAAGAGAAGCCATTGCAGCTGTTTCTGTGCTACAGCTGGATAAATAAAAATGAAACCAGCCGAGTGCAGTCTTTCACAGCTAGACGCTGAAGCAGAGGCTTTGGAGGATGGCGTTATGCTCAACCATTTTAAAGACGGCAGACAGGGCGAGAGGATGAGGAAGGATGGTTTACCACAGTCACAGTCACGTATAGGATGCCATTTGTGACTTTGATAAGTTCCGTTTAGGCACTGCGCAAGGGCCAGAGACATGATTGGAGGGATTCAACACTGCAGCCACATTGTGCTGGTGGTGGAAAGAGTGAATGTTTAAAATGGTAGATGAGGTGTCAATCAAGCGGGCTGCTTAGTCTTGGATGATGTCAATCTTCTTGAGAGTTGTTGAATATGCATTCATCCAGGCCAGCGGACAGTATTCCGTTACACTCCTGACTTGTGACTTGTAGATGGTGGAAAGGCTTTGGTGAGTCAGGAAATGAGTCACTCACTGCAGAATACCAAGCGTTTGACTTCTTCTTGTAGCCACAGTATTTAGGTGGCACAGTATCTGGTCACTGGGGACCCTCAGGATGTTGTTGATCGGGGATTCGTGAATGATAATGCCAAGGGGAGGTGGTTAGATTCTCTCTTGTGGGAGAAAGCCATTGCCTGGCACTTGTGCATCATGAATGCTACTTGCTACTTATCAGCCTGAGCCTGGATATTGTGCAAGTCTTGATGCATGTTGGAATCTAGAACAAGGGGGTATAGTTTCAGGAGAAGGGGCTGATCATTTAGCACTAAGATGAGGCGAAATTGCTTCACTCAAAGGGATGTGAATCTTTGGAATTCTCTACCCTAGAGGGTTGTGAATGCTCCATCATTGAATATATTTAAGGCTAAGACTTTTGATCTCTCAGGAAATCAAGGGATATAGGTAACAGGATATGGGGAACGGGCAGGAAAATTGAGTTGAAGCCCAAGATCAGCCATGATCGTATTGAATGGCAGAGCAGGCTCAACAGGCCTTATGGTCTACTGCTTCTATTTCTGATTGTATGTTCATTATCTGAGGAGTTGTGAATGAAACTGAAGATTGTGCAGTCAACAGCGAACATCCCCACTTCTGACTTTATGCTGGAAGGAAGGCCATTGATGAAGCAACTGAAGATGCCCTGAGGAGCACCTATAGCAATGTCCTGGTGTAGAGATGATTCACTTCCAACAAACACAATACACAACCATCTTCTTTTGTGCTAGGTATGATTCCATCTAGTTGAAAGTTTTCCCCCTAATTCCCAGTGACTTCAATTTTACTACGGCTCCTTGATACAGCACTCAGTCAAAGGTTGCCTTGACATCAAGGGCTGTCACTCTTACCTCTTTTATCCATGTTTGGACCAAGGCTGTAATGATGTCTGGAGCTGAATAGTCCTGGTGGAAACAGAACTGACCATTAGTGAACAAGTTATTTGTGAGTAAGTGCCACTTGACAGCGCTGTCAACAACCTCTTCCATCACAGTCCTAATGATTGAGAGTAGGCTGATGGCAGGGATGGGAAGGAGTATGGGGGGTAATTGCCTGGATTAGATTTGTGCTGCTTTTTGTGGATAGGACATACCTCGTCAATTTTCCACTTTGTTGGCTAGATGCCAATATTGTAGCTTGGCTAGAGGAGTGGGGAGTTCTGGAGCACAAGTCCTCAGTGCTCCCGCTGTCAAGATCTATATCCTTTGCTGTACTAAGTATGCTCAGCTCTTTGTTGATTCAAACTGGCTGAAGACCGGCTTCTATGATAGTGGGGACCAAAGGAGGAGGCCGAGATCTTTCATCCACTCGGCACCTCCGGCTGAGCTGGTTGCAAACACTTCAGTCTTGCCTTTTGCACTGATGTGTTGGGCTTTGCCATCATTGAAGATGGGGATGTTTCTCAAGCTTTTAATGTCATTCTTCTTTGGCCTCCTTATCTCGAGAGACAATGGGTAAGCGCCTGGAGGTGGTCATTAGGAGAAAAGATTGAGTGGAAGCTACAAACAGGGAGAACAGTTGGTGAGTGTGTGGTCCAGGCCCCTTTTATTCCCCTCCTGCAATCTGGCAGATGCTTGGACGTAGGTCTCCTGTCTGCCCTTTCAGTTAGAGAGTGGTTAATGGTGCAGGGTGACCGAAAGAGGAAATAAAAAAAAACAGCAAAATCGCATTATGAGACAGTAGTAAAAGTATTCCTAAATTGTTGTAAAACATAATTGATGAAGTGAATAGGGAAGTTTAGAGTCATAGAGTTATTTACAGCATAGAAGGAAGCCAATTGGCTCATTGAGTCCATGCCAGCTCTTCGTGGAACAATCCAGTCAGATCAATCCCCGTAGCCTTGCAATTTTATTTCCTTCAAGTGCCCATCCAGTTTTCTTTTGAAATCAGCAGTTGTTTCCACTTCCACCACACTCATGGGCAGCAAGTTCCAGGTCATTCCTACTTGCTGTGTAAAAAAAGTTTTTCCTTACATTCCCCCTCCATCTCTTGCCCAAAACCTTCAATCAGTGATCCCTAGTCCTTGTTAATGGGAACAGGTTTTCCTTTTCTAACTTATTTAAGCCTGTCCTAATCTTGTACACCTCGATTAAATCTCCCCTCAGTATCCTTTGCTCCAAGGAGAACATCCCCATCTTCTCCAACCTAATCTTGTAACTAATATCCCTCATCCTTGGAACCATTCTGGTAAATCTCTGCACTCTCTTAAGAACCCTCATGTACTTCCTAAAGTGCGGGGATCAGAACTGGATGCAATACTGCAGTTGGGGCCTAACCAGAGCTTTATAAAGGTTCAACATAACTTCCCTGCTTTTGTACTCTGTGCCTCTATTTATGAAGTCCAAGATCCCATATGCTTTGCTAACTATTCTTAATATGTCCTGCCACCTTCAAAGATTGATGCACATGCACCCCCAGGTCCCTCTGTTCCTGCAGACTCTTCATAGAAGTGCGCCGTTAAGTATAGATTGCCTCAACCTATCCCTTCTGCCAAAATACATCACCTCACACTTGGCTATATTAAATCCCATCTGCCAGTTGTCTGTCCGTTCTGCTAGCCTATCTATGTGCTGTTGCAGGCGGTTTGTATTGTTATGACCAGGTGATAAAGAGGTCTAGGTTTCCCTTTCAGCCTTTGCCTGGTCTTACTGTAACAGGGTTTAATTTTAAACAAACCGTGTTTTTAGCTCGCCCTTGGTGAATCTTTGTTCACTTCTTTCCAATTATAAGGAAAATAAACCACCACAAACAGCTTTCTTAGGTTTAAAGAAGAAAAGTTGAAATTTATTAAACTTTAACTTAAACTCTAATTCGGTTATGCCTACGGATACACGCCGCGCCCCACGCTAGCATGCATATGCAATACACACATGCAAATAGAGACAGAAAAGAGCAGAAGAAAAATAAAGTGGAAAAGTTTGAGGCAATATCTGAAGAGTTGTTGTTACGGTTCTTCAAGCTCACTGTAGAGTCCTTGATTGAAGGTAGATCTTGCTTTTCATTGGGGCCCAGTATTCTTCTTGAACCTTGTTCACTGTAGGAGACTTTTTTCTCTTGGGGTTCATGTGTCTTCAGTGGATTCAGAGGCTTGTAAGAAAAAGATGGGAGCAGACAGGAGAGAGATCTTCTCAGTCCAGGAGCAAACAGCTTTCTGCACAAACTGTTTGTACAAATTCAAACAACTCAGGTTGCCCTGCAGGTTAGTCATGTGACTAGCTGGTTTGACCATGCCCGTTTGTGTATTTGGCCATCTTAGCGGTCAACCTGGCATGCAAGCTCCCCCACCTTCAATGTCTGGCGATCAGAAGTCCATTGTGTGTTGAATATCAGGGAATGGCTGCTTTGTCCTTCCAAAAACCACCTGCTAATATGCAAAAAGACTTTTCCAGCCTCAGCTGATCTGTTTAATAAGTCCTCCCCTCACTCCAGTAACAGTTTAAAATCAATGTTCATGACAAAATTAATGTGCCTCATTCTTGGCAGGTGGGGGCCTAGCATGACAGTATTATCCTCACTGTTAGCCACACCTCCAAATTTGGTATCATTGTCAAATTTTGAAACTCTACTCTGTATTCCAAGATCCAAGTTATTCATTAAAAGTAAAAAAAAGCAGTGGTCCTAGCACTGACCCTCAGGGAACAACACTGTTTTCTGTCCTCCTGTCTGAAAAACAACCATTTACACGACCGATCGTTAAGCCAGCTTTTTATCCAACTGAGACACTGATCCTCCTATTCCATGAGCCTCAATTTTGTTAATCAGCCTTTTATGTGGTACTTTATCAAACACTCTCTTAAAATCTCTTAAACAGCGTTCAAATCACACGCAGATTCCACAGTGCGGACTGCGACACCGACCACTCCCTGGTGTGCAGCAAGGTTAGCCTCAAACCAAACAAGCTGCATCACTTCAAGCAGAAGGGCCGCCCGCGCATCAACACTAGCAGAATTTCTCATCCACAGCTGTTACGTAAGTTTCGAAATTCACTCGAAAAAGCCCTTCAAAACACTCCCACAGGGGATGCAGAAACCAAATGGGCCCACAACAGAGATGCCACCTGTGACTCAGCTATGACCACCTATGGCAAACATGTGAAGCGGAAAGCAGACTGGTTTCAATCTCGCACTGAAGAGCTGTAACCTATCATAGCCGCTAAGCGCATTGCACTGCTGAACTACAAGAAAGGCCCCAGCGAGTTAACATCCGTAGCACTTAAAGCAGCCAGAAGCACTGCACAAAATACAGCCAGGCGCTGCGCAAATGACTACTGGCAACACCTATGCAGTCATATTCAGCTGGCCTCCGACACAGGAAATATCAGAGGAATGTATGATGGCATTAAGAGGGCTTTTGGGCCAACCATCATGAAGATTGCCCCCCTCAAATCTAAATCAGGGGACACAATCACTGACCAACGCAAGCAAATGGACCGCTGGGTGGAACACTACCTAGAACTGTACTCCAGGGAAAATGTTGTCTCTGAGACCACCCTCAATAGACCAACCTCTGCCAGTCATGGATGAGCTGGACGTACAGCCACAAAATCGGAACTCAGTGATGCCATGATTCTCTAGCCAGCGGAAAAGCCCCTGGGAAGGACAGCATTACCCCTGAAATCAAGAGTGCCAAACCTGCTATACTTTCAGCACTGTACAAACTGCTTTGCCTGTGCTGGGACGAGGGAGCAGTACCACAGGACATGCGCGATGCCAATATCATCACCCTCCAATAAGAACAAGGGTGACCGCGCTGACTGCAACAACTACCGTGGAATCTCCCTGCTCAGCATAGTGGGGAAAGTCTTCGCTCGAGTCGCTTTAAACAGGCTCCAGAAGCTGGCTGAGCGTGTCTACCCTGAGGCACAGTGTGGCTTTCGAGCAGAGAGATCCATCATTGACATGCTGTTCTCCCTTCGACAGCTACAGGAGAAATGCCATGAACAACAGACGCCCCTCTACGTTGCTTTCATTGATCTCACCAAAGCCTTTGACCTTGTCAGCAGATGTGGTCTCTTTAGACTACTAGAAAAGATCGGATGTCCACCAAAGCTACTAAGTATCATCACCTCATTCCATGACAATATGAAAGGCTCAATGCAGCATAGCGGTGCCTCATCAGACCCCTTTCCTGTCCTGAGTGGCGTGAAACAGTCCTGAGTGGCGTGTTCTCGCACCCACACTTTTTTGGGGATTTTCTTCTCCCTGCTGCTCTTTCATGCGTTCAAGTCTTCAGAAGAAGGAATTTTGCTCCACACAAGATCAGGTGGCAGGTTGTTCAACCTTGGCCGTCTAAGAGCCAAGAACAAAGTACGGAACGTCCTCATCAGGGAACTCCTCATGAAGATTGACCCCCTCAAATCTAAATCGGGGGACACAATCACTGACCAACGCAAGCAAATGGTGCATTAACATCTCACACTGAAGAATGTCTGCAGAGACTCATGGACAGGTTTGCGGCTGCCTGCAATGAATTTGGCCTAACCATCAGCCTCAAGAAAACAAACATCATGGGGCAGGATGTCAGAAATGCTCCATCCATCAATATTGGCGACCACGCTCTGGAAGTGGTTCAAGAGTTCACCTACCTAGGCTCAACTATCACCAGTATCCTGTCTCTCGATGCAGAAATCAACAAGCACATGGGAAAGGCTTCCACTGCTATGTCCAGACTGGCCAAGAGAGTGTGGGAAAATGGTGCACTGACACAGAACACAAAAGTCCAAGTGTATCAAGCCTGTGTCCTCAGTACCTTGCTCTATGGCAGCGAGTCCTGGACAACGTATGTCAGCCAAGAGCGACGTCTCAATTCTTTCCATCTTCGCTGCCTCCGGAGAATCCTTGGCATCAGGTGGCAGGACCGTATCTCCAACACTGAAGTCCTCGAGGCGGCCAACATCCCCAGCATATACACCCTACTGAGCCAGCGGCACCTGAGATGGCTTGGCCATATGAGCCGCATGGAAGATGGCAGGATCCCCAAGGACACATTGTACAGTGAGCTCGTCACTGTTATCAGACCCACCGGCCGTCCTTGTCTCCGCTTTAAAGACGTCTGCAAACGCGACATGAAGTCCTGTGACATTGATCATAAGTCGTGGAAGTCAGTTGCCAGCGATCGCCAGAGCTGGCGGGCAACCATAAAGGCAGGGCTAAAGCATGGTGAGTCGAAGAGACTTAGCAGTTGGCAGAAAAAAAGTCAGAAGCGCAAGGAGAGAGCCAACTGCGTAACAGCCCTGTCAACCAATTTTATCTGCAGCACCTGTGGAAGAGTCTGCCACTCTAGAATTGGCCTTTATAGCCACTCCAGGCACTGCTTCACAAACCACTGACCACCTCCAGGCGCTTACCCATTGTCTCTCGAGACAAGGAGACCAAAGATGAGATGGAGATGAGGCAGCATCCACCGCATTCTCTTCATCAACCTTCTATGATACCTCATCAAAAAATTCAATTGGATTAGTCATGCATGATCTGCCTTTTACAAATCTGTGCAGGCTCTCATTAACTAACATAAACCTCTCCAAATGCCTGTTTGTTTTTATCCCTGCTTATTGTTTCCAAATCCTTAGCTGCCACTGATGTTAAACTAACTGGCCTGTAGTTGCTAGGACTGTCCTTACACACTTTCTTGAATAAGGGTGTCACATTTGCTACTGTCCAATCCTCTGGCACCTCCCCCATATCTAGGAAAGATTGGAGGATTATGGCAAGCCCTTCTGCCATCTCCACCCCTACTTCCTTTAGCAACCTTGGATGCAAGGATTTTGATAGAGTAAATAAAAAGAAACGTTGATAACCAGAGGGCACAGATTTAAGGTAATTGGCAAATGAACGAGAGACGACGTGAGGAAAAACTATTTTTATTCAATGAGTGGTTAGGATTTGGAATGTTCTTCCTGATAGGATAGTAGATACAGATTCATTAGTAGCCTTCAGAAGGGAATTGGATAAATGCAGAGATATGGGGAAAGAGCAGTGAGTGTTACTAAATGAATTATTCTACAAAAGAGCTAGCGCAGTTTCAATGGACTGAATGACTTCCTCCTGTTGTGTACTGTTCTGTAATTTTATAATATACATCTGACACATTTACTGTTAAATACATTTATGACTTTTTAACTATTTGTGTCTGCTAAACATATTATCCAATACTTTCTTTCATTGCAGAACTTACAATAAGATGTGGGTTGAGAGTCATGAGGCCCTCCATTCCCTTCTGAGACAGGAAATCGCTGCCCAGGTTGCCAAACCACAGACAGACCGTGTGGTGATCTTCCAAATGCTGACAACATTCTATATTAAGTATGTGCAGATTTTCCGTAGTATGGAGGCTCTCTATGATCAAATTGTGCATCCTCAGAAGCGGAGGGTTATCCATCATGTGCTGGATGGAATTATGGGCAGAATCCTAGAGCTGAAGAATGAAATGGTGAAGCTGGAGTTCTCGGAGTTTCACTATTGTGATGATGTCCTGCAGGACTTCAAGCTAATCCCGGTAAATAAGGTTCCATCATGGATTTAATGGCAAGGGAAAGAAAATGAAATGAAAAAAAGATGCTGGTTTAAGAGTCACAGAGGGATAAATTGGACAGCCCCTGAAAATGAGCACAGGGTTCACAATGCGTGATTATCCTGCGTGACATCTTCGTGCAACCTGGTTATTATCATGATTGTCATGTGCAGGCAGTGCTAACCACGCTGCCCAATGCCTGTATCCATCAGCAGGGAGCCTAATCATGTTACATGCTCGCACTACTTAAAGCTAGCTTGAATTGCTTAAATATAGCCTGTATCTCTTAAAGGGAAGATGCGTTGTGACTGCTGAAGGTACCGACATCATTTGGAATAGTGTTGTGCCGTAAAGAAAAATGGCTGAACATGGGGGAGCGTGTGCATCAAGGTTTTCAGATGCTGCAGTGGAGGAGGTGGAAAGGAGAAGAAATGTCCTGCATCCACAGGGGGTAGGAGGTCCTCCAGACACACACCCAGAAGGCAGTGGGAACGGATAGCTACAGAGGTTAATGCCAGGAGTTTAGCCCTGAGGAACTGGATACAGTGCTGCAAAAAGTTTAATGATCTCACACAAGTGGTCAAGATCAGTGACTGCATCTTTAAATGCCATATGTTACCAACTGCACCTCTAGCCTTAGCCACTGCTTCATTCATCACACCCCTAATATCACTCACCTACAACAATTTCCACCAGTCAGGATCCATAATAAACATTCATATGCTTCACCTTACCCTTGTGGCAGGCTACACACCCATATCTGAGGGCGTACACACACTGCCAGCTATTCATCCATGCCAGCCACATCACCTAAACTGGAGGCAACAGGAGCTAACTAAGGGGGAAAGTCGGGCCTACGTGTTCTAACTCCCATGGAGGGGACAGTGCTGGCCATTATTGGAAGGGTTATTGCTGAGGCCATGTCCAGCAGCAGGGCTGAATCCATTGAAGATGACAATATCCTCAAACCTAATCCTCCTTCTGACATCTCACTTCCCTCTCATTCCAGAATCGCTTCTGACTTAAAAGCTGCAGATGGTATAAGCGGCCGCTTCCTACTTTCCCCTTTTCACTTACCGCAACCTTGCCCTCCTTTTTCTTTTCAGATACCCAAGAATTGCAACCTAGCCAGGTAGTGGAGGAAGACCAAGAAGGCAGTGATGATGAAGACACAGTGCCACTCAATTTCACATTTACAGCCATCAGCTCAGATTCTGATGCTTATTGTATCTTAGAGAATAGCATAGAGGTGGGATCTGCACATGGAGGGCTGGATTTTGTCGGGGCTTTGGTGGCCCCAATGATGGACCGGAAAGCTGGGGGCAGCCCCGCCTTGGCCATTTGGAGGAGCCCTGACTGGATTTCATGCCAATTTTGCAGCTAATGAGCTACCGTCAGGGCTCTCATCCCTTTAAGAGACAAGAGCCCGCCTCCAAGAGCTGCCGGCTAATAGGAGGGCTGGCAGCTCTTCAATCCCAGCAGTGCTACTGAGAGCAAAAGTTATTGTTGCTGAGGTTCAGATAGGAGAATTACACCCTGAACATCCTGTGCAGGTACAGCCTCCTATTGAGAGCCCTTCTCCTCCTCGTCCTGCTCCCCCTTCTAACAGCTTGTCCTGCTCTGTGTGACCTCTGCTTATTCTCCCATCATACTCAATTCCAAGAGGAAGATCCACCAGCAATGTCCCCTCAAATTTTTCTTTGTGTACGGCCTGTTGTACTGCGTGCTACATTAAAGTTTGCTTTGCAGCTTAGAATCAACATTGTCTAATAATGCACCTGTATCTGGGAGCAACTGGTTTGTGCAGAAGCCTTGAAGGCAGCAAAAAGTACTTCAGCACCTGCCATACCCTGTAAACGTTTGAAACTTAAAACAGCTATGAAGAGCACCAAAAACATGTAGAATTATTGCACCAGCCAGAAGAAATCATTCAGCACCTAACCTGTAAGTAGTTGACGATCCTTCTAAAATAGCACTGTTTTGGGGTCCTTCATGCTGCTTCGTGTGTGTTTAGCTGTGCAAGGTTACGAGAGTGCAGCGGCTGCACCGTGGAGTTTCAAAATGGCAGCACTGGAATGAAATCAGCTTTGCTCCTGATTGATGTCATGATCTCCCTGCTCTGCATCCTTACGGTGCACATTAAATACGTGGGCACTCACCCCTTTAGCAATAGAAGGTTGTGCATATGCTCAGGACATCATTTTGGAACCCTAAGGGAACCTGTAGTGCCCAGAAAATGGATGCTACAAAGCTCAGTTTCGCTCCCACAGAATTGACCAAAGGATTAGGTCCCTTTGATTGTTGCAAAAGCCTTTTGGCTCATTTATTGTAAGCTGCTAGCATGTGCACAGCCAATCAAAGATGCATGTTAAATTGTTCTCCCTTATGCCAACTTTTCCTACAAGGTACGGTTATTTTATTTTTTATTTAGAGATACAGCACTGAAACAGGCCCTTCGGCCCACCGAGTCTGTGCCGACCAAGAACCACCCATTTATACTAACCCTCCAGTATTCCCTACCACCTACCTACACTAGGGGCAATTTACAATGGCCAATTTACCTATCATCTGCAAGTCTTTGGTGGTGGGAGGAAACCGGAGCACCCGGCGAAAACCCATGCGGTCACAGGAAGAACTTGCAAACTCTGCACAGACAGTACCCAGAATTGAACCCAGGTCCCTGGAGCTGTGAGGCTGCGGTGCTAACCACTGCGCCACTGTGCCGCCCCTAATCTTTGATACAGCGACCACTTTGAGGCCATTGCTAGTTTAAAATTTTTTTTTAAGCTATGAAACTGACTGATGCACTGCACTTCATGTGCAATAATAGCTAACCATGCTGCACACTGGGATGCCCAGCTGTATGACTTTCACAGTGACTCTTCTGAATCAGTACAATCTCACAGAATAAAATATTGGTTGGGGGGGTGGGGAACAACATTGGGCTTGGTAGTATGCTTATTTGGGAGCTACGAGGTCCCTTCAGGGTCCAAAATGGCATCCGCGTGCTCAATTCTGGCGCAGAGTGCCAGGGAAGCCATATTGGTAAAGGGGTTAGCACGCATGCACTTAATGTCCCACTGTATGTATGCTGTATATGCAGATCATGACATCAGTCTGTGTGCAACTCTGTAATTTGACGGTAGAGCTGCCATTTTGGAGCTCTAGCGACATCCTCTCTTAATCTTGCATAGCTAAACACAATGATAAGGAGCATGAAAGACCACCTCCCCCCACCCCCACCAGCGCTTTTTAAAAGGATCATCAGCCAATTACAGGTTGGTTGTTGATTTATTTCTTCTGGCTTTTGCTACAATCCTATATAGTTGCTTCAAGTTTCTATAGTCTGCAGTGAGTGGTGTGGCCGGCGCTGAAGTACCTTTTGCTGACATCTGCACAAACCAGTTGCTCCCAGATACGGGTGCACTGTAGGCCTTAGTTTTGGAATTGAGCATGTTTGGGAGAATGAGCAGAGGCCACGTAGAATAGGACAAGCTGCGAATAGAGGGAGGAAGGAAGGAGCAGGGCTTTCCGCAGGCTGCCATTTCCACCTAGAGTGTTCAGGGAGCATTACTTGAACCTCAATGATGACCAATGTTGGAGACGTCTGTGCCTCAATAAGGAAGTCGTCACTGAAAACAGTCAACTGCTGCAGCCACAGCTCCAACTTAGAGCAGAACAAGGATTGCATTGCCAGTAGCTGTTTCTGGTTCCTTCCAGACTGCTGTTGGAGACCGCTCGCAGTTTGCAGTGCACTGTTGCATAAGAAAGTTCACTGCGGCTCTCTATTCAAAGGCAGATAACTTTATTTCATCCTCTCTTGTTCGAGAGAAGCAAGTGGAGCGAGCATGTAGGTTTGCAAGGATTTGAGGCTTCTTCTTGGTGCAGGATGCTATTGACTGCACACACATTGCTTTGAGTGCATCTCTACCATGTACCTGAGTCAAAAGGGAGTCCATTCCCTCAACAGGCAGCTAGTCTGTGACCATAGGTAGCGCATCATGCAGGTCACTGCCCATCCTGGCAGCAGTCATGATGTATACATTCTTAGTGGTCCTCTGTGCCAATTGTATGTCAGCCAGCATGGCAAATCAAAGGTTGGCTACAGGATGGCACAGGCTATCCGCTGACGACGTGGCTCATGACTCCGATTCGCAACCCACACACATGTGCAGCATGCATACAGTGATGTCATGCTGCCACAAGAAGTATAATAGAGCAGACATTTGGCATCCTGAAGCAATAATTCCACTGCCTGGACTGTTCTGGAGGAGCACTACCATACTCGACGAAGCGGGTCTCAAGATTTATGGTGCTATGCTGCATGCTGCACAGCTTTGCCATTATGGGAGAACAGCCTATGCCACAACCTATTAGGCAAAAAGCTGAGGAACAGGAGCATGGGGAGGAGGAGGTGGAGAGGAGTAAGAGGAAGGCGAGGAAGAGAAGGATGTGGAAGAGGAGGAAAAGGAAGGAAGGCTGCAACCAAGACAGCCCCTTTTTGCCCTGGCTGTATGTGAAAAACGAATTTCGTGCATACCACTAACCACAATTCCAATTTCGCCTTCACCAACAATTCCACACTCCTTAGCTTCCCACTGTCACTGACTATCACATTGTTTTCTTGGTCATAATGCAAAAATAAAAGCCAACACAAAATACACATTCCAAACTAAATTTATAAATTAAAACATGCATCCAAAATGAAATTAATCACCCTTGTGCATTCCTTTAGTACCTGCAGTCTGTTTGTTGTAGCGCTCTTGCAAGGTGCTACCTCAGTGGCTGCAGCATGGCTGGTGGAAGGCTGCTGACTTTAATGGAGGACACTGCAGATGGCCTTGGAGGACAACCTTGAGCAGTTCTTGGCCTAGAAGGCCCGGCTTTAGACTGCACTTTTGTAGCATGGCAGCAGCAGTCTGGGTTGGCTGACAGGCAACAGCAAAGGCACTGGTGGAGTTGCAAGGGCGGGAGGATGAATGCTGTCATCCTGAGAGAGAATACCTGGTGCATGGTCTATGGACCATTGCTATTCCCCCAGGGCAGCGCCTCATCAATCCTACCAATCTCTTGGAGGATAGATTGCTGGATTGCTGCAAGATTTTGAATACTGCTATCCAGATCCATGATGACAACAGTCTGAACTTCCACTGCAGCAGTCAAACATTTGGTGGCTTCTTCTTGATTTGCAATGGAAGCTGAGACATTGGTCATCAGATGCTGCATCATTGATGGTTCCACAAGTGGGGTGATGGAGATGATCACTAGTTCCATGCTGGAAAAATTGGCTCCAAGATCTGCGCAAAGCCTTGTGCCAACTTGGTGCTGCAATCCTACATTGCGTTGACATTGAAAGCAGGCTTTCTGGCAGGCTTCCCAATGCACCAAGTATTTTGGTGTATACAGCCACCAGTCTTTTTCTGTAGTCTGGCCTATCAAAGTCCTCACCTGAGTTCTCTGCAGTAGAATTTGAGTGTGACCTTACTCCCTGGCAAGTTGGCTCCTGTGCTATCTTGGTCTCCTACCCTGTCTGCAGCACACTTGTGGCCAAGGCCTCAGCAATGAGCATCCCAGTAATGGCAAGCACCATCTCCTCCATGGGAGTTCGGACATGAGGATGCAACTCTTACCTCCTGTTATGTATGAGTCCTGATTGATAGAGATTGTTGGTAGGTGAGTGATGGACTTGTGGTTGAGCAGTGGCTGGTACTAGTGGTGCATTTGGTGGGATATGGCATTTGACTCTAAGATGCTTTCACTGACCTTGACCACTTAAGTGAGGTCATTGAACTTCTTGCGGCACTACAGCCAAGTCCTTGGGGCTAAATTCCTAGCATTGATCTCTGCAAGTTTCTGTTCCCTCTACCTTCTCATCATGTGTCTGGGGAGCCTCACCGTCTCTCCTCCTATCCATCTCCTTGACCAAGACCTCCAGTGCAGCATCTGAATACCTTGATGTAAGCTCTGTCCCATGGCCAACCATTGTTGACTGTTACACAGCACATTTTCCCCAATGATCCACGATGTATAATATTACTTGTCCCTTTGTTATGTGAACTAGTGTAAGATTCATAGGACTACAAGTAATATCCAAAGAAAATGTGGGTTTTATTATAACTTAACTAGAACATATATATATATATATATAGTTACTGCACAAAAGCACACCTACATTCGTCTCACTCTGTTGGGCTCCACTCACAACTAACTGGCCATGTGTGATGCGACATCATTTCCTCTGGTGATCTTCATACATAGCTTCTTAAGGTGATCCACTCCTAAGGTGGTCCCTTCTTAAGGTCGTCCCACAACATGCTCCTTTTTTCCAGAGATAAAATTATATGTACAATATACAATGATGTTGCGGTTTGGACTAACTACACATAATTAAGAGAAAATGTTATTTACAGGTTAGTACATTTAACACACTCTAAAACATAGAGGAAATTTGCTTATTCGTCCTGATCATAAACCTCTTCCCAGAGCTGAGCTTGTCTTGATGACTCCTCTTAGACTCTGGTGACACGGAACTCTGGTTAGCTTGTTCTTCCTCTGTGCTCTCAGTCTCTGTACGTTCATCTTCAGACTTTGTCTTTGAATTTGTCCGTGTTGCCACAGGTTTGTCACAGGTAGGGTTGTTGTACAGTTCTGAGTTGTTTTCAGTTCCATCTGAGAATTGAAGCATTGGGTGGCTGGACTTTGTACGATCTGGGCGTCCTCACAACCTTTGCAAGATACCAAGTTCCCGATGCATGATTGAGGACTCTGACCTTCTGTCCTACTTGCAACTGAGCTAATTCTGGTCCTGCTTACCTGTCATATGATTCCTTCATCTTCCCTTGTTTGGGAAGTTTAGAAAAATGATGACTGGCAACATCGCATTCAGTGGCAACCCCTCTGGCCTTTCGGTACTTGCTGCAACAAACTAAAGGCCGAGGAGAGACTCCTAGTCAAATCACCTCTTCGTGTCAAGACTCCCACCTTTGTGTCGTCCTTTAGATGGAGTGACCTGATACACTTGACCTGGATATTTTCGACCATCTTTGGTGCGTCAATGAATTCGTAATTTGTGACCCTCGGCATACTGGAGGTCCTGCGACAGCTGGTCCAGTTGTGTATAGTATAAACATTTGTGATAGTCATTCAGAGCTCCCATAGCTGCACTGCAAGGTTATCATTCCAATGCACTTGACTGGAGAACCACTGTAGGCAGTCAGCCTAGCTGTGGTGAGTTTGTGCATAGATTCCCATATCATGTACACGTTCTTCAGTATACGGATGAGCAGAATATTTGCACTTGCTTTGGTGTTGATTTTCACTTTGAGCTTATGCTTCCCACTCTACTGTGTTAATCTAATTCTGATCATGTTGAATGCCTCAGATTGCATGATATCATTGACATGCTGATCCAAATTAACTATGTGAAATACTTGCTCACTGTTCGCAAAAGTTCACTCTTCATCCATGTCTTCCTGGCTATCTGTCTGACCTCATGTGCCTGATTGGTCTTCTGTTGTCACCTTTGCCATCCTGTCTTGTAGACGTTCTCTCTGCATGTGATCTGACACCATTCCTGTGTGCAGTATCTGAGCTTGGCCTTTTGCACTGCCTTGCCCAATGTTCTCGCGTGCCACAAGTTTTGCACTCCTCCTGATACATTGGACAAATATGAATTGGTTGAATCAGGCCACATTTGTTATGAGGCTTGGCAGACCTTTAAGCCTTGGTCACCATACCAATTATTGTAACTGCTCTCAATGCTTGTAACTTTTGGCGCCAGCCACGATGGCTTCAAATTTGCTTCCATCATTGAATAGTGCGTCTGGTGTTTAATTTTTTCTTTTCTAGCAAGTCTTTTTGAAAGGCCTCTATTGGATTAAATACAATTACTAGCTCTATAACCCGTTCTGACAATTCAAAATCTGCGAAGTCACAATATTGAGCTTTGTCTTTATTGAGTCACAATATTGAGCTTCGGCACCTTGCAACAAACTGGTCAATGGACTCATCTGCCTTTGCTGGTAGGTCGAAAGCTCAAGCCCATGTACTCGGAAGTTGACCTTTACATTCAGTTGCTGCTCCATAACTTACTAGGGTCCTTCTGATCCTCAGCTGACAATCCTGATGTCTTGAACTGTTGCAGGTTCTCGTTACCCAGTGCAATCTTAATTTTGGTAGCTTGTTTCTCTTCTTTGCTAACTTCTTGATCCAGGAAACACAGCACCATTTGCTGTCGGAACAGTTTAAATTCAGATGCTATGTCCGATGCCTTCCAATCTATAACTGGACATCTGAAAGCCATTGTCTTAATGATCCTGCTTTATAAATATAGGACTTTGTACAGGTTTTCTTTTTCACAGGCATGCTTCTTTTTGTTTCCTTCTTAAGACAGATCTGTTTTTTTTGCAGACCTGCCCCTTTTCAGAGTGAGAGACCACAGCTTTCATTGTTTACACAGCTTACTTTTTTAAAACCCAGAGATCAGTTCTTTTTTTACACAGCTGTTTGATTTTTTTAAACTCAGATTTTTTTTAAAACTGAGAGCATTTTTTTTGGGCTGCGTTTGCTGACAACACAACTGCGAGGTGGCACGCTACTGGACATGTGCAAATACAGCCTCATTAACTGAGACGTCACTGTCTACGATCTCTCGGGCAGCTGTCAGTATTAAAGTTGGCACTGCTCAATTTGACACAAAAAAACGAATTGAACACAAACCCCCTCAACCCTCAATAGCTGCAAATGCTGCCTCTATCCCCCGAAACAGTACCCTGCTCCCTCTGTGATTGCTGCCTCGATCGCTGCTTTCTCTTGGCCACACCCTCCTGCAATTGTCGCTTCGCTTCGCCGCTCCCTCCCACGCCTATCTGCTCACTATTCCCCCTGTCGCTCCTGACTGCTTGCAGCTCCATCCCACAGTTCTCTGCCGCTCCCGACTGCTGCTTCCCCCGTCATCGCACGCTTCCTGCCTGGCTGTTCCCCTGCCACCGCGACTCCCCCCACTGCTTCTCCCCCTCCATCATCACTGCCTCCCCTTGCTGCTCCTCCACCCCCTAGCCTCTCCGGTTGCCTGTTTGGTACATGGTTACATCATAACGTGCAGATGTCATTATGCGTGATGTTATTGTGTGATGATGTCAGCACGCATATGTGGATTCATACTGGCAAGCTGGCAAGTGTTCAGATGCACTGATGACATCGGCGATCGCTCTGTGCATGCTCTGCATTGTCAGAAGATGCTTCTTTTTAAGAGAGCTGCAGCTTGCAGTACTGGCAGCTGCTGCAGCCAGACTTTTACTTTGTGCTAGTCCTCCTGTCACCCTGTTGAGTTCTTCCAGATCTTTTTAGCTTACGCCAGCCCATGAAGCAAAATAAAAAACAGGAAAGCTAAAACAGGAATGGCTATAGCTACTGCTTTTCATATTTTTCAACCCACTGCCAGATTAGGTGAAATCTCTGATATTCTGGCAGAGTTTCAACACCTCCCAGGGTCCTGTCTGTTGCCTAGCCTGCTGCAGTCTCATGGGGTCTCTTGCTAACTGCTCTCCTGCTGGATCTTTAGCCACTCCATGTAGGCAGCAAGCAGTTCTTTTTCGCTCTTGATGTGATCTTCAGAAAAAAAAATCAAACATTGTCATTGTCATATTTGGTGGTCTTCAGAAAATATATGTCCCAAATGTTGCCACCATAAATATCTGGTCGTCTTCAGAAAAATACATCCCACCGCTACCCCTAAGTAATATTACTTGTCCCTTTGGTATGTGAACTATTGTAAGATTCACAAAACTGCAAGTAATATCCAAAGAAAACATGGGTTTTGTTATAATTTAACTACAATGTATATATACGAACAGTTACTGCATGAATACATCTACACATGACTCACTCTGTTCCTCTGGTGATATTCACTTACAGCTTCTTAAGGTGGTCCGCTCTTAAGGTTGTCCCTTCTTAAGATTTTTCCACAACACAATGCACATTTCCTTTTAGAGGTGCAGGCTAGCTTTAAGTAGTTCATACTAGCTTTAAGTAGTGCTAGGAAGTAACTGTACTGGGCACCCTGCTAATGCGTGTAGCCAATGAATAGCACAGTTAGTGCTGGCAGCATGCAGAAATAATTAAAGTGAGCAGGCTGCATGAAGCTGGCATGCCACATGCATTACTCTGGGCGTGGGATAATCACGATCCCCACACCTGTTTTCAGATGCTATCTAATTTCACCATTTTTAACATTTAGATCAATATTCAAAAGAAAAAATAAAGCATAACATAAATTGTATTCATTTGAATGGGTTTGTAACTAATTTCAGTTGGAATTGCTATCAAGACATTGCACTGAGTGAAGTGATTAATTAAAATAATTGTGACAGTTGTATTGAATGATTTCATTTATTTATTATTAATGACTTTAGCCTCACATTACTCACAGGAGGTATAAAAGATGTCCTGATAAATGAATAATACATCTTGTTGGCTGCTTAATGCAAGGATCTTTGACCTTTCTTAAATTAAATTTCACAGGAAGATCTAGAGATCCCTATTCCCAGATACTTCTTGAAGGATAAACTGAAAGTTATGAAGGACAGAGAAAACATTCTGGCACAGATATTATCCCAAAGCTGGGCTCAGGTGGAACAGGTTCGTAGTACATATGAAATGTTAGCTTATGTATAGTATTACTTTTAATATTGAAGGTTTGTTTGTCTTTAATTTCTTATTTGTGTACTTCTTGAGAATGTAGTTTAAACCTGATTTTAAGGTAGTTATAATCATGCTTTCTCAACATTCCAATCTTAATTTTTAATGTCTCAAGGTAACACGTAGTAACTGACAGAACAGTGATTCCTTGCAATAAAAGGCTAGATTTTATTCAGCTAGCAGGAAGAGATGTGGGGCATGGGCAGGCCAAAAAATCAGGGTGGACGCCTGAAACTTGGGCATTCGCCTGAAATCCAATGTCATGTCGTGGATTCCAGATTTTGTCAGCAATGGCAAAGCACTAAGATGGTGTTGCCGCCACGAAATGGCAGGACTGCGATTTGAACTGGTGAAACGGTAGTTAGAATGTATTTGCATTGAATTGAAGATATTTTAAAGGGGGTTTCAGATTTGGTCGGGCACACGGGGATCATGTGCCTTCAGGTCCCTAGCTGCTTATAGATGGCCGGGCCGAGATGAGGCTTCAGTGCTGCTGTGGGAAGGCTGCCATGGGGAGCAGTAGATAGGGGAAGAGCGGGAGTAGACATCATTGTTGGGCTCTCTGCAAAGGTGGGCGCAGTCTCAGGCGCAAGGGTATGTTGGGCGCATATTTGGGTGCAAGGGTGGGGAGGGGGTGCACTTTTGAGTCCAAGGATGGGCGCAGTCTTAGGTGCTGGACTCTCTGAAAGGGTGGTCAGCGTAGGGCATTAGTGCGTCTTCAGAAGGGAATAGCAATGGGTCCCAAGGTTCGTCTTTGCAAGAACAGTACACGGGAGGGGCAAAAAATCAGCTGTCGTGGGTTTCATACATCCAGTCTTTGTGGACCCCCATGCCATATAGCAGCAGTTCAGAGGGAGGGAGGGCCAGGATCCAGTTAGGCCTGCCTGTGAAGCTCCAGGAGGAGAGTGGCAGCAGCCAGCCACACGAAGAAGGGCCTATGTGTACCAGAGAGTGTACCGGACTCACTTCAGCTGCCTCCAAATGTCGGAGCGGAAGTGTCAGTGAAGATTGTGACTCTCCAGGGAGGCCATCACTAACTTAGGTGCCATGCTGCAGGATATGCTGCGACCCATAGGCTTCGATAGGCATCCAATGTCTTTGGCCCTAATGATCACCGTGGCATGCAATTTCTATGCGTCTGGCTCTTTCCAGGAATCCACTGGGGACAGATGGAGGGTCTCCCAAGCAGTAGCCCCACACTGCATCAAGGAGATGACAAATGCCTTGTTCAAGAGGGCTGGTGGCTATTTGTTTTTTCTCATTCACTTCATGAGATGTGGGCTGTGTTGGCAAGGCCAGCATTTATTCCTATTCTTAATAGCCCCCGAGAAGATGGTGGCGAGCTGCCTTCATGAACTGTTGCAGTCCAGCTGCTGCGGGTACACCCACAGAGCTGTTAGGAAGGGAGTTCCAGGATTTTGATCCAGTGACAGTGAAGGGACGGTGATATAGTTCCAAGTCAGGATAGTGTTTGTCCTTCTAGGTGGTAGAGGTCGCAGGTTTGGAAGGTGCTGTGAAAGGAGCCTTGGTGCGTTGCTGCAGTGCATCTTCTATATGGTATACACTGCTGCCACTGTGCATCGGTGGTTGAGGGTGTGAATGTTGAAGGTTGTGCATGGGGTGCCAATCAAGCGGGCTGCTTTATCCTGGATAGTGGGTGCCAAGCTTTCTGAGTGTGTTTGGAGCAGCACTCATCCAGGCAAGTGGAGAGTATTGCATCACACTCCTGACTAGTGCCTTGTAGATGGTGGACAGGCATTGGGGAGTCAGGAGGTGAGTTACTCGCCACAGAATTCCCAGCTTCTGACCTTGTAGCCACAGTATTTTTGATTCTGCACCAGTTCAGTTTCTAATCAATGGTAACCCCCCCCAGATGTTGATAGTGGAGGATTCAGTGATGGTAATGCCAGTGAATGTCAAGGGGAGATGGTTAGATTCTCTCTTGTTGGGGATGGATATTGCTTGGCACTTGTGAGGCATGAATGTTACTTGCCACTTATCAGCCCAAGCCTGGATGTTGCCCAGGTCTTGCTGCATCTGGACATGGACTGCTTCAGAATCTGAGGAGTTTTAAATGGTACTGAGCATCGTACAGTCATCAGCAAACATCCCCACTTCTGGCCTTATGTTACAGGGAAGGTCATTGATGAAGCAGCTGAAGATGGTTGGGCCCAGGACACTACCCTGAGGAACTCCTGAAATAATGTCCAGGGACTGAGTTGATCAGCCTCCAACAACCACAGCTATCTTCCTTTGTGCTAGGTATAACTCCAACCAGTAGAGAGGTTTTCCCCTGATTCCCATTGACTTTAATTTGGTTCAGGCCCCTTGATGCCACACTTGCTCAAATGCTGCCTTGATATCAAGGGCAGTCACTCTCACCTCACCTATTGAGTTTAGCTCTTTTGTCCATGTTTGGACCAAGGCTGTAATGAGGTCAGGGACCAAGTGGCCTTGATGGAACTGAAACTGATCATCAGTGAGCAAGTTGTTGCTGTTTAACTGGCATTTGACAGCATTGTCGATGACACTTTGCTGTTGATCAAGAGTAGACTAATGGGGCGCTGGTTTGTCCTTTATGTGTACAGGATGTACTCAGGCAATTTTCCACTTTGTCAGGAAGATGTCAGTGTTGTAGCTGTACTGGAACAGCTTGGCTAGGGGCGCGGCTAGTTCTGCAGCACTCACTTTCTGTATGACAGCTGGGATGTTGTCAGAGCCCTTTGTTGTCAGCCTTTGCAATATCCAGTGCCTTCAGCCATTTCTTGATATCCCATGGGTTGAATTAAATTGGCTGATCATGGGAGCCTCAGGAGGAGGCCGAGATGAATCATCCGCTTGGCACTTCTGGCTAAAGATGGTTGCAAATGCTTCAGCCTTTTCTTTTGCACCGATATGCTTGGCTCCTCCATCATTGAGGATGGGGATATTTGTGGAGCCTCCTCCTCTGGTTTGTTGTTTAATTGTCCACCACCATTTACGACTGGATATGGCAGGACTGCAGAACCTTGATCTGATCAGTTGTTTATGGGATTGCTTTGCTCTGTTTATTGCATACTGCTTCTGCTGTTTGGCATGCAAGTAGTCCTGTGTTGTAGCTTCACCAAGTTGAAACCTCATTTTTAGGTATGCCTGGCATGCTCTCCTGCACTCTTTACTGAACCAGGGTTGCTCCCTTGGCTTAAATAAAAACACGGAATGCTGGAAATACTCAACAGGTCTGGCAGCATCTGTGGAAAGGGAAGCAGAGTTAACATTTCAGGTCAGTGACCCTTCATCGGAACTGGCAAATATTAGAAATGTAAAAGGTTTTAAGCAAGTAAAGCAGGGGTGGGGCAAGAGATAACAAAAGAGAAGGTGTTGATAGGACAAGGTCACAGAGAATAACTGATCAGAAGATCATGGAGCAAAGGCAAACGGTATGTGAATGGTCGGCTGAAAGACAAAACATTAGTACAGAGAGGGTGTAAATTGACAGAAAAATGAACAGCTCTGGCCCCAAGCACAAACATGAAAAAAAAAGTGGGTTGTCACAGTGGAAACACACTATACAAACTAAAATAAAACAAACAAATAAAAAATAAAAAAATAAAAAGAAAAATTAAAAAAGAAAAATAAAAGAGAAAAATAACTAACTTGGTCCCTTGACTTGTTGGTGATGGTGGAGTGTGGGATATGCCGGGCCATGAGATAACACATTGTGGGTTGAATACATTTCTACTGCTGTTGATGGTCCACTGCGCCTCATGGATGCCCGGTTTGAGCTGTCAGATCTGTTCTGAATCTATCCCATTTAGTACGGTGGTAGTGCCTCACCCAGGATGGACAGTATCCTCAGTGTGAAGACGGGACTTCATTTTCACAAGGATTGTGCAGTAGTCATTCCTACTATTACTGTCATGGAAAGATGCATCTATGAGAGGTAGATTGGTGAGGATGAGATCCAGGAGCTTTTTCCCTCTTGTTGGTTCCCTCACCACCTGCCTCAGGCCCAATCTGGCAGCTATGTCCGTTAGGACTAGGCCATCTTGGTCAGTAGTCGTGCTACCGAGCCATTCTTGGTGATGGACATTGAAGTCCCCCACCCAGAGTACATTCTGTGCCCATGACACCCTTACTGCTTCTTCCAAGTGATGTTCAACATGGAGGAATACTGTTTCATCAGCTGAGTGAGGGCGGTAGGTGGTAATCAGCAGGAGATTTCCTTGCCCATGTGTGGTACTGGACTAACCCTGACAGTCAGGCAGAGAGGGCCATTGGCTTTGGGGCTGGTGCAAGGTGTCACCCACTTTGTATCCTCATTGGCTACAGGTGAGGTCCCAGAGGACTGGAGAATAGCCAATGTTGTTCCTTTGTTTAAGAAGGGGAGCAAGGATAATCCAGGAAATTATAGGCCGGTGAACCTTACGTCAGTGGTAGGGAAATTATTAGAGAGGATTCTTTGGGACAGGATTTACTCCCATTTGGAAACAAATGAACTTATTAGCGAGAGGCAGCATGGTTTTGTGAAGGGGAGGTCGTGTCTCACTAACTTGATTGAGTTTTTTGAGGAAGTGACGAAGATGATTGATGAAGGAAGGGCAGTGGACGTTGTCTATATGGACTTCAGTAAAGCCTTTGACAAGGTTCCTCATGGCAGACTGGTACAAAAGGTGAAGTCACACGAGATCAGAGGTGAGCTGGCAAGATGGATACAGAACTGGCTCAGTCATAGAAGACAGAGGGTAGCAGTGGAAGGGTGCTTTTCTGAATGGAGGGCTGTGACGAGTGGTGTTCCGCAGGGATCAGTGCTGGGACCTTTGCTGTTTGTATTATATATCAATGATTTGGAGGAAAATGTAGCTGGTGCGATAAGTAAGTTTGCGGACAACACAAAGGTTGGTGGAGTTGGTGGATAGTGATGAGGTTTGTCAGAGGATACAGCAGGATATAGTTCGGTTGGAGACTTCGACGGAGAAATGGCAGATGGAGTTTAATCCAGACAAATGTGAGGTAATGCATTTTGGAAGATCTAATACAGGTGGGAAGTATACAGTAAATGGCAGAACCCTTAGGAGTATTGACAGGCAGAGAGATCTGGGCGTACAGGTCCACAGGTCACTGAAAGTGGCAACGCAGGTGGATAAGGTAGTCAAGAAGGCATACGGCATGCTTGCCTTCATCGGTCGGGGCATAGAGTATAAAAATTGGCAAGTCATGCTGCAGCTGTACAGAACCTTAGTTCGGCCACACTTAGAATATTGCGTGCAATTCTGGTCGCCACACTACCAGAAGGATGTGGAGGCTTTGGAGAGGGTACAGAAGAGGTATACCAGGATGTTGCCTGGTGTGGAGGGCATTAGCTATGAGGAAAGGTTGGATAAACTCGGATTGTTTTCACTGGAACGACGGAGGTGGAGGGGCGACATGATAAAGGTTTACAAAGTTATGAGTGGCATGGACAGAGTGGATAGTCAGAAGCTTTTTCCCAGGGTGGAAGAGTCAGTTACTAGGGGACATAGGTTTAAGGTGCGAGGGGCAAAGTTTAGAGGGGATGTGCGAGGCAAGTTCTTTACACAGAGGGTGGTGAGTGCCTAGAACTTGCTGCCGGGGGAGATGGTGGAAGCAGGTACGATAGCAACGTTTAAGAGGCATCTTGACAAATACATGAATAGGATGGGAATAGAGGGATACGGTCCCCGGAAGCGCAGAAGGTGTTAGTTTAGGCAGGCATCAAGATCGGCGCAGGCTTAGAGGGCCGAATGGCCTGATCCTGTGCTGTACTGTTCTTTGTTCTTTGTTCACTGTACACATGTGGCCATCAAGGCTCCCATGGAGCAGCCAGCAGCCTTCCTCAACAGGAAAGACTTCCATTCCATCAACGTACAATTGGTCTGCGACCAACAGAAGCGCATCCTGTAGGTGTTTGCCCACTTCCAGGGGAGCAGCCATGATGCCGACATCTTTCAACAGTCCCAGGTGCCTCAGCTTTTCAGGCCCCCACTAACCCTGAGGGATGGATTCTTAGGGACAAGGGTTACCCATTGAAGACATGGCTACTCGTGCCTGTGAGGAGTCCTTGCACTGCAGCAGAGGAGAGACACAGTACCTGCCACGGGTCCACCCGAGCAACCATCGAGCAAGCCATTGGGTTGCTGAAGATGAGATTTCTGTGCCTCCATCAATCCGGTGGAGCCCTGCAGTTTGCCCTAGTGAGGCTCTCACGTATTATGGTGGTCTGCTGTGCTCTGCACAATCAAGGACATCAGTGGGGGGAGGCCTTGCATGACAAGGACATGATTGATCGCCAGTCCTCATCCGACAAGGAGAATGTGGAGGAGGCTACTGAGCAGGCAGCACTGGATCTTGATTCCCTTGCACTGGAGGCTAGGGCCATTGAGTGATGCGCAAGGGAGGCACGAGACAATCTCATACATACCCACTTCCTGCCACCATGTTGGCCTCTGAAAGTGAACTCAGTAAAGATTCGCCTGACTGTATTCCACCTGTCGCCTCCTTACTATTGTACTCCAGTGCCTAGCGCTCAGCTTCACCACACATGGGCCGAAGGGTCTGTTTCTGTGCTGTATGACTCTCTGACTCTATGACTCTGACACATCTGAGATGCTGACCAAACGTGGCCTGTACGTACACTGGCAGCCCATTGAGGTACCAAGATTGAAGATTGCATCTCAAAAGTCAGCAATGAAAGCATGAGCCATTTACAGCAATGTATCTGACCTCTACCTATTAGCACAATTGTGGCAACCAATGCAAAGGCCACAATTATTACACTCATGAAGCCCCAAGTGCATCTAGGTGGTCATTATATGCTTTTGTTTGTGACCCATGCGCTGGCAGCAGTGGAGGAATGCTGCTAATTGGGCTGTCCTTGGGCCTGGCATGACTTTTGGCAGGCATCTTCTGGCCCCAGCTGGCTGAGGGGTTCCTGCATGGGTGCAGGAGCCTCCTCAGACAACGTGGCTACTGGAGCTGGGATCCATTTTAATATATTATTTATGGGCGGCGCTGTGGTTAGCCTCACAGCTCCAGCGACCCAGGTTCAGTTCTGGGTATTGCCTGTGCGGAATTTGCGAGTTCTCCCTGTGTCTGCGTGGGTTTCCACCGGGTGCTACGGTTTCCTCCCACCTCCAAAAACATGCAGGTTGATCGGTAAATTGGCCATTGTAAATTGCCCCTAGTGTAGGTAAGTGGTAGGAGAATGGTGGGGATGTGGTAGGGAATATGGGGTTAATGTAGGATTAGTATAAATGGGTGGTTGTTGGTCGGCACAGACTCGGTGGGCCGAAGGGCCTGTTTCAGTGCTGTATCTCTAAATAAATAAATAAAAAATAAAATAAATATTACCCCCAATACCATGAGCTGTTATCTTTTATGTTGCCCCTTCTCGAATGACTTTTGGAAATCCAAATACACTATATCTACTGGTTCTCCTTTGTGCACCCTGCTTGTTGCATCCTTAAAGAACTCTAATAAATTTGTCAAACACGATTTTCCTTTCAAAAAATCATGTTGACCCTGCTTGATTGTATTATGATTTTCTAAAGGTCCTGCTACTAAATCCTTAATATTGGACTCCACTATTTTCCCAATGATAGATGTTAGCCTAATTGGCCTATAGTTTCCTTCTTTCTGTCTCCCTCCTTTCTTGAATTGAGGTGTTTCATGTGAAGTTTTCCAATTCGCTGGGACCTTTCCAGAATCTAGGGAATTTTGGAAGATTACAACCAATGCATCCACTTTCACTGCAGCCACTTCTTTTAAGACCCAAGGATGCAGGCTATCAGATCCAGGGGACCTGTCAGCCTTTAGTCCCATTAGTTTTCCCAGTACTTTTTTCTAGTAATATTGATTATTTTAAGTCCCTCCCTCCATTTTGCCTCTTGATATTTTACTATTTTTGGGATATTTTTATGCCTTCTTTCATGAAAGCAAATGCAAATGCAAAGTCTCTGCCATTTTTTTGTTTCTCACTGTTCCCAAGTCTCATCTTCTAAGGACCAATATTTTCTTTAGCTACTCTCTTCCTTTTTATATACTTGTAGAAGCTCTTACTGTCTGTTTTTATATTTCCTGCTAGTTTACTCTCATACTCTAATTTCTCCCTTTTTGTTATGGTCATTCTTTGCTGATTTCTAAAATTTTCCCTATCTTCTGACCTACTATTAATCTTCGAACATTGTATGCCTTTTCTTTCAGTTTAATGCCATCCTTAACTAATTAGTTCATTAATTAGTTAGCCACAGATGGTGCATCCTTCTTGTAGAGTCTTACTTTCTTAATGGTATATATCTTTGTTGAGAGTTATGAAATTTTTCTTTAAATGTCTGCCACTGATTATCTACTGTGTTACCTTTTAACTTATTTTCCAAGTCCACTGTAACCAATTCTGTCTTCATACCATTGTAATGCCTTTATTTAAGTTTAAGACACTAGTTTCAGACCCAAGTTTAGCACCTTCAAACTGAATGTAAAATTCTAACATGCTATGATCAGTCTTGCCTAGAGGATCCTTTACTATGAGATCATCAATTAATCCTGTCTAATTACGCATTACCTGGTCGAAAATAGCTTGTTCCCTGGTTGGTTCCACAGTGTATTGTTCCAAGAAACTGTCCTGAATACACTCTGTGAACTTATCCGCGAGGCTACCTTTGCCAGTTTGATTTGTCTAATTGATATGATTATTGCAGTACCTTTCTTACAAGCCTCCATTATTACTTAATATATACCCTGTCCTACAGTGTGGCTACTATTACATGGCCTATATACTATATAAACTACTCCCACCTGTGACTTCTTTCCTTCCTGTTTCTTATCTCCACCCAAACTGATTCTACAGCTTGATCTTCCAAGCCAAGATCATTTCTAACTACTGTGCTGATCTCATCCTTTATTAACAGAGCCGTCATACCTCCTTTTCATTTCTTCCTATCCTTCTGAAATGTCAAATACTCTTGATTATTCAGTTCCCAGCCAAGGTCACTGTACAGCCCAACCTTTTTGCACGGAGTGGTGGGGGGGGGCGCACATTTCACTTTTATCCTGCATAGGGGCCTGGTGAGAAAATTTTGGAAAGATAAAGGCCTTCAAAATTTATCTTACTATGAATCAAAACAACAACTAATGTACATTTTTGTGAAGACGCTTTAAATGAGAAGACTAATTTATTGACTTAACTTTTCATCACTATGTTGAACACTGACTTAGTGACATACCTGGCATTGTTGTTGCTTGCATTAGTTGTCGATCTCTGTCTTCACACGATCAAGCGATACGATGTATTCAAGATCGATGTCCATCTGTCAGAGGTGATCTTGATCTCTTTCTCTCCACTCTCTCCCTCCTTCCCCTCTCTGTGTCTATTTTCCCCCTCTTCCCTTTTGTCCTCCTCTATCTATCTCTCCTCCCTCTCTGTTTCTCTCTGTTCCCATGCTTTCTCTGGTCTCTTTCCCTGCACTTGCTCTATTTCTATCTCTCCCCCTCTCTCCCTTCCTCTCTGCCTCACTCTCTGTGTCTCTTTCTCTCCCCCCTCTCTGTCTCTCCCCCGTCTTTCTCTCGCCTCTCTCTCTCCCGCATCTCTCTGTCTGTCTCCCTCTCTCTCTGTGTCTCTATCCCCGTTCCCTCTCTGTGGTTCTCTCCCCCCTCCCTTTCTCTGTGTCTCTCTCTCCCCCTTCCTCTCTCTGTGTCCCTTACCCCCTCCCTCTCTGTGTCTGTCTCTGTCCCCACTGTATCTCCCTCCCTGTTCCCTGTCTGTGTCTCTCACCCACTCCCTCTATATGTCTCTGTTGCCCCTCCCTCTCTGTGTGTCTCTCTCATTCCCCGATCATGGTTTGCCGCTCCTCAATCCCCACTCCCCAATCATGGTTCGCCAATCCCTGCTCATAGTTCCCCACTTACGGTTTGCTGCTCCCCACTACTCATAGTTTGCCGCTTCCCATTCCCCACTCATGGTTACCCATTCGCACTCATGGTTACCCGCTCCCCACTCATGGTTACCCGCTCCCCACTCCCCATCATGGTTACCCGCTCCCCACTCCCCGCTCATGGTTACCCGCTCCCCACTCCCCACCCATGGATACCCGCTCCCCACTCCCCGCTCATGGCTACCCACACCCCACTGCACGCTCATGGTTACCCACTCCCCGCTCATGGTTACCCGCTCCCCACTCCCCACTCATGGTTACCCGCTCTCCACTCCCCACTCATGGTTACCCGCTCCCCACTCCCCACTCATGGTTACCCGCTCCCCACTCCCCACTCATGGTTACCCGCTCCCCACTCCCCACTCATGGTTACCCGCTCCCCACTCCCCACTCATGGTTACCCGCTCCCCACTCTCGCTCATGGTTACCCGCTCCCCACTCCCCACTCATGGTTACCCACTCCCCGCTCATGGCTACCCACACCCCACTGACCGCTCATGGTTACCCGCTCCCCACTCCCCATCATGGTTACCCGCTCCCCATCATGGTTACCAGCTCCCCACTCCCCGCTCATGGTTACCCACTCCCCACTCCCCGCTCATGGCTACCCACACCCCACTGACCGCTCATGGTTACCAGCTCCCCACTCCCCACTCATGGTTACCAGCTCCCCACTCCCCACTCATGGTTACCCACTCCCCACTCCCCGCTCATGGCTCCCCACACCCCACTGCCCGCTCATGGTTACCCGCTCCCCGCTCATGGCTACCCACTCCCTGCTCATGGTTACCCACTTCCCACTCCTCGCTCATGGCTACCCACACCCCAATGCCCGCTCATGGTTACCCGCTCCCCACTGCCCCGCTCATGGTTACCCACTCCCCACCTCATGGTTACCCACTCCCCCACTCATGGTTACCCGCACCCCACTCCCCGCTCTGGGTTACCCGCTCCTCACTCCCTGCTCATGGTTACCCACTCCCCACACTCCGTTCATAGTTCACTGATCCTGGTTCACTGCTCTTCACTCCCTGCTAATGGTTCGCCACTCCCCATACCCCACTCCCCATTCATGGTTCGCTGCTTCCCGCTCTCCACTCATAGTTCGCCGCTCCCCTCTCTCCACTCATGGTTCCCAACTCCCCACTTCCCACTCATAGTTCGCCACTCCCCACTAATGGTTTGCTGCTCCCGGTTTGCCGTTTCCCACTCCCCGCTCATTGTTTGCCGCTCCCTGCTTCACGCACATGGTTCGCCGCTTCCCATTCCCATTCCCACCCACTTCCTGAACCGTCCGAACACAGCAGAAGCGTCAGTCATAGATAGTGACCAATCACAGACAGGTTTCCACCATCCCTCAGACGCAGGTCCTGCCTACCTGTCCATCTGATGTACACATACAGGAGAGCCACGGGCAGCCTATTGTCAGTCACAGAGGACTGGCGGACTGGATGGAAACCTTCAGTTCGCTTGATTCTGGCCCGCAGGCCGTATGTTGGACAACTCTGCTCTACAACAATGTCTCTGAAATGGCTATGATAAGATGCCCATTTATTTCTATTTGTGATATCAATTCATCCATCTTGTTATGAATGCAGCATGCATTCAGTTCAAGAGCCTTTAATTCTGTCCTTTTACCATTTTACCCAGTCTGACCCTATTTGCTGGTGCACTCTTATGTTTATACTTTCTGTCCCTTCCTGTCACATTCTGGTTATCATTACCTTTATTGCTACTCAGCACAATTCTCTTGTTCTTTCTCATTAACTTTCTAAATCTCCCCTCATGTCAATTATTTAGTTTAAAGTCCTCTCTACAGCCATAGTTATACGATTCTCCAGGACACTGGTCCCAACGCCATTCTAGTCAAGCCTGTCCCAATGGTACAGCTCCCTCTTTCCCCACTACTGGTTCCAGTGCCCCATGAATCAAAACCCATTTCTCCGCCACCTCCCCACCCCCACCATCTTTGAACCACGCATTCAACTCTCTGATCTTATTTACCCGATGCTAATTTGCTCATGGCTCAGTTGCTAATCCATAGATTAATACCTTTGTGGTTCTGCTTTTTAATTTAGCACCTATCCACTCATACTCCCTTAGCAGAACCTCTTTCTTAGTCCTACCTATGTTATTGGTGGATTCTTCCCCTCCCACTCCGAGTTCCTCTCCGGCCCGAGGAAATGTCCTTAACCCTGGCACTGGCACTGGCAACGTAGCCTTCAGGACTTATGCTGTCAGCTGCAGAGAGCAGTATCTATCCCCCTAACTATACTGTTCCCTACTGCTAAAACATTCCTTTTTACTCCCCCAACTTGAATGGTTTCCTGAACCACGATGCTGTGGTCTGTTTACTTATCCTCCCTGCAGCCCCTCCAGTGTTACCTTCTGGATTTTCATACCTGCCTCACTCATAGTCGCAACCTCCTGTCCCTGACCATGGACCAAATCTGAAGTACCTAACCTAAGGTGTGTGACTGCCTCCTGGAGCAAAGTGGCCTGGTAACTTTCTCCCTGACTGGCATCGCTGGAGGGCCCATATCCTCACCATTGTCCAGCGATCTTCCCAGGGATGGGATAGGCCAATGACAGCCTTCCTGCCTAGAGGCAAATTGAGGCCCTTAAGTGGCCTATTAAGGGCCAATTAAGGGCCTCTTCCCGCTGGCGCTGGGATCTTACCAGTGGCGGGGGTGGGAGGGGCGCTCTGCCACACGGGGAGGACGGCTTGGAAAACGAGGTACCCTCCCTGTGGGCTTGGCAGGAAGGTGGGGGTGGGTCCCTTTACGGGGATGAGGATGCTGCCTCCTAAAACTTTGACCAAAAAAGAGTGGAGGATCGCTGCGCAGGGTGTGTGGGGGTGGGGGCAGGTGTAGAAAAAGGCAGAGACGGGGTTCCTCCCGCCTTTTCGGCCTGGCACTGGGGGCTGCATCTCCAGCACATATTCGAGCCCCTTATACCTTCTTGGTACTAGTTCAAACAACTGCCCCAGTTTAGAGAAAATAAAAGAAACTGTAAAACTGACCAACCAATCACCTACTTGCTTACCTAATTAATGTCTCTTGGACTTCAGCTCTCAGCTCTTGCTATGTTCTGCCTGCTCTCTCGGATCACTCCTTGTTCTGCAAAAGAATAAAACAGCACCTCTTCCCTGACTGTGCTGAATTCACCAACTCACCAGATTACCAATTTAAGCACTTTGTTGAAGCAGGATCCGGTCAAACTGGACTTCTGCTGCTTACTTTGTCAGTGGCCTCAGCTGTCACAGCCTCCGTCAGTTGCTTGGGCGTGTTTGTGGCACTTTCACCAGCTTGTGACCCTGAATCTAAGACAGAGTGCATACCTACCAACGTGAAAGTATCTGGAAAGTTGGAGGATGCAATGGAATGATGTGGTGATGCATCCTCTGACTGTTCCTCCTCCTCCTCAGAGGTCAACTGCAGGCCCCCTGTTCCAGTGGCTGCACTTATCTCTGAAGTGCCGTGACCTGTATGGGAGACACAAACATTTGTGGGTTCGGTTGTTCACTTCTCCTCATGTGGATCTCCAGAGGTTTGGTACAGGACACATGAACACAATGTTTTCTCACTCTCTTGTGCGGACACTGTAGTCTCTCTGTCTGCAATTGCACGGCTGCCCTGTGCCTCTGCTAGCTCCAGAGCCGCCTCCTCTGTCAGCATCAGAGAATGCGCATCAGGGCTTCCCCCGCCTGTCATAGAGTCATAGAGAGATACAGCACTGAAACAGGCCCTTCGGCCCACTGAATCTGTGCCGACCATCAACCACCCATTTATACGAATCCTACATTAATCCCATATTCCTTTCCACATTCCCATCTCTGGTTACTGGCCCTTCTGCCACTGGAAACCGTGTTTAGTTTATTTTTGTCCATCTTATTTAGTCTATCAAAACTATTTATGATTTTCAACATCGCTATCAAATCTGCTCTTAACCTTCTCTGCTCGAAGGAGAACAATCCTAGCTTGTCTAGTCTCTCCACATAACTCAAACCTGGTGCCATTCTAGTAAATGTCCTCTGCACCCTCTCCAAGGCCTCAACATGCTTCCTAAAGTGTAGTGCCCAGGATTGAACACAATGGGCTGAATTTTACCAGCTTGCTGCTGATCTTGGCGACAAGCTTCAAAGATGGCGGCACGCATGCGTGGGATTTAATCCGCGGAGCTGCTGTAATATTAAACGTGGCAGCTCATTTACATGGCTGGGGTAGACTGCCCCCCCGTCAATGACGTGGAGGAGGCGGGCGATCCGTCCCTGGCAACGGCGTCCAGTGCCACTGCGCAGGCGCCAGTGTCATTTTTAAAGGGCTTCCAGCATTTACATTTATTTTAAACTTTTAAAGGCACATCTATCCTTGATATTTCCCTGGTGTTATGGGCCCATTTCTCCTGCAGGCATAAAAAGGAACACAGTTAGATGTTGCACAAAGAACAACAGGACATTTATGCTCGTGACAGCCCCTCATCCGCTGATGGGATCTCCCAAATGGCTTCTCCCCATGCCCACTTTCAGGACCATAATAGGAGAAACTTTAAAAGAAGGTGGCCTGTTACTGAGATGCAGCCATGCATTTATCAGGATGTGATGATGCCTCACCCCCTTGCCACTACCTTTGTGGTCACTCCCGCCCCAAGTAGCACTCCTGCATAGCCATATGCAAGCCCCAAAGAGCAGATGGGTATAGAGGACTCACATTGGTGGAGCGAAGAAGGTCATTGGCCCTCTTGCAGCACTGGACCCAGTTCTGGGGAGTGACCTCACGGCTGTTGACGTCCTCTGCCATCTCCATCCAGGCTTGCTTGGTCAGGCGAGAAGGTCTTTTCTTGCTATCCCTTGGAAAGAGAACCTCCCGACTTTCGCTTTCAGCCTGGAGGCGAATTTCCAGGGAGGCAATGCTAAACCCGTTGGGGCCTCCTGGTGTTTTGCTTCTCACATGGTCCCAGTTGTCTCCTGCTCCGTCCAGTTGGTCCACAGTCCTGGTGCAGGGGTTGCAGCAGCAGTAGAAGGGGTGAGGTTCGGCAGCAGCATTACAAGGGTGTTCCAGGAAGGTCCAGCAGCAGCAGCTTGTCCACCCTTGTCCTGCAATAGGACGGGCCCCAACCTTAGTTATGCTAATTGGCTGGCCGCAGTGTGGTCGCGGTTCGCTGGCCGCACACGTTACATGCGGCAACGGCACCCGCTTCTGGTTCCACCGCCGGGACCCACGACGGGTTGATAAAATTCAGCCCAAAGTGTGCACTTTCTGGAAAATGGAATCAGACTTCAGGTCAGTGGGAATGTGGAACCATGGTTATCTTGATCTGGCATATTGAAAATAGTAGCCTTGCTAAGTAATTGGAGGTTTTTGCAATTATATGAATGCACATACCTAAATATATCAGCAAATTGTTAAGGAAGAAATTGTAGAGTTCGTAATTATAATGCTACAAACCTGCATAAGTGCACAAATTCAGAAAAATACATTAATATGTAAATATTCATCTACATAACATTACCTCCAAATTGGAAATCTCAGAGTCTTGTGTTGATTGTTTCAGTTTTATTTTACAATTTACTTATGTTTCCATATACAATTCTATGTGTACAAATGTTGAGATTAAAAGAAAATTCTGCAATGCTGGAAAACCAAAGCAAAAGTAGAAAATGCTGAAGTGCAAGCATCGAAAAAGAAAAAAGCTAGGTTAACGTTTTGGGTAAGGATTTTGCCAGAACTGCAATTTCTACTTGATACAGGATTATAGTTTGCGTGTAAAGTGTAGCACTGCCCCGTTGGGAAACCTCGCCTGATTGTGTTATACTGTGAAAGCCAGTTGGTGAAGGATGATACCTGAGCCAGTCTTCACTCAGCCTTACATTAATTTAAGGAGTTAAATATTACAAGCATGCACCTCTTAACTCAACCACAACACAATTTCAATGAGTGTGTCTTTATATATGCTCAAGTGAAACCCGGTTAATGCCCAACACCCGCAAACAATTAAGCACAAGTAATATATAATTAACAGATTCCCTTCTTTCTCTTTAAATAAGAATTATAGTTAATATGCATGATCAAAATTTCAAAACATATCAAATCAAAAATCTCCATATTCTGTGCAAAGCATTACATTGCGAGACACTCCTCCTCCCTGACCCCAAACAATTTGTTCACATAAGCATTTCCTTCCGTGTAACAATCAGGCAGTTGATGACTTGCATCCACCCACTTAGTTTACCTTTCTCTCCAAGATTTCTTTCAATCCAACAAGGTTGATCCGTAACCTTTTCTCACTTGCACTTTTTGTAGATTGTACATTGTCCCACAAAGAAGGATTATTGACATAACATTCAATGGGTATACTATCTGCTGTATGACCCTTGTATGGAAACTCACTTAAAATATTTGACAAATTGAATCCCATATCCCTTGCCTCCACTAGAGCCAATGTTTCATTAGATAAAGTACTTTTAATAACACTTTTTACTTTCTTCACTTCACAAAATAAACAACAATGGTCAGATGATTATGTAGGCAGCAGGGGTCCCGCTGCGGGAGCTGAAAAGGGGGATGGGGCAGGGGGCCGGGGTGAAGTGCGACCCTACTTTGGCGGGCAGGAAGATCCAGGGCTGCATTTTGTTAAGGTCAGCGGCCCACCCCCAAGAGCTGCTAGCCCAATCAGAGGGCTGGCAGCTCAGCAGCCTCAGTAGCGTCACCGCTAATGGTGGCCACTGCTGGGGCTGCACCTGCAGGATGAGGGCACATCGATGGCCATGCACCCTCACAGTTAGGTAAGTAGTGCTGGGTCCAGTCAGGCAGGCCCTGCAAAGGGTGGGGTGGGGTCACTGAGGGCAGGTGGCGCGTTGCCACAGGGGTGGCCATTGCCACTGGGGGTGGGGGGTGGACCTCTGTGACTAAAGAGTGCCTGAACAGAAGGGCCCTCTAGCAGCTGGTAAAATGCCAGCGGAGGTGGGAAGAGGCCCTTTATTGGCCACTTGAGTGGCTTAATTCGGCTCCGGGCAGGTGGGTTTTTTGCCACCTTTCCTGCCACTGGCAAAATGGCATGGTAGCAGGAAGATGCTGTCTATGCCACCCGCCGCCTACCCGCACCACTTTGCCAGCTTTCCCACCTTCCAATCTGTCCCCAAAGGGCTAGTAAAATCCAGTCCAACATCTTCCATTTTCACCCATAAAAAAAATTATGAAAAAGAAACTTGCACTTATTTAGCACTTTTCATGACCACCAGATGTCGCAAAGCCAATGAAGTACTTTTGAAGTGTAGTCACTGCTGTAATGTAGGAAATGTGGCAGCCAATTTGTGCATAGCAAACTCCCACAAACAGCAATATGATAATGACCAAATAATCTGTTTTTGTGATGTCGATTGAGGGATAAATATTGGCCAAGATACCTTGCTCTTCTTTCAATAGTATCATGGGATCTTTTACATCCACCCAAGTAGGCAGGTGAGATCTCGGTTTATCGTCTCATCAGAAAGACAGCGTAGCTCTCCCTCAGTACCGCACTGGAGTGTCACCTTTGATTTTTGTCCTCAAGCTCTGAAGTGGGACTTGAACATGGAACCCTGTGTCTCAGGGGCGAGAAGGCTACCCACTAGTCACAGCTGACACACAGCTGCACTAGAATACCTATCAGGAAGATTAACATGTGGAGAATTGCTAAAAATGACTAGCTCCATGTTCTTTGGTTCACCTAAGGATGGGAACTTAAGTACACAATGCTCCAGATTTAATTTTTTTACTGTTTTATTTGCCCTGAAAGCATTCCTGACTTTCAGGTGTTTCATTGTAGTACTTACCTCCAACACATCAAAACTAGCATCTGGTCTAACTTGAGTTCAAATGACCAAACATTCTTCGCAATTGCTCTGTCTCTCCTTTAGGTGTAACATCATCTTTCTGTGATGACCTAGCATGATTAACCAGGATGGGAGTAACGCTCTCTAAATAGGATTGTTGATTTAAAGTTATTCCAGATCTACTCTGCTTAATATCTAAACCAATATGTTTAAAAGCCCCATAAGCCTGACTCCTAATTTTAAATTCTACTCTAATCTTATTAATAACGTATTTCTCAAATTCTGCAGTACCACCGCATAAGTAATCATCAACATGCATCATGAAGGTGACTGAAACAAAACCTATTTTCAGCAAAATGGATCTCACCAAAAAATACCACACCCTGGAAGCATCATTCAGACCATAGACACATTTGTTCAGTTTTCATAGTTTCCTTTCTGCATCTACTGCCTCTTTGGGCAGTTTCAGAAACACATCTCTCTGAAAAGTATTGTCATGCAGAAATCCGGCCTTTATGTCGATTGATCGATACTCCCATGAATATATGGCCACAAGAACTAAAAAGATTTTCAAGATTACTTTTCCAGCTTTGGGAGAGTTCACTCTAACATCTATATCATGATTGTTATGCTTACGTGAAGTGCAGCAAATGAAATTATAGAACCAAAACTGAAGAGTTATGAAAAATTGACATTTCCTTTAAAAAAAGGACAGTATGCTGCAAAATGGCCACTGAAGGTCAAACTGTATATTCAAACTGTCTTACTGTCTGGTAAAGACAAAAATAAATACATCCCAAGCTCAGAGGTGTCAATTACACCCATCCTGAATCCATCAAGAGACATTTTTGAATTGAATGGGTTCTTCTGAAACAAAGAAGGTGTGAAGTAGCCACATTCTGGGCCATTGTCAGTCACCACAGGGAGGGGCATCTGTATCTCCCAACCGTAGCAAGATGTGAGAGATTTTTGACCTTAAAAGAAGCTGTCTGGAGAGAGGAGGCGAGAAGCAGAACAAACATCACAAATGCCTGTCCAGCTGAGGACTGGGAGAAATCCAGCAAAAGCCAAAGAAGGTGCTTTGTTGTGAATTCTACACTTCAAATTATGCAGCAGAGAACGGAAAGTGTATCCCATCTCTAGATTGAAGTTTCAGCAACCAAAGAAATCGACAAAAGCCAGGCCTACAACTGTGAAAGAGAAATTGACCACCATGAAGTTTCAATTAGTTTACCGTTAATGCTGAAAATCTACCTCACTTCAAACCACTTACCCCTTTTCCTCTCTATCTATCTTCATGTGTGTGCGTGCGTGTGTGTGCGTGCGCGCATGCTTGAGTGAATGTGGGTGCGGTTGCAAACCCCTGTTTCCCCTTGTGGGAGAATCTAGAACTAGGGGTCACTATTTAAATATAAAAGGTTGCCCATTTAAGACAGTAATGAGGAGAATTTTTTTTTCTCTGAGTGGGTCATCAGTCTTTGGAACTCTTCCTCAAAAGGTGTGGAAGCAGAGTCTTTAAATATTTTTACGGCAGAGCTAGTTAGATTCTTGATAAGCAAAGGGGTGAACCGTTATAGAGGGTAGACGGCAATGTGGAGTCGAGGTTACAATCAGGTCATCCATGATCTTATTGAATGGCGCAGCAGCCTTGAGGGGCCGAGTGGCCGATGCCTGCTCCTAATTCGTATGTTCATATGACCATTTTGGAATGAATATTGCACAATAAATAGTTAATCTTCTGTTTTAAACCCACAAGAAAACCTGTTGCTTATTTGACAAATAAAAACACTTGCTACAGTCAATTGGGAGTTGAACAGTTGGAAATGGTGGTGTAGTGGTAATGTTACTGAACCAGCAGCCCAGAGGCCCAGGCTAATGCCCTGAGGAAACAGGTTCAAATCCCATCATTGTAGGTGGTGGAATTTGAATTCACTTAATTAATAAAAATCTGGAATTGAAAACTAGTCTCAGTTTCATGGCACCATCATATTCACTGATTGCTGTAAAAACCCATCTGGTTCACTAATGTCCTTTAGGGAAGGAAATCTGCCGTCCTTACCTGACCTGAATCCAGGCCCACAGTAATATGGTTGACTCTTAATTGCCCTCTGAATGGCCGAGCAAGCCACTCAGTTATCAAGGACAATGAGGGATGGGTAATAAATGCTGGCTTTACCAGCGACACTCAGATCCCATGAAAGAATTTTAAAAAACCCTTACCACTTGGCCACAACACATCTTATGAGTCCCATCTGTAAGGACTTTTTCTGTACAAACTCACCTACGTGACAAGGCTGGTTGTTCCTTATCTGATCCCTCAGAATAAACTTCAAACTCTCTCCAACTATCTAATTCCCTTTGTTTTGGCTCTCTTAATAATTTATCCTCAAGTTGATTGGCAGCCACCAAAACCTCAAAATCAATGAGGATATCAGCTTCTTATTCTGTTCAGAGACTGTTCTGTGCCCTTCATTTCATTGTGTAATCTATTCAAGCTACGACCTCTACTTGCAATGTCTGTTGGGACTACTACTGTGAGATTTCCCACTTTTGGAGGCTGTTTCTCTGATACATGATCATTTCCTGACACAGGAGTCATTTCCAGCCAATAATATCAGTACTGATTTAGTCTCTAGTGAGATACCTATGATGTCTGCATCCAGTTTCTGGCCCAATTTGAAATCTGGCAATCATTGTGTCCTCTGTTCTTTGTGTCACCGCAGAATGAATGACTGCAGAATGCCACCGCAGTATGTCCTATTTGTTCCACCAAAGCTGCAGGAAATGACTGTTGCCCAGGAATTTTTTCATGGCAACAAACATCTGACCCAACAGGGAGTCTCTTCACAAGAGCTGAATACCATTTGGAACAATATGTGACACCATAGCACAATCCACCAATTAAATTCTAGCACTGAACCCGGAATCAGTAACTAGAATTGAGTCAATCGTTTATACAATTTGTTAAAGACCATTGAATAACCATCGGTTTTCTGAAATCTATCAAAGGCTGACCATGTCTCATGGGCATTCATCTTTGTAAATTTCATCCAAAAACTCTAATAGAAGATCCAAACTTTCATCAGTATACAACTGACTGGCATTTAGCTCACAAAATACTTTATTTCTGATTTTACTTCTGGTAGGAAGTGACAATGGCCATACCTTGTTTTACCTTTGGTAGGGATGTAACCCATGTCCATATATCCACTTCATTCTTCCACTGGTCATATAGTTCAGATTCCAAGAACATCAGAGGGTAACCATACCTGACAATTTACTTGCTTTCTGCCATTTTTCACAATGGCTACTAGGATTGTAGTTTTCTGTCTGAATTTCTTTTGGCTTCCAACCTTCACCTTTTGTCAAACATTCTCTTCTACCAAGTTATACTCCTGAAATTCAGTTGGTGAAGGATACTACTGTAGCCAACCTTTACTCAGCCTTACATTAATTTATGGAGTTAAACATTAAAAGCATACACCTTCTAACTCAACCACACCACAGTTTTGATAAGTGTCTCTTCATGTGTGCTCAAGTGTAACTCCTGTTAATGCCCACCACCTGCATACAATTAAGCACAGTTAATATACAATTAACAGATGGAAGTGTGGGTGAGAAATTGGACTGTGGCAATGTAGGGCCAGCTCTGCAATCCATGTTCCAGTCAAGCAAAACTCTACGCCGAGAGGAGAGTAGAGGCAAAAGTACCCTGATAGTTAACAAGTTGTTGTGATGTATCTGGATTTAATAAAACAGTTGGTTCGACCTGAATCAACATCAAATATAAACAAAATATGAAAAGCTTTGTACCACAGTCAGTTCCTTCAGCAATTCCATCTGAGCAAAAACATATGTTTTACATAGTTATGATTATACTACTGTTCTTAGTTGCAGTTTCTTGCCAGTGGATTTTTATGGAGTCTTATTATGTTAAGATTAAAATTTGGTAATGCAAAGCTGTTTTTACTTGGTGAGAATTTTGGTCTTAAGCTGTTATTGTTGGATCAGAAGTTCTGTCTAAAGGAAGTTGTTTTACATGGTGTATGCTTATCCAGAGTCAACTGTGTGCTTCATTTAATCAGAGGGTTATCTGCATTTAATAGTCACATTGGTTATGTGCTCTCATTATTTTAATGGCAGTAATTATTTTAATACAAGTGATTTCTGTCTCTAATGATTTGAATGGGTTGGGTGCAACAATTAATAACTTTATAAAAGAGGCAATTGTGCCTAAAGTGCACTGCTTTTGTTTGGATGTTTGCCAGTTGATATCTCCTTGTGAGACTGGCATGTAATTCCACAGGAAAACTTGCAAACTTCCTAATGATCAAATGTGACAGTTCTTTCTCAGCATTGATTTTGATGAATTCCACTCAAGCAAGCCACTATTATTGGCTGCTCTGTTTCTCTTTTCAAGTGACATGGCTCATTGCATTATACGTTTGCCAGACATACCTTGGATCCAACAAATTAGTCTGCTCTAGGACTAAGGAGTTTTGTATTTTGTTTCATGGCTGCATGGTTTTTGTTCATGACAAATGTGTTAGTTTGCCAATCATATTGACAGGGCCCATTTTTTGGGTCAGATATGAAACTAAGGTACTGTCTATCATTTCTACTGGTCTATGTGGACACTAAAAATCCTTTGGCATTATTCAAAGAGGAGCTGGGAGTTCTTCTGGTGACCTGGCCAACATTCTTCCTTCAGCTAATGGTACCAAAAAGAAAAGTCAGCTTGTCCGTCATCAGTTAAAATTATAAGAAAATACTGGAATTGCAGGTCGGGCGGCATGTGTGAAGAGAGGAAAGCAGAGCTAAGTTTCGGGTCGGTGACCTTTCATCTGAGCTGGTAAAGGTGGGAGATGTGGTGGGTTTTGGGTGGGTGAAATGGGCGAGGGGGCGAGTGGAGCGAGGGGGAGGGTCTGTGATGCGGCGGAAGTCGGGAGACATTGGATGACAGGAGAGTTGTTGGTGCGGAGCCAGGGGGAGTGGGAATGGGATAGGTAAATAAACAAGAGATAAGTCTAGAGGAGGTGTGAATGGCAAAATGATGAACAGCTGCTGTCCAAAAGCAAAAACGAGAAAAATAAGATTAAGACTGAAATCAGCAAAGAAAAGGAAAGAATGTGGCCCAGAGATTACGATCTGAAATTCCTCAGTTCTTTGTTGAGTTTGGAAGGCTGTAAAGTCCCTAATCGAAAGATGAGGTGCTGTTCTTCGAGCTTGCGTTGAACCTCATTGGAACATTGGAGTAGGCGAAGGACAGAGAGGTTAGCATGGGAGCAAGGTGGGGAATCAAAATGGCAGGCCATCTGTGTTCACTATGGATGTAGCTGTAGTGATCAGGGAGGTGGATTGTGATATACTTGATCAAATTAGCATAGAAAAGGAGTAAGTATTAGCTGTATTAGTGGGCTTAAAGGTGGATAAATCCCCAGGCTCAGATGAGATGGATCCCAGGCTGCTATATGAGGCAAGGGAGGAGATAGCGGGGACTCTGACAAATTTGCAGATCCTCTCTGGCCACAGAAGAGGTACCAGAGGACTGGAGGATAGTGAATGTGGTACCATTATTCAAGAAGGGTAGCAGGGATAAACCAGGTAATTATAGGCCTGTGAATCTAACGTCAGTGGTAGGGAAATTATTGGAAAAAATTCTGAGACAGGATTAATCTTCACTTGGAGAGGCAGGGATTGATCAGGGATAATCAGCATGGCTTTGTCAGGGGGAGATTGTGTCTAACAAATTTGAATTTTTCGAGGAGGTGACTAGAGGTGTAGATGAGGCTAAAGCAGTTGATGTCGTTTACATGGACTTCAGTAAGGCTTTTGATAAGGTCCTGCATGGGAGATTGGTTAAGAAGGTAAGAGCCCATGGGATCCAGGGTAATTTGGCAAATTGGATTCAAAATTGACTTAGTGGCAGGAGGCAGAGGGTGATGGTAGAGAGTTGCTTTTGTGAATGGACTGTGACCAGTGGGGTACCGCAGGGTTTGGTGCTGGGATCCTTACTGTTTGTAGTGTACATTAATGATTTAGACGTGGCTATAGGAGGTATGATCAGTAAGTTTGCAGATGACATGAAAATTGGTGGTGTCGTAAATAGTGAGGAGGAAGGCCTTAGATTACAGGACGATATAGATGGGCTGGTAAGATGGGCAGAGCTGTGGCAAATGGAGTTTAATCCTGAGAAGTGTGAGGTGATGCATTTTGGGAGGACGAACAAGGCAAGGGAATATACAATGGATGGTAGGACCCACGGGAGTACGGAGGGTCAGAGGGACCTTGGGGTACTTGTCCATAGATCACTGAAAGCAGCAGCACAGATAGAAAAGATGGTTAGGAAGACATACGGGATACTTGCCTTTATTAGCCAAGGCAGAGAATTTAAGAGCAGGGAGGTTACGATGGAGCAATATAAAATGCTGGTTAGGCCGCAGCTGGAGTACTGTGTACAGTTCTGGTCACAACACTATAGGAAGGATGTGATTGCAATGGAGAGAGTGCAGAGGAGATTCACCAGGATGTTGCCTGGGCTGGAGCATTTCAGTTATGAAGAGAGACTGGATAGGCTGGGGTTGTTTTCCTTGGAGCGGAGAAGGCTGAGGGGGGACTGATTGAGATATACAAAATTATGAGGGGCATTGATAGGATAGATAGGAAGAAACCTTTTCCCTTAGCGGGGAGGCCAATAACTAGGGAGCATAGATTTAAGGTAAGGGGCAGAAGGTTTAGTGGGGAGTTGAGGAAAACGATTTTCACCCAGAGGATGGTTGGAATCTGGAACACACTGCCTGAAGGGGTGGTAAAGGCAGGAACACACACGACATTTAAGAAGTATTTAGATGTGGGGAAGTGGAATTAGTTTTGGACAGGTGCTTGATGGTCGGCGCAGGCAGGTTGGGCTGAAGGGCCTGTTTCTGTTCTGTAAAACTCTATGACTCTAAGTTTGCTGCTTCGAATTGTTGGTACAAAGTGGCTGCTATATTTGCCTACAAAATGATTGTTGCTGCTTTCAAAAGTTGTGCGATCTGATCTAAAGCATTTCAAAATGACAAGTTGCTCTGTTATTGCATTGTTAATATTTATTGTTATTGGAGCTATGGGATATTTGCTTAGGTACAGCACTTCAAGGGAGATTAATACCTACCAAACAAAGTCATGAATCCCACTGGAGAGATTGTATTTCTGTAAATCCCATATGGAGGGCTAACTCAATTGTATGTATAGATGAGCATAGGAATGGGCCATTTAGTCCCTCAAGCCTGTTGCGCCATTCAGTGAGATCATGGCAAATCTGCGACCTACCTCCATATTACCTACCTTTGCCCCATATCCCTTTTATACCTTTGGTTAACAAAAATCTATCAATCTCAGCTTTAAAGAACGAAGAACAAAGAACAGTACAGCACAGGAACAGGCCATTCGGCCCTCCAAGCCTGCGCTGATCTTGATGCCTGCCTAAACTAAAACCTTCTGCACTTCCGGGGTCCGTATCCCTCTATTCCCATCCTATTCATGTATTTGTCAAGATGCCTCTTAAACGTCTCTATGGTACCTGCTTCCACCACCTCCCCCGGCAACAAGTTCCAGGCACTCACCACCCTCTGTGTAAGAAACTTGCCTCGCACATCCCCTCTAAACTTTGCCCCTCTCACCTTAAACCTATGTCCCCTAGTAACTGACTCTTCCACCCTGGGAAAAAGCTTCTGACTATCCACTCTGTCCATGCCGCTTATAACTTTGTAAACCTCTATCATGTCGCCCCTCCACCTCTGTCGTTCCAGTCCGAGTTTATCCAACCTCTCCTCATAGCTAATGCCCTCCAGACCAGGCAACATCCTGGTAAACCTCTTCTGTACCCTCTCCAAAGCCTCCACGTCCTTCTGGTAGTGTGGCGACCAGATCTAGCATCAATTGCCATTTCTGAAAAGACTTCCAAAATTCTACCACCCTTTGTGTATAGTAGTGTTTTCTAATTTCACTCCTGAAAGGTCTGGCTCTAATGTTTAGACGATGGTCCCTAGTCCTAGACTCCCCAGTCAGTGGAAATAATTTCTCTCTATGTACCCTATCTATTCCCCTTAATATCTTGAAAACTTCAATCAAATCACCCCCTATCCTTCCACGTTCTGGGGAATACAACCCGAGTTAGTATAATCTCTCCTTGTAATTTAACCTTTATGAGGTGGGATGCACATGTTCCTTGTCTATTGAACAAGCACCATTGTTTTTAGTCTTTGTACGGGATCTACTCAGAGGATTTTCATATTATTCCTAATTTGAGGTTTTCTGGTGACCTTAAGTCAATATTTAACCTGTTGGTAGAAATTGTTTATATTTGAATGTCCAAAATAAAAATTTTGATTTATTTTTAATATCTATGATCTCATCAGCAGGCAGTGAAATAATTTATTGTTTTAACAAGTTGAGCTATTTTCTCTCACTATAAAATATTTCTTCTATATTTTAGGAAAAAAGTATAAAATTATTGACGCTGGAAGAAGCCATTCAAATCATTCAGATTTCCGAGCGTGCTCGACAGGGACGGCTACGAGCCAAGTTTATGCTGGAAATTCGAATGGAAGAAGAAAAGGAGAGATTAGCTAAACATCGAGTAGCAAGTACACTGGCTCCTGAAATGGCAGCTACCTGCATCCAAAAGGTTTTTAATTTCATACAGTTTTCACTTAAAAACATAACTAGAAAAGTTAAGGATGAGACAAGATGATTTGTCCAATCGATGTTCACTCCCTTACTCCCCATTACAGCATCCAACTGTCTTTTGGACAGCCCCACTGTTCTACTTTGCAGGTGTTCCTGACAGGTTATTTCAAAAACTTATCACTCTTCAAATGAAGAAGTTCTTCCTGATATTCCTTTTAATTTTGCTTTTCACCATTTTCATTTATGTCCTCTGGCCATTAATTCATGAACTTTACCTCCATGCTCATCCTTTTTATACTTGGAGTCTTGTTCTCTTTTCTGCACTCTTTCTAATGTAGCTGTGTGTGTATGTATCATCATATTATATATATATATATATATATATATATGTGTATATAATTTTATGGCATGTTGACCAAAATTAATGCATGGATTCTAAATTCAAAATAAGTCTGACTGATGTATTATAAAGCCTTAATCTAAGTTCTGTAAACTTTGACCCTGATATTAACTTCAGGATGGTGGGGAGGGGTGGGGGTTGGGGTGGATGTGATGGAGGAATACAGAAGGTGTGGTGGGGGGGGGGGGGGTCCAATATTGTGTGGGTAACCCAGAAGTTATTTCAGCACATCTGTGACATTTTAACAGGCTTGATGTCAAATGCAAGGTAGCAGATGTGGTCTGGACCCGCATGACACAATCTCAACTCAAGTATTTTAAGGCCTAATCCAAAGATGGAATTTGGAGGAGTTACGAGGTTTGGCACAGAAGCAACAATTGCAGAAGATGGACTTAGGATGCTCAAAGACTACACCCCATTTTTGATGATGCCTCCTTTGATATGCTCAGACAGTGAGAGGTTGGAACGATGTACTCTTTCCCAGCAATGTGAGGGAAGAAACATCTTGCTGCTACAAAGAAGGCATGGTTAGATATGGCCCAGGGTCATCGAATCATAGAGTCATAATGGCAAAGAAGGAGGCCATTTGGCTCATCGAATCAATGCCAGCTCTCTGTACAGCAATCCAGTCAGTCTCATTCACCTGCTGTAAACCCAGAGCCCTGCAAGTTTATTTCCCTTGAGTGCCTATCCAATTTCCTTTCAAAATCATTGATCGTATCTGTTTCCACCACCCTTTTAGGCAGTGAGGGTTATTGACGTTTTCAACATTCTTGCCAAAATTTATGAGGCAACATATTTTTACGATGTTCACAGATCGATATGACAGAGACATAAATAAAACAAATAAGAATTTGAAAGTAAGAAAGTAAGTCTCTTTCGATTAAAGAAAAAGTTAATTTACCAAAGAAACCATTAAGGTAGGCAGTTCAAGAGATACTTACAGCAACAATGACAAGTTGCATTTATATATTGACAATGTAGAAAAACATCTTAAAGCACTTCAGGAGGTCAGCAGAAGGTACATTATGCTGTGCTCCTAGCTTCAGTGCAGGAAACACTTTAATGATCTAACCAAGTCATGAAAGTTGAGTGCAGTTGCACATCCTGTTGTATGCCTCAACATCCCCTCCCCCCACCCTTTAATTTTGCCTTGTCAAGCCTATTCCAACTCGGCACTCCTCATACCCACTTACCTTTCAAGTGAATCCATCGCTCTCTGCCTATGTACTTTCTCACGTCCCTGTTCACCCTTTCACCACTGCCACTTGCTCTCATCCTTATGCAATTTGATGCCTCTCCCTGATATCAACCCTCACCAAATGCATTGTATTCATCATGTGAACACACACCATTGGTGTCACTCATACGTCTGCTCTTTCCCCCATTGCAGGAGGAGAGCGCAAAACACAAGAGTGAAGGAGAGAACCAGAGGTGGACTACCACAGATCTCGCAGCTGACAACAGCGCTGGAGATCAGCAGCATCTCGGCATCCCTTACATTTGAAAGACTCCCACATGTCAGATGTTGATTTACCCTCAAACAGCTGCCCCCAATCTAAATTCTTCAGTTCCTGCCTAATATTGTTATAATTAGCCTTCCCCCAATTTAGCACCTTCACCCGAGGACTACTCTTATCCTTATCCACAAGTACCTTAAAATTTACGGAATTACGGTTACTGTTCCCGAAATGCTCCCCTACTGAGACTTCGACCACTTGGCCGGGCTCATTCCCCAATACCAGGTCCAGTACAGCCCCTTCCCTAGTTGGACTATCTACATATTGTTTCAAGAAGCTCTCCTGGATGCTCCTTACAAATTCTGCCCCATCCAAGCCCCTAGCACTAAGTGAGTCCCAGTCAATATTGGGGAAGTTAAAATCACCCACCACTACAACCCTGTTACCTTTACATCTTTCCAAAATCTGTCTACATATCTGCTCCCCCACCTCCCGCTGGCTGTTGGGAGGCCTGTAGTAAACCCCCAACATCGTGACTGCACCCTTCCTATTCCTGAGCTCCACCTATATTGCCTCGCTGCATGACCCCTCCGAGGTGTCCTCCCGCAGTACAGCTGTGATATTCTCCTTAACCAGTAATGCAACTCCCCCACCCCTTTTACATCCCCCTCTATCCCGCTTGAAGCTTCTAAATCCCGGAACATTTAACTGCCAATCCTGTCCTTCTCTCAACCAAGTCTCTGTAATAGCAACAACATCATAGTTCCAAGTACTAATCCAAGCTCTAAGTTCATCTGCCTTACCTGTTATACTTCTCGCATTGAAACAAATGCACTTCAGACCACCAGTCCCGCTGTGCTCAGCAACATCTCCCTGCCTGCTCTTCCTCTTAGTCTTACTGGCCTTACTTACTCGTTCCCCCTCAGTTATTTCACCTGCTGTCCTACTGCTCTGGTTCCCAACCCCCTGCCACACTAGTTTAAACCCTCCTGAGTGACGCTAGCAAACCTCGCAGCCAGGATATTTGTGCCCCTCCAGTTTAGATGCAACCCGTCCTTCTTGTACAGGTCCCACCCCTCCCTGAAGAGATCCCAATGATCCAGATATCTGAAACCCTCCCTCCTACACCAGCTGTTCAGCCACATGTTTAGCTGCACTATCTTCCTATTTCTAGCCTCATTGGCACATGGCACAGGGAGTAATCCCGAGATTACAACCCTAGAGGTCCTGTCTTTTAACTTTCTACCTAACTCCCTAAACTCCCCCTGCAGGACCTCGTCACTCTTCCTGCCTATGTCGTTGGTACCGAAGTGTACCACAACCTCTGGCTGTTCACCCTCCCCCTTCAGAATGCCCCCTGTCCGTTCAGAGACATCCTTGACCCTGGCACCAGGGAGGCAACATATCATCCTGGAGTCTCTTTCACGTCCACAGAAGCGCCTATCTGTGCCCTGACTATAGAGTCCCCTATAACTATTGCTCTTTTGCGCTTTGTCCCTCCCTGCTGAACAACAGTGCCAGCCGTGGTGCCACTGCTCTGGCTGCTGCTGTTGTTTTCCCCTGATAGGCCATCCCCCCCAACAGTATCCAAAACGGTATACTTGTTAGAGAGGGGGATAGCCACAGGGATTCCTGCACTGACTGCCTGCCCCTTCTAGCGGTCACCCATCTATCTGCCTGCACCTTGGGTGTAACCACTTCTCTAAAACTCCTGTCTATGTCGCTTTCTGCCACCTGCATGCTCCTAAGTGCATCCAGTTGCTGTTCCAACCGATCCATGCGGTCTGTGAGGAGCTGCAACTGGGTACACTTCCCGCAGATGTAGTCGTCCGGAATGCTGGAAGTGTCACAGACCTCCCACATCTCACAGGTGAAGCACTTTACCCCTCTAACTGACATTTCCAGCACTAATTAATAAATTATTTTAAAATAAATAAATACTTATTATTTCCTTACTAAATTATGTTGCAATTAACTATATGGTCCCTAGTGCTAGATTTCTACTATAAATATTTTATTTATTTTTTATTTAGCGATACAACACTGAAACAGGCCCTTTGGCCCACCGAGTCTGTGCCGCCCAACAACCACCCATTTATACCTACCCTACAGTAATCCCATATTCCCTACCACCTACCTACACTAGGGGCAATTTACAATGGCCAATTTACCTATCAGCTGTAAGTCTTTGGCTGTGGGAGGAAATCGGTGCACCCGGCGAAAACCCACGTGGTCACAGGGAGAACTTGCAAACTCCGCACAGGCAGTACCCCGAATTGAACCCGGGTCCCTGGAGCTGTGAGGCTGCGCTGCTAACCACTGTGCCACTGTGCCAGTAATCTCCTCCCTCTGGTTTAGTTACACTACTTATTAATTAATTAGTTCATTAGGGTTTTAATCAATTTTTATCAATGTTTTATTTTCAAATTCAGTCCAGATTCCCTACCAGCCAATCAGGTCACAGCTTTCCTGTGAAGTCATTTTCAGTTTTTTTAAAGTTTTTTTTTTTCAGTTTTCTTTATCCGAGGTAAGTTTTTTATACTTATTGGTCCGGAACTCCGCCCTCCGAGTCTTCTCTCTGGATGTAGGCCGTGAATCCCCGAGGTAAGTTTTTTATACATACCAGTCCGGAACTCCGCCCTCCGAGTCTTCTCCCTGGATGTAGGCCGCGAATCCCCGAGGTAAGTTTTTTATACTTACCGGTTCGGATCTCCGCCCTCCGAGTCTTCTCCCGAGATGTATTGCTCTGGGGACATGGGTTCGAATCCTACCACAGCAGAAGGTGGAATTTGAATTCAATTAATAAATCTGGAATTTAAAAAGCTAGTCTAATGATGGCCAGGAAACCATTGTCGATTGTTGTAAAAACCCATCTGGTTCACTAATGCCCTTTAGGGAAGGAAATCTGCTGTCCTTACCTGGTCTTGCCTACATGTGACTCCAGACCCACAGCAATGTGGTTGACTCTTACATGCCCTCTGAAATGACCTCGCAAGCCACTCAGTTGTATCTAACCGCGACAAAGTCAATAAAAAGGAATGAAACCGGACGGGCCACCCGGCATCGACCTAGGCACTGGAAACGACAATGGCAAACCCAGCCCTGTCGACCCTGCAGAGTCCTCCTTACGAACATCTGGGGGCTTGTGCCAAAGTTGGGAGAGCTGTCCCACAGACTAGTCAAGCAACAGCTTGGCATAGTCATACTTACGGAATCATGCCTGACAGACAATATCCCAGACTCTGCCACCACCATCCCCGGGTATGTCCTGTCCCACCGGCAGGACAGACACAGCAAAGGTGCGGCACAGTGGTATACAGTAGGGAGGGAGTTGCCCTGGGAGTCCTCAACATCAACTGTGGACCCCATGAAGTCTCATGGCATCAGGTTAAAAATGGACAAGGAAACCTCCTGCTGATTACCATCTACTGCCCTCCCTCAGCTGATGAGTCAGTACTCCTCCATGATGAACAGCACTTGGAGGAAGCACTGAGGGTGGCAATGGCACAGAATGTACTCTGGGTGGGGGACTTCAATGTCCATCACCAAGAGTGGCTTGGTAGCACCACTACTGACCTAGCTGGCCGAGTCCTAAAGGACATATCTGCTAGACATATCTGCAGGAGGTGGTGAGGGAACCAATAAGAGGGGAAAACATACTTGACCTTGTCCTCACCAATCTGCCTTCCGCAGATGCATCTGTCCATGACAGTATTGGTAGGTGTGACCACCGCACAGTCCTTGTGGAGACGAAGTCCCGCCTTCACATTGAGGATATCTCCTTCGTGTTGTGCGGCACTACCACCGTACTAAATGGGATAGATTTCGAACAGATCTAGCAATGCAAAACTGGGCATCCATGAGGAACTGTGGGCCATCAGCAGTAGCAGAATTGTACTCAACCACAATCTGTAACCTCATTGCCTGGCATATCCCCCACTCTACCATTACCATCAAGCCAGGAGACCAACCCTGGTTCAATGCAGAGTGCAGGAGGGCATGCCAGGAGCAGCACCAGGCATACCTCAAAATGAGGTGTCAACCTGGTGAAGCTACAACACAGGACTATCTGCGTGCCAAACTGCATAAGCAGCATGCGATAGACAGAGCTAAGCGATCCCATAACCAACGGATCAGATCTAAGTTCTGCAGTCCTGCTACATCCAGCCGTGAATGGTGGTGGACAATTAAACAACTAACTGGAGGAGGTGGCTCCACAAATATTGCCATCCTCAATGATGGGGGAGCCCAGCACATCAGTGCGAAAGATAAGGCTGAAGCATTTGCAACAATCTTCAGCCAGAAGTGCCGAGTTGCCGATCCATCTCAGCCTCCTCCTGAAATCCCCAGCATCACAGATGCCAGACTTCAGCCAATTCGATTCACTCCATGTGATAGCAAGAAACGACCGAAGGCACTGGATACTGCTAAGGCTATGGGCCCTGACAATATTCCGGCAATAGTACTGAAGAGCTGTGCTCCAGAACTTGCCAGGCCCCTAGCCAAGCTGTTCCAGTACAGCTACAACACTGGCATCTACCCTGCAATGTGGAAAATTGCCCAGGTATGTACTGTACACAAAAAGCAGGACAAGTCCAACCCGGCCAATTACCGCCCCATCAGCCTGCTCTCAATCATCAGTAAAGTTATGGACGGTGTCATCAACAGTGCCATCAAGTGGCACTTGCTTAGCAATAACCTGCTCAGTGACGCTCAGTTTGGGTTCCGCCAGGGCCACTCAGCTCCTGACCTCATTACAGCCTTGGTTCAAACATGGACAAAAGGGCTGAACTCAAGAGGTGAGGTGAGAGTGACTGCTCTTGACACCAAGGCATCATTTGACAGAGTATGGCATCAAAGAGCCCGAGCAAAGCTGAGGTTAATGGGAATCGGGGAAAACCCTCCGCTGGTTGGAGTCATACCTAGTGCAAAGGAAGATGTTTGTGGTCGTTGGAGGTCAATCATCTGAGCTCCAGGACATCACTGCAGGAGTTCCTCAGGGTAGTGTCCTAGGCCCAACCATCTTCAGCTGCTTCATCAGTGACCTTCCTTCAATCATAAGGTCAGAAGTGGGGATGTTCGCTCATGATTGCACAATGTTCAACACCATTCGTGACTCCTCAGATACTGAAGCAGTCCATGTAGAAATGCAGCAAGACTTGGACAATATCCAGGCTTGGGCTGATAAGTGGCAAATAACATTCGCGCCACACAAGTGCCAGGCAATGACTATCTCCAACAAGAGAGAATCTAACCATCTCCCCTTGACATTCAATGGCATGATCATCGCTGAATTCCCCACAATCAACATCCTGGGGGCTACCATTGACCAGAAACTGAACTGGAGTAGCCATATAAATACCGTGGCTACAAGAGCAGGTCAGAGGTTAGGAATCCTACGGTGAGTAACTCACCTCCTGACTCCCCAAAGCCTGTCCACCATCTACAAGGCGCAAGTTAGGAGTGTGATGGAATACTCTCCACTTGCCTGGATGGGTGCAGCTCCAACAACACTCAAGAAGCTCGACACCATCCAGGACAAAGCAGCCGGCTTGATTGGCACCCCATCTACAAACATTCACTCCCTCCACTACCAATGCACAGTGGCAGCAGTGTGTACCATCTACAAGACGCACTGCAGCAATGCACCAAGGCTCCTTAGACAGCACCTTCCAAACCCGTGACCTCTACCAACTGGAAGGACAAGGGCAGCAAATGCATGGGAACATCACCCCCTGCAAGTTCCCCTCCAAGTCACACACCATCTTGACTTAGAACTTCACTGTCGCTGGGTCAAAATTCTGGAACTCCCTAACAGCACTGTGGGTGTACATACCCCACATGGATTGCAGCAGTTCAAGAAGGCAGCTCACCACCACCTTCTCAAGGGCAATTTGGGATGGGCAATAAATGCTGGCCTCGCCAGCGACACTCACATCCCATGAATGAATTAAAAAAAAAGTCAGGGGTATAGACACAGTTCTCTGCAGCCGAGAGTGAGAGTCCAGACAGCTGTGTTGCCTAACAAGTGCCAGGGTTTGGGACATCTCCTCAGGGCTGGAGAGGGACTTGCAGTAAGAGGGGAAGCATCCAGTGGTCGTGGTCCATGTGAGTGCCAATGACATAGGCAGAACTAGGAAAGAGGTCTGCTGATGGAGTATTAGCAGCTAGGGTCTGAATTAAATCGCAGAACCTGAAAGGTAATAATCTCTGGATTATTATCTGAATCACGAGCAAATTGGCATAGAGTAAATAAGATTAGAGAGTTAAACGCGTGGCTCAAAGATTGGTGTGGAAGAAATGAGTTTTGATTCGTGGGGCACTGGCATCTGTACTGGGGAAAGTGGGAGCTGTACTGTTGGGACAGTCTTCATCTGAACCATGCTGGGACCAGTGTTCTGGTGGGTAGTATATTTAAGGCAGTAGAGAGGGTTTTAAACTAAATAGTTGGGTAGAGGTATCAGGACTGAAGATGTGATAAATTAAGGAGAGACGGCAAGGCAAAAGAGCAATGTAGCAATAAGGGAAATGATGATCAGAATATGGTAGGAAGGGTCAGAGTGTACAAACCTAAGAGTGCACCAGCAGATAAGTGTAGAGTTTACAAAAATAGACAGAACTAAAGGCTTTGTATCTGAATGCATGTCGCATTTGGAACAAAGCAGATGAATTGACAGCGCAAATAATAATAAATACTTATGATCTGATAGCCATTACAGAGATATTGGTGCAAGATGACAACATTGGGGTTCAGCATAACCTCCCAACAATACTTCTATTTATGAAGCCCAAAATTCCATATGCTTTACTAACTACTCTCTCAATATGTCCTGCCGCCTTTAAAGATCTATGCACAGATCTATGAACCCCCAGGTTCCTCTGTCCCTGCACACTCTTTAGAACTTTACCATTTAGTCTATATTGCCTCTCCCTATCCCTTTTACCAAATGCACCACCTCACAATTCTTTGCATTAAATTCCATCTGCTACTTGTCTGCCCATTCTGCTAGCCTACCTATGTCCTGTTTAAAATGTTATGCACAATCATATGTATGATTACATTTCTATCTTTATCATGTGAAAAACTCACCTTAAAACCATTCCTTTTCTGCATAAGAGTTGATCACATAACTGCATTTGATTTTGTAGATTTGGCGTGGATATGTTCAGAGGAAAATTACCAAGAAGGAACGAGCAGAGGAAATGATATTTCTTGAAATGGTAAGTCCAAGTGAAGCAATGGGCAGGTAACTATTGTCAGGCTGATGTCTAGATGAATTGTGAGTCCACTGATTAACTATACAGTGACTGGGTTTAGGGAAAAGATTAAGTCACAAGTCTTTAAAAATAGAATAATGTATTGTAACATTGCTGATTCTGAACTACATTAACTATATACTCGAACCTTCCAACAACTCTCTCGCTGCATCTGCTAGGATAAATACACAAGGCTAACTGTCGAAGTTATAACCTATAAATTCCACTGGTGTCTCAAATCTCTGCCATTCCCAGAGTGGAGCTAGATGCTGGATATGGCTAAAGATAAAAGACAGCAGTTTCTTCGTGTTCCAATATTCGCAGACCCTAAATCCCATGTCAACTGATCTCTCTGCTTCCACAAAATTTTCCGATTCCCCCACAACAGAATTTCACCAGTTTTGCATAAAACTGCATAGTGGGTGGCGCAGTAGTTAGCACCGCAGCCTCACAGCTCCAGCGACCTGGGTTCGATTCTGGGTACTGCCTGTGCGGAGTTTGCAAGTTCTCCCTGTGACTGTGTGGGTTATTGCTGGGTGCTCTGGTTTCCTCCTACAGCCAAAGACTTGCAGGTTGATAGGTAATTTGGCCGTTATGAATTGCCCCTGGTATAGGGAGGTGGTAGGGGAATTGAGGGAAGGTAGGGATGTGAGAGGGTAATGGGATTAATGTAGGATTAGTATAAATGGGTTGTTTCAGTGCTGTATCTCTAAATAAAAATGATTGCTTTATTTTTTCAGTAAGACTTCAGTCATCATTTCAAATGGTTAAAGATCACAGGCATTCTGCTAACAATTCTACTCATACAAATGACTTATAAGTGACAAGGAGAAATTATCTTGTAACTAAATTAACTGAATTAATTGCGTAACTAAATTAAGGGTTCAAGCTAACAGAAATTTTATTTGGAAACTTTTATCACCATCTCTAATTCCCAATAGAACCTTCTAAAACAAAAATGAATAATGAAGCAGGATTAGCCAAAACTATATCAATGTTTCCTACCTCTACAGTAACCATACCATAAAGGATCCTTTATTCACTGTACTCTGGGTGGCCATAGATATGTGTGATAGCCAAGTAAAAGATTTTTTTAAAGTCTTGTCAAAATTTTCATGCATTTCAGCAGCACTGGAAATTCATATTGGGGAAAAAAAACAAAGGCTGTGAGGATGAGATAGAGAGGAGATGAATATTCTGATTATCTATTTTAGCTTTTGTTTTGTGTTCTATAAACTTCAGAAAATGAAAGCAAGGGAGAGAGGATTAAAGAAGGGGATCAGAAAGAGGGGTGAGAGAGGAGACAGGAGTGAGAGAAAGCAAGTTTTATGAGTGAGCGAGTGAGAAAAAGAGGCCGAGGTCAGAGAAAAAAAGGGTCAGACAGGAAACTATATAGACAGAAAGGGTGAGTCAGTGTGAAACTGGTGTCAGAGAGATTGTTGAAAGTCAGAGAGAGACACACACACACTTCGGATCACAGCAAAAGTGTTAAGCAGTGAGATGAGTCAGAGAGTAAGGGTGAATGAGATGTGAGAGTGAGCACCTGTAGGCAGAGAGAAAGAAGATGAAAAGGGGAGAAAGAGAGATGGGTGTGAGACAGAATGAGAACGAGAGATAGGGATGAAGAGGAGACAGGGTTTCCTTTCTTGATTTAATGTTACTTCAATTTAAAAAAAAGACACCAGTTGGATTTTGAATCTAACTGATAAACTCATATGTGTTCTGTTGCTGGTTAGAAAAGATCAGTGTTAATTATTTACACCTAAACACAGAGATCCTAATTTCTAATACCTATGAGTGATAAGGAATGAAACAAACACAACAGTATTTTTCTTATATATGATTTTAAAAAGTTGAAGTTTGAAAACAAAAGAAGCTTCTTTTAAGGAAACAGATAGAACGGATAGGAAGGGAAAGTCGGTGAGAAACTGATTAAGGATCAGTTGGCTTCTGCCCTTGGGGGAAGTGAGTGGGAGAGGATAGAGGTTTAAGAATGAGGTGAGTGATTGTGGAGCAAGGGATGGGGTTTAGTTGAAAGAGGTGGGGCAGTGATGTGAGTGGGGGAAGGGGTAGTAATAAGGGGAATAGGTAACAGAAAGCTGAAGGAACTGGGAATCTGATAACAGCAAAGACATACAGGGGAACACAAGTGATTGAGGGAGGGAATGGAAAGGAGGCCGCTGAGGGCCATATTTTCCCTATAATCTAGAACCCAAATGTAGTCTGCAACCTTCGGTAACTCTTTTCCTTGCTAGACCATGTCATACCATTCATTACCTCCCAACCAAAGTAGCAAAGTTCAAAATTAACACAGAGTAGAATAGGAGAAACAGAAGCACAAAGACATTGTTTATTTATTTAGAGATACAGCACTGAAACAGGCCCTTCGGCCCACTGAGTCTGTGCTGACCAACAACCACCCATTTATATTAATCCTACATTAATCCCATATTCTCTACCACATCCCCACCATTCTTCTACCACCTACCTACACTAGGGGCAATTTACAATGGCCAATTTACCTAACAACCTGCAAGTCTTTGGCTGTGGGAGGAAACCGGAGCACCCGGCGGAAACCCACGCAGTCACAGGGAGAACTTGCAAACTCCGCACAGGCAGTACCCAGAACTGAACCCGGGTCGCTGGAGCTGTGAGGTTGCGGTGCTAACCACTGCGCCACTGTGCCGCCCTGGCAGGTAAGAGAGCGACTTATGTGTGCAATGCCACAGGAGATTGGCTTTTCTTTTATATTTTATAGACAAATGGATCCCTTATAAAAAACATGCAAAGCCCAGCATCTGTGATGCTGAAGTCAGTAAATGTACTATGTAATGTGATACTGAGCATACCAGGCCAGGAAGGTCTCGTTATTTGGATTGCACTCCTTATAATATTGGCTTCAAATTTAGTTGCTAAATGTAGCCAGAGCAATATTATAATACAGCTCTGTTATAACAGAATAGCCTTGGTCAGAGCCACACTTGGGGCAGGACTTGTTTATACCGGTTATCCGTCCAGTTTCGATGTGCTGTAATATCCATGGGATTGTTCAAATAATTTACAAATCACAGGATAGCATTTGAAGCCAGAAATTCTCTGGTTTGTACTGAAAACATAAGGCTGTGTCAACTAGTGTAACTGAAACTGAGATAAAAGAGGCACAGCAGTTGCCAGGATCATCTAATTCTGATAGAAGTGCCCCATTGCATGTAGTCTACAGCTTAGTCATGTGTGCCAACTGTGGATGTAAAAGATCCCTTGGCACAATTTCGAAGAGTAGGGGAGTTATCCCTGGTGTCCTGGCCAATATTTATTCCTCAATCAACTTCACAAAACGGATTATTTGGTCATTATCACATCGCTGTTTGTGGGAGCTTGCAGTGTGCAAATTGGCTGCCATGTTTCCTACATTACAACAGTGACTACATTTCAAAGGTACTTCATTGACTGTAAAGTGCTTTGGGACATCCTGAGATCCTGAAAGGCGCTATATAAATGCAAGTCTTTTTAGGAAAAGGGACTTCTGAAGAGAACTACAGTTACCAGTATGATTTTCAGTAAATTTTTTAATGCTTTGGTCATACACAGCAAAGGTCTTAAATCTGGGTGTCCGTTATTCCTGTGGAAATTTTTAGCCCGACTGAGTTTAATAGTTGCATTTTGGCAGCATGACTTTCTTCTGGGGATGCCTCAATTAACAATAATGATGGAAGAGGAGGAGGAAGAAGAAAACAAAATTGAACTAAGGGGAGTGAGGTGACATTTAAGGAGGATGAGGCCAACCAGATTTTACCCATCTAACAGTATATAGACCTCACAGATCTTACTTTAAAGACTTTAAAGAATTTTGTAAGCAGGAAACAGCGCGGGTGAATAAACTTCTCATCTGCCTGTAGCAGAATGAGACCAGACTGATTTTAATGGCCAGACCTTGTTAAGATCCCATCAGCTAACTTCTCAATTGTTATAGGCGGGTAGCCAGCAGGAAGTGGCGGACTATCATGATCAGTTACTAGGGCTATCTCAGATGAGTTTCATGATTAGGAAGGGGAGGGAACAAGCTGTGACAAGGGTAGTCATAAGTTTTCTTTGTAGGATCCGTAGGAGTACTCCTGACTCCACAAGGAAAGTAAAGGAACTATTGGTCCTAATCCTCTTTTCTGCTGTCTTCACCTGGCAGGAAAGCCCAGGTGATTGCAATTATCAGGAGCTGACCTACGCACATAAAAAATGACCCAACCAAGTTTGGAAATAAGAGAGCACAAGGTAACGGAATTGTAGAGATGCTGTCAGACTCCTTATTAATATGGACTATACTGTCTTCCACTGGTGGTGAAATTGATTTGTAAGGACGGGATCCCACATCCCTTTCAATCGGTCTGGTTTGGGAAGTGTGCGAAATAGTCTTTATTGCCAATAAATTTGACTGAAGATGAGTGACGTTACATGAGGGGAGAGGGGATTGGTTGAGGGTTCCTATTCACTCAAAGTATAATGGAAATGGTTAGAAAAGTGAGTGACTAGTATTAAGTCTTCCCTGGTTTTGTGCTCTGTGTAGTTCAACCTCAATCCTTAGTTTTACAACACTGGCCTTCAAGAAGTAAGTGTAGCTGGCTCATCAAGTTTCCTTTTTTAAAATTTGTTCTTGGGCTGTGAGCATCGCTGGCAAGGCCAGCATTTATTCCCCATCCCTAACTGACCTTGAGAAGGTGTTGGTGAGTCGCCTTCTTGAACCGCTGCAGTCCACATGGTGCTTTGTGACCTCCTTGATGCATCTATGAACAGCGAACTATTACTGATGTCAACTGCTCCTGTACTGGCATAGAATGTTAGGGCGATAGTGACGTTCACAGCCATTGATAGGGCTGTCCATGCCCTGCTTTGAGACTCAAGACAGATGTGAAGGAAGTGGCACAACTCTGTCACCACCTCCTTGGTGAAATGTAACCTCCTCAGGCAGTGGTCTGGGCTCATGGCGAAGTCGAAGTGGTGCTCCCGGAAGTCCCTTAGTGGGCAGGGTCTTCTATGGAGAGCCCTCCTCCTCCCTCCTCACAGAGCTTCCTCTCTCTGCCTCCTCCTCTCCATGTCCTGGTCATATTTCAGACCAAGAGGTACCACAACAACTGCCTCCACACCTATGTAAGGCACTGGTCTTTCCTCCCTTACTGTGTGAAGTAATTATCTCCAAATTGCTCCAGAAACTCAAAGCAGTACTTCCATAGACTTTTCCTTAGAAAAGATAAGTAAACTACACCTTACCTGCAGCTTGTTGAACAGCATTTTAAATAGCCCCAGGATAGGGTCCATCTTGCTTCATAATGCTTCTTGTTTCAGGGGTGATTAATGAAGATGCTGCTTGCACAGTCATTGACCAAATTCGTTATCCTAGTGTTGCATCAGCCCATTTAGCTGACTGACATCATGATTGTGTCCATTCAAAGTCTTCAGATGCATGCAGGTGACACACCTGCATTTGCCATTCAGATGCATTCTCGGTGCATCATAGAAACATAGAAAATAGGAGCAGGAGTAGGCCATTTGGCCCTTCAAGCCTGTTCCGCCATTCATTATGATCATGGCTGATCATTCAACTCAGTAGCTTGTTCCGGCTTTCGCCCCATACCCTTTGATCCCTTTACACCCAAAAGCTACATCTAACTCCTTTTTGAAAACATACAATGTTTTGCCTCAACTGCTTTCTGTGGTAGCGAATTCCACAGGCTCACCACTCTGGGTGAAGAAATTTCTCCTCATCTCAGTCCTGAAAGGTTTACCCCGTATCTTTAGACCATGACCCCTGGTTCTGGACTCCCCCACCATCGGGAACATCCTTCCTGCATCTACCCTGTCAAGTCCTGTTAGAATTTTATAGATTTCTATAATATCCCCCCTCACTCTTCTGAACTCCAGCGAATATAATCCTAACCAACTCACTCTCTCCTCATACGTCAGTCCCGCCATCCCAGGAATCAGTCTGGTAAACCTTCGCTGCACTCCCTCTATAGCAAGAACATCCTTTCTCAGATAAGGAGACGATAACTGCACACAATATTTCAGGTGTGGCCTCACCAAGGCCCTGTATAATTGCAGTAAGACATCCCTGCTCCTGTACTCGAATCCTCTTGCTATGAAGGCCAACATACCATTTGCCTTTTTACCGCCTGTTGCACCAGCATGCTTACCTTCAGCGACTGGTGTACGAGAACATCCAGGTCTTGCTGCATATTCCCCTCTGTCAGTTTTAGCCGTTCAGATAATAAATAATCTGCCTTCCTGTTTTTGCTACCAAAGTGGATCACTTCACATTTCTCCACATTATACTGCATCTGCCATGCATTAGCCCACTCATTCAACTTGTCCAAATCACTCTGAAGCCTCTCTGCATCCTCCTCACAACTCACCCTCCCACCCAGTTTTGTGGCATCTGTAAATTTGGAGATATTACATTTAGTTCCCTCATCTAAATCATGAATGTATATTGTGAATAGCTGGGGTCCTAGCACCGATCCCTGTGGTACCCCACTAGTCAGAAAAAGATCCATTTATCCCTACTCTTTGTTTCCTGTCTGCCAACCAATTTTCTATCCATCGCAATACACTACCTCCAATCCCATGCGCTTTAATTTTATATGCTAATCTCTTATGCATCAGACTCACAGAAATCTGCAGTAGGCCTCTGTAGTGCTGTACAACTAAATTCCACGCTCAAGCAGTTGCTTCTCCAAAGAGCCACATATTGATAGGATTCTTTCTCTTTTTCCTTGAATTTCTGATCTAGTTCATAGGGATGAATTAAGTTGGGAATTGTGCTCTGCCACCACAATCTTGGCAGCAACTCAGTTTACGAGTGCAAGCTGGGACTTCTGCTGAAGTTATGGTGACAAAGTGGGAGGAGCACCTAAGAAATTCCCCATGTGTCTTCAAGCTTATAGAGCTTATAGTTAGGATCCCATATTAATTTTCGTTTGGTAGCCCCAGATTAGTCCTGCGTATTTCTCAATGGTTTTGTGCTAGATTGCTATCCAGTGACAACTGATGGAAAGTATCTGTGTGAAAGCTGGATGACGGCAGGATCTGGCGCATTTGGGACCCATTCGTGGTTGATTGGGCTGGATTTTGTGCTAGAGGCAGGTCTCCTTGCACCGGCCGAAAAGGTGGGAGGAAGCCCACCTCTTTTTTTTTTATTTCCAAAATATACCTTATTCATAAAAATCTGTAAAAAATACATTACCAGTTTCAAACAGCACCAAGTCAAAAAATACAAACAGTGCAAAGGAGGTCCGTTTGCTTCATTACAATCATGAGTTGCCTCACAACCCTTCCATTTCACATTTGTCATGCCAATTACATTTTTACATTTTACAGCAAATGAAAGTTTTCCCGATACAGTTCGAGGGGTTTCCCATGGATCCAGCCCCTCGGTTCAGCTTGGTGGGGGGATCTTACACAGTGGTCTTTCCCCATTGAGCCTTTGCTGCGGCTGCCCCAAGCTTTAGTGCGTCCCTCAGCACGTAGTCCTGGACCTTGGAATGTGCCAGTCTGCAACATTCGGTGGTGGACATCTCTTTGCGCTGAAAGACCAGCATGTTTCGGGCAGACCAAAGGGCGTCTTTCACCGAATTGATAGTCCTCCAGCAGCAGTTGATGTTTGTCTCGGTGTGCGTCCCTGGGAACAGCCTGTAGAGCACAGACTCCTGTGTTACAGAGCTGCTTGGGATGAACCTCGACAAAAACCACTGCATCTCTTTCCACACCTGCTTTGCGAAGACACATTCCAGGAGGAGGTGGGCAACCATCTCTTCCCCACCACAGCCACCGCTGGGGCTATGCGTGCCCCCCCAGAGTGATCCTCCGGTCTTTTCAAGTCAGAGTCTTAGGAGGAGGGATCCCCTTCCTTTAAACACTTTAAAGCGACAGTGATTCTGCCTTCAAAAGCTGCCGGCCAATTAGAGACCTCCTCCCAGCGGTGAAGAGAAGAGGCCCTTAATTTGCCCTTAATAGGCCACTTAAGGGCCTCAATTGGCCTCTTGGTGGGAAGGCCGTCATTGGCCTATCCTGTCCCCGGGAAGATCACTGAGCGATGGGGAGGCAACGGGCCCTCCGCCCTGTCACCACCCCTCCGCCACCCATCATGAATCTCCATGCCCACCCATTTCAGGGGGCCTATAAAATCCCAGCCAAAGAGTCGAAGTGTTTCCCAGTAATAGCCAGCAGCTTTGGGACAAAAGGGACAGATACAAAAGAGTTTTGCTGAAAAAAAAATTCTGATTAATTTGAGCTGTGAAAGAAGTTTTGGCCTAGAAATGGGATAGCACTAAGCCTGTTTTTCAGGCACTAAATGTGCTCTTACGACGCCAATATGATGTACACGAAGTGCAGGCTTTCTACGAGTTGGAAGTGTGCCACCCACCATATTGGTGCAGGCAGAAAAATAGATGTTCAGGCTCTGCATCAGCTACAGGCTTTAGACCCTTAGCATATTCAAATAAAGGAGCAATTGCCTGCTTGAGGACCTCTCTACAATATTGGGTTGCTATAGACCCAGTGTTATGTGCGCCTCGGGCTATACATTCAGGTGCAGGGACTGCTCTTTGTGCTTTCTGTGTAATAATATATAGGTGTGCTCAAATTTTTAGGCTTTTATACCTTAATATCAAAGATAATTTGCTTTGCAGAAAGTAATCCAAATTGTGGGCATTACCTTTTAAATTTATGAAATCTTTCCAACAATCTGTCACAATCCTGTTGTATTTACAACATATAGAGATGTGAATATATTATGAACCCTTGTAACAATGAAATGGCTAAGCTCACCATGGATTATGCAGAAACGGGTATAATGTCTTATCTGATGATGTCTCTGACAGTACAGCACTCTCAGGTACCTTGCTGAATTTGATTTAGAACGCTTTTGTTCATTGTTTCTTATACCATTTTACGTTTTTCTTTGGTACCAATTTGAAAGTATTGGCTATTTATTTGCTTAGTTGTAACATTAAATATTCACGCTGAGCACAGGATCGGAAGAAACATTTTGGAAGCAGTACTTTCATGTTATGCACCACATTACTGGATTCTCTCTCCAGACCTTTAGCTTCCACATCCTTGCCCGATCTACAGTGGTTTTCCCCACCTCACTTAATTTATTTATTGTGTTTGTTTCTCTTCACAGGGACATAGAGAGATACAGCACTGAAACAGGCCCTTCAGCCCACCGAGTCTGTGCCGACCAACAACCACCCATTTATACTAATCCTGCATTAATCCCATATTCCCTACCACATTTCCACCATTCTCCTACCTACACTAGGGGCAATTTATAATTATCAACCTGCATGTCAACCTGCATGTCTTTGGCTGTGGGAGGAAACCGGAGCACCCGGCAAAAACCCACGCGGTCACAGGGAGAGCTTGCAAACTCCACACAGGCAGTACCCAGAACCGAACCCAGATCGCTGGAGTTGTGAGGCTCCGGTGCTAACCACTGCGCCACTGTGCTGCCCGGAACAAAAGGGAAATACACCAATTTGTTCAATTAATCCTTGATTTTCAATTTAGCTTCCTTTGGAAATTTCTTAATTGTTTTTATGTCAATCTGTTTTGGAATTTATTTCCACTTTCCACTTTATCTTGTGACTGCTTTGTACTTGTGGCATGGTTTCCAACTCAAGAGATGTGATAGGCAATTTCAAGAAAATAATGGTAAGCTTCACTGGATTCGAAGAATGTGCTCTGTTAGCTGCTTTAGTTGGGTGACATGGGGTATCTTGAGTTTGGTTGTCTGCCATGCACACCAATGATCAATGAGAATATTGTAAGTTAGAATACAAACGTTATCATTCCAGACTTTTGTTTTTTCAGGCACCTCCTCCCAATTTCCAAAAGCCTAGCTCTGCTCAACTACAAGCTCAGAAAATAGCTCTGCAGCGGAATGTGGTGCAGGAAGTACATGAGGTGGAATACCAGGAAGCCTTGGTCACTATAAAAAAGCAAGTGCAAGCGGTGGAGGGACCGGACATTCAAGAAACCCTGCAGGAACAGATCCGACAATGGTTTATAGAATGCCGGTAAGGGAACAGATCAATGAGTTTTCAGGAGTCACACTGGCTCCTCTGTGGGTCTTGTTTTAAAATGTAGGCTGTAATTGAATGTATTATGTTAAAATTCTCAGTAATTAATAAGATTATTCCTGGCTGACATTGTAGTAATTCTTAATCATGTGGTATGATTACTGTACCAAATCAAAAACATGAAGTGCACAGCGTTAGCTTTCACGTATACTGATGACAGGCAACTCTACCCCACCACCTCTCTCAACTCCCTCACTTTTGCTAAATTATCAGAATGCTTATCTGACATCCAATACTGGACGAGCAGAAATTTCCTCCAATAAAATATTAGGAAGACTGAAGCATTGTTTTCGGTCCCTGCTCCAAATTCCGTTCTCTCGCTACCGACTCCATCCCTCCCGAGCAATAGTCTGAGACTAAACCGATATGTTTGCAATCTTGGTGTCATATTTGATCCCGAGATAAGCTTCCAACCACATATTTGCACCATCACTAAGATTGCCTATTTCCATCTCCAAAACATTGCCCAACTTTGCCTGTGTCTCAGCTTATCTGCTGTTGAAACCCTTATTCGTGCCTTTGTTACTTCTAGTGTTGACTATTCCAGTGCACTGCTGGCTGGCCTCCCACATTCTACAGTCCATAAAATTGAGGTCATCTAAAACTCTGCTGCCTGTGTCTTAACTCGCACGAAGTCCCGTTAACCTATCACTATCCTTGAGAGTGACAGGAGGCTGTCTGCCCGGGCAGCCAATATATCCAGCATTTCAGTGTGCATGCTTATCAACATTTTCCTGTATGCTGTCCGATAGAGGTCCTCCTCTGAGTCCCCTGTAGCAGAACTCACCTGCGACCGTACCCTCTGGTGAGTTGGCACACGAATCATTCTTTATCTTTGGCCTGTCTACAGCCCACTCATGCTTGGTGACTCACTATGTGCAGATTCCAACTCGATACTAACCTTTAATGTATGTGCAGTAATTGAGCTGGTGGCTGCGAATCTCAGATCAAGTGATGGGTCTCTAAATCAGTGCTGTGCTGTTGCTCTCTCTCTTCCTCCTGTGCATGCTGTGGCTGGGCAGCCAGTTGAAGTTGAGCTTGGAGTGGAGAAGGGGCATAAGGCAGGAACACACTGTCATCCTAAATGTTCTCAGCAATGCAGGATGCCACGGGCTGTCATACGAACATATGAATTAGAAGCAGAAGTAGGCCATTTGGCCCCTCGAGCCTGCTCTGCCATTCAATAAGATCATGGCTGATCTGTTTGTGTCTCGAATTCCACACTCTCATCTACCCCCGATAACCTTTGATTCCCTTGCCTAACATGAATCTAACTACATCCGCCTTAAAAATATTCAATGACTCCGCCTTTACCATCTTCTGAGGCAGAGAGTTTCAAAGTCACACAACCCTTTGAGAGAAAAAAATGTCTCCTCATCTCTGTCCTAAAAGAGCGACTCCTAATTTTAAAACAGTGCTCCCTAGTTCTGGACTGACCCATAAGAGGAAACATCCTCTCCGCATCTACCTTGTCAAGACCGTTCAGGATCTTATAAATGTCAATCAAGTCCCCCCTCACTCTTCTAAACTCCAGTGAAAATAAGCCCAGTCTGTCCAACCTTTCCTCAGAAGACAACCTGCTCATTCCAGGTATCAATGTAATAAACCTCCTCTGAACCACCTCCAACGCATTTACATCCTTAAATAAAGAGACCAAAACTGCACACAGTATTCGAGATGTGGTCTCACCAATACCCTGTATAACTGAAGCATAGCATCCTTACTTTTATTTTCAATTCCCCTCTTAATAGAGGATAACATTCCATTAGGCTTCTTTATGACTTGCTGAACCTGCATACTAACCTTCTGTGACTCATGCACTAGAACACCTAGATCCCTCTGCATCTCAGAATTCTGCAGTTGTTCTCCATTTAAGTAATACTCTGCTTTTTTATTCTTCCTGCCAAAGTGAACAACTTCACATTTTCCCACGTTATATTTGATCTGCCATATTTTTGCCCACTCTCTCAACCTATCTATATTGGTCTGCAATCTCCTTATGTCCTCCTCACAACATACTTTCGCACCAATCTTTGTGTTATCTGCAAATTTAGCTACCAGCCATCGGTCCCCTCATTTAAGTTATTAATATAAATTATAAAAAGTTGAGGCCTCAGCACAGACCCCTGCGGGACTCCACTCGTCACACCTTGCCAATCAGAAAAGGACCCATTTATGCATACTCTCTGTTTTCTGACAGCCAGACAATCTTCTCTCCATGCTAATATGTTACTCCCTATACCATGAGTTCCTACTTTGCACAATAATCTTTTTTGTGGCACCTTATCAAATGCTTTCTGGAAATCCAAGTACAGTATGTCAACGGGCTCCCCTTTATCCACAGCACATGTTAGTCCTTCAAAGAACTCCAATAAATTGGTTAAAACAGGATTTCCCTTTCACAAAATCATGCTGACTATTCCCGATTACCTTGAGTTTTTCTAAGTGGTCAGCTATAGCTTCCTTAATGATCAATTCTAACACCTTCCCCATGATAGACGTCAAGTTAACTGGCTTATGATTGCCTGCTTTCTGCCTCCTTCCTTTCTTGAATAGAGGGGTTAAATTTGCTACTTTCCAGTCTGATGAAATCCTTTCAAAATCCAGCGAATTTTGAAAAATTAACACCAACGTATCTATTACCTCATTAGCCACCTCTTTTAAGACCCTAGGATGAAGCCCATCAGGACCCGGGGACTTGTCAGCCTGCAGCTCCATCAGTTTGCTTAGTACAGCTTCCCTGGTGATTGTAATGTCACCAAGTTCCTCTCTTCCTTCCATCTCCTGATTTACAGCTATTACTGGAATGTTTTTTATATCCGCTATAGTGAAGGCAGAAGCAAAATATTTGTTCATTTCATACACCATTTTCTTATTTTCTACTAGTAACTCCCCTTCTTACTCTCTAGAGAACTAAGACTCACTTTACTTACTGTTTTCCTTTTTAAATTTTTTTATTTATTTCCAAAATATACTTTATTCATAAAAATCTGTAAAAATAACCTTACCAGTTTCAAACAGCACCAAGTCAAAAAATACAAACAGTGCAAAGGTGATCAGTTTCCTTCTATACAATCATGAGTTGCCTCACAACCCTTCCATTTCATTGTCATGCCATATACATTTTTACATTTACAGCACACAAAATTTTCCCGATACAGTTTGAGGGCTTTCCCATGGATCCAGCTCCTCAGTTCAGCTTGGTGGGGGGACCTTACACTGTGGTCTTTCCCCATTGAGACTTTGCTGCGGCTGCCCCAAGCTTTAGTGCGTCCCTCAGCACGTAGTCCTGGACCTTGGAATGTGCCAGTCTGCAACATTCGGTGGTGGACAACTCTTTGCGCTGCAAGACTAGCAAGTTTCGGGCAGACCAAAGGGCGTCTTTCACCGAATTGATAGTCCTCCAGCAGCAGTTGTTGTTTGTCTCGGTGTGCGTCCCTGGGAACAGCCCGTAGAGCACAGACTCCTGTGTTACAGAGCTGCTTGGGATGAACCTCGACAAAAACCTCTGCATCTCTTTCCACACCTGCTTTGCGAAGACACATTCCAGGAGGAGGTGGGCAACCGTCTCTTCCCCACCACAGTCACCGAGGGGGCATTGTGTGGAGGGGGCGAGACTTCGGGCGTGCAGGAAGGATCTGACGGGGAGGGCCCTTCTCACCACCAGCCAAGCTACATCTTGGTGCTTGTTTGAAAGTTCTGGTGATGAGGCATTCCGCCAAGTGACTTTGGCGGTCTGCTCGGGGAACCATCCGACAGGATCCCCCGTCTCCTTTTCCCGTAGGGCCTTGAGGACATTCCGTGCAGACCACTGCCTGATGGACCGGTGGTCAAAGGTGTTTTCCCGCAGAAACTGCTCCACGAAGGATAGGTGGTACGGCACGGTCCAACTGCATGGAGCGTTCCGTGGCAATGTGACCAGGCCCATCCTTCGCAACACCGGGGACAGATAGAACCTCAGCACTTAGTGACACTTGGAGTTTGCGTACTGGAGGTCTACACACAGCTTGATGCAGCCGCACACGAAGGTGGTCATCAGGATGAGGGCCACGTTGGGTACATCTTTCCCGCCCTCATCCAGAGATTTGAACATCGTGTCCCTCCGGACCTGGTCCATTTTAGATCCCCAGATGAAACGGAAAATGGCTCGGGTGACCGCCACAGCGCAGGAGTGGGGTATGGGCCAGACCTGCGCCACGTACAGCAACAACATGAGCGCCTCGCACCTGATGACCAGGTTCTTACCCACAATGGAGAGAGATCGCTGCCCCCACATGCTTAACTTTTGTTGTACCTTGGCTACTCACTCCTCCCAGGTTTTGGTGCACGCCCCGGCCCTTCCGAACCATATCCCCAGCACCTTCAGGTAGTCTGACCTGACGGTGAAGGGGACAAAGGATCGGTCAGCCCAGTTCCCAAAGAACATGGCCTCGGTCTTGCCGTGGTTAACTTTGGCTCCCGAGGCCAGTTCGAACTGGTCGCAGATGTTCATCAGTCTTGCTCTCTGTTTTTACATTTCTAGCTAGCTTCGTCTCATACTCTAATTTCTTTCTCCTGATTAACCTTTTAGTCATTCTCTGCTGGTTTTATATTCTGACGACTCATCTGAGCTTTGTGCATTTATATGCTTTTTCCCCAGGTTTGATGCTTTCCTTAACTTCTTTAGTTAACCACGGATGGTGGGTCCTCCCCTTAGAATTTTTCTTTCCAATAGGAACATACCTATTCTGAGTATTCTGAAATATTCCCATAAATGTCTAGCACTGCTTCTCTATTGATTTATCTCTTAGCCTAGTAACCCAGTTCACTTCAGCTAGCTCAGCTTTCATACCCACATAGCTGCCCTTATTTAAGTTCAAAATACTAGTTTTAGACCCACTCTTCTCTCTTTCAAATTGGATGTAAAATTCAATCATATTATGGTCGCTGCTACCTAGAGGTGCTTTTACTCTGAGGTCATTCATTAATCCTGTCACATTACACAATACCAAGTCTAATATAACCCGTTCTCTGGTTGGTTCCAGAACATGTTGCTCTAAGAAACTATCTCAGAAGCATTCTATGAACTCATCATCCAGGCTGCTATTGCCAATCTGATTTTTCCAGCTTATATGTAGATTAAAATCACCCATGGTTATTGCTGTCCCTTTATCATAAGCACCCAATATTTCTTCTTTTTACATCGTTCTACATTATGATTACTGTTAGGAGGCCTGTAGACCATTCCCAAATCGATTTTACATCCTGATCTCTTGAACCAAGGTGTTCTCTAACTATTGCAACAATGCCATCCTTAATTAACAATGCTCCCCTCCACCTTTACCTAGCTTCCTATTCTTCTTGAATGTCATATACCCCTCAATATTCAGGACCGAATCCTTGTTAGCCTGCAACCACGTCTCTGTAATGGCTATCAGATCGTATTTATTTACTTCAATGTGCGCAATCAGTTTGTCTACTTTGTTATGAATGCTACGTGCATTCAGATACAGAGTCTTTAGCTTTGTGTTTTTGTTATCTTTATAACATCTAATCTTGACTTTTGGTATGGTCTTAGGTTTTTTCTCTCTATCCCTTCCTGCCATTCTCTGACCTTCATTTCCCATATTACTATTCTGCTCTCCTGCCTGACTCTACCCCTTGATTTGCTACATCTACCCAAGCTTGATCCCTCACCACCCCCCTTGTTTAGTTTAAAGCCCTCTCTATTTCCCTAGTTATACGGTTTGCTAGATCACTGGTCCCAGCATGGTTCGAATGCAGACCGTCCCAACGGTACAGCCCCACTTTCCCCAGTACTGGAGCCAGTTTCTGACGAACCGAAACCCACTGCGCCCACACCAGTCTTTGAGCCACGTATTCATTTCACTAATCTTATGTGCCCTCTGCCAATTGGCACGTGGCTCAGGTAATAATCCAGAGATTATCACCTTTGCGGTTCTGCTCTTCAATTTGGTGCCGAGCTCCTCGTACTGTGTAAGCAGAACCTCTTTTCTAGTCCTCCCTATGTTGTTGGTATCTACATGGACCACAACAACTTGGTCCTCCCCTTCCTACTCCAAGGTCCTGTTCAGCCCTGAACAGATGTCCCGAACCCTGCCACTGGGTAGGCAAAACAACCTTCTGGACTCACGCTCTCGGCTGCACAGAACAGTGTCAATCCCCCTCATTATACTATCCCCTACTACTACTAGATTCTTTTTGCTCCCCCCACTTGAATGGCTTCCAGTACCACAGTGCCATGGCCAGACTTCTCATCCACCTTGCAGACCTCGCTTTCTTCAACACAGGTTGATGGCACCTCAAACCCGTTTGACAATTGCAAAGTCTGAGGCTCCTCCACTACTGTCTGCTCGGTCACTTTGCCTGTCTTACTCACGGTCACATCTTCCTGTCCCTCACTCCTGACCAAAACAGATGACCCTGTTCTAAGAGGTGTGACCGTCTTCCAAAACAAAGTGTACAGGTATTTCTCCCCCTCCCTTATGTTGTGCAGTGTTTGCAGTTCGGCCTCCAGATCAATAATCCTGATCTGGAATTCCTCCAGCTGCTTGCTCTTTCTGCCGACGTGTTTGTCCTGGATCGCCTTGGCATCCAAAAGTTCCCACATACCACAGCTGCAACATAACACCTGTCCTGCCATTGTTACTTATGGTATTAGTTAATTTACTTTAATTACGTTCTTAATTAACAGAATAATTCCTATGTATAGTAGAATTTACTGTGCTTATTATATGCTGGTACCACCTGCAACTAAAGTTATACTTTTCTTGATTACACAGATATGTAAACCTTCCTACTGGTAATAAACCTTACCAATGCTAATAACGCTTTGGCAATGCTAATAAACCTTACTACTATTAGTAAACCTTACGAATACTGATAATCCCTAATAATAATACAGTTTATGTATTAAGTTGTCCTTATTTGAACTAATACTCCCTGCTGGTCTCTCACTCTGTATTATGAATTATAAAATCTACCTTAGCTTTTAGTTTATATACTAATGAATCGATCAATTTTTATTTTATATTTGATTGATTTAGTTTAAATTAAAAGCTTACTGGTACACTCACCCAGGCCGGCTTTCTGTTTCCTTGCTCTCTCTGTTGATAGTGCCTTCACTCTGATGACACTTATCAATTTTTTTTCCCCCTGCTCTGCTCCGCAGCTCTTTCTCCAGCTTTTGAACTTTTGGCGCGCTATTTAAATCTCCACTCTGCTCCAGCCGCTTGCTCTGTCTCTCTGGCCTCCGAAAGTTTGACACGCTTTTTAAATCTCCATTCTGCTCTGCCACTCACTCTCTCTCTCTCCGGCCTCCGGGCTTTTGGAGCATTTTAAAATTTCTGCTTTGCTCCCACTGCTCCCTGTCTCACAGATGATCCCATGATGAGGAGAACCATCTCTTCCACAGGACTCAAGAGATGCATGCATCCATGTCCCCCGCCAGTTCTGCTCTGCTCCCTTCTATTGTGTGCCGCCTTGTCCTGCAAGAGAGAGGCTTGATGAAGGGGATGAAATGGATGTTGTCTATTTTGATTTTAGTATAGCGTTTGACAAAGAACCACAAAAGGCTGGTTAGCAAAGTTGCAGCTCATGGAATAGGACAGACAGGGTCTTAAGGACACTTAAGGGCAGAAAAACACGAATGATGGTAAGTGGTTGTTTTTCAGACTGGAGGATGCTGGACATTGGTGTTCTTCAAGCATCAGTACTAGGACTACTGCTTTTGTTGATATATATAAATGACTTGGATATTGGAATATAGAGTAAAATTTGAAAAAAATTGCTAATGATACCAAATTTGGAGGTGTGGCAAACATGAGGACAATACCAATCGACTGCAACAGGACATAGTCAAGCAGATTAGGCCATGAGTGACAGATGGAATTTAATACAGAGAAGTGTGAGTTGATGCATGTTGGCAGAAAGGATAGAGAGAGGCAATATAGACATAATGGCACAGTTCTAAAAGTGTACAGGGACAGAGGGAACTAGGGTTCGTGTACATAGATCTTCGAAGGTAGCAGGACATAATGAGAAAGTAATTAGCAAAGCATTTTAAATATTGGGCTTTATAAATAGCAGGGAAGTTATGCTGAACCTTTATGAAAGTTCTGGTTAGGTGACAACTAGGGCACTGTGTCCAGTTCTGGTCACTACAATTTAGGAAGGTTGTGAGAGTCCTTGAGATGGTGCAAAGGAGGGATGGGGGGTTTTAAATTCAGGATTAGGTTGGAGAAACTGAGTTTGTGGCCTTGGAGCAAGGGAGGTTGTGGGTGATTTGATAGACGCAGCCAAGATTATTAGATAAAGTAGACAAAGACAATCTGTTCTCATTAGCTGATCGTACAAGGACTTGGAAACACAGATTTAAGGTTCTGGATAAGAGATTCAGGGGGGAAGGTGAGGAAGAACTGTTTTATGTAGTAAGAGGTAACGACCTGGAACTCACTGCCTAGGAGGGTGGTGAAAGTGGAGACAATCAATGATTTCAAAAGGAAATTGGATCAACACTTGAGGGAAGTAAACTTCCTGACTACACAGCTAGACTGGGGAATGAGACTGACTGGATTGCTCTACAGAGAGCCGCATGGTCTTGATTAGTCGAATGGCCTCCCTTTGTGCCATAATTACTCAATCAGGGAGGAGAAATGTGAAACATTAGATGAAATTATCGTAGTGAGAGAGGAAGTATTAGCGGATTAAGGGAGGGAACACCGATATCCTGGAGCATATCAACATTACAAAGGAGGAGGTGTTGGAGGTTTTGAAGCGCATTGAGGTGGATAAATCCCCAGGGCCTGACCAGATGTATCCTAGGATGCTATGGGAAGCAAGGGAGGAGATTGCTGGGGCCCTGGCAGAGATTTTTGTATCATCGTTAGCCACGGGTGAGGTACCGGAACACTGGAGGATAGCTAATGTTGTGCCTTTATTTAAGAAGGGCAGCAGGGATAAGCCAGGGAACTACAGGCCGGTGAGCCTTACATCAGTGGTGGGAAAGTTATTGGAAGGGATTCTGAGAGACAGGATTTATATGCATTTGGAAAGGCATGGTCTGATTAGGAATAGTCAGCATGGCTTTGTGCGTGGGAAATCATGTCTCACGAATTTGATTGAGTTTTTTGAGGAGGTGACTAAGAGGATTGATGAGGGCAGGGTGATGGACGTTGTCTACATGGACCTTAGCAAGGCCGTTGACAAGGTTCCGCACGGTAGGCTGGTCCAGAAGGTTCGAACACATGGGATCCAGGGTGAGCTAGCAAATTGGATACAAAATTGGCCTTGGTGATAGGAGGCAGAGGGTGGTAGTGGAGGGTTGTTTTTCAGATTGGAGGCCGGTGACCCAGTGGTGTGCCGCAGGGATCGGTGCTGGGCCCTCTGTTGTTTGTCGTATATATTAATGACTTGGATGTGAATGTAGGTGGCATGATTAGTAGGTTTGCAGATGACACCAAAATTGGTGGTATAGTGGACAGTGAAGAAGGTTGTCTAAGGTTACAGCAGGATATAGATCAACTGGGAAAGTGGGCAAGGGATTGGCAAATGGAATTTAACGCAGACAAGTGCGAAATGATGCATTTTAGGAAGTTAAACCAGGGCAAGACATATACAGTGAATGGCAGGACCCTGGGGAGTGTTGTTGTGCAGAGAGACCTTGGGGTGCAAGTATATAGTTCCCTGAAAGTGGCAACACAGGTAGACAGGGGGGTGAAGAAGGCGTATGGCATGTTTGCCTTCATCGGCCGAGGCATCAAATACAAGAGTTGGGACGTCATGTTACAGTTGTACATAACATTGGTTAGGCCGCATTTGGAGTACTGTGTGCAGTTCTGGTCGCTGCACTACAGGAAAGATGTGATTAAGCTAGAGAGGGTGCAGAAAAGATTCACAAGGATGTTGCCTGGTTTGGAGGGCTTGAGTTATAAAGAGAGATTGGATAGGCTGGGTCTGTTTTCCCTGGAGCGAAGGAGGCTGAGAGGGGACATGATAGAGGTATATTAAATTATGAGAGGCATAGATAGGGTAGATAGCCAGAGTCTGTTTCCCATGGTAGGTGTGACTAAAAGTAGAGGGCATAGATTTAAGGTGAGAGGGAGGAGGTTTAAAGGGGATCAAAGGGGTAAATTTTTCACACAAAGAATAGTGGGCATCTGGAATGAGCTGCCTGATGAGGTGGTGGAGGCAGGAGCAGTAGCGACATTTAAGAGGCATCTGGACAGGTACTTGAATGAGCAAGGCATAGAGGGATATGGAATTAATGCAGGCAGGTGGGATTAGTATGGATAGGCATTATGGTCGGCATGGACGCGAAGGGCCGAAGAGCCTGTTTCTATGCTGTACGACTCTATGACTCTATTAACAACTTTAAAAGTGGATGAAACCCCAGGCCCGAATGAGATATATCCTCGGCCATTAACGAAGCAACAGAAGAAATAGCAGGGGCTCAGACCATCATTTCCCAATCCTTTCTGGCTACAGTGTTTTGCCAAAGGTCTGGAGGATAGCTAACATGCCATTGTTTAAAAAGGGAGAAAGGATAGACCGAGTAATTACAGGCCAGTCAACCTAACATTAGTGGTGAGAAAATTATTAGAAAATATTCTGAGGGACAGGATAAATCTTCTTTTAGAAAGACATGGATTAATGAAAGTCAGTGCAGATTTATTAAGGGAACGTCATGTCTGACTAACATGTTTGAATTTTTCAGCACACAACAAGGAGGGCCAATGAGGTTAGTGCATTTGATGTAGTCTCTATGGATTTTAGCAAGGCTTTTTGTAAGGTCTCACATGGAAGTCTGGTCACAAAAGTAAATGACCATGGGATCCAAGGCAAAGTGGCAAGTTGGTTTCAAGTTGGGCGGCACAGTGGCGCAGTGTTTAGCACTGCAGCCTCACAACTCCAGCGACCCGGGTTCAGTTCTGGGTACTGCCTGTGCGGAGGTTGCAAGTTCTCCCTGTGACCGTGTGGGTTTCCGCCAGGTGCTCCGGTTTCCTCCCACAGCCAAAGACTTGCAGGTTGATAGGTAAATTGGCCATTGTCAATTGCCCCTAGTGTAGGTAGGTGCTAGGAGAATAGTGGGGATGTAGTAGGGAATATCGGATAAATGTAGGATTAGTATAAATGGGTGGTTGTTGGTCGGCACAGACTCGGTGAGCCGAAGGGCCTGTTTCAGTGCTGTATCTGTAAATAAAATAAAATAAATAAAAATAAAATTGGCTCAGAGGCAGGAAGCAAAGGGTAATGGTCAATGGCTGTTTTTGTGACTGGAAGGTTGTTTCCAGTGGAGTGCCATATGTCTGAGTGCGAGGTCCCTTGCTTTTTGTGGTATACATCAATGCTTTAGACTTGCATGTAGGGAATTCTCTTCCCAGCGAGCAATGGAGGCTGAGTCATTGAATATATTCAAGACTGAGTTAGATAGATACTTGATTGACAAGGGAGTCAAGGGTTATGGGGGGCAGGCAGGAAAATGAAGTTAAGGCCACAATCAGATCAGCAATGATCTTATGGAATGACGGAGCAGGCTCAAGGGGCCGAATGGCCTACTCCTGCTCCTGATTCTTATGTTCTTGGTGCAATTCCACTGTCATGTAAATGAGGTGGCAGCACCAAGTTTCCCTACTGCCCACCTCCACCACAACTGGCAGAGGGGCGGGCAGTCACAAATCACAGCCCCTCTGCCTGAACAACAGCGCAATCCAATTTTTACCCCCTAGTGCAAGATCGCTTGGCTAATTTGGAGAATTGTTGCTGCTTTTCATTAAGTGTTGACATTTTACTCTTCAATACAGAAACACAACTGGAAAGTTTCCTGACTACCCTGATGTAGAGAAAGGAGGTTCCACAACTATTTTTGCTTCAAAGACTCCACAAGAGGTAAATTTCAAGATTTACTGTAGGGCTGTATTGAAGGCATTGGTTGTAGCACACAGCTGACTTATCAATCCATCTAAAAGCTGTGGTGATTTTCAAGGGCAATTTTTAAACTACTGCAGTGTGTTAAATTTTGTGACTTATTCTACCATATTACTTATTCTACCATATTACTGACTATCAGGATTCAACATGTACTCAATCAGTGGCAGCAATAGGAAAGCTACAGTTTTCCTTTTCCTAACCGAAGGAGAGAAAAAAATCATCCAAGTTTCTTGGTCCTGGTTACTATCCAGTAACCGTCGTTGAGGACATGATATTTTGACACAGGATGAAGCTTGGGAGCAATGCCTCCTTTGATGGAAATACAGCTTCATCCTGCATCATGTTATATCATTTCTGTATTAGATCTTTTCATCTGAATTAAGATGGGTCTGGTAGCATAGGGTTATGGTACTGGACTGAATGTTGTCAGTTGAAATTCCGGCATGGCTACTTGTCAATTTGAATTCAATGGCCCCGATATTTACGGTGATGTGGGAAGTGTGCAGTAGAGGCTGAAAACGTCCAAAGGACCCAGCAAGGCCTGGGATGCGGAGGTCATGCCAAACTTAATCACAACCTTATTATTATTTTTTGTTGTCCGTTTCCCACCTGGCAGCCAGCCAAATTGACAGCCTGGCCAGCAGGTGGGAGAGGAAGCCAGCAGCAGGAGCTGCATTTGAGGGCCCTTGGGGACCCAGATTGTCTATCATAATTTGAGTTGGGAGTGGAGGGTGGGGTAGGTCGGCCATTGCATTTTGGAAAGAAAGGTTGACCATTGCAGCTTAGTGGGAAAGGTCTCCATTCAGAGCTTGCGGAAGGGATGGTCACAACTTGGGAGAGAGAAAGTTGCCATTTGTAGAGTGGGGAGGGTGGAGGCTGAAGATCAGTGCTTGGAGGAGAGCAATGCTAATCCTCTTGGCCCTCAAGGAATGCTGAGAAAGGTACTTACCTTGTGGAGCCAGAAGTCCCACCTTCTTTTCACTGCCAGGTTTCCCAACTCCAGTGAAACTCAGTGGATGAGCAGTGAATTTTAATCTGAATCCCAATTTCACTATGGGAGCCCAATTTACATACGCTGATGAAGTGTCCCATCTACATAGGTAGGAAGAGAGATGGGGATTTAAGGCAGAAATTCAGGGAGCTAGGGTGGAAGCTTAGAGCGAGAACTAACAGAGTTGTTATCTCTGGGTTGTTGCCCGTGCCACGTGATAGCGAAGCGAGAGGAGTTGAACACGTGGCTGCAGGGATGGTGTTGGAGGGAGGGTTTTGGTTTCCTGGATAATTGGGGCTCTTTCTGGGGTAGGTGGGACCTCTACAAACAGGATGGTCTTCACCTGAACCAGAGGGGTACCAATATCCTGGGGGGGAGATTTGCTAGTGCTCTTCGGGGGGGTTTAAACTAATTCAGCAGGGGAATGGGAACCTAAATTGTAGTTCCAGTGTACAGGCTGTTGAGAGTAGTGAGGTCAGGGATAAGGTTACAAGGACGCAAGAGGGCACTGGCAAGCAAGAACTTAGTTTAAAGTGTGTCTACTTCAATGCCAGGAGCATCCGGAATAAGGTGGGTGAGCTTGCAGCATGGGTTGGTACCTGGGATCTCGATGTAGTGGCCAATTCGGAGACATGGGTAGAGCAGGGGCAGGAATGGCTGTTGCAGGTTCTGGGATTTAGATGTTTCAGTAAGAACAGAGAAGATGGTAAAAGAGGGGGGGGGTGTGGCATTGTTAATCAAGGAGAGTATTACAGCGGCAGAAAGGACGTTTGAGGACTCGTCTACTGAGGTAGTATGGGCCGAGGTTAGAAACAGGAGAGGAGAGGTCACCCTGTTGGGAGTCCTCTATAGACCTCCAAATAGTTCCAGAGCTGTAGAGGAAAGGATAGCGAAGATGATTCTCGCAGGGGCGAGAGTAACAGGGTAGTTGTTATGGGGGACTTTAACTTTCCAAATATTGACTGGAAATACTATAGGTCGAGTACTTTAGATGGGTCAGTTTTTGTCCAGTGTGTGCAGGAGGGTTTTCTGACACAGTATGTAGACAGGCCAACCAGGGGCGATGCCACATTGGATTTGGTACTGGGTAATGAACCCGGCCAGGTGTTAGATTTAGATGTAGGTGAGCACTTTGGTGATAGTGATCACAATTCGGTTAGGTTTACCTTAGCGATGGGCAGGGACAGGTATATACCGCAGGGCAAGAATTATAGCTGGGGGAAAGGAAATTATGATGCGATTAGGCAAGATTTAGGATGCGTAGGATGGGGAAGGAAACTGCAGGAGATGGGCACAATCGAAATGTGGAGCTTATTCAAGGAGCAGCTACTGCGTGTCCTTGATAAGTATGTACCTGTCAGGCAGGGAGGAAGTTGTCGAGCGAGGGAGCCGTGGTTTACTCAAGAAGTTGAAGCGCTTGTCAAGAGGAAGAAGAAGGCTTATGTTAGGATGAGACGTGAAGGCTCAGCTAGGGCGCTTGAGAGTTACAAGCTAGCCAGGAAGGATCTAAAGGGAGAGCTAAGAAGAGCAAGGAGAGGACACGAGAAGTCATTGGCGGATAGGATCAAGGAAAACCCTAAGGCTTTCTATAGGTATATCAGGAATAAAAGAATGACTAGAGTTAGATTAGGGCCAATCAAGGATAGTAGTGGGAAGTTGTGTGTGGAATCAGAGGAGATAGGGGAAGTGTTAAATGAATATTTTTCGTCAGTATTTACAGTAGAGAAAGAAAATGTTGTCGAGGAGAATACTGAGATTCAGACTACTAGGCTAGATGGGATTGAGGTTCACAAGGAGGAGGTGTTATCAATTTTGGAAAGTGTGAAAATAGATAAGTCCCCTGGGCCAGATGGGATTTATCCTAGGATTCTCTGGGAAGCCAGGGAGGAGATTGCAGAGCCTTTGTCCTTGATCTTTATGTTGTCATTGTCGACAGGAATAGTGCCGGAAGACTGGAGGATAGCAAATGTTGTCCCCTTGTTCAAGAAGGGGAGTAGAGACAGCCCTGGTAATTATAGACCTGTGAGCCTTACTTCAGTTGTGGGTAAAATGTTGGAAAAGGTTATAAGAGACAGGATTTATAATCATCTTGAAAAGAATAAGTTCATTAGCGATAGTCAGCACGGTTTTGTGAAGGGTAGGTCGTGCCTCACAAACCTTATTGAGTTTTTCGAGAAGGTGACCAAACAGGTGGATGAGGGTAAAGCAGTGGATGTGGTGTATGTGGATTTCAGTAAGGCGTTTGATAATGTTCCCCACGGTAGGCTATTGCAGAAAATACGAAAGTATGGGGTTGAAGGTGATTTAGAGCTTTGGATCAGAAATTGGCTAGCTGAAAGAAGACAGAGGGTGGTGGTTGATGGCAAATGTTCATTCTGGAGTTTAGTTACTAGTGGTGTACCGCAAGGATCTGTTTTGGGGCCACTGCTGTTTGTCATTTTTATAAATGACCTGGAAGAGGGTGTAGAAGGGTGGGTTAGTAAATTTGCGGATGACACGAAGGTCGGTGGAGTTGTGGATAGTGCCGAAGGATGTTGTAGGGTACAGAGGGACATAGATAGGCTGCAGAGCTGGGCTGAGAGATGGCAAATGGAGTTTAATGCGGAAAAGTGTGAGGTGATTCACTTTGGAAGGAGTAACAGGAATGCAGAGTACTGGGCTAATGGGAAGATTCTTGGTAGTGTAGATGAACAGAGAGATCTTGGTGTCCAGGTACATAAATCCCTGAAAGTTGCTACCCAGGTTAATAGGGCTGTTAAGAAGGCATCTGGTGTGTTAGCTTTTATTAGTAGGGGGATCGAGTTTTGGAGCCACGAGGTCATGCTGCAGCTGTACAAAACTCTGGTGAGACCGCACCTGGAGTATTGCGTGCAGTTCTGGTCACCGCATTATAGGAAGGATGTGGAAGCTTTGGAAAGGGTGCAGAGGAGATTTACTAGGATGTTGCCTGGTATGGAGGGAAGGTCTTACGAGGAAAGGCTGAGGGACTTGAGGTTGTTTTCGTTGGAGAGAAGGAGGAGAGGTGACTTAATAGAGACATATAAGATAATCAGAGGGTTAGAAAGGGTGGATAGTGAGAGTCTTTTTCCTCGGATGGTGATGGCAAACACGAGGGGACATAGCTTTAAGTTGAGGGGTGATAGATGTAGGACAGATGTTAGAGGTAGTTTCTTTACTCAGAGAGTAGTAGGGGCCTGGAACGCCCTGCCTGCAACAGTAGTAGACTCGCCAACTTTAAGGGCATTTAAGTGGTCATTGGATAGACATATGGATGAAAATGGAATAGTGTAGGTCAGATGGTTTCACAGGTCGGCGCAACATCGAGGGCCGAAGGGCCTGTACTGCGCTGTAATGTTCTAAAAAAAAAATCTCTCCACAATGGACGCTCAGATGCCCTCATACTCACCGCCATAAAAATGGTGGCGCCACAAGCTGAGGGCAGGGTCAGCAATGGGTCCCCACATGGACACCAGTGTTGGTGGTAAGAAATTTTCAGGTTCGTGGTTGCCATCTGGCCTGCCAATCCTCTGACTGACAGTGGTTTGCCGGTGGCTTGGCTTTGATTAAAGGCTCTCCTATTAAAGTGTATGTCAGGCTGAGGGGGCTGCTGTGTCTGACGGATGTTGGACACCTATCTGTGATTGGTCACTGTCTGTGATTGAGATCGGGCTGCCTGGACGGGCTGAATGCTGATTGGCGATTGGGATCGGCCACCCCTGCTGTTTTTGCACAGTTCAGGGAGTGAGCAGTAATGGCTGCTGTGGAGGAGAGGGAGTGAGAGGTCGAAGGGAGAGCAGGAAGCAGGCCAGCACATAGCCAGAGGTACGGAGGGAGCAGGCTGCGAGTCAGGCAGCACTTTAAACAAGCACCAGCCCAGGGAGTGGGGAGGCGGAGGGGGAGGGGGGATGGACACAGAGTGGGGTAGAGGGGATGAACACGGGGTGGAGGAGAGGGGAATGGACTCGGTGGGCAGGGGATTGACATGGTGAGCGGGGGAGAGGAGGATGGACATATTGTGGGGGAGAGGGGTATGTACATGATGGGGGAGAAGTGATGGACATGGTGGGGGTGGAGAGGGGGGATTGACGTGGGGGAGAGGGTGAAGGACATGGGGCGGGAGAGAGGGAAGGACACGTGGGTGGGAGAGGGGTATGGACATAGGTGGGAGAGAGAGACGGACACAGAATGGTGGGTAAAGGGGGATGGACACAGATTGGGTGAGAGGTGGACGGACTCATAGGGAGGGGAGAGGGATGGACACAAAGCGAGGGAGAGGGGGATGGGGGAGAGAGGGATGGACACAGAGAGGAGGATGAGAGAGAGAGATCATCGCTACATCAGGCGAGGAGGGGTTGAAAGGTTCCCCTCTTGTCTCTCTCCTTGTTTGATTGCAACAGAGTTTATTCCTTTTTAAACAGTGGATGGTTTACCAATTCAGTGAGTGCTTAACCCTTTATTTGCTGGATCATAAAAAGTTTTCTTGAGTTTGAACAAGAAAGAGGTTAGTTTTATCGTACTTAAAATATAAACCCGATCGAAGTAAAATATTAAAACTACCCTCCAACTTTCAGACACACCCACCCCCACACCCACACCACACCCACAAGAATCTCACAAACACACGAATCTCACACACACACACACACACACACACACACACACACACACACACACACACACACACACACACACACACACACACACACACACACACACACACACACACACTACAGAGTGATGAAGGATAGTTTGGTTGGATTAGAGTCCAGAACACATAAAAATAATATATAGTCTGTGGGGTCTGGTCATTCAGTTGTCTTCCAGTTGAATTTGTGGTTCTGAAGTCTCTGGCTGGTAGAAGTGCACTTGCATCTGGTCCCCCTGGTTCGGGGTTTTCTTGGAGACAGTGATGTTCATGGCTTTCTCTCCGTAGCGATGAAAGACTTGGCTGTTCCCAGTCAGGTTTCAAAAACTTGCAATGTTATCTGGAGAGAGAGAGCGAGAGAGAGACAGCCCCATTGGTGTTTTGCAATGGCTAGCTCTCAAAGTTTGTCTGCTGTGTGTAACAAAATGACTCTAAGTTCACACAGCCTGGGGAGACTGTCACATGCTTCTCTCATTATTCCTTTTTTATTTAATGAGGTCCAAAGTCTAAGAATCCTACATCTCTCTCAGGGTGCATTGATTCAATTTTTACCCCCTTGGAGTGCTCCAAGATGGGTTTGAATGTCCTGCTAACGAGGGTGATCCTAGACAATTTACTCAACTGTTCAAGCCATTGTTGTGGATGGGAGCTTTTTAGACATACGTGTCTACTTCGATGTCCTGGAATGTGAGGTATTTCAATGTAAACTATGGTAGCCATCTTAGCTGCCAATTTTTTAAAAGTTAATTGTAGGATTCCACCAGATGAATTAAAAATCCTCATTCAGCAGAGCGTGTTTTCTTGACATTACATCATGTATGCGGGCAAACATTGACTACTTGTGTGAGCAACAACAATGTCAGGTAACTCACTAAGTAGGGAGAAATATGTTTTAAATTGGACTGTGTTTTAATGGCATTAGATTGGCAATACAGTTTATATACAAATTAATTGCCCCATGTCTGTAGCTGAGTCAGTAATTTTGTCAAATGTCCATGGTGCAACATGTTGGTGCCTATCCCTGGCTAAGGGGATGCATTCCCCATACTTAAGTCTTTAGCCCACCCCAACTCTCAAGACCAATAAATCCAGTAATTTGTGGGTTAGTACTAGAAAATATCATGAAAGCTCCAGGATTGTTATTAAAAAACAGCTAATGTCCTTGAGGGTAAATTGCCTGTTATGGCCGTATAGTCTGGCCTACATGTGATTCAAATCCCACACTATCTGGTTGATTGTTAATGCCCTCTGAAGTAGCTACTTAGTTATAAAACAATAGTTTTGAAGACAGAGCACCATCACCACAAAGACCTCAGTGATTCCAAAGGAAGGGCCACTGCCACCTTTACTGGGGAATTAAGGATGGCAATAATCATAACCCTGACCATGTCAACAATAATTTTTTAACTCAGCCAAATACTGTGAATTGACTCACTTTATGCGTTGAATTAATTTGCTTTAATCAGCCACAAAAATTGTTTTGAATAAGCGGTAATTTCTTCCTAGCACATTGGAAGATCATTAAATGAGTTACATTTTATTCTGGTTTTGTAGTGTGTTGACTGGTCCATGCACCTTTGCACAGTGCACTTTCAGTGAAGTTCAGTGCAGTACAAGTAACACCCAGCTGTTGAGTCCATCAGAATTCACCTTCAATGATGCTGCTGAGCCACTTGTTAAGCTTACCATGCACTGACACCTAGATCATTGTCCTGTGTCATATGCATGGTTGCAGTGTTTTTATTCTGACTGGCTTAGGTAAAATAAAATTGGAAACTTGCTTGTATAGTTCATCCCCAAATGCCAATCATACTGATTTTAGTTTATAAAAATACAGAAGATTTGAAGCAATTAAAAGTTGTTTGAAAGTTCTCATGGTGAGAGCGGTAGCGTGGAGTAAGATGATTTTACAGTTTTATACCATGTGAATTTGCTCTGAAAAAAGCAGTTGTTTCCTTGAAAAAGGAGCTCTAAGAACAACTGGCAAGCCTTGATGTTTCGGGCAGCGTACTCTGCCTGTCGTCTGGAGAAATAACTGTAACGGATGGAAACAGTGAATTTATATGTGGAGGATGAGATGGTGGGTGGGATCTTACCGCTGATAGGACATTACGTGTTCTTGTTCTTGCTGCTATTGGTCAGCTAATTATGTTCTGTGATACATTGGTACATGTTATTGGTCTTGCTACTGATTGGTCTGCTATTGTGTCTTGAGGTGAATCGATACATACTATTGTTCTTGTCGGCGTATGTTGGCTGCAGAGCAGCAAGTGATGTGTTTCTGGATTAGGGGTAGTCAGATGTCACTGATCAGCAGGCCACTGTCTTGGGGGACGATGTGGTGTTGGTAGATCTCCATAGCCTCCCTGATGCGCCTTGTATGCCAGTACGTAATGGATGCGATAAGTTTTGAATTGAACCATTCGATGGGTTGGTTATTGAGTTGAGCATACTTGACGATGGCTGACTTGTCCCATTCACTTTGTTTGAAGCAGGTTTTATGTTCCTTGAGTCTAGTGTGTAGGCACATCACTTCATCATATGGGAACATGATAGGAGTGATCTTCATCATTTTGTACAACATCATAACAATCAACATTCAAACTTCAATTTCACCAAGGAGACGGAGCAACAACTTTCCAAACCATTCCTTGATGTTCTTATTACCAAGTCTCATAATGGCATACCAGTATACCAAGTCTACTGCAAGATCACTCATAATGATAGATACCTGAACTACTGTTTCTTTTGTCAACCCCCCCACTCTTCAATTGGTCTCCAGCATCATCATCAGAAGAGCCTACTCCAGTAGTGATAAGAAACATCTACAACAAGAACTGCGCCATATCAAGTTTACACTTCAACTCAATGGATTTCCTTCCCACAATATCAACACACTGCAACAATACCTCAAGACTCATGATGTCAGCCTTCCAGACATAAGCTCCACCTCGCACAGTCTACAGTGCACACTTAAGTCAGTCGACATAGAGGTCCGACATAAGTCATGCAAGAAGCTTCACTCTTGGCTAGTTGTTCTGCTTGCAGCACTCGAAATTTATTAGCACCATTTATCTAGCTCGCTTTACCCCCATGATGGATAATTAGGAGGTGCCCAGAGTGGTTAGGATGGCCACCACTGAGATTTTAATCATGTGATCCTGCCCACATCCTGTATACACCAGCAAGTAAGGAGCAATGGAGCTGGCATCTGCTCTGCCACATGTAGGTCAATAGAATGCAGCCACGAATTTGTGACTTTTTATTATTTTCATGGGATCTGAGCGTTGCTGGTAAGGCCAGCATTTGTGACCCATTCCTAATTGCCCTTGGGAAGTTTGTGGTGAGACGCCTTCTTGAACCACTGCAGTCCATCTGGTGTAGGTATACCCACAGTTCTGTTAGGAAGAGAATTCCAGGTTTTTGATCCAGCGACAGTGAAGTATAGTCCAAGTCAGGGTGGTGTGTGGCTTGGAGGGGAATTTGCAGGTGATGGTGTTCCCATGCATCTGCTACCCTTGCCCTTCTAGGTGGTAGAGGTTGTGGGGTTGGAAAGTGCTGTCGAAGAAAGATTGACGAATTGCTGCAGTGCATCTTGTAGATGGTACACACTCCTGCCACTGTGCACCAGTGGTGGAGGAAGTGAATGTTGAAGGTAATGGATGGGGTGCCAATCAAGCCGGCTGCTTTGTCCTGGATGGTTTTGTGCTTCTTGAGTGTTGCTGGAGTGGCAGTTATCTAGGCAAGTGGAAAGTATCCAGCACACTCCTGACTTGTGCCTTGTAGATGGTAGACAGGGTTTGGGGAGTCAGCAGGTGAGTTACTCACCGCAGAATTCCCAGTCTCTGACCTGTTCTTGTAGCATCAGTACTTATATGGCTGGTCCAGTTCGGTTTCTGTTCAATGGTAGCCCCGAGGATGTTGATAGTGGGGGATTCAGTGATGGTAATGCCATTGAATGTCAAGGGGAGATGGTTAGATTTTCTCTTGTTGGAGCTGGTCATTGCCTGGCACTTGTGTGGTGTGAATGTTACTTGCCACTTGTTAGCCCAAGACTGAATCTGAGGAGTTGTGAATGGTGCTGAACATTGTGCAATCATCAGCGAACATCCCCATTTCTGACCATATGATGGAGGGAAGATCCATTGATGAAGCAACTGAAGATGATTGGGCCTAGGACACCACCCTGAGGAACTCCTGCAGTGATGCCCTGAGACTGAAATGATTGATCTCCAACAACCACAACCATCTTCTTTTGTGCTAGGTATGACTCCAACCAGTGGAGAGTTTTCCCTCGATTCCCATTGACTCCAGTTTTGCTAGGGCTTCTTGATGCCACATTCGGTCAAATGCTGCCTTGATGTCAAGGGCAGTAACTCACACTTCACCTCTTGAGTTTAGCTCTTTTGTCCATGTTTGGACCAAGGCTGTAATGGAGTCAGGAGCTGAGTGGCCCTGGCAGAATCCAAACTGAGTGTCAGTGAGCAGGTTATTGCTAAGAAAGTGCGGTTAGATAGCACAGTCGACGACACCTTCCATCACTTTGCTGATGATTGAGAGTAGGCTGATGGGGCAGTAATTGACTGGGTTGGACTTGTCCTGCTTTTTGTGTACAGGACATACCTGGGAAATTTTCCACGTTGCCGGGTAGATGCCAGTGTTGTAGCTGTACTGGAACAGCTTGGCTAGGGGTGTGGCCAGTTCTGCAGCACAGGTCTTCAGTACTATTGCTGGAATGTTGTCAGAGCCCATAGGCTTTGCAGTATCCAGTGCCATCAGCCGTTTCTTGATATCACATGGAGTGAATCGAATTGGCTCAAGACTGGCATCTCTGATGCTGGGGACCTCAGGAGCAGGCTGAGATGGATCATCCATTCAGCTCTTCTGGCTGAAGATGGATGCAAATACTTCAGCCTTGTCTTTTGCACTGATGTGCTGGGCTCCCCCATCATTGAAGATGGGGAAATTTGTGGAACCTCCTCCTCCCATTAGTTGTTTAATTGTCCATCAGCATTCACAACTGGATGTGACAGGACTGCAGAGCTTTTATCTGATCCATTGGTTGTGGGCTTTCTTAGCTCTGTCTATCACATGCTGCTTCCGCTATTTATCATGCTTGTAGTCCTGGGTTGTAGCTTCACCAGGTTGGCACCTCATTTTTAGGTATGCCTGGTGCTCCTCCTGTCATGCTCTCCTGTGCTCCTCATTGAACCAGGGTTGATCTCCTGTCTTAATGGTAATGTTGGAATGCGGGAAATGCTGGGCCATGAGGTCACAGATTGTGGTTGAATGCAATTCATCTGCTGCTGATGGCCCACAGCATCTCATGGATGCCCAGTTTTGAGTTACTAGATCTGTTCTGAATCTATCCCATTTAGCAAAATGATGGAAGGTATCCTCAGTTTGTAGTCGGGACAAGGACTATGTGATGGATTCTCCTACAAATACTGTCATGGACAGATGCATCTGTGACAGATAGACTGGTGAGGGTGAGGTCAAGCAGGCTTTATCCTTTTGGTTCCTTCAACACCTGCCGCAGACCCAGTCTGGCAGGCTATGTCCTTCAGGTCAGGGCCAGCTCGGTCAGTAGTGGTGCTACTAAGCCACTCTTGGTGATGGGCGTTGAAGTCCTCCACCCAGAGTGCATTCTGTGCCCTTGCTACCCTCAGTGATTCTTCCAAGTGATGTTCAATTTGGAGGAGCGCTGATTCATCAGCTGAGGGAGGGCAGTATGTTATAATCAGTTGAAGGTTTCCTTGACCATTTCTGACCTGATGCCATAAGACTTCATGGGGTCCGGAGTCAATGTTGAGGACTCCCAGTGCAATTTTTTCCTTACTGTGCCACCACCTATGTTGGGTCTGCCCTGCTGGTGGACAGGCCACACCTAGGGATATTGATGGAGGTGTTTGGGACATTGGCTGTAAGGTATGTTTCAGTCAGTATGACTATGTTAGGCTGTTGCTTGACCACTCTGTGGGACAGCTCTCCCAATTTTGGCACAGGTCCCCAGATGTTAGTAAAGGGGACTTTGCAGAGTTGACTGGGCAGGGTGTACCATTGTCGTTTCCGGTGCCCATGTTGATGCCAGGTGGTCCAGCCAGCTTTATTCTTTTTCCACTTTTCTGTAGGTGTTTGGTACAACTGAGTGGCCTGCTGGGCCATTTCAGAGGGCAGTTAAGAGTCAGTCACATTGCTATGGGTCTGGAGTCACATGTAGGCCAGATCGGTAAGGATGGCAGATTTCCTTCCCTAAAGGACATTATTGAACCAAATGGTATTTTACCGCAATCTGGTAGTTTTATGGTCATCACTACTACGACTAGCTTTTAATTCTAAATTTATTAATTAATTGAGTTTAAATTTCACCATCTGCCATGGTAGGATTTGAACTTGTGTCTCCAGAGCATTAGTCAGGGCCTCTGGATTGCTAGGCAAGTAACATTACCACTCCGCCACTATCCCCCATTACCACTACAACACTGACCTTTGTTTAGGAAATCAACAGCAATAATTGGTAACATGAAAGTAAATATATTCATTGACGACACTGGTGTATGGAAAACTTTTGTTAGTTGAGAATAAGTTCAGAATTTTTGTGACAGAAAAATTCTGTACAAAAGGTATCCAAATCCAAATGAGCGGCCACTTTGTGGAACACTTCTGTTCAGTCCAGAAGCATGACCCCAAGATTGCAACACTTGGCAACAACAACAGCAATGTGTGTTTGTATAGCACCTTTAACGTAATTAAACATCCCAAGGTGCTTCACAGGAGCATTATTTAATAAAGTTTGACACATAAGGTAATATTAGGGCAGGTGGCCAAAAGCTTGGTCAAGGAGGTAGGTTTTAAGGACTGGCTTAAAGGAGTAAAGCGAGGCGGAGACCTTTAGGAAAGAATACAAGACCTTAGCTATGAGGCGGCTGTAGGCACAGCCACCAATGATGGTACAACTAAAACTAGGGTGCTCAAAAGAACAGAATTAAATGAGCACATATATCTTGGAGGATTTTGGGCTGAAGGAGATTTTAGATATAGTGAGGGATAAGGCCATGGGTGGATTTGAAAAAAAGGGTGGGAATTTTAAAATTGTGGTGTTATTTAACTGGGAACCAGGAAAGGGCAGCGGAGTTGCTAGGTAACGAAGACAATGGCTTCAACCTTCCCAATATTTAATTGGAGGAACTTTCCTCATACAGTACTGGATGTCGGACAAACAGTCTGATAATTTAGTGACAATGGAAGAGTCTAGAGAGGTGGTGATGAGATAGAGCTGGGTGTTGTCAGCATACGTGTGAAAACTAATGCTGTGTTTTCAGGTGATGTTGCTGAGGGAGCAGCATGTAGATGGGAAATAGTAGAGATCCAAGGATAGATTCTTGGGAGTCCGAGGTAATGGTGTGGGAGCGGGAAGAGAAGCCATTGCAGGTGATAAAAGCAAAATACTGCAGATGCTGGAAATCTGAAATAAAAACAAAAATTGCTGGAAATACTCAGCAGGTCTGGCAGCATCTGTGGAGAGAGAAGCAGAGTTAACGTTTCAGGTCTGTGAACTTTCATCCGAACTGGCAAAGGTTAGAAAAGATTTAGGTTTAAGCAAATGAAGGGGAGGGGAGTGGGGGAGATAACAAAGGGGAAGGTGTTTGATAGGGCAGAGTGTGATTAAATAACAAAGCTGTCCTGGGACAAAGGCAAAACATGTGTTAATGCATGTGGTGAAAGACAAAGCATTAGTCCAGACAGACTGTTAATAGCAGAATAATGAGCAGCTACATGACTACATGAAAAGCAGGCACATGGTTAAATAAAATATTTTTAAAAAGGCCAGTCATACTCTGAAGTTATTGAACTCAATGTTCAGTCCACAAGGCTGTAGAGTGCCCAATCGAAAGATCAGGTGCTGCTCCTCGAGCTTGCATTGATGTTTACTGGAACACTGCAGCAGGCTAAAGACAGAAATGTTGGCATGAGAGCAGAGGGGAGTGTTGAAAGGGCAAGTAACCGGAAGCTCGGGGTCATGCTTTCGGACTGCACGGAGGTGTTCCGCAAAACGGTCACCCATTCTGCGTTTGGTCTCCCCAATGTAGAGCAGACTGCATTGTGAGCAGCGAATAAAGTATTCTAAATTGAAAGAATTACAAGTAAATTGCTGCTTCACCTGAAAGGTGTGTTTGGGACCTTGGATAGTGAGGAGAGAGGAGGTAAAAGGGCAGGTTATACACCTTCTGCGGTTGAATAGGAAGGTGCCATGGAAAGGGGACGAGGTGTCAGGGGTAATGGAGGAGTGTCGTGGAGGGAATGATCCCTTCGGAATGCTGACGGGGAGGGGAGGGGAAGATTGTGGTGGTGGCATCATGCCGGAGGTGGCGGAAATGGCGGAGGATGATCCTCTGGATGTGGAGGCTGGTGGGGTGGAAAGTGAGGACAAGGGGAGCCCTGTCCCGGTTCTGGGGGGAGGGGAAGGCATGAGGGCAGAGGTACCAGAAATGGGCTGGACATGGTTGAAGGCCTCGTCAACCACAGTAGGGGGAATCCTCGGCTAAGGAAAAAGGAAGATATATCAGAGGCGCTGTTGTGGAAGGTTGCATCAGCAGAGCAGATGTGTCGGAGACAGAGAAACTGTGAAAATGGAATGGAGTCCTTACAGGAGGCAGGGTGTGAAGAAGTGTAGTTGAGGTAACTATGGGAGTCGGTGGGGCTTGTAATGAATTTTAGTGAACAGCCTATCCCAAGAGATTGAGACAGAGAAGTCGAGGAAGGGAAGGGAAGTGTCGGAGATAGACCATGTAAAGTTGAGAGAAGGGTGGTAATTGGAAGCAAAGTTGATAACGTTTTCCAGTTTGGGGCAGGAGCAGGAAACGGCACCAACACAGTCATCAATGTACTGGTAAAGAGTTGGGGGAGGGGGCCTGAGTAGGAATGGAACAAGGAATATTCGACATATCCCACAAAAAGACAGGCAATACTAAGACCCATGCGGGTATGCATAGCAACACCTTTTACTTGAAGGAAGTGAGCGGAGTTCAAGGAGAAGTTGTCCAATGTGAGAACAAGTTTAGCCAGGTGGAGGAGGGTGGTGATAGATGGGGACTGGTTGGGCCTCTGTTCAAGGAAGAAGCGTAGAGCCCTCAAACCATCCTGGTGGGGGATGAAGGTGTAGAGAGATTGCACACCCATAGTGAGGAGGAGGCAGTTAGGGCCAGGAAACTGGAAATTGTCAAAATGAAGTCGGGTGTCGTAAGAGTCACGGTTGTAGGTGGGAAGAGACTAGACCAGGGGAGAAAAGATAGAGTCAAGATAGGAGGAAATAAGTTCAGTGGGGCAGGAACAGGGAGAAACGATGGGTGTGCCGGGACAGTCCTGTCACACCTTCCCCTTTGTTCTCTCCCCCACCCCCCTCCCCTTCACTTGATTAAAACCTAATTCTTTTCTAACCTTTGCCAGTTCTGATGAAAGGTCATAGACCTGAAGCGTTAACTCTGCTTCTCCCTCCACAGACGCTGCCAGACCTGCTGAGTATTTCCAGCATTTTTTGTTTTATTTGCAGGTGATATTCTGGCTATAGTTAAATAGATAAAGATGGAACGAGGTGAGAGCAGCCCCACCCAGTTGGACGATGGTGGACAAGCATTAGAGGAGGATGATATGGTCACCTGTTTCCCAGGCTGCAGGCAGGTTGAGAAGGAGGAGGAGGAATACCGAGTAGTTTTAGCAGATAAGAACTGGACCAGAAAGTGCTTTTTGTTCCATCATGATCTGGACCACATATAGCAATTTTCCGCAGTAGCCATTCATGTCTGTGTCCCTTGGAGGTATGGGAGTGGAGATGTCGACCACAGCAGAGGAAATGGCCAGGTTGATAGACGGTAATGGTTTTAATGGGTGCTATGGCATCAAAGATGGAGGTGAAGGTGTGATGGACCAAATCTGTAGTTGCACAAATGTTGTGGAAATGAAGGCCAAAAAGCTGGACAGTTGGGATTTTGAAAGTGAATTGGGGGATAGTTTTGTCCATGGGAAAACATTGAAGAAATAGGATTGGGGCATGGAAGAGGGATGTGGGTGGAAAGTGATACAAGGGAGTGATCAGGCATGGCCTCATGAGATGGCAAGGTCAAGGGGATGGCCATGGATATGGGTAGGGGAATTTACATGAAGAGAGAAATTAAGGGAAAATAAGAGGGCAGTGAACTCAGAGGAGAAAGAGCATGAAGAGTTGAGATGGATGTTGAAAGCACCAAGGATTTTAATTCTCCTTTTTATTTCGCATTTTAATTCTCTGCCCCACTCCCACTTTGACCTCTCTGTCCTCTGCCTCCTATAATGTTCAATGAAGCTTGATGTAAGCTTTGGATTCGGCACTTTACAGCTTTCCAGATTCAACAGTGAGTTCAACAATTTCAGATTATAACCTCTGCCCCATTTTTTTGGATAGCAGTGGTGGTGATGATTCTGTCTTTCCCATTCACACCTTCTCCAGAACCCGACTTTTGTTTCTTTACCTGTCCCTGTTACCATCTCATTTTGCCTTGCACCATCATCCCTTTTTTCAATTAATCTCTTCGGCCTTCCATTCTATCACAGATCATCCCTTATGTTCTTCTCCTCTCTGCTCTTCCCTACCTTTATACTTGCTTCAAACCTGTTATATCTCTAACTTTTTCCAGTTCTGATGAAAGGTCACCAACCAGAAATGTTAAGCTGGAAATTTATCACGGGCTTCAGGACTCCAGCATTGGGACCAGATGGGGGTCCTGAGCCCACACTTGCTGGCAGTGGGACGGCTTGGCAATATTCCCAGAGGTGGCCGCCTAATTGGTCTCCTCAGGACCTGTAGTCTAATTAAAGATTACGGGCGGGCTGCCACACCAATCACAGGGCTGACAGCTCTGAAGCCTTGGTGGCCCCACCAGGAAAGGTGGGCGCTGCTGAGGCAACTAGGAGAATGTGAGGGTGCCTCAAAATGAAGTTGCCCTGGAAGAGGTATTTTAAATTAAAATTTCATGAAAGCTGAGGGGGAAGGGCCCTGCGGGATGCAGGGGAGATCCCTCTGGATGGAGCATTAGGGACACATGGTTGCCTTTCCTTCCTGCAGCCCCCTGTTTGGGGCATGGAGCCTCCGGTTCCACAGACCCCCTGGGCTGGTGTAGGGAAGTCACCTCCATGAAGCTGGCAGCCTCCGCATACGATAGGGATGCATTCCCCAAAACAATCACCCCATGGAGGACTTAATTACTTAAATGGGCTACACACTTCTGTGCAGGAAGTCTGATTCCTAGCCTGCCACTGGGTAACTTCCCTGGCAGCGGAAATGTCTCAGGGAGCCATCCCAGCACCGCTGCCTGCTATTTTACTGGCCCCCCTCCATTCAAGTCCACCACCCCAGAGCAGGGAAAATTATGTTAACTCTGTTTCTCTATCCATAAATGGTGCTACACCTGCTGAGTATTTTCAATATTTTCTGTTTTCATTTCAGATTTCCAGCATCCACAGTATTATACTTTTGTACAAAAGGATAGTTTGTACTTAACAAGATGGAAAGATAAAGCTTTAACAAATCACACTCTGGAAATCAGCCAATTAGGAGAGACTTGTGGATTTTTCTCAGCCAACTGATGTTTTTACTCCTTTGATTCTTCCTAGTGCCAGTGAAGTGGATGATTTTATTTTAACGAGCACAAAAGCTTTCATATCTTAATTTTATGACAATTCTATTCGGTACAACAATTTGGGTTAATTGGCTTGTTCTTTCGTTTCTAATACGAAAGCCCATCTGTGGCACCCAACATCTTGGTCAACAGGAAGCATCATAAGCCTACTATTCAAATGTAACTTTGTTGAAAAGTGTCAACTGCAATTTTTTTTGTCCCTTTGATAGTCATTCTTTCTGGCTCTTTCAAATTCTTTCAATCTTTGTCTTGTTGTTTCTCTGTCTCTGTCCTGATAATTCAGTTACGAGCTTTCCTTAAGTAAAAAAGGCTTTCTTGGGTCATGCTTTTTAATCTTGATCATGTCAAAGAACCACCCTACATTACTCTATGCTATCCCAGGGTGGGGGAATGGGACTGACTGGATTGCTCTGCAGACAGCAGGTATGAACTCAATGGGCTGAATGGCCTCCTTTGTGCTGTTATGACTCTATGACTGATATCTGGTTGTTTACCCACTGGTTTGATCTTCTACTCTCTGACTACAATAAGGCTTATGGTCTTATTAGTATCCCTATGCATGACCATGAACTTCTTCATGTCCTAAGCTGTGTCTTCAGTCTACTTTGCTCCCACATAATGTTTCCTACTCTTCAAACTACACTCAATGTCCTGTCCCCACAAAAGGTGATCCCTTGTATCCTTCCAACAACTGCCATATTGACCAAACGTGTTAATTCTAAAGTTTTAGAAGTTGTTTTTGACTCTCAAATTACTTATGGCCTTGCAAATTCTATACTTAAAATAATCAAATCATAGAGCAGGAGGGCATTCGGTTCATTGTGCTTGTTTCAGCTCTTTAAAGAGCTATCCAATTATTTCCCTGCCCTGATCTTTCCTGTAGCTCGCAAATGTTTCCTTTTTGGGTGTATACCCAATTCCTTTTTGAATGTTACTATTGAATCTGCTTCCACTGCACTTTCAGGCAGTGGGGTCCAGGTCACAAAAGGATGCGATGTAAATAAATTTCTCTTTTTCTCACCTCCCCACCTTCCCCCTATCCCGGCACCCTAGACTTTTTGCCAATTATCTTAAATCAATGCCTCTGGTGATGGATCCTCCTGCTAGCTTAAACAGTTTTCCCCCATCTACTCAACAAAACCCTAATTTGGAACACCACTATTAAATCTTTGCTTAACCTTCCATGCTCCAAGGAGAACGATCCCAACTTCTCTTGTTTCACCACATAACTGAAGTCCCTCATCCATGGTGCCATTTTAGTAAATTTGTTTTGCGGTCTTTCCAAGGCCTTGACAACCTTCCTGAAGTGTATTGCCCAGAATTGAACACAGTACTCTAGATGAGGCCTGACCAATGATTTAGAAAGGTTTTGCATAACTTCCTTGCTTTTGTTCTCTATACCGCTACTTTTAAATCCAAAGGTCCCATATGGTTTTTTTTAACAGCCTTATCAATTTGTTTTGCTACATGCAAAGCTCTGTGTATGTGAACCCCCAGGTTTCTGTCCTTTTCCCTAGTCTATCTATTATCGATGATATGGTTTTCATTAAGACTATTCCACTGGCAACTTTTCTCCCTATAATATACACCTCCAAAACTTTTCTTTTGGAAAGTAGTGATTTCGTTGTCACTGCCTTGGCCATCTCCAAATTGTTTGAACCATTTGTCCAAAATTTGAATGCTGCTCTCATATATAGTGAGACTCTTCTAACATCTCATTCTCTCTCCCTCTCCCCCTCTCCCTCTTATTCTCACGCCTAGACAGAATGTAAAGTAAAGCTTGTTGTCTCATAGCAGATCCTTACCTCACCTCTTAACCTCCAATTTCTCTCCTTTATAAACTTTCTTGCCTCTTTATTTTAGTCATGACTGCTTATCTGGACTGAAATCCTCTCTGAAACTCAAAATAAACTGTCCTTCCCTCACCCCTTCTCCTTCTTCCCAGAATGGCGTCAGGGTTCCCCTTGTCCTCACTTTCCACCCCAGATGCTTTCACATCCAAAGGATCATCCTCTGCCATTTCTGCCACCTCCAGCATGATGCCACCACCAAACACATCTTGCCCTCTCCTCTCCTCCCCTGCCAGCGTTCCGAAGGGATCGTTCCCTCTGCGACACCCTGGTCCATTCCTCCATCACCCTCGTTACCTTGTCCCCTTCCCATGCAATTGCAGGAGGTGTAATACCTTCCCTTTTACCTCCTCTCCTCACTATTCAAGGCCCCAAACACACCTTCCAGGTGAAGCAGCAATATACTTGTAATTCTTTCAATTTAGTATACTGTATTTGTTGCTTACAAGGCAGTTGCCTCTACATTGGAGACACTAAACGCAGATTGGGTGACTGCTTTGCGGAACACCTCTGCTCAGTCTGCAAGTATAACTCGAGCTTCTGGTTGCTTGCCATTTTAATTTATCACCCTACTGTCATGCCCACATTTCTGACCTTGGCCTGCTGCAGTGTTCCAGTGAACCTAAACGTAAGCTCGAGGAACAGCACCTCATCTTCTGATTAGGCACTCTGGACTCAACATTGAGTTCAACAATTTAAGAGCATGACTGCCTTTTTTTATTTTGTTCTATTTTATTTTATGTTTGACCATATACCTGTCGTAAACTTGTTTTTCAGGATTTTGCTTTTGGACACAGCTGTTCATTATTCTGCCATTAACAGTCTCTCTGGACTGATGCTTTGTCTTTTAATACAACTACTAGCAATCCCTTTGCCTTTGTACTGAGAACATCTTTGCGATTTAATCTCTCCTGCCCTCTGCCTTTTGTTCTTCTTCCTCTCTCCCCCTTTTCATTTGCTCAAAGCCAATTACATTTCTAACCTTTGCCAGTTCTGATGAAAGGTCACATTAACTCTGTTTCTGTCTCCACAGACGCTGCCAGACCTGCTGAGTATTTCCAGCACTTTTTGTTTTTATTTCATCCTTCCTATTTGTTTGCTTCCACGCATCTTATTACGTTGAAAACAAAACTCATCACAGTGTTTCCTGTTTTAGCTTTATCTTTTCCAGGAACTCCTTACCTCCATTAGTCTTTTTCTTGTCATCCAATTTAATGCCCATCCTAACCACCAGTTCTTGGTTTCCTATGTAAGTTTTCCTTTTTCAGCCTTGAAGTTCTAAATTATGACATTTAGCCTTTCGCTTGAGTCAATTGATCAATGAAAGTGGTATATTCAATTAACTTAAATAAGACATATTTCAATATCAAAAATATGTTACAACAGCAGCTCTAACAGTTACAATCAAACCACATGCAATCCAGTTTTGGCAGCCATTCAGAAACTGCCTTTTTTTCCTCTAGTAGTGATTCTGTTCCTCAAGAAAGAATATGGTGAATATGTAATATAGAGTCATAGAGTCATACAGCACAGAAACAGGCCTTTCGGCCCATTGTGTCTGTGCCGGCCATCAAACACCTACCTATTCTAATCCCATTTTCCAGCACTTGGCCCGTAGCCTTGTATGCTATGGCATTTCAAGTGCTCATCTAAATACTTCTTATATGTTGTGATGGTTCCTGCCTCTCCCACCTCTTCAGGCAGTGCGTTCCAGATTGCAACCACCCTCTGGGTGAAATTTTTTTCCCCCAAATCCCCTCTAAACCTCCTGCCCAATATGTTATATAAGAAATGGAAATTAAAGAGACGGTCTTATCCAAATTCAGTTCAAGCAATTTTGAGACTTCTGGCTAGTTTTAGAAGGCTGGTTGGCTTAGTTGTTTCTCTAAAAGTGTGGAGAAATAATTGGCAAACTAGGAAACATGGACCTCACAGAGAACTTTTGTGATGGACAATACTTAGCCAGAAGTAAGGGTTGAATAGGTTGAGTGAATGGAACACATCTGCCATAGGGGTTTGTGTCCTGTCAATAAGCAATGCCAAATAATTAATACTCCCTAGAGATTGCAAGATACCTAGGATCAATAACCCGGGCATAAATATATTCTTCATTGATCTCAAATCAGTACTGCTCTGAATAGCCAAGGCATGCAGCACATTATACACATCATTGCATAGTACAAATATTCTGATGTTTTTGACAACCTCATACTGCAAAAGCTCTGATCAAACAACACAGAAGTTTGCTTTATCACAGAACATGCTTGATTTGTTTTGCATGGTCATCAAAGACATGAATGGCGGGCATATCTTCTGAGAAATCCGGAACAGTAGCAACTGGCAAGAGAAACTCATGACATTGTCATTGAATGGTCCTTCAGTTAATGTAATTTTTTTGCTGCCAGTGACCTCAGTTTATCAAATTTTCTGATTAGTATCAGCTAATACTTATGTTACTTGTAGTAAGAAGCAATGGATTGGAATATTCAGCATTTGTGGTTCATAGTCTGGCAGTTCAAATATCGGATCTGAGTTTTTTTTTTAGCTCTTTGGTATATGCTGTAGACAGGGTTTTCAGTGAAAAAAAATTAGCCAGTGCATTAATAACTTAGCCTCTCTGCTTAGGTGCTTCAAGAACTTGCTGCACAAGAAGAAAAGAAAAAGACAAAGAAAGAGAAAAAAGGCAAAAATGAGAAGAAGAAAAAGAAAAAGAAGAAAAAGGGAAAAGCTGACAAAGAGGTATTGTTGCAAACATTGGGTTTGTCTTAAATTTCTTTTGGTTCAGTGGTGCAGGACTTTGTGTCTCTTGCGTTCAGGATTCACCTGTACTGCTGTATATAAATTGTATCTTATCTCATAATTTGAACTGAATATTTTATCATTTGCACTTACCCTCACAAGGGCTCCTCCAGTCGTCCATAGGCGGAACTGATGAACATTCTGCTGAGATGAGCTCAATGTCAAATCAAGAAGTAACTTTATTTTACTTAATACATGCAATTAAACAGGATAGTACATCCAGCCCTCTTTAAACTTCTTCGATAATGCTTCCTGCAATATGTAGTATAAGGTTGTAAAGGGTTAATACCGAAGACAATGAGAGAGACCCCCCTTCCACTGTACAAGTGATGATGTAACAGTCACATGGGATAGAGTGGAGAAGAAGAAGAAGGTACAGCAGCATGAAGGATGCTAGCTACGTGACATGAAGAGAATGTATATAGTAACTGAATAATAAAGAGTTGTTAGTTAACCTTTACTGCAGTCTAACACGTGCTGTAGAATGCCCTACAACACTACTAATACAAACACAACAACACAATATGGTGTCAGCGATAAAACAACGGTGAAAGTGACAAGGAGAATTTGAAGATATCCTTAACTTTGGAGGAAACATGAGAAGTTTAAAGATAAATACTGGCCTGGTACAGTAAGAAAACTACTTAATGCGGAAGAGGCTGTGGAGAGCATCACAGCTGTGGTGAGTCAGAGCACAGAAATACAGGCTGCACCACTGAACAGAAGCGTGATAGCCTGCAAGCAGAATCCAGCGATTGGGTAAACCACAATACTGACAGTCAGGGCTTGCGTTAAAAACATGTCTAAAGGCATTATGCTCAGAAAGTTTAAAAAAAAGTTGGGAAAAACCCAATCCTTCACTCAAGCTGACTGCGAGGGTGAAGAGCGGGAAACCCTCGGAAAGTGTGGGAGCTCCTGAGAAGTTCGGGAAACCCTAAAAAACAGCAGGCACACCTGCATTAAGGCAAGCAAGCCTGAAAAAAATAAACAAACTGCATTTCTCAGAGAAAGGGGAAAACCCTAAAACAGCAGGCACTTTCAAAAACATCTGGGACACCTGCATTAAGGCAAACAAGCCTGAAAAAACAAAGTTAATTTATTAAATAAAGGGGGAATGCCTATTAAAACAGCAAGGAACACTCGAAAACAGCTGGGACCTCCATTAAAGCAACCGAGCATGAACAAAAAAACAAACAAGCAAAGTTTCTTAAAAGGGAACACCCTAAAAAGATTATTAAGAAAGAAATATGGATCCAAAATTGGGAATGCCAGAGATTTTCCAGAATCAGGAGAGATCCCATCAGATTCAAATTGGCTATCATGGAGAAAAAGGTTCCTAAAGTTTAGAATTGCTTTGCAACTCCATACAAAACCTGAAGTCGAACAAGTGAACACCCTCCTATATTCAGTAGGTGCAATTGCCGATGACGTAATTGTCTGACAAGGGATCAACGAGACTACCGATAAATTCGAAGAGGTACTCCAAGCCTTTGATAAATATTTTAATCTCGGTACCAATAAAATCTTGGAAGGAGCCAAATTTAATAAACAGGTACAGACTATTGGTGAACCTGTAGACTCCGATATTAAGGATCTTTACAGATTGGCAGAAGGTTGCGAATACAGCAAATTAAAGAACTAATCAGAGACAGGATAGTCGTTGGCATAGCGGATGAATCCTTGTCAAATCTGTTGCAATCTAAGGAAGACCTTACACTGGAAAAGGCCATTCAAATTGAAAGATGAGCTGAAGTTCACAAACAGAATAGAGACATCCTACAAGCTGAAGACAAGCCATGGATGAGAAGCAGTCCAATGCCCGTCCAACTAGTTAAGGCAAAGCCAGGGAAACGTTTTGAGGAACAGAAAAAAAATATACACGTGAGAAGGCGCATGAAGTAGGAAAACCTTGCCAACGTTGTGGTGCCAAGAAGACCCACATACGAGAGCAGTGCCCAGCAAGTAAAGCTAAGTGTTTTCAGTGTGCAGAAACTGGACACTATAGGAAGATGTGCCACAGCAAAATTTCTTCGCTTAAAGGTTCAAAGCAGAAGGCCTTTCACGCAAACAGTGAATCAAGTTCATCAATACCTGCAAGAGAAAGAACCAGGAAAGTTCTTAGGAAAAATCAGTAATCCAAACCAAGATTTCTGAATAGCAGATATCTACATAAATGGACACCTCACAAATTTTAAGCTTGACACAGGGGCTAGCATCACGGTATTGTCTGACCAAGAGCCATGGGTGAAGAGACATTACCTGCAACTGACAGATATACATTTGCATGGTCCACAACTGCGTGTAAAAGGCAAACTCCAAGCAACTCTTCAGCATAGAGGCAGACAACCTTATACCTTATACGTCCTACACAATCAAGAGTTTTCCTAACTGAGCAGGAATGCATGCTTACAACTGCAGTTGATTAAATAGATAGCCAAAGCAAAGCAAACAAAGGTAAATAATTCCTTATTATCACCAACAGAATTACGAATAGGAAGAAAGTTAAGAACACAGTTTCCAGAAGTGCCAGAACAATTAATGTCTTGATTGAAGAAACAAGACTACGGCAAAGTTCGAGAAAGAGAAAGCTCCTACAGAAGGAAACAAATCCTGGATTACAGTAGGAGATTTTGAGCGAGAAGCTTACCCAAATTAAACAATGGTCAAAAGGTTTGGATACGTGACCTAGAACTAGAAGGTACAGTAATCCATAAACATGAGGACTATCAGCAATCATAGGCTATATGAACGAATGAAGAGGGCATATGATGGAATCAGAGGAATATCATTCCTATTCAGCAAAAGCAACAGGTAATAATCGATCTGCAAGATCCAGATGAAGATGAACAAACCCAAACTGAATGAAATACTACAACCGGTAGAAATGAAATGCCAAGTCAGCAGCCCAGGCTTCCCAAGAGGACTACTGATCATCTGAGACAGATTACAACCCGATCAGGGAAAGTTGTTAAACCTCTGATGTGACTGAATCTATAAAGTCAGAGACTTGGGAGGAGAGAGTAGTAGAGACGACATAAATGTATATATGTTTGGAAAAATGTTGGATAAAGACTTGGGGGAGATGTAGTATAAGGATGTAAAGGGTTAATACTGAAGATAGTGAGAGAGACCCCTCCCACTGTACAAGCGATAACACAACAGTCATATGAGATAGGCTTGAGAGGAAGAATGTATAACAGCACGAAGGTGCTAGCTTAGGTGGATTGCAGAGAGTGCATATAGTAACTGTAAAAAATAGAGTTGTTAGTTAGCCTTTACCGGAGTCTAAGACTTTCTCTAGAAAACCCTTCAACACTATTAATACAAATCCAACAATGGAACACAATATACAAAATAAATTGCTGCTTTATGCCTAATGGAGGGCAGAATGCTCACTTCTGAGCTTTTTCTGCTTAGCCGCTAACATTCTAAAGCTGACTGGCTATATCTTAATTTCCACTTCAGGCCAATGCCTGCCTCTCAGTTTAATTTAAATGCAGTCAATTCAATATAACTCATTCCTGAATCTTATTATGGAAATGGTCAAAAATTGAGGGGGTTTGATGGAATAGATAGTGAGAAGCTGTTTTCACTGGCAAGAGGATCAGTAACCAGAGGATGCAAATTCTAGAATAATGATCAAAAGAACTGGGGAGGAGAGATGATGAGCATTTTTTTTAACACAATGAGTTGTTATGATCTGGACTGTGTAACAATTTTTTTTATAGATAAAATTGTATTCATATTTACCTACCTCAGTCAGTCAGTAAGGATCTCTCTCCCTTAGGGGTTTGGGTACTTTTTGCTGGGGCTTGCATAGTCCCACTTTGTCGATTGCTAAACTTTATTCTTCATTGGTTCTCAAATCCTAGTTATTTATCTTATACTTTAATATATTACATATAAAAATCTGGATAGATATGTGATTGTGCTAGAGATGGTACAGAGGAGATTTACGAGGATGTGGCCAGGAATGGAGAATTTTAGCAATGAGGAAAATTGGATAGGCTGGGGTTGTTTCCCTTGGAACAGAGGAAACAGAGTGAAGATTTAAGAAGGTGTATAAAATTATGAGGGGTCTATGTGACTGGATAGAAAGGACCTATTCCCGCAGCAGACTGATTTAATAACCCGCGGCGTAGGTTTAAAGTAATTAGCAAAAGAAATAGTGGGGACTTGAGAAGTTTTTTTGTGCAGAAGGTGATGGGGACAGAGAGCCTCACCAATTTTGAAAGATACTTTGATATGCAAATGATGTGCTATAGCCTACAGGGCTAGAGACCAAGAGCTGGAAAGTGGGAATAGACCGGATCGCACTTTTTCAGCCAGAACGGTGGGCTGAATGTTCTCCTTCTGTGCCATATATTTTCTCTAGTTCTATATAGGGCTAGATATTCTGCTATTGCACAATTGGGTGCATCTTCATCATGGGAGACATCTGCCTGTCACAAAGATTCACCTGTGACACCAGCTGATTTTCTGGTATTGAGGTCATTTAAATAATTTTGTCAGGCTTTGTAATTGTTATGATCCCCATGGAGATCAACAAAGCAAAAGAACCAAATTTACTGAATCATCCCAAATAGGAAAGAAACCAAAGGGACAATATTTCACTTTTACAACTTTTACTTGAACAATCAAACCAAAATCAACATATATTAAACAGGAATTAATAGGCAAATCACAGTCTATATATATTGCAAATGACACAGTAACTATTGAATACAACAAAGATAGATCTCATGGATTTACTGGGCAGCCACTTAGCATACATGACACCAATTACAGCCACAAAGTTCTTCAAAGCTCTTACCTTCCTCAGGTAGATCTCCAGCTCCTTTCTTCCAAGATGTAATGACTGACTCTCATCTGGAAGCAGTTCCCCTTCAATCCCAAACTCCACGCGTATGGTCTTCACCCAAAACGGAGCACTTCTCCAGAACCTTCTCAGCTGTGCTCATGAGAGGCTTGATGGCATGAATCCACCAGTACTACCTGTGTCCGAGACCTTCAGTGACAAACCTATGCACTGTATGGCCAGATCTGGTTGTTTAGTTACTCTAAATAACTGAACCAGCTCCTAGTACCAGCCTTTACTTTCTTCAACCTGACTGCACTGCACCCTCCTGCAATCTGAGCTCCGATGTATTTCTTAAAATGTTTATCTGGCTCCAATCAATTTCAGTTTTCCCAGAAACCAGAGGTTTGTGTTTCCGATTCTGAAAGGACAGTCTGTCTGAGTTCCTCACAGTCTTTTTTTTTATTCATTCATTGGCTGTGGGCATCGCTGGCCATGCCAGCATTTATTGCCCGTCCCTAATTGCCCTTGAGAAGGTGATGGTGAGCTGCCTTCTTGAACTGCTGCAGTTCATGTGGGGTAGCTACATCCACAGTGCTGTTAGGAAGGGAGTTCCAGGATTTTGACCCAGCAACGGTGAAGGAAAGGTGATATTGTTCCAAGTCAGGGTGGTGTGTGGCTTGGAGGGGATCTTGCAGGTGGTGGTGTTCCCATGCATTTGCTATCCTTGTCCTTCTAGGTAGTAGAGGTCGCGGGTTTGGAAGGTGCTGTTGAAGGAGCATTGGTGCATTGCTGCAGTGCATCTTGTAGATGGTACACACTGCTGCCACTGTGCGTTGGTGGTGGAGAGAGTGGATGTTTGGGGATACGGTGCCAATCAAGCCGGCTGCTTTGTCTTTGATGGTGTCGAGCTTCTTGAGTACTGTTGAAGCTGCACCCATCCAGGCAATTGGAGAATATTCCATCATGCTCCTTACTTGTGCCTTATAGATGGTGGACAGGCTTTGGGGAGTCAGGAGGTGAGCTACTTGCCACTGGATTCCGAGCTTGTGACCTGCTCTTGTAGCTACAGTATTTATATGATTACTCCAGTTCAGTTTCTGGTCAATGGTAACCCCCAGGATGTTGATAGTGGGGGATTCAACGATCGTAATGCCATTGAATGTCAAGGGAAGATGGTTCGATTCTCTCTTGTTAGAGATGGTCATTGCCTGGCACTTGTGTGGCACGAATGTTACTTGCCACTTATCAGCCCAAGCCTGGATATTGTCCAGGTCTTGCTGCATTTTACATGGACTGCTTCAGTATCTGAAGAGTTGTGAATGGTGCTGAACATTGTGCAATCATCAGCCAACATCCCTACTTCTAACCTTATGATTGAAGGAAGGTCTTTGATGAAGCAGCTGAAGAAGGTTGGGCCTAGGACACTACCCTGAGGAACTCCTACACTGATGTCCTGGAGCTGAGATGATTGACCTCCAACAACCATAAAAATCTTCCTTTGCGCTAGGTATGACGCCAACCAGCAGAAAGTTTTCCCCCTGATTCCTATTGACTTCGGTTTTGCTAGGGCTCCTTGATGCCATACTCGGTCAAATGCTGCCTTGATGTCAAGGGCAGTTACTCTCACCTCACCTCTTGAGTTCAGCTCTTTTGTCCATGTTTGAACCAAGGCTGTAATAAGGTCAGTGGCCCTGGTGGAACCCAAACTGAGCATCAGTGAGCAGGTTATTGCTAAGCAAGTGCTGCTTGATAGCACTGTCGACGACTCCTTCCATCACTTTACTGATGATTGAGAGCCGAATGATGGGGCAGTAATTGGCCAGGTTGAACTTGTCCTGCTTTTTGTGTACAGGACATACCTGGACAATTTTCCACATTGCCGGATAGATGCAAGTTCCAGTCTGTTCCAGAACCTCACAGTCTGTCTCAAAAAAAAAACAAGCTTTGCAATTAGGGTCGTGCACCTATCAGAACATGTGACAAGTCATCTGTTCAAACAGCAACTTGCACATGCTCTCCCACAAGTCCCGCAGACTGCAGATTCCATGACACTTCCCCCTCTTGGGAAAAAGAAAACTTTTCCATAGTAAAGTTTTCTTTACAACAGTTTAGAAATACATCAAATTCATAACATCATAAACATTTTAAGAAATCATTTATTACATACTGTACAGGTAAAATTTTTATATTCCACAATTATACATATTGTATTTACAAAGTCATAAGGGCTTAACCAATAACAAAACCAAGTAAATGTGACAGTTAGGATTAACAGGATTCAAACATCATATAATGATAACTCGGAGTCTTCTATCTCTCTGGATGTATGAAGGAATTAAGAAAGTAATGGGCCCAGCAGCAACCAGATCAGCTCCCGTGAAGAAAAAGACAGGAGTGATCATCACTGAACCTAGCAAGCAGATGGGAAAGTAGTTGGAGCATTACCTTGAACTGTATACAACAGAGAATGTTGTCACTGAAGAAGCTGTCAGTGCATTCCAGACTTTCCTTTCATTGGAGGAGCTGGACAGCAAACCCACCATATCAGAGCTCAGTCTCACCAGTAGTAAAGCCCTGGGAAATGATGGCATTCCACCTGAAATCATTAAAAGTGGAAGTTTGGCACTAATAGAATATCTCCATAAACTCTTGTGCTTCTGTTGGACGGAAAGATCTGTGTCTCAAGACATGCGTGATGCAAACATAGCCACCTTGTAAATTGCACCTTGATTGCAGTGACTGCAACAATTACAGAGGCATCTCCTTGCTAAGTATTGTGGGGAAGGTCTTTGCTTGCGTTCCTTTGACCAGATTATAGACCCTGGCGTCACACATCTATCCTGAGTCTCAGTGCGGCTTCAGAGCTGGCAGATCGACAGTCAACAGGATTTTCTCACTTCAACAGTTACAGGAGAAATGTCGAACAGCGCAGACCACTCTATCTTGCCTTCATAGGCCTCAGCAAGGCCTTCGATCTCGTCAGCAGAAACAAACTCTTCAAACTGCTGCAGAAAAGAGGCTGCCCTTTTGGACTCCTGGGCATCACTTTTTCTTTCCACAAGAACATACACATTTCCATCAGTTACAATGGAGCAACGTCAGCAGCGGGGTAAACTAGGGCTGTGTCCTGGCGTTAGCTCACTTTGGCATATTTTTCTCCATGCTGCTTTGTACGTTTTCGGTGACTCACAGGGGGTGTCTACCTGCCTACCAGAGCTGATGGCAAGCTGTTCGACTTGGCAAGACTGCACACCAAGCCCAAAGTGTGTAAAGTACAAGTCAATGAGTTGCTGTTGGCTGATGACACTGCGCTGACGTCCCAGACTGAAGTTCACTTGCAGCAGCTTGTACATCGATTCTCCTGGGCCTGCAAAGAGTTAGGACTGACAATCAGTGTCAAGAAGACCAAAGTTTTGGGCCAGGACATAGAGACTCCACCTTCCATCAACATCGACAGACTCACTTTGGAAATCGTTGACAGCTTCACAAACCTTGGATCAACAATCACCCGCAATCTGTCCCTTGCTGCCGAAATCAGCACCAGGATTGCCAAGGCTGCAACTGTCATGTCACAGTTGAGAAGCCGAGTGTGGACCAGCAGCAAACTACCAAAAATACAAAGCTCCGTGTGTACCAGGCTTGTGTTCCTAGCACCCTCCTTTATAGTAATGAAACTTGTGCAAGCCAAGAAATGTGGCTGAATAGCTTCCACCTCTGCTGCCTCAGACGAATATTAGGCAACTCTTGGCAGGACAGAATGTCGAATACAGAAGTACACCAGCATGCAGGGATCCCCAGCATGTTTGTCCTCGAGTTAGCGGTGATTCTGTTGGCTGGGTCATTTGTGTTGAATGGATGACGACTGCATCCCCAAAGATATGCTCTATGGCAAGCTTGCTATCAGCACGAGACCAACAGGTTGTCCATGTCTGTGATACAAGGATGTTGTAAGCAAGACCTCAAGTTGACAGGGATTGGAGTCGATGCATGGGAAGTGCATGCTGCTGACCGGAGTTCCTGGAGAATGGCAGCAAGTATGGGTGTGGAAAAAGTAGAGGACAAAAGAAACAACCAGATGGCGGAAAAGAGAGGCTGGTGGAAGGAAAAAACACAGTTCAACCTCAGGCCAGCGCAATTCATCTGTGCCAGCTGTGGAAGGAATTGCCACTCACAAGTCGGCCTTTCCAGCTACAGCAGATGATGCTCAATTCAGAAGTGACATACACCACAGGCACAGTCTGTTGTCTCCCTAGAGAGATGGATGCCATCATCCCTCTCCCTTACACCTCTTCTTTAAACCTCTGGATAGAGTATCAGCAATGACATTGTTTTCCTGCAACATGCACAATTTTTAGTGTAAATGCCTGTAACATTAAACTCCAGCAAAACTGCCTGAGTTGCTTTGTTCTGAGTTTTTCTAGAAGCACAGGTGGGTTGTGCTCTGTGGAAACTAGTACCCTCCCCTGCTTATTGGTTGCACATACCTCAAACTGTTGAAGAGTCAAAGCGAGACTTAAAGCCTCTTTCTTGAGTTTATTTGATGCTCCTGAAGCTTCCTGGAGAAGTAGCGAATGGGCCATTCCATTCCAGAATCATCATCTTGCAGCAGCACTGCTTCTATCCCAATGTTACTGGTGTCAATAGCCACTTTGGCTTACTAAAATCTGGGATTGCAAGAACTGGCTCCTTTATCAAAATGGCCTTTAACTTTTCCAATGCCATTTGGCATGACTGACCATTTGAACTTCATGTTTTTCTTCAACAAATTTGTCAGGGGTGTGACTACCGTGCTTATTAACACAGTTTCAAATATGAAAGTATAACTATATACCCTTCCAAAATAACCTAACACACACACTGGTTGAAGAAGAAAAAAAGAAAAATGATCAAACTCGCTCTGCAGAGATCAACTTTAAAAACAATACTTTGGCCAAGTTATTGTCAATTCTTGAAGAAAAAGGATAAGATATGGAATGTTCCAGATGGCCTTTGGTCTGGCGTCTGGGTACACGTAGACAGCTGTCACTGGGATCTTTCTGGAGCAGTTCTGTTCAGGAGATATTGAGGAGTAGTCTGGCAGACATTTCAGGAGAATTACTGCATCAGTAATTTCAGCTATCACACTGGATTCTCAAAAGCTTTTTCAAAACAGATGGCAAAAGATGAATTGGGTGGCTTCTCTCTTAGCAGGCTACACACCAAATGAGCCTGCAAACAGCCCAAGCCAAATCAAAAAGTCAAATTTCCTGACAACCATAAACCTAGACATGTGACTTCTCTACAAACAACTCCAATAGCCAGCAAGGCTCCTTATGTTTATTTAGCACTTAATTGTCTCTTCCATTAAGTGTTTTTTCCCCCAAAAAATCCAATGTGTCCTTCCAGTAACCCTCTCAAAGAAAATCCAGGCACCTCCTCAGTCTTTCCAATGGTTTAAACACGAGGCCTCAAAAAATATTAATAATGGAAGCACCTTTATGACACTATGCCTTTGTGAGACCTGTCATAGCCAATCCCTAGCAATTGCTTTGTGAACCCTATGGGAGTCAATCCCTAGTGATTCCCTGATGCATTGGCACAAATGACAGGAGATAACAAAAATAGGGCGGCACAGTGGCATAGTGGTTCGCACTGAACAGCCTCACAGGAGCCTCACAGCTTCAGCAACCCGGGTTCAGTTCTGGGTACTGCCTGTACGGAGTTTGCAAGTTCTCCCTGTGACCGCGTGGGTTTCCGCCAGGTGCTCCCGTTTCCTCCCACAGCCAAAGACTTGCAGGTTGATGGGACAATTTACAATGGCCAATTTACTTTAGTGTAGGTAGGTGGTAGGAGAATGGTGGGGGTGTGGTAGGGAATATGGGATTAATGTAGGATTAGTATAAATGGGTGGTTGTTGGTCGGCACAGACTCGGTGGGCTGAAGGGCCTGTTTCAGTGCTGTATCTCCAAATAAAAAAAATAAAATATTGGATTTTGTGTTTCTGTCATTTGAGTCCTTTGATGGAACTAATAGAATGAGTCCTGGGCCTTTTTTCCACCTTTTTCCAGTTCTATCAAAAAATAGCTGGAGGCAGAGCAGAAAGTATCAGCCATAATGTTTTGGTTCATGTGCTGCTAAAAGTTAAAATAATTTTAGGCAAACTTGAAAAGGTTTGTACAGAAAGGAAAATAAATTGGTAGCAAAAAATAAACTTCAGGCATTTTACTACATCCTGGTTCATGTGAAAGAAACAAGTTTCTTTTGTTGTTTCTTACTAACACACATAAATTTGGACACTTTTAAGTCCAGATGTGAAATATTTAGTCACAAAGAACAAAGAGAACAAAGAAAATTACAGCACAGGAACAGGCCCTTCGGCCAATCTTTCCCATATATGGGGGAGGTGCCAGAGGATTGGAGAGTGGCAAAGATGATATCCTTATTCAAGAAAGGGTGTAAGGACAGTCCTAGCAACCATAGGCCAGTTAGTTTAACATCAATGGTGGGTAAGGTTTTCGAAACAATAATTAGGGAAAAAAATCAACGGAAACTTGGAGAGGGTTGAGTTAATTAAGGATAGCCAGCACGGATTTTTAAAAGGCAGATCATGCTTGACTAATCTAATTGAATTTTTTGATAAAGTAACATAGAAGGTTGACGAAGGGAATGTGGTGGATGTTTCTATATGAATTTTAGGAAAGTGTTGATAAAGTACCACATAAAAGACTGGTTAACAAAATTGAGGCTCATGGAACAAAGAGGGTCAGTGTCCAATTGGATAAAAAAAATTAACTTAAGGACAGAAAACAGCGAGTTGCTGTAAATGGTTGTTTTTCAGATTGGAGGATGGTCGACAGTGGTGTTCCCCAAGGGTCAGTGCTGGCACCACTGCTTTTTTTGCTATATATAAATGACTTGGATCTTGGAATACAGAGTAGAATCTCAAAATTTGCTGATGGCACCAAACTTGGAGGTGTGGCAAACAGTGAGGATGATATGAACTGCCTGCCACAGGACATAGGTAGGCTAGCAGAATGAGCAGACAGGTGGCTGATGGAATTTAATACTGACAAGTGTGAGGTGATGCATTTTGGCAGAAGGAACAGGGAAAGGCAATATATACTAAATGGCACAGTTCTAAAGAGTGTGCAATTGAAGCTGGAACAAGAAAGATGCTCTCCTATCTGTCTCCCTCTTGCTTTCTCCCAAGCCACCGGACCCATGGAAGACATGTAAATCTCAAGAGAGAAAAGACTCCGACATCGAAACAAGTTGAAGCATGAACTGGCCCCAACAAACAGCAGGCCTACTGGCAACCAAAGACTCTACATTGAACTCAGAGGACTGTAATTGTAATTCCGATATTACCTGAGACTTTTCCCCTTTATTCTTTTCTACTTTTCTGTCTCTTTCCACGTGTGCGTTTATCATGTATGCATGCTACCGTGGTTGCATCACATATTTGTAGTCGTTAACCGGATTAGAGTTTAAGATTACTAAACTTCCACCTTTCTTGTTTAAATCTAAGGAAACCAGCCTGATTTCTTTGCCTTACAATTGGAGCAGTGAACAAGAATTCACTGAGGGTGAGCTAAAAACATGGTGTTTCTAAAATTAAACCCTTTTATGGTTAAACCAGGCAAAGGCTGAGAGGCAACCCCTAGCCCCTTCTTACCTTGTTGTAACACCATAAACTCGTACATTCTCCCTGGCAACGCGTCTACCAACCAGACTCCACCTGCCAACCAATCAGCACTCTCTTCTCATACAGTATAAATGTGTTGCTTTCCCGTACATTTGTATGTTTGTGAATTGTCCTGATGAGTGCAAGATGAAAAGCTTCGACAAAATGTCTCAATACTCAAGTTCTATATTACCAAATGACTATAATATCTAACATTAGATGTGATTCCGCAATTGAACAGCACTTATTAAACAATCCCAAGTGTGCTAAGAATTACATTAACAGTCAATTTAAGATTATCAGTCGAGCTTACGATGTGTTTCTTTACGCTTGCTGGAAGCTACATATATTCATACGCAGGAACCTGTCCTCTGCAGGCAAAACGAACATGTCCAGGCTTTGCGCCATTTCTGAATTAAACAAAAGTGTGGGGGACAGTAGTTTTCTGGTGCAGTCTCCATGGAAGCGCCTCAGCCAATCAGAGCCGACTTGCCAACCAATCAGCACCCCTTTTCTAATACAGTATAAATTGTTGCTCCCTTTGAAATTTGGCATTCTTGCATCTGTTCTGATGAGTGCTAGACAAAAAACTTCGACATCATGTTTCTTTTTTCAGCAATACTCAAGTGCTATACAGTTCTGAAGGAATGCCAGACTCTGCATTATGTACAAGAACATATAGAACAGGGTCAGTAATACATTTGTCAATATATATTTGACTGATCTAGAAACTACATTGGAGCCAACAACATTGACTGGGCTGCATTATGTTAATTTCTTTTTATACTTTTGGCAGGCTGTACCATTGTTATCATTATAGTCGCCTCACCAGCCTTGGGTGGGGGGAGAGAAATGGTTGTCGCATTTGCCACAGCATGGCATGCCCAGCAGAGTTGACTGAAGTGGAAAATATTTTAATTTTTTTCTAAATCACCCGCCTTGTTTAGTGCAGTCAATTATGCTGTGATCGACAACAGTAGGCAAGTTGGCCCTTTAGATTTTAAATGTCTCTACTGCCCATCGCTATCCTTTGCCACTTGAAGGTGTCCTCAAAGTTGGCTTTTGATGTGATTTCTGAGGATTTGTTTTTTGTGATGTTTTTAATGTTGCCCTTTTGCTGTCTCATTGGGTTGTATCTTAATTTGCCTACTATTTTTGTTTTGAGTGGCATCTACTGTCAAAGAGACAACAAGGTGCACCCATTACATGCAGCTCTGTAATGGAGGGTATGGAGTGTTGGACTGCTATAGTCAGTATCAGTTCTTCCAGGCTTGCCAGATTTGAGCCCTGAAATTCTTCGAGAGGGCTTTTGGGAGCAGATCTGGGCAGGGTAGAACTTTCGACTACACCAAGGATGTTTCCATGATCCCATCTCAAATCCCAGGGTCATAAGTATTTGCAAATTGTGGGCATTTTTTCCAAAAAACAGTCTAACTTTGATATCTATCTCAGCTGAGGAATGAAGTTATCCACTGAAAATATGGACTGTCATTACTTTTTGCAAAAAATGAAAATGTTCAGCAATGTGCCACTTTTTCTGCAAGGAATTACTTTCAGGAAACTATCCTTTTAAGGTTTAAATACCTCTCATCTCATTCTTAGCAATGCTGGTTGCCAGGGATACAAATTGAGGGAAATACACAGTTTGGCCTAATTTATGGAAGGCTACTATCCTAGCTAATCAACCAGTTTTAAGACTAGATATAAGTGGTGCGAACCACTCATGATATTGGCCACTTGCTGATGTGTCCAGCCAATCAACAGCATGGTGAACGCAGTTTGGATCCTGATATCATTTAATGAGCAGGCAGCACGTGGTTGGCATGCTACCTGTGTCGCAAACAACAGAGGCGGATTAATTGCATATCGTGATCCCAGCACCCATTTTCAGGTGCTTTCTTCCAATGTTGAAGAATACATGAATCATGTGAGGAATTTTTTTTTTAGTGTAAAGATATCAAGACAAAGTTAACTTTAGGACTTTGTGTAAATTATGCAGCCATGCATTTATTTACCTTTCCAGAGACAGTGCTCTCAATACTCAAGTCATGCTCCTCATCTCCCTGGGCCGAAAAGGCAGGTGGTGGGGGGAGGGGGCTGGGTGGGCAAATCCCGCATCGGCCAGCTGGAACCCCCCCCTCCAGACCCATTCTATGGCACCAGGGTAATTAAAAGCATGGCACTGGGATCCCCTTCCCTTCAAAGACAGCGTTCTAGCCTCCAAGAGCTGCCGGCCAATCACAGAGCTGGCAGCTCAGCAGTATCGGCAGTGCCGCTGGGTTCGATGGCTACTGCCAGTACTGCAGAGACCTTGGACCCAAGCCCAGCGCTGGAGACCCAGACCTCAGGTAAGTGAGGAGTGGTCGCCGGGGCCAGTCTTGAATGCCACAATGAGGTTGGTGGGGAGGGTGGACATTAAGTACAGGGGGAGGGGGCGTTCAGTGAGGTGGGGTTTTTCCCGGAGGGGTCCTCCGTGGTCCAGATTGCCCACGGAGGAGGACCCCCCAAAGCCCAGCGGATGGTTGCCTCGTTTTACTGGATGAATCCCAGCCGTGGGGGGAGAAGGCCCTTAAGTGGCTATTAATGGCCTCTTAAAGGGTCTCAATCGGCCTCGGTGGGAAGGATGTCGAAGGCCTATCCCGCCCTGACAAAATCATATTGTGACAGGCCCTCTGCCCACCCCGCGCCACCTCCCATTGCAATTCTATGGGCTCCTCCACCACTGGACCCATCTCAGGGGAGTGGGGCCCATAAAATTCAGCCCTACATGTGCAAGCTCAGGTTCAAATATATGAGACCTGAAGCTTCTGCTGCATCTTAAAATATGATCATTTTTATATGATGTGTGTTGATGTTGTATTTAGTAGCATAACAGTGACATACTGGAGAAAGTCTCAGACTCAACATAAAGTTAACTAAGAACTGTCTATTATTTACATAATACGATATACACTCTCCTCAAGCCTCCGAATTGAGCATCCTTCGTGCTGCTGTCTCTTCTCCCCAGCCTATCCTCATGTGACTATAACATCATCACTCTTCCAGTGGGAGGGATTGCTCTGACAGTCTTCAGCATTAACCCTTTACATCCTTATCCTAGATTATATTGCCCCCATTTTCTACATAATGTTCCTGGATAAAAGATAAAAAGTAAAAGCATTCACATAGTCCTAGCACAGCTGAGGAGAAAAGCAACTGTGTCAGAATGACTCAGTTTAGGCAGATTGGGCTCTAAACGCGTCTTGCTTGTTTACCACCAGTGCTTCTCAGCTTGTTTGGTGCATGTACTTGCCAAGCTGAATGTCTGCACGCCAAGCTTGAGTGCTCCCTGCACCAAGTACATCCTTCTGTGCCCAGCTGCTCTGAGTGCTTCCAGGTCTGCCAGTTTGTTTGCTTGACCAGTTAGCCTGAGTACATCCTAGTTACCAACTTTATGCTTAGCTTGAATACATTCTAGCCCACTTCTGACATATCCAATCTGACTGCTGACAATGTATTTTTTTGTTATTCTTTCATGGGATGTGGGTGTCACTGGAAAGGCCAGCATTTGTTGCCCATCCCTAACTGCCCTTGACAACTGAGTGCCTTGCTAGGCCGTTTCAGAATGCAGTTAAGAGTCAGTGCCATTGCTGTGGGTCACATGTCGGCCAGACCAGGTAAGGACGGCAGATTTCCTTCCCTCAAGGGCGTTAGCGAACCAGATGGGTTTTTACGACAATCAATGATAGTTTCATGGTGGCGTTACTGAGACTAACTTTCAATTCCAGATTTTTATTAATTAATTAAATTTATTAATGAATTGAATTTAAATTCCACCAGCTGGCATAGTGGGATTTGAACCCGTATCCCCAGGGTATTAACCTGGGCCTCAATATTACGAGTTTAAATAGTTGTTTGGTAGTACAGAACTTGAGTGTTGCTGAAAATAGAGACACGTTGTCGAAGCTTTTTGTCTTGCACTCATCAGGACAATCCGCAAGAATACCAATGTAAGGGAAAACAACAACTTTATACTGCATGAGAAGAGAGTGCTGATTAGTTGGCAAATGAGCTCTGATTGGTAGAGGCGTTGCCAGGGAGAATGCTGCAGTTTATGGTGACTGACAGTTAACTGCCAAGCTTTGTTTGAAATTTAAACCAGGCAGCTTGACTCTGAATGGTCAAGGCATTGCCCTGAGCAATGAACCAGTGAATGACTGTTACTTATTTTGTTCAGCTGAAACAGGCATAATGTGTGTACATTTCCTTTCTGTCTGCGAAGAACAGGGCCCTGTGTATTAATATATGTAGCTTCCAATACGTGCAAATTCTGTGAGCATACTGCAAGCCCTACTGACGATCTTAAATTGGTTGTCAACTTAATTCTTAGCATACTGAGGATTAATTAGCAAATGTTTAGTTTAGTTTAGTTTAGTTTAGTTTAGTTTAGAGATACAGCACTGAAACAGGCCCTTCGGCCCACCGAGTCTGTGCCGACCATCAACCACCCATTTATACTAATCCTACACTAATTCCATATTCCTACCACATCCCCACCTGTCCCTATATTTCCCTACCACCTACCTATCCTAGGGGCAATTTATAATGGCCAATTAACCTATCAACCTGCAAGTCTTTGGCATGTGGGAGGAAACCGGAGCACCCGTATCGCAGAATCACATCGAATGTTGGACACTGTGTTTTGGGTTTTGCAAGCACGGTCTGCTTGGGTATGGCCTGTACCTTGCCCGTTGCGAACCATGTATGCTCAAATAGATGGTGTTGCCATGGGATCTCCTCTAGGCCCAGCTCTCACAAACATCTTTGTTGGGTTCCATGAGAAATGTCTCTTTGAGGGAATGGCACCTAACCTCCTACCTCTTGCATATTTCCGACATGTAGATGATAGGTTTGTTATATTTGAATCTGAAGCTGCATGCAATAATTTCCTTCCACATCCTAATGGATTCCATCCTGCGCTCAAATTCACCTTTGAAATGGAGCAGTCAAATGAGCTCCCTTTCCTTGAATTACTCATAGTCATAGAGTCATAGAGTTATACAGCAGAGAAACAGGCCCTTCAGCCCATCATGTCTGTGCCAGCCATCAAGCTCCTATCTATTCTAATCCCATTTTCAAGCACTTGACCTGTAGCCTTGTATGGTATGACATTTCAAGTGCTCTTCTAAATACTTCTTAAATGTTGTGAGGGTTCCTGCCTCTACCACCCCTTCAGGCAGTGTGTTCCAAAATTTCTTTCCTCAAATCCCCTCTAAACCTCCTGCCCCTTGCCTTAAATCTATGCCCCCTGGTTATTGACACCTCCGCTAAGGGAAAATGTTTCTTCCTATCTACTCTATCTAAGCCCCTCATAATTTTGTATACCTCAATCAGGTCCCCCCTCAGCCTTCTCTGCTCTAAGGAAAACAACCATAGCCTATCCAGTCTCTCTTCATAGCTGAAGTTCTCCAGCCCAGGCAACATCCTGGTGAATCTCCTCTGCACCCTCTCCACTGCAATCACATCCTTCCTATAGTGTGGTGACCAGAATTGTACACAGTACTCCAGCTGTGGCTAACTAGCGTTTTATACAGGTCCATCATAACCTCCCTGCTCTTATATTCTATGCCTCGACTAATAACGGCAAGTGTCCCAAATGCCTTCCTAACCACTTTATCTACCTGTGCTGCTGCCTTCAGTGATCTATGGACAAGTACACCAAGGTCCCTCTGACCCTCTGTGCTTCCTGGGGTCCTACCACCCATTGTATATTCCCTTGCCTTGTTAGTCCTCCCAAAATGCCTCACCTGACACTTCTCAGGATTGAATTCTATTTGCCACTGCTCCGCCCATCTTACCAGCCCATCTATATCATCCTGTAATCTAAGGCTCACTATTTATGACACCACCAATTTTCATGTCATCTGCGAACTTACTGATCATACCTACCATATTCACGTCTAAATCATTAATATACACTACTAACAGCAAGGGTCCCAGCACCGATCTCTGTGGTACACCACTGGTCACAGGATTCCAATTGCAAAAGCAGCCCTCGACCATCACCCTCTGCCTCCTAACACTAAGCCAATTTTGGGTCCAATTTGCCAAATTGCCCTGGATCCCATGGGGTCTTACCTTCTTAACGAATCTCCCATGTGGGACCTTATCAAAAGCCTTACTTGAAGTCCATGTAGACTACATTAACTGCTTTACCCCCATCTACACATCTAGTTACCTCCTCAGAAAATTCAATCAAATTTGTTAGAGATGATCTCCTCCTGACAAAGCCATGCTGACTATCCTTGATTAATCCCTGCTTCTTGAAGTGGAGTTTAATCCTGTCTCTTAGAATATTTCCAATAGTTTCCCTACCACTGATGTTGGACTCACCGGCCTGTAATTACCTTGTTTATCCCTGCTACCCTTCTTGAATAATGGTACCACATTCACTGTCCTCCAACCCTCTGGCACCTCTCCTGTGGCCAGAGAGGATTTGAAAACTTGTGTCAGAGCCCCTGCTATCTCCTCCCTTGCCTCACATAACAGCCTGGGATACATCTCATCTGGGCCTGGGGATTTATCCACTTTTAAGCCCCTAAAACCACGAATACCTCCCCCCTTTCAATGCTAATTTGTTCAAGTATATTACTCCCTGATCTCTCACCTCCATCGTCCTTCTCCATAGTGTACACAAATGAAAAGTAATCATTTAAAACCTCACCTACCTCCTCTGGCTCCACACACAGATTGCCACTTTGGTCCCTAATGGGCCCTACTCTTTCCTGGTTATCCTCTTGCCCTTAATATATTTGTAAAACGCCTTGGGATTTTCCTTTATCTTGCCTACCAGTGTTTTATCATGTCCTCTCTTCGCTCTCCTAATTACTTTCTTAAGTACCCCCATGCACTTTCTATACTCCTGTAAGACCTCCACTGTTTTCAGTGCTTTGAATCTGCCATAAGCCTCCTTTTTCTCTCTTATCCAATCCTCTATATCCCTTGACATCCAAGGTCCTAATTGAGAAATCTGCTAAGGGGTTCTCTACCACGGTCTGCCAGAAACCTACTTTCACTGGTCAATACACGTGTTACGACCAAGTGAGAATGAGGTCTAGGGTTCCCTTTCAACCTTCACCTGGTCTTACTGTAGCAGGGTTTAATTTTAAGCACACCATGTTTTAGCTCCCCCCTTGGTAAATCCTTGTTTACTGTTTTCCAATTATAAGTCAAAAAAACCAGCACTCACAGGTTTTCTTGGGTTTAAAGAAGAAAGATTACATTTATTAAACTTAAACTCTAATTCAGTTAATGCCTACATGATGCGCCCATGCAAGCATGCATATGCGATACACACATGCAGATAGAGACGGAAAAGAGCAGAAGAAAAATAAAGTGGAAAGGTTTGAGGCAATATCTGAAGAGTTTTTGTTACGGTTCTTCGAGCTCACTGTAGAGTCCTTGATTGTAGATAGATCTTGCTTTTCGTTGGAGTCTAGTGTTCTTCCTAAACCTTGTTCGCTGCAGCAGACTTTTCTCTGTTGGGATTCATGTGTCTTCAGTGGATTCAGAGGCTTGTGCGAACGAGATGTGAGCAGACAGGAGAGATCTTCTCAGTCCAAGAGAAAACAGTCTTTCCACTCAAACTCTCTGTGGCTAGTTCAAAAAAACCCTGGAACCACTAGTTAGTCATGTGACCAGCTGGTCCAACCAGTCCTGGCCCCTGTAGATTGCTTCAATCCAGCAGGCCCTGGAATGCGCTTCCCCACCCCCTCACTGTCCAGTGATCAACATCCATTGTGGGTTGAATGTGTCAGGGAATGGTCCTTTGTCTACACAAGCACCGTCTGTTAATATGCAAATGTTTTTTCCAGCCACGGCTGATCTATACAACAAGTCATTTCCTCGCTCCAGCAACAGTTAAAAATCAATGTTCTTATGACAAAACCAATGTGCCTCATTCTTGGCAGGTGGGGGCCTGCATGACACCTCCACACCCAGTGAAATGAAATGTGATTTGAGAAAAGCGCATTTCCTAAAAAGGGTCGAGAGAAAATATAAGATACAGAATTAAAAATGCACTTCTCTCATTCATTCACTTATTACAGCCTGTCTTTTCTTGGTGCTGCTTTAATTGCCCCTTTTTTCGCACATCAATAAACATGTGGCTCTTTGGGAAAGTTTTTCTTCAGTTTGCCCATTTCCATGGCTGCCTAGGGTCTTTGAGATGGTTAGGTTTAATCAGCCCTGAGTTGGATTTTGTTTTCAGGAGAGTCAGTAGTGGGCGGGTCTATCATGAACTCTTCTTCAGTACTTTGCTGAGTCATGCAAAGGCTTTTGACTTTAGGGGGATAGGTGGTTTCTTTCCTTTGACTGTGGAGGAGAATTCTTTGCTAATCTTTCCTTTGTCCTCTGGGACACTCTTGCCTGCAGGCATTTTTGCAGACTCTACTGCACTCCTCTTGGCACTTCGACTAGGTCAGGCATCACCCACACGGTTTCTCTAGTCCCTAGGGGTCTTTCCTTGTTTCTGCATGTCCTTGTAAATGCTGATGGCAACTCTGGTGGGTGTTCATCTAGTGTCGGCATTTACACAGGAGGATGTGGGGTCTAACTTTTCACATTTTTTAGGTTTGGCTGACCGGACAGTAGGGGTTGTAAACCGGGATTCCTCCTGGACTTTCTTCAACCTGTCCTCTTGGTCGTTTTTTTCCCCTTCCCTTTCTAACCTTTTGCCAGCTTTGTGTTTGCCTGCCCCCTTTTGTTCTCGGCAGGGGTCCCTTACAGTTCACCAGCCCACTGCTGGAGGGTCCTCCTAACACCGGTACAGGACTTAGGGGTGCAGGTTTCACTGTAGGTTGCTGTTTTCCCCTTAACCTGGCACATGTGGCAACTCCTGCAGTACTCCACTACATCTTCGTGGAGTTTTGTCCAGTTAAACTGCTGTCTGATGCAGGCTTTGGCCTTTTGTAGACTACAACCACTGTAGTCTCGTGGGCCCTTCTTAATATTTCTCTCCGGTACCTCTGCGACACCACTAACTGGTGAACTACTGTTCACTCCTTGCTCCCATGTCTCTGAGGAGAACTCAATTTCCTCATCAGTACCTCATTCTTTAAATAGTAGCAATCAGAGACTCCCTCTGCTTCAGTTTCAGACTGGGCAGCCTGTGCTAACTCTTGCAATATTGGACTGGCTTGCTGAGCCTCAGCTAGGGAAAATCCATTTAATTCATTCCCTGGGTCTTCTAACTTTCCAAAGAAAGTCTCAGACAGACAGACCTGGTCATCTGCCTACAGTGCCAATACAGTCTCCTCTGGGGAAGCTGGTTTGATCATGGTCTGATCCACTACAGATTGAGGGAAACTGCAGGGGTCCATCTCCTGCCACGGCTCTGTCTCTCTGACCTGTGGTCTTTCTTTCACTACTGTAGGGCTACCACCTTCGCCCGTGCAAAGATCATTACCTCGGCGCAAGTCAACCCTGTCCACAGGCAAACTAGGGACAATCCCTACGGTCACCGGTCCTGTAACTAGGTCGCACTCCAGGGTGCACCTGGTGTACAGGTACAGGAATACAGTGCCCTCCAATACCATTCACCTTCATTCTGTTGTTCACTGCACTCTCTGGGAGAATGGTCAGTTGAAATTTATTAAACTTAAACTTAAACTCTAATTCAGTTAACGCCTACGGATACACGACGTGCCCACGCAAGCATGCATACGCTATACACACATGCAGATAGAGACAGAAAAGAGCAAAAGGCAAATATGGTGGAAAGGTTTGAGGCAATATCTGAAGAGTTTTTGTTCTGGTTCTTCGAGCTCACTATAGAGTCCTTGATTGTAGGTAGATCTTGCTTTTCGTTGGGGCCCAGTATTCTTAAACTTTGTTCGCTGCAGCAGACTTTCCTCTGTTGGGATTCATGTGTCTTCAGTGGATTCAGAGGCTTGTGAGAAAGAGATGGGAGCAGACAGGAGAGATCTTCTCAGTCCAAGAGAAAACAGTCTTTCCACTCAAACTCTCTGTGGCTAGTTCAAAAAACACCCCTCGAACCAGCTGTAACCAGCTGGTCCAACCAGTCCTGGCCCCTGTAGATTGCATCAACCCAGCAGGCCCTGGAATGCGCTTCCCCATCCCCTCACTGTCCGGTGATCAACATCCATTGTGGGTTGAATGTGTCAGGGAATGATCCTTTGTCTACACAAGCATTGACTATTAATAGGCAAATGCTTCTTCCAGCCAACAAGCCATCTGTTCAACAAGTCATTTCCTATCTCCAGCAACAGTTAAAAATGAATGTTCATATGACAAAACCAATGAGCCTGATTTTTGGCAGGTGGGGGCCTGCATGACAACACGCGTTGGGATTCTTACAGTTCCATGCACTATAGATGCAGGACGATTGTGAAGAAGAACTTTGTTGCACAGCGTGTGGTAATGACCTGGAACTCGCTGCCGACAACGGTGGTGGAAACAGAAACAATCAATGATTTCAAAAAGACATTGGATGGGCACTTGAGGAGAATAAACTTGCAGGGCTACGTGGTTAGAGTGGGGGAGTGGGACTGACTGGATTACTTTACAGAGACCTTGCATCAATTTGATGGGCTGAATAACTTCCTTCCGTGCCGTAAACAATTCTAAGACTCTAATATATTGAAATTCATATAACGAGAAATCCGTAGCAGGTCCAGCTGATAAATCTTTTTCCTACACCTTCAAGACAAACTCTTGCACTTCATTTTGTACCTTAACAGCACAATAATACATTTGTGGTATATGATTTAATGGTTTAGTCTATATATGACAGAAAGAAGATCAATTCTATCTTGTACAGACCCACACACGGGTCTGCAAGAATGAACTCAGTGTTTATTAGGAATCTGAAGACAAAGTTCTGCTTTTGCAGATTGGGAATTTAACTGAAGGCAAAGAGCTCTATGTAAAAGCATTGAATTCTTTTCTTCAGGTTGCTAATTTAAACACTCCTCCTTTAAGTATTTCTTACTTTACTCAAGGGTTTACAAAAATGTGGCTATATTTGTTCGAAGGCTGTCAAACAGCCTGCACATTGAGTCTGTTTCCAGTATTCCAGTTGGCAGCCTACAAGGTTACACACCAGGTTTCAACTTTATGGTGAACTATTATAAAAATAAAACTTTAAGTCCCAGGTTAAGTTGGAATTTCCAGGGAGGAACTCAGTAAAGTAAAATTAAGCTTGACTTTTTGTACAACACAAGTGACCCTTTCAAAATTTAAGAACAAATAACTCTTGTTTTTTTCATGTAGGAGGAAGAGGATGGTTGGAAAATAGCTCAGAGTCACTTCCTCCCGACAGTTGCAGAAGGTCAAAACACGTATGAAGGTGGGAAAAAGAACGATGTACATGGTGATAATGTTGGTCATGTTTGAATCCACCACTGATGCCATTAATGTGCCTGGGACAGTGATGTTATAACAGGGATTTCTGAGCATGAAACAAAAACAAACATGCCACTATTGCATCTGTTAATTTTTTCATGCTGTTTATAACTTTTATTGTTTTTCCTATTGGCAACTTAAAGAAAATATGTTGCTGTTAGTCATCCTTTAGAATTTATTAATCATAGCCAACTCTGGTTCTCGCATTTTGTTGTTGCTCTCATGTTTACTTGAGAGTGTGACGGAGACAAATACAACTGGGGCTTTCACAAGGGACTTGGATAAGCACCTGAACAGAAAAAAATTTGCAGGGATATGGGGCAGGGCAGGACCAGATGTATTGCTCTTGCAGAGAGCCTCATGGGCACGATGGTTCAAATGGCCTCCTTCTGTGCTGTAGTTATTCTATAATTCTATTTTGTGAATATTTCTGTTTTAAATTGTTAGTGCTTATGAAACCATTATATACTCAGCACAACAACACAAGAGATTTGAATTAATGTATTCATTCAAATCATGCAGTTGCTGAAACTCAAGTTATTGACTGTCTTTATTAGCATTGAGCTTTCTCACACTGGCCTCATTAGGCCATTTCTGGGCATTGCGATGGTATAATACATTCAGAATTCAATGTGCAGTGCCACAGGATATTTTTGTAACTTCAGTTTCACATGCAGTAAGCTCCTTGCTTCTGCCATGCCATTGGGACTGTACCAAACAGACATTATGTGCATCTTATAAGGAAGGGCGTTTTTTTATTCTTTCACAGGATGTGAGCATCGCTGGCTAGGCCAGCATCTATTATCCACCCCTAATTGCTCTTGAGAAGGTGGTGGTGAGCCACCTTTTTGAACCACTGCAGTCCATGTGGTGTAGGTACATCCACAGTGCTGTTAGGAAGGAGGTTCCAGGATTTGACCCAACGACGAGTGAAGGAACGGCGATATAATTCCAAGTCTGGATGGTGTGTAGCTTGGAGGGGAACTTGCCAGTGGTGGTGTTCCCACGCATCAGCTGCCCTTGTTCTTCTATGTGGTAGAGATTGTGGGTTTGGAAGGTGCTGTCAAAGGAGCAAAGGATGCAATGCATCTTGTAGATGGTACACACTGCTGCCACTGTGCATCGGTGGTACAGGGACTGAATGTTGAAGATGGTAGATGGGGTGCCAATCAAGTGGACTGCTTTACCCTGGATTATGTCGAGCATCCTGAGTGTTGTTGGAGCTGCACTCATCCAGGTAAGTGGAGAATATTCCATCATTCTCCTGACTTGTGCCTTGTAGATAGTGGTCAGGCTTTGGGGAATCAGGAGGTGAGTTACTCATTGCAGAATTCTCAGCCTCTGACCTGCTCTTGTAGCCACAGTACTTATATGGCTGGTCCAGTTCAGTTTCTGGTCAATGGTAACCCCCTGGATGTTGATAATGGGGGATTCAGCGATGGTAATGCCATTGAATGTCAAGGGGAGATGGTTGGATTCTCTCTAATTTGAGATTGTCATTGCCTGGCACAAATGTTACTTGCCACTTATCAGCCCAAGCCTGGATGTTGTCCAGGTTTTGCAGCATAAGGGCACAGACTGCCTCAGAATCTGAGAAGTCGCAAATGTTGCTGAACATTGTGCAATCATCCCCAACTCTGACCTTATGATGGAGGGAAAGTCAATGATGAAGCAGCTGAAGATGGTTGAGCCTAGGACACTACCCTGAGGAGCTCCTGAAATGATGTCCTGGGACTGAGATTTATTTAGAGATACAGCACTGAAACAGACCTTTCGGCCCACCAAGTCTGTGCCAACCAACAACCACCCGTTTATACTAATCCTACATTAATCCCATATTCCCTACCACATCCCCACCCACCTACCTACCTACACTAGGGGCAATTTACAATGGCCAATTTACCTATCAACCTGCAAGTCTTTGGCTGTGTGAGGAAACCAGAGCACCTGGCAGAAACCCACACGGTCACAGGGAGAACTTGCAAACTCCGCACAGGCAATGCCCAGAACTGAACCCAGGTCACTGGACCTGTGAGGCTACGGTGCTAACCACTGCGCCACTGTGCCACAAGATGATTGACCTCCAACAACCACAACCATCTTCTTTTGTGCCAGGTATGACTCCAACCAGTAGAGAGTTTTGGTAGCAAAAACAGGAAGGTTTTGTAGCGAAAACAGGAAGGCAGATTATTATCTGAATGGCTATCAACTGAGAGAGGGGAATATGCAGCGAGACCTGGGTATTCTCGTACACCAGTCGCTGAAGGTAAGCATGCAGGTCCAACAGGCGTTAAAAAGGTAAATGGTATGTTGGCCTTCATAGCGAGAGGATTCGAGTACAGGAGCAGGGATGTCTTGCTGCAATTATACAGGGCCTTGGTGAGGCCATACCTGGAATATTGTGTGCAGTTTTGGTCTCCTTATCTGAGGAAGGATGTTCTTGCTATAGAGGGAGTGCAGCGAAGGTTTACCAGACTGAGTCCTGGGATGGCGGGACTGACGTATCAGGAGAGATTGAGTCGGTAGGATTATATTCGCTGGAGTTCAGAAGAGTGAGGGGGGATCTCATAGAAACCGATAAAATTCTAACTGGACTTAACAGGGTAGATGCAGGAAGGATGTTCCCGATGGTGGGGGAGTCCAGAACCAGGAGTCATAGTCGCAGGACACGGGGTAAACCTTTCAGGACTGAGGTGAGGAGAAATTACTGCACCCAGAGAGTGGTGAGCCTGTGGAATTCGCTACCACAGAACGCAATTGAGGCCAAATCATTATATGTTTTCTAGAAGGAGTTAGATATAGCTCTTGGGTCTAAAGGGATCAAAGGGTATGGGGCGAAAGCGGGAACAGGTTACTGAGTTGGATGATCAGCCATGATCATAATGAATGGTGGAGCAGGCCTGAAGGGCCGAATGGCCTACTCCTGCTCCTATTTTCTATGTTTCTATGTTTTCCCCCAATTCCCATTGGCTCCAGTTTTTCTAGGGCTCCTTGATGCCATACTTGGTCAAATACTGCTTTGATGTCATGGGCAGTCACTCTCACCTCAGGGTAAATCAGCAGGCAAAATTGTCAACCTGATTTTCATAAGATCATAAGAACTAGGAGCAGGAGTAGGCCGTCCGGCCTTTCGAGCCTGCTCCGCCATTCAATAAGATCATGGCTGATCTTTTCGTGGACTCAGATCCACTTACCAGCGCTCCCACAGTGTCCCTTAATTCCTTTATTGTACAAAAAGATATCTACCTTAGCTTTAAAGACGTTTACTGAAGAAGCGTCAACTACTTCACAGGGCAAGGAATTCCATAGATTAACAACCCTCTGGGTGAAGAAGTTCCTTCTTAATTCAGTCCTAAATCTGCTCCCTCTAATCTTGAGGCTATGCCCTCTTGTCCTAGCTTCACCTGCCAGTGGAAACGTCCTCTCTACTTGTATCTTATCTATTCCCTTCATGATTTTATGTTTCTATAAGATCCCCCCTCATTCTTCTGAACTCCAATGAATATAATCCCAATCTACTCAGCCTCTCCTCATAAACCAACCCCCTCAACTCCGGAATCAACCTAGTGAACCTCCTCTGCACCCTCTCCAGTGCCAGTATATCCTTTCTCAAGTGAGGAGACCAAAACTGCACACAGTACTCCAGGTGCGGCCTCACCAGTACCTTATACAGCTGCAACATAACCTCTCTGCTTTTAAACTCAATCCCTTTAGCAATGAAGGACAAAATTCCATTTCCCTTCCTAATTACTTGCTGTACCTGCAGACCAACCTTCTGCGATTCATGCACAAGGACACCTAGGTCCCTCTGCATAGCAGCATGCTGCAACTTTTTACCATTCAAGTAATAATCCTTTTTCCTGTTGCTCCTACCGAAATGAATGACTTCACATTTACTCACATTGTATTCCATCTGCCAGACCTTTGCCCACTCACTCAATGTATCTATGTTGCGGGCTTTTCAACAGCTAAATCAATAATATCATTGGCAAAGGTCTGAGTTGAAATCAACTGCTCACCCTCTTCAGTTTCAATGAAATGTGTGCAAGCATCTTAAATACAGCACTGTTTTGTTCCACCAGAACCAACAGTGCAGTTGGGCAGAAAATGAATTCTTAATGAATGCCATATGTCAGAATATTTGATAATTTTTTTTTCACAGGATGAAATAATGTTTAAGGGTTGTGTTTCTAAACATAATGGGGGCCATGTTACACAGTTAACCCATGCCGTTCATTGCAATGCATGTTAAATTTGTGCTGTTTTAAATTATTGCTGAAGGTAGCCAGCATTGCCTGTACCATTCATTGGCTGCAGGGGACCCAATAGCACAAGTGGCCAGCACTAGTTAAAGGCAGCCTGTCCCTTTTAAAGGGGAGATGCATTGTGGCTGCAAGAAGTGGTGGGAGTCCTTTGAAAACTGAATCTCTGCTGTGATACTTTGAGAATGGTTGAACATGAGATAGACGATGTATTAATTTTTTCTGACAATGCTCTGGAGATCTTGATGCAATATGTGGAGAGAAGGAGAGACATCCATATCCAATGGGGGGAGCAGAGGGCATTCGCCTATATGCTCAGGAAACAGTAGGAATTAGTTGTGGCATAGGTCAATGCCAGCAGTGTAGCCCCACTCCAGAAAGCTGCTAGGGGGCCACCTTGGTGTACCTGGCAGTCTCCCCAGGTGTCGGGGGCCATTCCTAAACTGGTAAGATGCTGTTGGGGACGTAAAATGACCGTCAATAGGCCAGTTAACCACCTTAGTTGGCTGCCACTGCTATTCCCAGCTTCAGAAATATCCCATGGCGGTAGGATGATGTCGGGCTACCCTCCTGATGCCTTCTGGCCCCATTTCACCAGCTCACTCGTTTACCAGCCCATCTCCAGAGGGCTGGTAAAATCCCAGCTATTCTCTCTGTATCCACTCTATCAAATTTCATAATTTTAAAACCTCTATTAGGTTACTCCTCAGTCTTTTTTCAAGAGAAAAGATGCAGAGCCTGTCCATTCTTTCCTGATATGTATACTCACATATTTCTATTATCATCCTTGTAAATCCTCTCTGCACTCTCCCCAGTGCCTCTATATCCTTTTTATAATATGGCGATCAGAACTGCATGCAATTCTCTAAGTGTGGTCTAGCCAAGGTGCATTACAGGTTTAGCATAATGTGGATACTTTGCAATTCTATCCCTTTGGAAATAAAGCCTATTGCTTGGTTTGCTTTTTTATGGCCTTGCTAACCTGTGGCGCAATTTTTAGCAGTTGCTGTATTTGTACTCCGAGATTCCTTTCTTCCTCTACCCCACCTAGACTTGTACCTTCCAAGTGATAAATGACCTCCCTATTCTTCCTTCCAAAATGTACTACCTCACATTTATCTGTGTTGAACTTCATTTGCCAATTATTTACCCATTCTGCAAGTTTATTAATGTCCTGCTATAATTTGTTGCATTCCTCCTCAATATTAATTTGCCCCCCCTCATTCCCCCCCAATTTGGTGTCATCTGCAAATTTAGAAATTGTGTTTTTGATTCCCAGGTCCAAATTGTTAACGTAAATTGTGAACAGCAGTGGTTCCAGCACTGACCCTTGTGGAACACCACTTCCCACCTTCTGCCACTCTGAATAACTATCCTTTATTCCCTTTCTGTCTCGAAGCTAGCTAGCAATCCTTTCTGCTACTTGTCTGCTGATTCTGCATTCTCTAACCTTATTCATTAGTCAATTATGGGATCCCTTATTGAAGACCTTTTGAAAATCCATATAAATTACATCTACTGTATTACCATTGGCTACTCTCTCTGTTACCTCCTCAAAACATTCAATAAGTTGGCCTACCACTGATGATAAGCTGACTGGCATGGAATGTGTGGTCACCTCCATCAGCGCATTTTCAGAATGCACCATGATGATGAGTCTGATAGCTATGTTATAGCTTGAATTGCAGTACAAACAGCTTCTGAGATGTGAGGACTATTGCCTTTGTGGCTCTGGTATCAGTGTCAAAGGGGCTTCCCAGGGCATCACTGCAGTTCAGCAATCTGTTCTCCAACAGATCAGTAGGATTCCTGAGGTGCCACCCTAGGAGAGTGGTACTGGCACCATGGAACACAAACCTGCTGACCTCTCTCAGGATGACAGTATTCCTGCATGCACCTCGCCCCTCTGCAAATGTCCTTGCTGTTGCCTGTCAGCCATCCATCCCAGGCTTCTGCAGTCCATACCGAGGTGGTACAGCCAGAAGCTGGACTCAAAGCCCAGAGCTGCTCAATATTGTCCTCCATGGCCATCTTCAATTGGAGGTTAGCCGTCTTCCGGAACCCATGATGTAGTCACTGGGGAAGCATCTCGTAGGCGCACTAGGATAGGGAAAGGTACATGGAAGACAGGCACTAAGGGTGATTAGTTTAATTTTGTATGCATTATGTAATGCATATATGCATTGTGTAATTATGTTGTAATTACATATTACAACAACATGTAATGTATTGGGATGTGCATTTTCAGGTGGGTTCTATTTTTGTGTTGCTGAGAGGACGATGTGATAGAAGAAAGATAAGGAGTGTCGGACTTTCGGTGAATGGGGAAGTATGGTTGTGGTTACTGGTGTTGCTCATGAATAATCTGATCACACAAAACTTGGGGTTTATAGCTTTCCTTCCACTTTGTGTTTCTCCACTTTCTGTTCCATTTCCTCCTCCTCCATTTCTACCTCTTCTTCCTGCATTTCAGCTTTCTGTCTGATAGATGGTGGCAAGGGCTGTTCCCCCTTAATAGCCAAGTTGTACAGCATGCAGCAAATCTTGATATCCACTCAGCTGAGTACCGCAAGGCCCCTCTAGCATGGCCCAGGCAAGGAAAGTGTTGCTTGAGGACACCAATGGTGTGCTCTATAATTAGGGCCCTACCAAATTCACCGTCAAATTTTACAAATTTCATGGTAATGGCATTTTAAGAATCGTGAATTTCACATATTTACATCGTAAATTTCACGGTGTTGCAACAAACCATGAAAATTATCTATTTAAAACAAAAAAAGACAAAGGTGGTTTCTGGTTTCAAGTGGCATTAATTATATACTCAAAAACTATTGTAAAAAGCTGACTATAAACAGGTCATATTCTTCACTCATTGAAGTCAGTGGTTGAATGAGCATCGAGCAACCTGCAACTGTCTCTTTCTTCATTCCCTGTATCTGCTCTGTGAACACCTGCTCATGTTTAGATACAGCTCTCTCTATGTCCACAGAGTTTGTTGAAATTGTCAGGCAGCACTGGGCTAGCCTTGCAAGGTGGGGGACTTTGCATTCCACAGAGCTCCAAAACTGCAGCACAAGCAAAGTACAATCTGCTTCTTTTGCAATGCTTTTATAAGCAGGAATCTTCACCCTATAAGTTCTTATCAAAGTCAGGATTTGTATCAAATGAGTTTAAATCCACCATCAACAGGTGCATTTGTGCAGGGTCAAAGATATGCACAGCCTTCAGGAACATCGCAGAAGGTTATTGGAACCTCTGAGCTGCTGTTTATTCACCCCCTGACTCTTCCCGATAGCAGTAATATTTTATGAGCTTCTTTGCTATTCAAGAAAACACCTGTTGAGCACAGGCATTTAATTCAGTGTCATCAGATTGTTGTTTGTTTGACTGTGCCTCAGCCCAGAACAGTACATCCATTATTTTATTGAAAGCTTTGTGGATTGTGACATGTCGAGATCCAAACTAAATAACTCCATCAGTCGCGTTGCATTCTTGCCAACAAACTGAACTTCTTTATTAAGCTGAGCATTGTTTAGAAGGATTACAATGTCTGTTAAAGCTTGTGATTTCATTGTCAGTGTGAGCTCTTCAGAGACGAAGTCTGTGTAGTATTTCAGGTAAGCTGCATAATACAGTACTGCCCAAAACCAAGAATTCCAATGTGTAATTACTGGCTGTGGAGGAAGCGTGATGTTTTGTTCCCCAATTTCAGCCATTTCAGCCACATTTGCAATGTGCTGCCTGTATCGAAGCTTGCAGTGAGGGCAGTGTTTGAAGATCTTTTTAATGTAGCTAACCAGTTTGTCGACTTTATCAAATTCACTTTTCCACAGTTCACTGACAAGGGAAATTATATGTGCATTGCATGTAATATGGACAGCATTAGGCATTACACATTGGAACATAGATTTGAAAGATTATGTCATGTATGTTGCATTGTCACTAATGAAAGCACTTTGTTGGAATCTGCACTGTATTTTGAAATGGTTTTGATTATCGCATTGGAAACTGTGGTGTATTTAACTTCTAAGTAGACACAGTCTGTGAGCACTGTTGTTAGCTTTCCTGACTTTACCTCTTCCGCCTTATTAGATATAAAATCAAAGAAAACATGCAGCATATTTACTCATTTGTCGACTCATCACAAATAATTGCAAAAGACTCGCATGCATTAATCTGAGACTTCATCTCCTCACAATGTGTAACAAAAACCTTTGTTAGGTTGTCCTGACATAGTTTATTTGCACTTGGCAAGCAACCACCATTTTGCACATTACGTTGAATGAAGACCTGCAGCTTTGGGTGATCAAGTTATTCCAATGGGATGTTGGCGCTTGTAAAAGCATCCACAAGTTCCATTGGAACCATTGGATGATTTTCTGAGCTCTCTGTTGACTTCTTAAAAAGAGATGACATAGTGTTGCTTGTTTTTTTGTGTGTTCGGTTTCCAACAGCGCAGTGTTAGATGTTCTCTTTCTGCTGCAATGGCTTTCAGACTGTAACTGGCCCTGAACAGTTGGTTGTTGTGTGTGATCCAATGAAATATTGCAGCCTCTACAAAACAGTTTAGCACCATCGGCATGCAAATTTGTCTTCCAAATTCTTTCACTTGATGTGCTGCGATGCCCTTGTGGCAATTTTTGATTTGCTCATTCTGGCATTCTCATTTGTCTGCTAACACTTGAGAATGTTACTCTCAAAACTGCACTGCAAGCCCTTCCTCATCTACCAATCAACCAGTTCACCCTTGTGTTAATCAGTAAAATGCGCAAAGTGTGCAAAACGGCCGATTTCACGGAGGACCCGAGATTTCCTGTCCATGATGCATTTTTCACTGCTGCGAATTTGATAGGGCCCTATCTATAATGTTCCTTGTGGCAGCATGACTCTCATGGTAGGGTGTGTGTGTGTGTGTGTGTGTGTGTGTGTGTGTGTGTGTGTGTGTGTGTGTGTGTGTGTGTGTGTGTGTGTGTGTGTGTGTGTGTGTGTGTGTGTGTGTGTGTGTGTGTGTGTGTGTGTGTGTGTGTGTCTCTGCTGCCAGGTTAACGGGCATTCATCTGCATGGCGCACTGCCTGTGGCGACTCATCAGCTGCACATGAAGGTAATGAAATCCCTTTCGGTTCATTAAAATGACAGAGTTCACATGAGGTGCACGTAGAGCCTGCACCATGCCGAAGCTGCAATCTGTTCAAAACCTTCTGCTGCTTCCATCTGTGTCTCTGATAAAAGGGGATAAAATCAATGTGTTTCTTTGTGTGTAGTGAGCGTCAGTGACCTCCCTTGTACAGCAGTGCACTGCAAACTGCGTCATGTTGCTTACATCTCCAGCAGCAACTGGAAGGAGCCAGGCACATTAAAGTTAAGAGTCATGTTCAACTTGACAGGCACAAGCAATGATGTCCTTGCCCGGCTTTGAGATTGCAGTAGTGGCTACAGCAGTTGGCAGATTTCAGTCATGACATCTATTGTGAAGTGAGGATGTCTGAAACATTGCTCTTCACTGGAATTGAGGTCAGAAAATTACTCCCTGAAGACCTTAGGTGGATATGGCCTCCTGTTGAGAGCCATTCTTCCCCTGTTCCTCTTCTGTCTTCTAGTAGCTTGTGCTGCTCTGCGTGGGCAGTCTTCATTATCCCAGTCATGTTCAAATCCCAGAGGAAGCCCTACCAAGCCACCCATGTCTGGAAGCAACTTGTTTCAGCAAATTTTAAATGGCCAAAAAAGGTAATTCAACAATAACCAGACCTCTCCCTATAGATTATTCAAACTTTAACCAAGTATAGGAAAGCTCCAAAAACATGGACAATTGTACCAGCAGCAAGAAGAAATAATCCAACAACAAACCAGTCAGTTCCTGGTTCCTTTAAATAGTGCTGGTGGTGGATTCCTTCATTCCTTTTAATGTCATGCTCAGTTGTATGAGGTTAAGACAAGTCATTAGCTGGAGTGGGTGTGCAGTTTGAAATGCCCAGACTGACATAATCAGCGCTGTGCACTGATTTGCATCATCATCTCGCTGCGCTACATGTTGCCGGTAGTCATAAGGTACACACACGCAAAGCCCTTTACCAAGCTTCGGAAGGGTGTACATGCAACTCAGACTTCATTTTCAATCTTTAGGTGGCCACATAACGCCTATAAAAACGAGTGCTGCATGGCCTAATTTAACCCCCAGTAAATTTTCACAGGTTTATAAAGAACATCAACAGGCTGCAGTCATTGAAGAATGTATATTGAGCAAGGTGAGCCAGTTTGGGTTGCTACAATTTCCAGTCTCTTTTCTGTTATAAAGGTTTATCGTGCTTTTTTTCTCTCTGTAACATGTAGCAATCCTTTGTAAGAATTTGATGCTGGGTTTGCACTGTGGAACAAATACTTTTATACAAGGGTATGATCTCACTAATGGGGGTTTTTGATTGGCCTCCAAATAGTGAAAGAGAGATAGGGGAGCAAATCTGCAGGGGAATCACAGAGATGGGGAAGAACTGTAGAGTGGTGATATTGGGGCACTATAATAAACCAAATATCAATTGAGATAGTGTTAGAGTAAAGGGTAAGGAGGGAGAGGAATTGCTGAAATGTATTCAGGAGAACTTCCTTGACAGTATGTTCTTGTCTGAACCTGGAAGAGCCATTGCTGGATCTGGTGTTGAGGAATAAGGTGGGTCAAGTGGACCAAGAATCTGTCAGGGAGCACTTGGATAAGAGGGATCATCATATCACAAGGTGGGGGAGACAGTGGTGTAGTAGTAATGTCACTGAACTAGTCACTTAGAGGTCCAGGCTAGTGCCCTATGCACATGGGTTCAAATCTCACCAGGGCATCTGGTGGAATTTAAATTTAATTAATGAAAAGTTGGAATTGAAAGCTAGTCTCAGTAATGGTGCCATGATTGTTGTAAAAACCCATCTGGTTCACTAATGCCCTTTAGGGAAGGAAATCTGCCATCCTGGTCTGGTCTGGTCCAAACCCACAGCAATGTGGTTGACTCTTATCTACCCTCTGAAATGGCCTAGCAAGACATTCATTTGTCAAGGGCAGTTAGGGATGGGCAACAAATGCTGGCTTTGCCAATGATGCCCACATCCCATGAAAGAATTAAAAGCAAGATTCGTAATGGAGAAGAGTAAGGAAAAATCTAAAATATAACTTCTAAATTAGAAGAGGGCTAATTTCAAAGGGATGACAAGGAATTGAGCCAGAGTGAAATGGAACCAAAGATTGACAGGAAAAACTGTAACTGAACAATGGGTGCTGTTTAAAGAGGCAATGTTTTAGGTACAAATAGAGAGAAAGGCAGGGTGGCTTAGATGACGAGGGAGAATATGATGAAACATGCATGTCAAATGAACTCTTTAAGTGAGAACCAGGCCACAAAAAATAAGTTGAGAGGGGAAGTGAAGAGGAAAATAAGACTGGCAAAGAGAGAATATGAGAATAGAATGGCAGTCAACATAAAAGGAAACTCAACAATCTACTACAGCCATGTAAATGGTAAGCAGGTAGGAAGAGGTGGGGTGGGTCTATTAATGCCAGGGCAAGGCTAGAATACTTAATTAGTACTTTGTATCAGTACTAAGGAACAGAATGCTGACCAAATATCCATAGAAGCAGGTATCTAGGAGAGGTAATGGATAGGGTGAAAATTGATAGCTAGGATGTACTGGAAAGGCTGGCTGTGCTTAGAGTGGATAGGTCACCTGGTCTGGATGGCTTGCATCCCAGATTGCTAAAGGAAATGGGAGTAGAGATAGTGGAAGGTCTTGCCACAATCTTCCAAACTTCCCTAGATATGGTGGGGGGAAGGGGGGAGGTGCCAGAGGATTGGAAAGTGGCAAAAGGGTGTAAGGACATCCGTAGTAACTACAGGCAGGTCAGTTTAACATCAGTAATGGGTCAGGTTTTAGAAACAATAATTAGGGTAAAAAATAACAGATATTTGGAGAGGTTTGAATTAATTAAGGAGAGACAGCAGGAATTTGTAAAAGGTAGATTGTGCTTGATTAATCTAACTGAATTATTTGCTGAAGTATCAGAAAAGATTGATTAAGGGAATGCAGTGGATGTTGTCCATATGGACCTTAAGAAAGCGTCTGACAACTACCACATAAAAGGCTGGTTAGCATAATTGAGGCTCATGGAACAGAAGGTTCAGTGTCAGCTAGGATAAAAACAATGGCTGAAACACAGAAAACAGAGAGTCGTGGTAAATGATTGTTTTTCAGTTTGGAGGATGGCAGGCAGTGTTGTTCCCCAAGATTTAGTGCTTAGACTACTGCTTTTTTTGATATATATATACATATATATAAATGACTTGGATATAAAATTTCAAAATTTGCCTATGACTTGGTGGTGTGGCAGACAGTGAGGATGATACCAATCAACTTATTTTTTGTTATTCTTTCTTAGAATTTGAGCGTCGCTGGCAAGGCCAGCATTTATTGTCCATCCCTATTTGCCCTTGAGAAAGTGATCATGAGCTGCATGCAACTGAAGATAGATAGGCTAGCAAAATGGTTAGACAAGTGGCAGATGGAATTTAATACAGAGAAGTGTGAGGTGATGCATTATGGCAGAAGGGATAGGGAGAAGCAGTATAAACTTAATGGTACAGTTCTAAAGAGTGTGCAGGAACAGAGGGACCTGGGGGTTAATATGCAGAGAACCTTGGTAGCAGGACATATCGAGAGAGTAGTTAACTAGGCAAATGAGATCTTGGGCTTCATAAATAGAGGTACTGAATACAAAAGCAAGGAAATTATGCTGGACCTTTATAAAGCTCTGCTTAGGCGACAACTAGAATATTGTATCCAATTCTGGTCACCACACTTTCAAAGAGATGTGAGGGTCCTTGAGAGGGTGCAGAGGAGATTTACCAGAATGGTTTCAGGGATGAAGGATTTTAGCTACAAGGTTAGGTTGGAGGAGCCGGAATTATTCTCCTTGGAACCAGGGATAGGCACCAACATGTTGCACCACAGACATTTGGGAAAATTATTGACTCAGCCACAGACATGGGGGCAATTAATTTCTATATAAAGTGTATAGCCAATCTAATTCCATCAAAACACAGTTTGATTTAAAATGCATTTCTCCCTGTTAAGTGAGCACCTGGCATTGTTTTTGCTTGCACAAGTAGTCAATGTCTACCCACATATTTGATGTAGCGATGCAGAGAATCAGGATAGATGTCCATCTGTCAGGAGTGGTCTCGATCTCTTTCTCTCCCCTCTCGTGCTCTCTCTCCCTCTCTGTGTCAATCCCTATCCCCTCTCTGTCTCCTCTCTCTCCCCTCTGAATCCATCTGTCACCCCTCTCTCCCCTCCTCTTTCCTCTGTGTCCATCCATCTCCCCCCTCTCTTCCCTTCTCTCTCCCCCTCACTCTCTCTCCCCTCTCTCTGTCCCCCACTCTCTCCATCTCTCCTGTCTCTCTCTCTGCCCTCTCTCACTACACCCCCACTCCTTCTTCCGCCTCTCTCTCCCCTGTCTCTCTCTCCTCCTTTCACTCTCCTCCCTCTCTCTCCCCCTCTCTTCCCTTGCTCTCTTTGTCTCTCCTCTCTCTTTACCCCCTCCGCCTATCCCCCTCTCTCTCTCTCTCTCTCTCTACCACCCCCCTACCCCTGCCACTCTCCCATCCCTCTCTGTGACAGTTGAAGAGAGCAGGAACACTCAGGTTTGTGATTGGTCACTTAAAAAAAAAATCACAGCCGACAGTTTCACAGCTGACAGGTGTTTAGAGCGGGAACAGCAGCTTCCGAACTGAGGACAAGTTCAGACTTTACGGTGGGATTTTAAAAAAAATTCAGAACCCGCTGGAAAACCCCAAACTTGTCCTGAGACAGGAAGCAACTGTCTCTGTTCCCAGCACCTGTCAACTGTGAAACTGACGACTGTGAATTTTTTTAAAGTCGGACTGATCTGGAAAGAAGAATTCAATAAGAAATTTCTCATTCCTGAAATTACCAGTCACGGTCCTCAAACTTTTTACCACGGACTCTGGTGTCCGTGTACGGACATGTTGCCGAACCCTGCTTGGAACAAAGGAGGTTGTGAGGAGATTTGATAGAGGTGTACAAGATTATGACAGGCTTAGATAAGTTGGACAAGGAAAATCTGTTCCCATTAACTAATGATACAAGGACTAGGGGACACAGATAGAAGGTTTTGGGCAAGGGATGCAGGGAGAATGTGAGTAAGAACTTGTTTACGCAGCGAGTCATAATGACCTGGAACTCGCTGCCCACGAGAGTGGTGGAAGCGGAGGCAAACAATGATTTGAAAAGCATATTTGATGGGCACTTGAAGGAAATAAACTTGCAGGGCAACGGGGATCGAGTGGGATTGACTAGATTGCTCCATGGAAAGCAGGCATGGAGTCGATGGGCCAAATGGCTTCCTCTGTGCTGTAAATAATGCTATGACCTGGATTCTGTGCTGGAGCCGTGTCTTGCGGCGCTGGGCCGAAAAGGCGGGGAATCCCCACCTTGGCCTTTCGCGCCCTGCCCGCTAGAGCGATCTTCTGGTCTTTTAACTTCTGGGTTTCACGAGCCGGGATCCCTGTCGCTTTAAAGATGGGAATCCTGCCTCCAAGAGCTGCCAGCCCTCTGCAGCGCCACCGGGAGCAGTGGCCACTGCTGCAACTGAAGAGGCCTCGGACCCAGGTCCAGCGCTGGAACCCCAGACCTCGGGTAGGTGAGGCACGGTCACCGGGCCAGTCCTGAAAGCTCAAGGTGGATTGGAGTGGTCATGTAGTCCAAGGGGACAAGGGTCCCGAGGGGGTAAAGTGGTTCCCAGCGGGGGTCCTCCATGGGCCACAAATTTCCCATGAAGGAGGGACCCCCTCCCCCCAAGCCCACAGGGAGGGTGCCTCATTTTACAAGGCATCCTCCCCAAGTGGCGGAGGCCCCCCGCCCCTGATAAGATCACAGTGGTGAATTCTTGCTGCACTCAGTAGCGGTGTGACAGATTTAAGTGAAAATACTAGTCCAGTTGCAGGGTATGTGCTGTTGGATCTGTCCCATGCTGCAGGGTTGCATTACAATGTGTATGCATATGGGGAAATGTAATAGTGAATAACAAAAATATATTGGGAATATGTGGTGGGAAGAGGGCCTTAGTTAACCGTTAATAGGCCACTTAGGGGCCTCAATTGGCCTCTGGGCAGGAGGACCGTTGTCTGCCTATCCCTCCTCCGGGAAGATCGCTTGGCGATAGGGAGGCGAGGGGCCCTCTGCCTCCCCCCCACCCCCACGTCATGATACTCCATGCCCCCCTCCCTCCCCAAACCTTTGACTCTGCTCAGGGGCCACACAAATCCCGGCCTATGACGATGCTGATTCAAAAAAAAAAATTGGACACTGAGCTATAGAAGGAGATATTAAAAGAGTTGATCAAAAGTTTGGTCAAAAAGATGGGTTTTGTGAAGGAGAAGGAGATAGGGGCATTTTGGGGAAGGATTTCTTGTGTATGGGACCCAGGTGGCTGAAGGTAATAGTCGCCAATCATTGTGGGGGAAGGGAAAGAAGTAGCATACAAAACCAGAGTCAAAGACCAGAACTCTAGAGAGTTGGGAGAGGACTAATCGAAGGACTAGAGATGGTTACAGAGATAGAGAAAGGCAAGGCCATGGTAGGATTTAAACATGAAGAATTTTAAATTCTAGCCAATGTAGGTCAAAGAGGACTTGGGTGGTTACTACTTAGTGGGGCATAGGAGACAGGCATTATATTTTTGAAAGGTGGAGGACAGAAAACCACCCAGGAAAACATTGGAGTAATTGAGTCTGCCTGACAAATGCATGAGTAAGCTATCAGTGTCGTACATATGAAAGTTAACCTCAATTCTGGTCGCCACATGTGAGGAAGGATGTGATGGCACTGGAGAGGGTGCAGAGGAGATTCACCAGGACATTGTCTGGGCTGGAGCATTTCAGCTATGAAGAGAGACTGGGTAGGCTGGGGTTGTTTTCCTTAGAGCAAAGAAGGCTGAGGGAGACCTGATTGAGGTATAGAAAATTATGAGGGGCATAGATAGGGTTAGATAGGAAGAAACATTTTTCCTTAGCGGAGGTGTCAATAACCAGGGGGCATAGATTTAAGGTAAGGGACAGGAGGTTTAGAGGGGATTTGAGGAAAAATATTTTCACCCAGAGGGTGGTAGGAATCTGGAACTCCCTGCCTGAAAGGGTGGTAGAGGAAGGAACCCTCACAACATTTAAGAAGTATTTAGATGAGTACTTGAAATGCCATAGCATACAAGGCCACGGGCCAAGTGCTGGAAAATGGGATTAGAATAGTTAGGTGCTTGATGGCCGGCAAAGACACGATGGGCTGAAAGGCCTGTTTCTGTGCTGTATAACTCTATGACTTATACATAATGTCACTCAGGGGCAACACAGAGATGAGGAATAGGCAGGGACCAAGGATGGAACATTGCTCTCCCCCTGAAGAGCAGGCTATCTTGTTACAACTTGTTACAGATGAGCCTTTGTAGAAAAAAACATCAAGGGTGAGAACTACAACAACAAGAAATGCTGGAGTCACTCAGCAGGTCTGGCAGCATCTGTGGAAAGAGAAGCAGAGTTAACATTTCGGGTCAGTGACCCTTCTTCGGAACCCAAGAAGGGTCACTGACCCGAAACGTTAACTCTGCTTCTCTTTCCACAGATGCTGCCAGACCTGCTGAGTGACTCCAGCATTTCTTGTTTTTGTTTCAGATTTCCAGCATCCGCAGTATTTTGCTTTTATATAAGGGTGAGAACTAGCTCCATAGGCAATGCACAAGCGATTATAGATTACTGTTGTTGATTTTAAAGAACAAATGCTTAACACATTTTTAAGACATTCCTTTGTCCTCTATTTTGGTAGGGACGTGACATAAAGTAAATGGACGAATGGCTGTATTAAAATAGTATCCAAACAATACCACAGAAATATGAGAATTGTTCATCTGCCAGTATCTCAACAGTTATTTCTCGCTTAAGGAGTATGGACTGTTAGTAAATGCATTGAATTTGCTCATTTGTCTTGCTGTTGATAGCTCACTTTTGTTTTCGAAGGTTATTCTTCCAAAAAGTTAACTAAAAGTTTGGAAGTATATATTCATGAAGACCCGGGGCTGAATTTTACGGAATGGGAGGATATCCTGATGTCAAGGCCCAAATCAGGTTGCGTGGTCACTCATGCGGGAGATGGGATCAGGAAACGGATTTTGTCTTTTGTGACCAATTAATGACTGGCAGGTGTGGAAGCAGACCAATATCAGGGAGCAGCGGAAATGCAGCTGCCATATTTAAAGGGACGGCAGCACTCCGTTTAAAGGGATCACAAACAGAGGCACCTGGAAGGAAGAGAAAACAAAGACTGAATGCAGTGAATGACTGCAGTTAGAGGCAAAGTGGTGCCCAGGTTTAATGATGCTTCCCTGGAGGAGCTCATCCAGGTGGTAAAGGCAAGGTGGGAGGTGCTTTTCCCACTGGACAGGAGGAGGAAGCCAGTGGGCCTCACTAAGGTGGCGTGGCTTGAGGTCCCGGACAAGGTCAGCAGCTGAGGGGTGGTTGCATGTATGTGGTTGTAGTGCTGCAAGCGATTAAAGGACCTGTTGAGATCTGACAAGTGACTTCATTATACTGTCATGTAGACCCATGCCTGCCAAGAATGAAGCATATCAATTTTGTCATCTGAACATTGATTTTAAATTTTGTTGGAGTGATAAAATGACTGGTTTGAAGATCATCAGACACTTGGCTGGAAAAACATTTGCATACTAAGAGACAGTGCTTGGAGAGACAAAGGAATTGCTCACTAATTCAATTAACAGAGATTGATCTGATAATGGTTCCACATCTTGTCCTTCACCGCCCCCCACCGAGAGCCTTGAAATCCACAAACCTCGCAGGAGAGACTGTTCCCAAATAAGGAGCTAGTCACATGACTAACCTACAGAGCAACCTAGGTTTTTTTTTGAATTGTGCCACAGAGAAAGAAAGAAGGCAGTTTAAAATGGAACCTGGAACGAGAAAACCCCTCTCTCTCGCCTGGCTGGCTCTCTCTCGCTTTCTCCCCAAGCCACCGGACCCGCAGAAGACACGTAAACTTCAAGAGAGAAAAGACTCCTACATCGAAACAAGTTGATGCATGAACTGAACCCTCAATGAATAGCAGGACTTACCGGCAATGAAAGACTCCACATTGAACTTAAAGGACTGTACCTACCAGATATTGCCTCAAACTTTTCCCCTTTATTCCTTCTGCTTTTTCTGTTTCTATCTGCGTGTATGTTTATCGCATATGCATGCTTGCATGGTCTCGTCGCATATTTGTAGTCGTTAACCAGATTAGAGTTTAAGATGAATAAATTTCTTGTTTAAATCTAAAGAAACCTGTCTGATTTCTTTGCCTTACAATTGGAGGAGTGAACAAGGATTCACTGAGGGGGAGCTAAAAACACGGTGTTTTAAAATTAAACCCTGTTATGGTTAAACGAGGCAAAGGCTGAGAGGGACCCCCTAGACCCCTTCTCACCTCGTTGTAACAGAAATTTGGGGGCTACTGTCCTGGATTTGACCCACAGAAAAACGAGAGAAATCGGAAGTGGGAAACCAAATTGATCTCAAACAAAAGAAAAAAGATTTCACTACAGGTTTTCTTGTGGTTGTGTGTACTAGAATACGAACATGTCTGCGACTGAAGCTAGTAGCTCCCCAAGTCAGGGTGAAGTAAGTTAAAAGCACTGTCTATGGAGGAGTTGAGGAAAATGGCTGAGCAGTGTGGGATCACTGTACATGGCAAGGCTAGGAAGTCTGAACTCCTAAGGCTAGTGGCCATCCATTTTTCCCTTGAATCTGAAGAAAGAGAAGCAGGGTTAGAAGTAGACTCTGACAAGGTATTGCTAGCAAAGATAACATTGGAACAGAGGAAACTTGAATTAGATGAGAGAGAGAGAAAGGAGAGAGAAAAAGAAAGAGCCTTCCAGAAGGAACATGAAGAAAAAGGAAGAGTGAGACTGGAGAGAGAAAGAGAAAGAACCTTCCAGAAAGAATGCAAAGAGAGAGAGCTGAGATGACTTGAGTTAACTAGGGGACGACAGAGTATCCCCAGTGATTGCATGGCCAATATGGAGGAGCGTAATGCAGGGCTGGTTACAGAATTGTTAAAACTTTCCCAACTGATCCCAAAATTCAATGAGGGAGGCGTGGAAGCGTTTTTTTGTGTCTTTTGAAAAACTGGCAAGATAGTTAAAGTGGCCAGCTGAGGCTTGGACTCTGCTGTTACAGAGTAAATTAGTAGGAAAAGCCCATAAGGTTTATTCTATGTTGCCAGATGAGAGTTCATCAAATTCTTCTTGGCATTTCTTCGCGGACGAAGATTTTGGGAAGATTGTACTCATTGGTTGCAGGTCTGCTGGTGGCTAGACAGGCCTAACCATGACCGGTAGATTCTCCCACAGCGGGTACAAGTGAAGGTGTAGTCGCTGCTGGGGGCAATTGGATCTATCCTTCTCCTCCTTTTCTCTTTCATGCGGGTTCTTTGCTCAGTCTCAAAGGTGTCTGTCGCCCTCCTGATGTAGCATCTCTAGGCATCACAATCTATGGCCTGCACTTACCACTGGTGATGGTCAATGTGGCACACAGAGAGGGACTTCTTCAGGGAGTCCTTGAAATGCTTGCATGGGGTCCCTCTGTTTCCTTTGCCCATGGTCAGCTCTCCATACAGCACGATCTTGGGCAGGCGACTGTCGTCCATCTGGGCAACATGACCCGCCCAACACAGTTGGCTTTGCAGGAGGATGGCCTCAATGCTGGTGATGTTGGCTGTTTCCAGGACTTCAATGTTTGAAATGCGGTCCTTCCAGCGGATCTTGAGGATGCTGCGGAGGTAGCACTGATGGAAGCGCTCTAGATGGTGTACATGACGGTGGTATAGGACCCATGACTTAGCGCCATACAGAAGGCTGGTGAGGACTATGGCTTTGTACACTTTGGGTTTGGTCTGTGCTCTGAGGCTGTGGTTGCGCCACACAAGTTTGTAGAGTCTGCCGAATGTACTGTTTGCTTTCGAGAGACTATTGTCCACTTGCTTGTCTATGGTGGCATCAAACGAGATGGCACTCCCCAAATAAGTAAATTGCTTGACGGCATTCAGTTCAGTTCCCTTGATGACAATGCTTGGTGGTCCATATTCGTCTTGGGGTGCAGGCTGATGCAGGGCTTCAGTTTTCTTTTAACTGATTTTTAGTCCAAAGAGTTGTGCCGACTCGGAAAAATGTGTTGTTATACATTGCAGGTCTGAACAATCATCAGTGAAAAGAAGTTCACAGATGAGCTTTTCTTGTGTCTTTGTGTGAGACTGAAGACGCCTGAAATTGGAAAAGGCCTCCCTCAGTCCGGAAGCGTACATAAACTCCCTCCTTAAGGTCTTCCGTTGCCTGCAAGTGATGTACATGCCTTTGTTTTGCTCACAATACTTTTCTTGTAATTGTTTGAGTGCAAATACCATGTCTGTGATGCCTCTGTTTGCTCTTAAACCGCACTGGCTCTCTGGGAGATTTTCTTCCGCAGTGGTAGGCATCAGGCCTGTTCAGAGGTATTCCAGCCAGGATCTTCCCAGCAATAGAAAGGAGGGTGATCCCATGGTAGTTGGAGCAGTCTGATTTTTCTCTTTTGTTTTTCTACAAGGCGATGATAACGGCATCACGAAGATCCTGTGGAATCCTGCCCTGTTCCCAGCAGGCCGTGAAAAACTCATGGAGCTTATTGTATAGGGCAGGGCCACCATGCTTGACGGCTTTGGGTGAAATTCCATCAGCTCAGGGGGCTTTGTTGTTCTTCATCTGGTTGATGGCGGTCACAGTTTCCTCAAGAGCAGGGCTCTCATTCCAGTTCTTCTTTGACAGGCTGTTATTGGATGCGATTGATGACAGGATCAAGCACTGTGCACTTGGCGCTGAAGAGAGTTTCATAGTGCTCTGACCAGCAATCCAGGACTGACTCCATGTCAGTGTGTAGGATCTTACCATCAGCGCTCCTCAGGTGGTTTTGGGTTTGATATGCTGGTCCAATGGACAGATTGTAGTGCTTTATAGAAACTTCTTATATCGCCAGTATCAGCATACAGTTGAGTTTTTCCGCAAGTGCTATCCACCAGTCAATTTAGATGTCCCTCAGTTTACATTGAAGGGTGCTGCAAGCTTGATGATAGGCTGTCTTTTTCTCTTGGCTGGCCAGGTGAGCCTGATGGGCTGACCTTTTTATTTTCGCAGAACTTGAATTTCCTTGTCATTTTCATCAAACCAATCCCTATTCTTCTTGGTGCTGGGTCTGATGACCTTGTTGGAAGTATCCAGTAGTGCAGCTTTGATGTGTTCCCATTCTTCTGGAGTGGAATCAGCAGTGAGATCAGGATGTTTCAGTCTATTCTGTAAGGTTGCTTGATATCTATCTCTGCAAGATGAGGTTTGCAGGTTGCTGACTGGAAATTTCTTTGATGGGTTGTCTCTTAGCCTGTTCTTGGGCTTAGGCTTGAAGTGGAAGTTCAGCTTTGAATGAACAAGCCGGTGGTCTGTATGATAGTCAGCACTGGGCATGACTCTAGTATGCAGGACGTCCTTTAGGTCACAGTGGCGCACCAAGATGTAATCTATCAGATGCCAGTGTTTAGAGTGGGGATGCATCCATGTGGTCTTGAAGTGATCTCGTTGAAAGAAGGTGTTGGTTATGGACACCTGCTTTTCTGCACAGAGTTCCAAGAATAAACGTCCGTTTTCATTACAGTTTCCAACTCCCTTCCATGCCAGGCTGTCACAGCCCACTCTGGCATTGAAATCGCCAAGGATGACAATTTTGTCCTTGAGAAGGATATTCTGGATGAGTTCATGGAGATCAGTGTAGAACCTATCTTTGTCAGCTGGGTTAGCCTTCAAGGTTGGAGAATAAATGCTGATGAGCGTTGCATGCTGCTGGTCTTGGAGGGACAGGCGCAAGGACAAGATGCGTTCAGAGTGGCCAATTGGCAGGCTTGAAAGTTTAGTGACAATAGTCTTCTTCACCATGAAGCCGACATCGAAGAGGCGTTGTTCACGTTGAGGTCTACCTGACCAATAGAGGATGTAGCCAGCGTTGTATTCTGTTAGGCTGCCTTGCTCTGAGAAGTGAACCTCACTCAAGGCTGCTATATCAATGTCTAGTCTGACTAGCTCATGGACCACTAGGACTGAGTGTTGTTGGGGACGGCTGTGTCACCAGAGTCAAGCATTGTTCTCCCGTTCCAGCAGGCGAGTTTCAGAATTTTTTTTCTTTTCCCACCTTTTGAAGCAAGGTTAGGAGTCCGTGTTTCCTTCTCTGTCGTAGTTTGACCACATTAAAGGATGCCCGTTGACTGTAGGGAGACAAGCATTTGTTTAGGCCACCTTTTCTAGGCCGCTCTCCAATTTCGGAGCAAGCAAAAAGGCTGCTTGGTCGCTCAGGGTGCTACCAGATGCTGACCGTCTCTAGGTCATCATCAAAACGAACAATATCCTGAGCCGCCTGCATGCAAGATTGGAACTGCGGCTGCCAGTGCCATCTTGCATCTGCCATTTTCGCCCTTTTCCCGTCGCTACAGGACCTATTTGTTGAGTTATAGTTGGGGTGGATGGATTTCCTTCCAACCTGCGCAGTGGTGCTTTAAGTTTATGCTGACTGACTCCACCCTTTAAGCCTGAAGCTCATCTATCATGGCCCAGTGAACTGGGATGGCGGCAGCAAGGTCTCCAAGCCGTAGGTTTGGATTCAGACTTTCCCTCTTCGAGGTGGGTTGCCGACCAAGGCTTGAAGGGACCCTCCTTCCCTTGCTATTTTATCCATAGCTAGTATACAAACAATCGTAGCCCACAGAATATGGTGTGGTACGCCTTTGGTCCAGAACATGGTCGCTTGAGCCCATTGGAATCCTTCCGCCCTGACCATTACCTTTATCAAGAAAGACATCCGCCCAGGTGGTGTCATGCTCATCATTTCTCCCCTACTATGTTTCGGCCATCAGCTGAGACGGTATACCGGGGTGTAGCGCTTGGAGCCAGCAGTGAGAGCTGGGTGTAGATGAGGACCAGTGATTCCAGTCCATCCTACAAAATTGGATGCAGCTGACGGAAAACACAAGAGTACTATCTCGATCTGAACACCCCATACACTATCAAGTTATGAACTGACAAAAAATGCTATCCTTGGGGCTTATGAGATAGTACCAGAAGCCTATCGCCAAATGTTTAGAACCCTCAAGAGGCAGCTGATCAAACTTACCTGGAGTTTGACAGAAATAAGCAGCTGGCTTTTGACCAGTGGCTGAGGGCTCTTAAAGTACAGCTCAGCTATGAAATCTCAGAGAAGTAATTTTGCAAGAGGAATTTAAAAATTCTCTCCCACTCTCCAGACAGATACATGTAGAAGAGCAGAAGGCTCATGGAGCCCAAGGCAGCAGTCGTGGCCGATGAGTATGCTCTCATTTATGCCAGTTTCCCAGGGGAAAATCTTTCCTAATCAGCCCCACAAATCCGAAAAGGACGAAGGGTAGGAAGGTGATAGAAACCCAGGCAGTCCTGGGAGGGAAAGAAAAGCAGGAGACACAGGGTGCACATCCGCTCAGTGAAGAAGAGGCCCTGATGGAAAGCACAGCAGAACAAGCTGTGGCTTTAACTGCAGTAAGAGTGAGACTGAGGAAGCTTAATGCTGCAAGTGCAGGAAAATTTAGTAGGATTCCTGAAGGTTATCAGGGTTTTGTGTCTGAAGGGAAAGTAACCCCATACCCCTCGAGTGGGGCAAGCAAGCCCATAGTGATTCTCAGGGACACTGGGGCCAATAGATCCCTTTTACTGGGAAAAGGCCTGACCTTTCCCCCAGAGAGTGCAGTAAACTCCAGAATGATGGTGAATGGTATTGGAGGGCAGCATATGCCTGTACCTTTACACCGGGTGTACTCGGAGTGCGACTTAGTTTCGGGACCGGTGACCATAGGGATTGTCCGTAGTTTGCTGTGGACGGGGTTGACGTACTCCTCGGTAATGATCTGGCGGGGATGAAGGAGAGACCGCAGGAGGTCAGACAGGGCAGTGGCAGGAGATAGTCCCCTGCAGTTTCCCTGAATGTGCAATGAATCAGGCCATGAACAAGCCAGCTCCCCCAGAGGAGACTGCATTGGTACTGCAGGCAGATGACCTTGAGGTCTGTCAGTCTGAGACTTTCTTTGGAAAGTTAGAAGACCCAGGGAATGAGTTAAATAGAACTTCCCCAGCTGAGGCTCAGCGAGCTGACCCAGTATTGAGAGAGTTAGCACAGGCTGCCCGGTCTGAAATTGAATCAGAGGGAGTCCTTGACTGGTACTATTTCAAGAATGAGGTACTGATGAGGAAATGGAGTTCTCCTCACAGACCTGAGAGCAAGTGGTGGTGCCGCAGAGGTACCTGAGAGAAATAGTAAGAATGGCCCATGAGATTGCAGTGGTTGTACATGTCGGTATATGAGAAACCAAAGCCTGCATAAGACAGCAGTTTTACTGGCCAAAATTCCACAAAACTGGAGTACTGTAGGAGTTGCCACTTGTGCCTGGTTGAGGGGAAATCCCAACCTACAGTGACATCTGCACCCCTAAGTCCTGTATCAGCATTTGGAGGACCCTCCAGCAGAAGTCTAGTGAACTATAAGGGACCCCTGCCAAGAACAAAAGGGGACAGGTAGGCACAGGGCTGGCAATAGGTTAGAAAGAAAAGGGGAAAAAGGGACCAAAAGGGCAGATTAAAGGAAGTCCGGGAGATTGGCCGACTGTCCAGTCACTGTCCAGTCAGCCAACCTCGAAATGTTTGAAAAACAAGACTCCACATCCTCCTATGTAAATGCAGACACGAGAAGCACCCCACCAGAGTTGCTAACAGCTTTTATGGGCAGAAACAAAGAAAGTCCTCAAGCGGGCAGAGAAACTGTGAGGGTGATGACTCACCTAGTCGAAGTGCTGCAGGGGAGTGCAGTAGACAAGTACCTGCAAGCAGGAGTGTCCCAGAGGACGAAGGGAAGATTAGCAAAGAATCTGCCCCTCACAGTCAGGAAAAAAAGGAACTAGCCATCCCCTGAGGTGAAAAGTCCTTGCATGACTCATCAAAGCACTGAAAGAGAGTTCAGAGTGGAACCGCCTACTGCCATTGCCCCTGAGCAGAACCCCCACCTAGGGCTAATTAAACCTAACCCTCCCCCTGCAGACCTAAACAAGAACAAAGACCTTAGGTAGTCATGGAAATGTGCAAACTAAAAAAAAACTTCCCCAAAAACCATATATTTATTGAGATGCCAGAAAGAGCCATTTAAAGCAGCACTGCTGCCAAGAAAAAACAGGCTGTAACAGTTGTTAGGGTTCTGAATAAATGAGAGAGATGCATGTGTGTTTTCCTGTCCTTATCTTCTCTCTAGTCCCTTTTAACGAAATGCTCTTTAAAAAAAATCGCATTTGATTCCGCTGGGTGTGGAGGTGCCATGCAGACCCCCACCTGCCAAGAATGAGGCATATTAATTTTGTCATATAAACATTGATTTTAAACTGTTGCTGGAGTGAAGAAATGACTGTTTTGAAGATCACCAGACACTAAGAGACCCGCAAAATCTATGGCACACCTGTGGCAAGTGATGAACACAGGGAACTCCAGATACATGACATGCAGCAGGAGTTGGTGGAAATTGCAGTGGCGTATCATCATTCTTGTCTCTCTCACAGCTCAAGTAGCAGATGAAACAACAACAGGGGCACAGCAACCACTTGAAATCCCAGAGGAGCAACAACCGTCTAAGGAGTCAATGTTACATCATTCTAGCGCAGCCTCCACCAGTGCAGATACTCACATGTTTGTGGGCATTAGCGCGCGGTTAGAAAGCAAAGCATGGTGAGCACACCACAGAAGCGCACGAGCAGCTAACGGAGGCAGTAACAGTAGCGACCAATCCCTATCAGAGGGCTGAGGAAGGGCCCAATGGTGCTCAGCTTCAAGCAGATGGCGAGCTTTGGGAGCCATCAGCAAAGCGGCAGATGCTGGAGCAACAGCGTGAAGTATGTGGACATCTGTAGTAGTTCCCAGAGGCTGTTCACACCCATGCGCGGATGATGGAGGAGTCCATCCATGCCATGATTGGCACCATGTCTTTGATTTGTGATCGCATGGCCTCCTCCATTGAAAGAGTAGCGACCCTTATGGAGAGCTACATATAGCATCCCACACAGTGGATGCAGGAGGTACAGGCTGACCTGCATACCATTGCCTCATCCATGAGTTTTATGGAGTGATGGGTGGGCGAGATGGGCCTGAGATGCATGGACACCTCTCCAGAGGCTAAAGTACTCCAGAAGCGCAAAGAAACACAGGCGGGCCTTGAAACGGTGAAGGAGTGGCTGCCTCAAGGCCTTAGTGGCTGCTCTCAGGGCGCTCCCGGCATCACCAGCGGCTCCTTGGCCCCTTTGACGGTGATACCAATGCTTCATGACGTGGTGATGACGGAGGCTGCTGTTTCACAGATGCAAGTGGTACTCCCAGTTGCCCGGGCCCTGAAGGCCTCGGCCACCCAGAGGATGAAAGCAAGCACTTGTGTAAAACCACCAATTTGCACTTTGAGTCTCACCGGGTGATAGTTTATTGTGTAAGGGAAAATATTTGGATCAATGTGTTAAATTAAATGCGATGTTTTTCTTCAGCTGAGGTCTTGAATGCTCATTTCTGCACCATTGGCCCATCACCAGTTGGTGATCTCTTGAGAAGGAGGTAAGAAGAAGGTCTGCACTACTTGAGGGCGATGGTGAGTGTATGCCTTGGCATCCTGTCATGGTGGGGCCACTGAGATGGTACAGGCATTCAAGGGAAGACCAACAAGGATGCCTGAGAGAGATAAGTGAAGCATTTACAGAGGCGTTTAAGGTAGGCACAGGAAAAACATGCCCATGTGTGATTTGCATGTTTCCCTGACATGCATATCAATGCCCATTGGCACCGATGCCTTGGGTGCATTGCCATTGTCCACCTGGTCTGGAGCCCCTCCAGATCCTCCATTATGGAGGAGGATGTGCACTCCAGGAGATCCTCATATTCCAAGGCTACCCTCCTCTGGAGTGGCAGGTTGTGCAGAGTGGAGCATGCCACCACGATATGTGAGACCCTGGTGGTGCCTACTGCAAGGCTCTGCCATATCTGTCCTGGCACCAGAACCTCATTTTCAGCAGGCCTACAGGCTGCTCGGTGGTTGCTCTCGCAGTTGTGTGGCACCAGTTATAGGTGCCCTCTGCCTCTGTGTTGGGATACCGCACAGGTGTAAGTAGTCTTATCTTCAGAGCATTGCCCTCGTCACCCAGTTTCCATCTACGGAGTCATTTGGGAGGTCTGAAAAGCTGAGGTACCTGGGACTGTCTCAGGATGTAAGAATTGAGACAGCTTCCCGGGAACCTTGCACACACCTGCAGGATTCATTTGCAGTGTTTACACATGAGCTGTACATTCAACGAGTGGAAACCCTTCTTGATGACGAAGGCTCCTGGCTGCTCTGCGGGAGCCTTGATGGCCACATGCATGCAGTCAGTTACTCACTGCGCCTGAGGTAATCCCGCGATAGTCCAGAATCCAATCGCCCTCTTGGCCTGACCTGTATGAAAGCGTATGTTTTGGGCTGTCATCTGACCAGCATCCGTGACCAGCTTGCTGCTGCAATGGTTCACTGACAGGGAGATCCAACAGATGTCTCCAGAGGATCCCTGGAATGATCCTGAGGTGTAAAATTTGAGGGCCAAGGTGACTCTCACTGCCACAAGCAGTGGGTGGTCATCACATCCCAGTGGCCTCAAATCCTCTTCCGGCATTGTGCACAGCTCCGACACCATCTGCCTGGTCAGCCACAGTCTTCGTAGATATTGATACTCCAACATCTTCATATAGTTGAGTCTTTGCTGGTAGACTCTTATGGCAGGCCTGGTTCTTCAACCACATGCCTTCAATCATGACCGTCTCTGCCCCTTCTTCCACATTTTCTATCACCCTCATGATCCTGCTGCCCCTCTAAGTGTTGCAGCCCCACTTCCTGTGCCTGCACCTGTCTGTATTTTTCAATCGCCTCTTCACGAGAGGAGTTAAAATTTGAGTGTATGAGGCCCATTGCTAATTGCTGCATTCAGACCTGAAAGCCCCTCAATCTCCTAACTCTGCAGGCATGGGTTTCACCTTAGAGAGACCCTTCCCATACTTTTTCTCTGATGAGTTTGCCCACTTGGCACTGCCTCAAGTTTCTCCCTCCCATGCTTTACTGCTTCTCACCCTTCCTGTTTTGGAACACTGCATCTCTCAATGGCTTCCGCTGCCAGCCACCACTCACCTGCCACTGAGCTCTCGTCTCCTTATAGCTGGAGAGCTGTTAAAGCTCTGTCGATCCGTGCACGACTTTAAAATTTAAAAGCGCCTCAAAATAGCAGCCAATTAGTTTCTGAGCAGGCTTAATTGCCTGTTCGCTACCACTACGCACACTCCCGACCCCACTACCCGACTGCCTCTGGAAAAATAAGCCGACAGCGGTAACACGTCCATTCTGATGCATTTCCCCTCCATTATATCTGCCCCATTGCACTGGGGCTGGTAAATTTCAGCCCCCGGTGTTTGCAGTGACTGTTTTTAAAGCATGGCTGTTTACTTGGTACATTTGACAATAGTTTTCAGACACATAGCTTCCATAGGTTAATTTGTACTGTTATTATTTGTAATAACATGAAAGTAAATTTAAAATATGTACCAGAAGCACTTTGTTTATAAATCTATTTTTATACACTGGAACATAGAATATTTCTGGCGAGCTTTGTTGTGCAATATAACCCGCAGCAGGATGTGAAATCTTGTTGTAGTGATGTTCTCAGTTAGTAATTGCACCCATGTGAATTCTCATGTCTGTACATTGTTTGGTGCCAGATTAGAACCACGATCATAATACATCCTTCATTGACAATTCAGTTCAGATGGTATGATTGGTAAAACAGGAAGTCATTTCATTTGAGCAGTGGGATGAGATTTTCAGTCCAATCATTGTTTTTCTCTATTATTTGCTCTGTTATAAAGAATCTGATCTGTTATTATCTGGGGAATGGATCAGTGGTCTGGCATGTTCAAGCCAGTTGCTGCATGGCAGTCTTCTGCAAAAACGTTAAGGACTGATTCTTGTCACTCCAGTACGCGCCAGGTAGTGTGCTTTTCATGACACTTGGCATGATAGTGGCAAAAGTTTTTTTCCTGATTAGCCAATTACTATGTTTTGGATGAGGTGGGATTACAGCCGTAGAATTGGCACTAACATTGGCTAGGGAGCAGGAAGTTGTGTACTATATCCCTATACCCTGTGCAAAGGTTCAACTACATTTTGTGCAAACAGCAGGGCAAATGCAATCTGCCCCTAGTATCATCTCACCCCGGTCACAAATTTCAGCCCTTCTGTCCTGAAATATAGCTCCATGGAAAGTGGCTGACGATCCTTTCACAGATCCTCTGATGAGAAGGAACAGCTGAGCCCAGTTTTCATGGGTGTTCTTTTTCAACAAAATGCTTGAAAGATTGTGCAGGGGCATTATAGTATCCTCGAACATCATTTACAAAGAACAAAGAAAATTACAGCACAGGAACAGGCCCTTCGGCCCTCCAAGCCTGCGCCGATCCAGATCCTCTATCTAAACATGTCGCCTATTTTCTAAGGGTCTGTATCTCTTTGCTTCCTGCCCATTCATGTATCTGTCTAGATACATCTTAAAAGACGCTATCGTGCCCGCGTCTACCACCTCCGCTGGCAACGCGTTCCAGGCACCCACCACCCTCTGCGTAAAGAACTTTCCACGCATATCCCCCTAAACTTTTCCCCTCTCACTTTGAACTCGTGACCCCTAGTAATTGAATCCCCCACTCTGGGAAAAAGCTTCTTGCTATCCACCCTGTCTATACCTCTCATGATTTTGTACACCTCAATCAGGTCCCCCCTCAACCTCCGCCTTTCTAATGAAAATAATCCTAATCTACTCAACCTCTCTTCATAGCTAGCGCCCTCCATAGCAGGCAACATCCTGGTGAACCTCCTCTGCACCCTCTCCAAAGCATCTACATCCTTTTGGTAATGTGGCGACCAGAACAGCACGCAGTATTCCAAATGTGGCCGAACCAAAGTCTTATACAACTGTAACATGACCTGCCAACCCTTGTACTCAATACCCCGTCCTATGAAGGAAAGCATGCCGTATGCCTCCTTGACCACTCTATTGACCTGCGTTGCCACCTTCAGGGAACAATGGACCTGAACACCCAAATCTCTCTGTACATCAATTTTCCCCAGGACTTTTCCATTTACTGTATAGTTCACTCTTGAATTGGATCTTCCAAAATGCATCACCTCGCATTTGCCCTGATTGAACTCCATCTGCCATTTCTCTGCCCAACTCTCCAATCTATCTATATTCTGCTGTATTCTCTGACAGTCCCCTTCACTATCTGCTACTCCACTAATCTTAGTGTCGTCTGCAAACTTGCTAATCAGACCACCTATACGTTCCTCCAAATCATTTATGTATATCACAAACAACAGTGGTCCCAGCACGGATCCCTGTGGAACGCCACTGGTCACACGTCTCCATTTTGAGAAACTCCCTTCCACTGCTACTCTATGTCTGCTGTTGCCCAGCCAGTTCTTTATACATCTAGCTAGTACACCCTGGACCCCATGCGACTTCACTTTCTCCATCAGCCTACCATGGGGAACCTTATCAAACGCCTTACTGAAGTCCATGTATATGACATCTACAGCCCTTCCCTCATCAATCAACTTTGTCACTTCCTCAAAGAATTCTATTAAGTTGGTAAGCCATGACCTTCCCTGCACAAAACCATGTTGCCTATCACTGATAAGCCCATTTTCTTCCAAATGGGAATAGAACCTATCCCTCAGTATCTTCTCCAGCAGCTTCCCTACCACTGACGTCAGGCTCACCGGTCTATAATTACCTGGATTATCCCTGCTACCCTTCTTAAACAAGGGGACAACATTAGCAATTCTCCAATCCTCCGGGACCTCACCCGTGTTTAAGGATGCTGCAAAGATATCTGTTAAGGCCCCAGCTATTTCCTCTCTCGCTTCCCTCAGTAACCTGGGATAGATCCCATCCGGACCTGGGGACTTGTCCACCTTAATGCCTTTTAGAATACCCAACACTTCCTCCCTCCTTATGCCGACTTGACCTAGAGTAATCAAACATCTGTCCCTAACCTCAACATCCGTCATGTCCCTCTCCTCGGTGAATACCGATGCAAAGTACTCGTTTAGAATCTCACCCATTTTCTCTGACTCCACGCATAACTTTCCTCCTTTGTCCTTGAGTGGGCCAATCCTTTCTCGAGTTACCCTCTTGCTCCTTATATATGAATAAAAGGCTTTGGGATTTTCCTTAACCCTGTTTGCTAAAGATATTTCATGACCCCTTTTAGCCCTCTTAATTCCTCGTTTCAGATTGGTCCTACATTCCCGATATTCTTTCAAAGCTTCGTCTTTCTTCAGCCGCCGAGACCTTATGTATGCTTCCTTTTTCCTCTTAGCTAGTCTCACAATTTCACCTGTTATCCATGGTTCCCTAATCTTGCCATTTCTATCCCTCATTTTCACAGGAACATGTCTCTCCTGCACGCTAATCAACCTCTCTTTAAAAGCCTCCCACATATCAAATGTGGATTTGCCTTCAAACAGCTGCTCCCAATCTACATTAAGGGCGGCACAGTGGCGCAGTGGTTAGCACCGCAGCCTCACAGTTCCAGGGACCTGGGTTCGATTCCGGGTACTGCCTGTGTGGAGTTTGCAAGTTCTCCCTGTGTCTGCGTGGGTTTTCTCTGGGTGCTCCGGTTTCCTCCCACAAGCCAAAAGACTTGCAGGTTGATAGGTAAATTGGCCATTATAAATTGTCACTAGTATAGGTAGGTGGTAGGGAAATATAGGGACAGGTGGGGATGTTTGGTAGGAATATGGGATTAGTGTAGGATTCATATAAATGGGTGGTTGATGTTCGGCACAGACTCGGTGGGCCGAAGGGCCTGTTTCAGTGCTGTATCTCTAATCTAATCTAATCTACATTCCCCAGCTCCTGCCGAATTTTGGTATAGTTGGCCTTCCCCCAATTTAGCATTCTTCCTTTCGGGCCACTCTCGTCTTTGTCCATGAGTATTCTAAAACTTACGGAATTGTGATCACTATTCCCAAAGTAGTCCCCTACTGAAACTTCAACCACCTGGCCAGGCTCATTCCCCAACACCAGGTCCAGTATGGCCCCTTCCCGAGTTGGACTATTTACATACTGCTCTAGAAAACCCTCCTGGATGCTCCTTACAAATTCTGCTCCATCTAGATCTCGAACACTAAGTGAATCCCAGTCAATGTTGGGAAAATTAAAATCTCCCTATCACCACCACCCTGTTGCTCCTACATCTTTCCATAATCTGTTTCCATATTTGTACCTCTATCTCACGCTCGCTGTTGGGAGGCCTGTAGTACAGCCCCAACATTGTTACCGCACCCTTCCTATTTCTGAGTTCTGCCCATATTGCCTCACTGTTCGAGTCCTCCATAGTGCCCTCCTTCAGCACAGCTGTGATATCCTCTTTGACCAGTAATGCAACTCCTCCACCCCTTTTACCTCCCTCTCTATCCCGCCTGAAGCATCGATATCCTGGGATATTTAGTTGCCAATCATGCCCTTCCCTCAACCAAGTCTCAGTAATAGCAATAACATCATACTCCCAGGTACTAATCCAAGCCCTAAGTTCATCTGCCTTGCCTACTACACTTCTTGCATTGAAACAAATGCACCTCAGACCACCAGTCCCTTTGTGTTCATCATCTGCTCCCTGTCTACTCTTTCCCTTAGTCACGCTGACTTCATTATCTAGTTCCTTACAGGCTTTAGTTACTACCTCCTTACTGTCCACTGACCTCCTCATTTGGTTCCCATCCCCCTGCCACATATGTTTAAACCCTCCCCAACAGCGTTAGCAAAAGTACCCCCAAGGACATTGGTTCCAGTCCGGCCCAGGTGTAGACCGTCCAATTTGTAACAGTCCCACCTCCCCCAGAACCGGTCCCAATGTCCCAAAAATCTGAACCCCTCCCTCCTGCACCATCTCTCAAGCCACGCATTCATCCTGACTATGCATTTAAATGCTTTTTAATCATACCTTAACATCAAGCACAAGCAAGATAGAGATTCGTAATCCAGATCTCCACTCCTAAATTTTGCCCCTCGTGCCCCAGAGACTAACACATGTGGGACGTTTGGCAGAGGAAAACTGGCCCCATTTTAAGATATGGTGTAATTGCTGTGTGACTACTAGAACTTAACCTTCTGTGGATTAATGGGGAAATATCCCAATCAGTAATGAACATCATGGGACAGGACGTCAGAAATGCTCCTTCCATCATTATCGGCGACCACGCTCTCTAAGTGGTTCAAGAGTTCACGTACCTAGGCTCAACTATCACCAGTAAAATGTCTCTTGATGCAGAAATCAACAAACGCATGGGAAAGGCATCCACTGCTATGTCCAGATTGGCCAAGAGAATGTGGGAAAATGGCGCGCTGACACGGAACACAAAAATCTGAGCATATCAAGCCTGTGTCCTCAGTACCTTGCTCTATGGCAGTGAGGCCTGGACAACATATGTCAGCCAAGAGCGACGCCTCAATTCATTCCATCTTTGCTGCCTCCGGAGAAACCTTGGCATCAGGTGGCAGGACCATATCTCCAGCGCAGAAGTCCTCGATGTGGCCAACATCCCCAACATATACACCCTACTGAGCCAACGGCGCTTGAGACGGCTTGGCCATGTGAGCCGCATGGAAGATGGCAGGATCGCCAAGGACGCATTGTACAGTGAGCTCGTCACTGGTATCCAACCCACCGGCCGTCCAAGTCTCCGCTTTAAAGACGTCTGCAAACGCGACATGAAGTCCTGTGACATTGAGCACAAGTCGTGGGAGTCAGTTGCCAGCGATCGCCAGAGCTGGTGGACAGCCATAAAGGCGGGGCTAAAGAGTGGCGAGTCGAAGAGACTTAGCAGTTGGCAGGAAAAAAGACAGAAGCGCAAGGAGAGAGCCAACTGTGTAACAGCCCCGACAACCAATTTTATCTGCAGTGCCTGTGGAAGAGTCTGTCACTCTCGAATTGGCCTTTATAGCCACTCCAGGCACTGCTTCACAAACCACTGACCACCTCTAGGCGCTTACCCATTGTCTCTCGAGACAAGGAGGCCAAAGAAGAAGATAGCATTTTAGTGCAAATGCACTTAAAATTGGCCATGAGTAAGAATTCTGGGTTTACACTTTTCATTCTTAATATAACATAATTCCTTTATGTTTGCATAATCATGTAATCATTGGATGGGAACTTGAGGGAAATAAACTTGCTATCTACAGGGATAGAGCAGGGGAATGGGATTGCTCTATAGAGAGTCTACATAGACTTGATGGGTCAAATGGCCTGCTTCTATGCCATTATGACTCTATGTAATGCTCGACTGCCAAAGTCATGACCACACCCACCCTTTCCAAACAGAAAGCAATACATGCCCAGGTGAGATTTACTACTTTGTTTGTGCAAAGAGAACATGTATGCCTTTCACCCTATATCCGATTCTACACTTTCAGAGTACTGGAATAATGCAAAACTTCCTTATGGTATAAAGGTCAACTTCCCCAGTGATAATTCACAGGAAATCAACTCCAGTTGTCAAGGTGGAGGAAAGCCCAGCAAGGAAACTGAATGTCGCTGTTTTCTGATAATGGAAGCTGTGATACACAGACATATCATTTTTGCAGATCTCACCAGTCAGGTCAGTTGACATAAATATAAACGAGCTAAATCATTAAAATGTGGTTTTATAGCATCTTCCAGTTGCCTGCTATAGTTCATCCAGTTTTTTACAATAATACTGTACTGCAAATCCAATTTTGAAACATTCCTCTTTGCCATGATAGTATTCTTTTCATTGAAAAACTTGCCATATGAGGCAGCATAGTAAACCAGTGTATTAGCAAAAACTTAATGAAGTGAAAGGATGTGGTTTATTTTATAAGTGTGATGCTCATCAATCAATGCTCAGACTCAAATCTGCCTTAAAAGAGAGGCATTGTGCAGAGTCTCGGAGCTATGGCAAATGCAACAGAAGAAAGAAAGTTCTGATGAAAGGTCACTGACCTGAAACATTAACTCGGCTTATCTCTCCACGGATGCTGCCAGACCTGCTGAATATTTCCAGCATTTCTTTTTATTTAAGAAAGAAATACGTGCATTTATACTGCAGTTTTCATGACCTCAGGGCGCCTCAAAGCGTTTTCCAGCCAAGTAAGCAATTTTGAAGTGTAGCCACTGTTGTATGATAGAAAACACGGCAGCTAATTTATGCACATCAAGGTACCACAAACAGCAAAGTGATAATGACCAGATAATGTGTTTTTAGGTGTTGGTTGAGGAATACATATTGGCCAGAACACCAGGCTGGACTCCCTTGCTGTTCTTCAAGAGGTGCATTGGATCTTTTACATTCATCTGAGAGGGCTGACAGGGCCTCAGTTTAAGGTCTCAATCAAAAGACAACACCTCCAACGTTGCAACACTCCCTCAGTACTGCAGTGTAGTCTCAGCCCAGATTTTGTGTTTAATTTTCTAGAATTCAGGGGTGAGAGTGCTACCAAGGGGTCACAGCTGACACCATGAAAGGGAGATTGGGATAATTTTTTGCATTGCAATAAACTTAGAGTATAGAAATAGAAGGATGGTGCAGAAGAATGCGTGGCTGGAAAGATGGTGCAGGAGTGAGGGCTTGAGATTCCTGGGGCACTGGGAATAGTTATGGAGAAGGTGGGACCTCTACAGGTCGGATGGGTTGCACCTAAACAGAGCTGGGACAAATTTGCTTGCGAGGCGATTTGCTAGCGCTATTGGGGAGGGTTTAAACGCGGGGTGTCCAAACTGTTCGCATGGCAGGGGGGGGGGGGGGGCACATTACAATTTTTGTCTTACATAGGTGGCCGGTGAGACAATTTTGGAAAGGCATAAAAAAATTTATCTATTAATCAAAACAACAAAAACTCTGCATTTTTGTGAGGAAGCTTTAAATGAGAAGACTAATTTATTGACTTAATTTCTCATCACTATGTTGGACATTGATTTAATGAGATACCTGGTATTTTTTTGCTTACACAAGTAGTAAATGTTTGCCTGCACACTTGTAGCGATGCAGAGTATTCTAGATAAATGTCCATCTGTCAGAAGTGATCTTGATCACTCTCCCTCCCTCCTGTCTCTCTCTGTCTCTGCCTCTTTCTGACTCTGTCTCTCCAGGCCGTCGCCCTCTCTCTCTGTCCCCCTCTCTCTCTCCCTGTCCCCCTCTCTCTTTCTCTCTGTCCCTCTCTCTCTCTCTCTCTGTTCCCCTCCCTCTTTCCTTGACCCCTGTTTCTCTGTCCCCTCTCTCTCTTTGTCCCTCTCTATCTCTCTGCCCCCTCTCTCTGCAAAACATCGCAGTACAGAAGGGGAAGACCTTGCAGGATGAAGAGGTACAGGAGCAGGACACATCCGATGAGGATACAGAGAGCAACCAGGAACAACCATGCATGGGAGCACAGACAGCAGTGATGGAGGGCTGACATGGCGAGCAGTGAGCAAGGGAGGCAAGGCAACACCTGATTATTGAGCACTTCCACAATCCCTGAAGTAAATGCTCCTCACACTACAAACCACCATCATGCATCTTGTCTGAAGTCTTCTGCCTCTGTAATCTCTGTCTCTCCAGCATGGCTGGCAGCAGCTGTCTGAGCCATTGCCCATGTGACTACATCCGTGCAGTGCCACTTCATGCATGTTGGCTTGTCAATGACGTTATTGTTTACATTGGCAGTACTGTCAGACTTACGATGTAGTGGAAAGACACATAATCATTACATGATGGCATGCGTTATTCACACAGGAAAGGCTGATGATTGGCAGAAAAGCACATTTAATTAAATTACACGACATATCCGTCTCACCCATGCATAACCATATGTGTCAAGGTGTCTTTTTAATACGTTTACGGGTGCTCCTTCGCAGTTTGACCTCTGAGCTGGCGGCTGGACTGAGGCAGGTTGCTGATCAGGACGCCCCTTAGCCTGGGATGACTTTGGCGCTCCAGCGTGCCCTGTCTGCTGACACCAGAGGCTCTTCATCAGCCTGGGGCTCGGCATGGGCCTGGCCAACCACTGTCCTCCAACTGTCAGAGGCCTCGGCTGTCTCAGCCTTATCCAGCTGCTCAGCGGCATGTGTTGTGCTCTCACCGGCTTGTGACTCCAAATCTAATTCCGATTGAATGCCTTCCAAGGTGAGAGTATCTGCGCTGGTGGAAGGTGCAGGAGTGCCCTGGGACAGTTCATCCTCAAAGTGTGTCTCTTCCTCAGAGGTGCTCATCATTTTTTGGGTCTCTGGGGCCACTTCCGACCGTCACCCTGCAAGATAAAATGTGAAGAACAAACATGTAGGTATTGTGGTGCACATGTTGCAATGATAGCAGCATAGCATCGGCAAAGGAGATGTAAATTTGGAATCATTCTGTGTTTGCCAATAATCACTCTCTTCAACCGGGACCCTGAGCTTTACGTCCGAGATGGCATGTGCTCCTTGACCCCTGGCTAACTCCAGGGCCTCCTCCTTGGCTTGCGAAGGAGGCCTCATGTCGGACATATCACCTCCTGTCCTGAATGTCTCCCTAATATTGTGGGCCCTCTTCTGGAAGAGCAAACTTTTTTTATTCATTTATGGGATGTAGGCATCATTGGCTAGACCAGCATTATTGCCCATCCCTAATTGCCCTTGAAAAGGTGGTGGTGAGCTGCCTTCTTGAACTGCTGCAGTCCATGTGAAGTAGGTACACCCACAGTGCTGTTAGGAAGGGATTTCCAGGATTTTGACCCACCAACAGTGAAGGAATGGTGATATAATTCCATGTCAGGATGGTGTGTGACTTGGAGGGGAACTTGCAGGTGGTGGTGTTCCCATGCATTTGCTGCCCTTGTCCTTCTAGTTGGTAGAGGTTGCGGGTTTTATAAGGTGCTGTCTAAGGAGCCTTGGTGCGTTGCTGCAGTGCAACTTGTAGATGGTGCACACTGCTGCCACTGTGCGTTGGTGGTGAAGGGAGTGAATGTTTGTGAATGGTGTGCCAATCAAGCAGGCTGCTTTGTCCTCGGTGTCGATGTTCTTGAGTGTTGTTGGAGCTGCACCCAGCCAGGCAAGTGGAGAGTATTCCATCACACTTCTGACTTGTGCCTTGTAGATGGTGGACAGGCTTTGAGGAGTCAGGAGGTCAGTTACTCGCCGCAGGATTCCCAGCCTCTGACCTGCTCTTGTAGCCATGGTATTTATCTGGCTATTCTCCCATTCAGTTTCTGGTTAATGGTAACTCTTAGGATGTTGATAGTGGGGGATTCAGCGATGGTAATGCCATTGAATATCAAGGGGAGATGGTTAGCTGTTCTCTTGTTGGAGATGGTCATTGCCTGGCACTTGTGTGGCATGAATGTTACTTGCCATTTATCAGCCCAAGCCTGGATATTGTCCAGGTCTTGCTGCATTTCTACAAGGACTGCTTCAGTATCTGATGAGTCGCGAATGGTGCTGAACATTGTGAAATCATGAGCGAACATCCCCACTTCTGACCTTATGATTGAAGGAAGGTCACTGATGAAGCAGCTGAAGATGGTTGAGCCTAGGACACGACCTTGAGGAACTCCTGCAGTAATCTCTTGGAGCTGAGATGATTGACCTCCAACAACCACAGCTATCTTCCTTTGCGCTAGGTATAACTCCAACCAGCGGAGAGTTTCCCCCTGATTCCCATTGACTTCAGTTTTGCTAGGGCTCCTTGATGTCAGACTCAGTCAAATGCTACCCTGACGTCAAGGGCAGTCAATCTCATTTCACCTCTTGAGTTCAGCTCTTTTGTCCATGTTTGAATAAAGGGTGTAATGAGGTCAGGATCTGAGTGGCCCTGGCGGAACCCATTCTTCCTTGATGTGTTGTAAATTTTTTGGAATTCTCAGTATCATCTTAATGGCAGGCAATAGCATTGGTATCTCTTCAATAGATTTTCCCATGACTTGTTTAACTATGGTGGCTATTGTAGAGGTTACAGTATGGGAGGGTAACTAGTCTGAACTAGAATCTGGGCCCAAACTAGTCAAAGGCATGTGGGGATAGCCATCACTGAGTAGGTTATTGTTCAGCAACTGCCACTTGATAGAACTGTCGATGATACCTTCCATCACTTTACTGATGATTGAGAGTAGACTGATGGGGCGGTAATTGGCCGGGTTGGTCTTGTCCTGCTTTTTGTGTACAGAACACACCTGGGCAATTTTCCACATTGCCGGGTAGATGCCAGTGTTGTAGCTGTACTGGTACAGCTTCGCTAGGGGTACGGCAAGTTCTGGAGCACAGCTCTTCAGTATCATTGCCGGAATAATGTCAGGGCCCATGGCCTTTGCAGTATCCAGTACATTCAGTCGTTTCTTGATATCACGTGAAGTGTACCGAATTGGCTGACATCTGGCATCTGTGATGCTGGGGACTTCAGGAGGAGGCCGAGATGGATCATCAACTCGGCACTTTTGGCTGAAGATTGTTGCAAAAGCTTCAGCTTTATCTTTCGCACTGATGTGCTGGGCTCCCCCATCACTGAGGATGGGGATATTTGTGGAGCCACCTCCTCCAGTTAGTTGTTTAATTGTCCATCACCATTCACGGCTGGATGTGGCAGGACTGCAGAACTTAGATCTGATCCGTTGGTTATGGGATCGCTTAGCTCTGTCTATCGCATGCTGCTTACGCAGTTTGGCATGCAATTATTCCTGTGTTGTAGCTTCACCAGGTTGACACCTCATTTTGAGGTATGCCTGGTGCTGCTCCTGGCATGCTCTCCTGCACTCTGCATTGAACCAGGCTTGGTCTCCTGGCTTGATGGTAACGGTCGGGTGGGGAATATTCCAGGCCATGAGGTCACAGATTGTGGTTGAGTGCAATTCTGCTGCTGCTGATGGCCCACAGTGCCTCATTAATGCCCAGTTTTGAATTGCTAGATCTGTTCGAAATCTATCCCATTTAGCACCGTGGTAGTGCCACACAACACAATGGAGGGTATCCTCAATGTGAAGGCGGGACTTCGTCTCCACATGGACTTTGCGGTAGTCACTCCTACCAATGCTGTCATCGACAGATGCATCAGCGACAGGCAGATTGGTGAGGACGAGGTCAAGCATGTTTTTCCCTCTTATTGGTTCCCTCACCACCTGCCGCATACCCAGTCTAGCAGCTATGTCCTTTAGGTCTCGGCCAGCTCGGTCATTAGTGGTGCTACTGAGCCATTCTTGGTGATGGACATTGAAGTCCCCCACCCTGAGTACATTCTGTGCTCTTGTCACCCTCAGTGCTTCCTCTGAGTGGTGTTCAACATGGAGGAGTACTGATTCATCAGCTGAGGGAGGGCAGTAGGTGGTAATCAGCAGGAGGTTTCCTTGCCCATGTTTGACCTGATGCCAGGAGATTTCATGGGGTCCAGAGTCAATGTTGAGGACTCCCAGGGCAACTCCCTCCCGACTGTATACCACTGTACCGCCACTTCTGCTGGGTCTGTCCTGCTGGTGGGACGGGACATACCCAGGGATGGTGATGGCAGTGTCTGGGACATTGTCTGTAAGGTATGATTCCGTGAGTATGACTATGTCAGACTGTTGCTTGACTAGTCTGTGGGACAGCTCTCCCAACTTTGGCAGGAGGACTTTGCAGGATCGACAGGGCTGGGTTTGCAGTTGTCGTTTCCGGTGCCTAGGTCGATGCCGGGTGGTCTGTCCGGTTTCATTCTGTTTTATTGATTTCGTAGCAGTTAGATACAACTGAGTGGCTTGCTAGGACATTTCAGAGGGCATTTAAGAATCAACCACATTGCTGTGGGTCTGGAGTCACATGTTCGCCAGACCAGGTGAGAACTGCAGATTTCCTTCTCTGAAGGACATTCGTGAACCAGATGGGTTTTTACAACAATCGACAATGATTTCATGGCCATCGTTAGACTAGCTTTTAATTCCAGATTTATTAATTGAATTCAAATGCAGATCTAGACCATTGCAAGACATTAACATCACGGTTGTACCAATATGGGCACTTCATCAACAACCCGGAGGGTGCTTTGTCTGGCATATGGGTTCACCCTGTCATGGGTGTGACATGCTTCAGGTACTAATGAGGGACACTTGATTTGCATATGCAGCCAGTCGTGCCATCAATCCTCCCTGTCTATGAAATGGCAGTGGCACCCATGTGGCATACAGTGTAGTGCCAACCAGATTACACTGAGCACTTTTGAAATGTGCCACTTACCATTACTGAGCACAGGAAGTCATTGACCCTCTTCCGGCCTCTGGACTCAGTTTTGTCAGCTGACCCCATGGCTGCTGCCCTCCTCTGTGATCTCCTTGCAGGCTTGCCTGGTCAGGCGGGAGGTCCTCTTCTTGCCATCTCTGGGGAAAAGAACCTCCCACCTTTCCCTTGCAACCTGGAGGAGAATAAGCAGGGAGGTATCACTGAACTGTGGAGTCACCTTTGCTCGGCCCTCTGCCATGACCAGAGGTGCCCAGTAGTGCCGCTTGATGAATGATTAATTTCTGCAACAATCCTGACTTATTTTTCCAGCAAACTTCAGAGCAATGCAGGCAGAGCTTGAAAGCCGGGCTAGCTACCTTTTAAAGATGGCGCCAGCACCTGCTCCTGCATCAGATGACGCCATTCACGGTGTCACTGAGCCGGCCCCCACAAGATGATTTGGGGCGGCAGCTGCCATCAATATGTGAAGTAGCCGCCTACTGCGGAATCACGGCGGCTTGGTGGCGGCCACCATTTTCTGCACCCGCTGCCACACCCGGCATCAGGAAAACAAAATCCAGCCCACTAGATGGCTTTGATCTTCTAGAATTCCCTAGATTTTGGGACGGCCCCTTGAACTGTAAGGTAGCAAATGTAACCCCACTGTTCAAGAAAGGAAGGAGAGAGAAAACAGGGAACTGTAGGCCAGTTAGCCTGACATCAGTCGTTGGGAAGATGCTTGAATCTATTATGAGAAACATGATAGTAGGGCACTTAAAAAGTCACAACATAATTGGGCAGAGTCAACATGGATTTATGAGAGGGAAATAGTGTTTGACAAGGCTGTTAGAGTATTTTGGGAGAGTAAGTAGCAGGGCAGATAAGGGGGAACCAATAGGTGTAGTGAATTTGGATTTTCAAAAAGCAAAGATGAGGTGCCATGTGAGAGATTTTTAATACAAAATTAGGGCTCATGGGATTAGCATGGATTGAGGACCGGAGAACACAGAATTCAAAAAGTAGGAACAAACTGGCAATTTTCGAGATGGCAGGGTATAACTTGTGGAGTGCCACAAAGGTCAGTGCTTGAGCCTCATCTGCTTGCAGTTTATATCAATGGCTTACAAGAGGGCAAAATTAATTGGAAAAGTAAGCTGTGAGGAGGACACAAAGAGGCTGCAAAAGGTTACAGACTGGTTAAGTGCGAGGGACAGAACATGGCAGCTGAAATATAATGTGGAGAAGTGAGAAGTTATCCTCTTTGGTAGGAAAAATAGAAAAGCATAATTGTTTTTAAATGGTAAGAGAATGGAAAATGTTGATTTTCCAAGGGCCCTGGGTGTCCTTGTGCACAAATCACAGAAAATTAACACGCAAATATAGCAAACAATTTGAAAAAAAATGGTATGTTAGTCCTTATTACGAAGGGATTGGAGTATAAGAGTACAAAAGTCTCACTGCAATTATATATGGCCTTGGTGAGACTGCATCTAGAGTATTATGTACAGTTTTGGTCTCCTTACCTAGTGATGGATATGTTTGCCTAAGAGGAGTGCAACAAAGTTTCACTAGACTGATTCCTGGGATGAGGGATTATCCTATGAGGAGAAACTGAGTACACTAGGCCTATAATCCCTAGAGTTCAGAAGAATGAAAGGAGATCTCATTGAAACATATCAAATCTTAAGGGGCTTGACAAAGTAGATGCTGGGAGGATATTTCCCCAGCTAGTGAGTCCAGGACTTGGGGTCACAGTCTCAAAATAAGGGTTTGACCATTCAGAGAAATTTCTTAGTCAAATGTTTGTGAATGTTTGGAATTCTCTACCTCACAGCTGTGGATGCTCAGTTCTTGAATTTATTCAAGACACAGATTGATAGATTTTTGGATACTAAAGGGATATGGGGATAGTGCAGAAGGTAAGGTAGAAGATCAGTCAGAATCTTGTTGAATGGCAAAGCAGATTTGAAGGGCTGACTGGCCAGCTCCTGCTCCTTTTTCTTATATTCTTATGTTTCCATGCTTGTTAGTACCCTGGCATGTGAGGTTGGCCTCTCCCATGTTGTGCACAGATAAAATTCTTGGCAAAAAAACTTAAACTGGGAGGTCACGCACATTCTTTTGCATATGTGTTCATTAATGCGTTCAAGTAAAGCTGCATAGATGACTAATAGACTTCAGTTGTGCAATTTAAAACAAGGTGGTTTGCACGTATAACAGAAATGAACATAATTTGCATTTGGGTCCCCAGAGAATTTGAAAGTGTTCAGGTGCCTAAAGATGCCATCTGTGATTGTGTTCATGTATTATCACTTGAGGTTTATTTGACTATTTACCAGTAGTAAGGCCACTTTGCTTGAAGAAAACTATATTATCTCCACTGACTTTGTAAACAACACTACTTAAAATCCAGTCTGTGCCCTTCTGGGACTCCCAATGCACTTTAGTTTATAGAAGTCATCTTTTCAACTATTGCTTTTTGTTAATGGGCAATGTTGATTGGCAAGGTATGGAATTTAGGTGGTTCTTAGAAAAATATACCAGTAAAAGTGTAAGGTTATATTTCAAGGACCTCTGTCTCCAGGAACAACCAAAATGCTCTTAAAATTGGTATCCTGTCTTTAATCGGAGGGATATGGGAGGGAACCTTTGTAATATTGTAAATTTCCCAGAGGCAGCCTTTATGACATTGTAAATGGATATCACATATCTTTGTTAAGGGGTTAATCCAGCTTGTTTCCCGTTGTCAATGTTGGTCAACTCACTGCAGGAAAATAGGGCTGGATGCGACGAGCTCAAAAAATGGCGGGCCGCACATCAAAGAGCCGCCGCAATCTCACGTGTGGCGGCTCATTTAAATAGCCAGCAGGACGGCCCGTCCACCCTCCCCCCCACCGCCAATCTCATGTAGGGGCCGGGCTGTCTGTCCTCGGCAATAGCGTCAACTGCTGTGCGCAGGCGCTGGCACCATTTTTAAAGGGCAGCCAGCCCAGCCGCCCAATTTAAATTTTTAAAGTTCTAACCACCAAAATTGAATAAGTAAATTTCTAATGCCCCTTTCCCACTCCCCAAATAACAATTACAATAACTATTTGCCCTTCCATCCCAAAACACTTACCTTTAACATCTGACTTCCAAACTGCACAAAGTTTAAGTTCAACCCTTCCAACCATCCTCGACAACCATTACATTTATTTGATCCCGTTCCCCTCCCACCCCGCACTGATAAACTTACCTCCGCCCCCCTCCCCACCAGTGTGGCACTGCGTTTCCCTTGATGGGAATCTGAAGGCGCGGGAATGCCGGGCGCCGCGCCAAAGATCGCGGTAGCCCTCAAGATTGGAGGTAACTGTTTGTAAATTCATTAATTTTATTAATTTGCATATTTAAATTGTGGTCTCGTTGACCAGCGGGGGTGGGGGTGGGCGCCACGAAGCCTCGCCGCCACCGGGAGGATCGGGCTGGGCCCTCGTGGTGTCGAAGTCCATGGCGGGCCTCATCTGGAGCCATCTTCAGGTCCCCTCCCCCCACCCCGCCACGGATCATGACGTGAGGGCTCGGTAAAGTCCAGCCCACAGAGTGACACTTCCCACTATTCTCACCAAATTTCTAAATGTATTTTATGAGTTACTTTTTGTGATTTTTTTTAAACTATGCTTATATACCATTTACACTTTTTATATTGAATATCTCCATTTTGGAAACAGGCATCAGCTAGCTGAATGGATTGTTTCTCCATATGTCATGTTATGACCTAGAAACTTATTTTTTCATATTATATCATTATTTTATGCTTCAGGCTTTCAGATATATTAACTCCCCACCCTATTGCATCTGTTGATGGAAAGTACCATTTATATCTAACCAAAGAGGGAATCTACTGCAAAACAATTGCCTACCTTGCTTATTTGTCATCTGTAAACAGGCTCATGCTGGAATAGATCAGAGTGATCTGACCCTTGATATTTTCTTCCCTCTCTGTGGCGGTTCTGGATCTCCTCATACAGAGAGTCACAGGAACCTGTGTTCTATGACTTCAATCCACAACGAATAGCCATTCTAACTCATTACACAATATGAAATGACAGAAATGTGGGGGGGCCAATTTTTGTCCTGTTACCTGTTTATGCATGGCAAAAAAAATGAAAATCATTGGTCGTGTTATTTAAAATGTTGACCATCTGCTTTTTAAGCAGAGCCTCAAATTCTTTTCTTCTTCCTGAACTGCAGTAATATGGCAGAACCGAGATGAGCTCATGAACTTCTCCCAGAAACATGTTGCTGAACTCATCAAGGAAGAAAAACGCAAAGAGGTGGAGGAGGAAATCAGAGTACAGGTATAGAAAATGTAGTCGGTGAAATACAAACCAGTATTGGAATATGACAGCAGCATTCTAAATTGCAAGCACAATAAACTCCACGAAAAGGACACTGATGGCCTTAGAATTTCCTTGCCTATGTATTGTTAGTGTTAAATCAAGATTCATTGTATTATTTTCCACTCTAACTCAATCTTTCCCATTGAAATATGAAACCCATTATCTCCATCGGTCTTCTTTTCCTCCTACAGTCCGCAGACTTTTAAAACTTAAACTTGTGGCATCAACTAATCACTGGCAGGTCTGGCAGCATCTGTGGAAAGAGAAGCAGAGTTAACGTTTCGGGTCAGTGACCCTTCTTCGGAACTGGTTCCGAAGAAGGGTCACTGACCCGAAACGTTAACTCTGCTTCTCTTTCCACAGATGTTGCCAGACCTGCTGAGTGAATCCAGCATTTCTTGTTTTTGTTTCAGATTTCCAGCATCCGCAGTATTTTGCTTTTAAACTAATCACTGGCTCTTGATTCATGTTATTTTCTCTCATGTTTTTTACAACCTTGCTTTTGACTATTAAGAGCCTAGGTTTCTCACAAAAAAGCCACTTCCCAGTCATTGCCATCCTATACAATTCCTAATCCAGACAAAAGAGAAGGGTAATAGGTTAAGTAGATAGCTTTTTCACAGAGCTGGCACAGGTGTGAAGGGCTGAATGGTTTCCTTTTGCTGTAAAATTCTATGGTTCTAAGAGACATAACATTTTCTTCAATTATGCTAACTTGTAGAACTATAGAAGTTTCATCACAGCAAGGAGTCCATATCGTCCATTGTGCCTTTATCAGTCAATCCTAGTTCCATATCTGACCTATCTTCTCATCCCATTTCCCTCCACAGTGTTTCTCTTTTTTTGCATTGTGGTCCTACGATCAGATTTTCAGGAGCTAGAGAGAAAGTTAAAAAGTAGGACCTCAAAGGTAGCAATCTCTGGATTACTCCCAGTGCTATGCACTAGCAAGGGTAGAAATAGGAAGATAGGGAGGATCGATGCATAGCTTGAGGTATGGTGCAGAAGTGAGGGTGTCAGATTCTTGGGACATTGGAACCAATTCTGGGGCAGGATGCACCTATTCAAAAGTGATGGATTGCACCTCAACAGGTCTGGGACAAATGTGCTTGGAAGGTTGTTCACTAGTGTGGTTGGGGATGGTTTAAATTAAATTGGCAGGGGGATGGGCACCAGCATATAGAATGAGAAAAGAGGAATAAAGTGCATAAAGGAGTGAAAGTGTTGGATAATACCAGAGAAAAACTATGAGGAATACAAAGACTGGATTATAATGCATGTATGTAAACACACAAAGTGTGATGAATAAGTTGGTGAGTTACAAGCACAAATAGCCGTGTGGGAATATGATGCAGTGGCAATAATGGAAACATGGCTTAAAAATGGTGAGCGCTGGGCACTTAATATTCAAGGATATAAAGTGTTCAGAAAAGATAGGGAAGGAGAAAAGGGGGTGAGGTGGCGGTACTGATTAGGGAAGACGTGGTAGTGTTGGAAAGAGTGAATGTCCTTGAGGGGTAAAAGACAGAATCCATTTGGTTACAGTTGAGAACAAACAGTTGATCACATTACTTGGGTATTTTATAGGTCTCCAAATAGTGAGAGAGAGATAGAAGAGCACATCTGCAGGGAGCTCATAGAGATCTGCAAAAACTATAGAGTGGTGATATTAGGGGACTTTAATTACCCAAATATCGATTGGGATAATGTTAGAGTAAAGGGAAAGGAGGGGGAGGAATTTTTGAAATGTGTTCAGGAGCACTTCCTTGCTCAGTTATGTTCTTGGTCCAACTAGGAAGGAGGTATTAATGGATCTGGTGCTGGGGAATGAGGTGGGCCATGTGCACCAAGTGTCTGTGGGGAACATTTAGATAAGAGGAATCATTGTATCATAAGGCTTAGATTATTTATGGAAAACAGCAAGGAGAAATCTAAAGTAGAACTTCTAAATTGGAAGGGGGCTAAGTTCAATTGTATGAGAGGGGATCTAGCAAGGATAAAATGAAACCAAGGTTGACAGGAAAAACTGCACTGGAACAATAGAGGAGATGTTTCAGGTACAGGCTAGGTGCATTCCAAAAAAGGTGAAAGGTAAGGGAACCAAGGCCTGGCCTCCATGAATGACGAGGGTGATAGTGAATATGATGAAACAAAAAAAGAGGGTGTATGTTGTATGTCAAGTTAATTCTTCAAGTGAGAACCAGGTCAAATACAGTAAGTTGAGAGGTGAAGTGAAGAGGAAAATAAGACTGGTAATGAGAGAATATGAGAATAGAATGGCAGTTAACATAAAAAGAAACACAAAAATCTTCTACTGGAATGCAAATAGTAAGTGGGTCGTAAGAGGTGGGTTGGGGCCAAGAGGGTGATACAAGCTTAGAGGCATAGGGCAACGGTAGAATACCTAATGTGTACTTTGTATCGGTGTTTACTGAGGAAGAGAATGCTGACTAAATTTTGGTAAAAGCGGAGATGGTAGAGGTAATGGATGGGATGAAAATTGATAGGCAGGATGTACTGCAAAGGCTGGCTATGCTTAGCATGGATACGTCACCTGGTCCGGATGGCTTGCATCTCAGATTGCTAAAGGAAGTAGGAATGGAGATAGTGGAAGGGCTTGGCATAATCTTCGAATCTTCCCCAGATACAAGGGAGGTGCCAGAGGATTGGAGAATGGCAAATGTGACATCCTTATTTAAGAAAGGGTGTAAGGACATTCCCAGTAACTACAGGCCAGTCAGTTTAACATCAGTGGTGGTAAGGCTTTAGAAACAGTAATCAAGAAAAAAATCAACAGGAACTTGGAGAGATTTAAGGAGAGCCAGCATGGATTTGTAAAAGGCAGATCATACTTGACTATTCTAATTGAATTTTTTGCTGAAGTAACAGAGAAGGTTGTTGAAAGGAAAATAATGAATGTTGTCGATATGGATTTTATGTAAGTGCTTAACGAGTACCACATAAAAGGCTTGTTAACAAAATTGAGGCTCATGAATAAGAGGGTCAGCGTCAGCTTGCATAAAAATTGGTTTAAGGACAGAAAAAAGCGAGTTGTGGTAAATGGTTGTTTTTCAGAGTGGAGGATGGTATACAGTGGTGTTCCCCAAGGGTCAGTGCAATTTCAAACTTTGCAGATGATACCAAACTTGGAGGTGTGGCAGATAAATCGACTGCAACAGGTTGTAGATAGGCTAGCAGAATGGGCAGACAAGTGGTAGACGGAATTTAATACAGAGAACTGTCAGGTGAGACATTTTGGCAGAAGGAATAGGGAGGAGCAATATAGACTAAATGGCACAGTTCGAATGAGTGTACATGGACAAAAGTACCTGGGGATTCATGTGCATAGATCTTTGTAGGTGGCAGGACATATTGAGAGAATAGTTAGCAAAGCATATGGGATCTTGGCCTTCATAAATAAAAGTATTGAGTACAAAAGCAGGGAAGCTGTGCTGAATCTTTATAATGCTCCGATTCGGCCACAACTGGAGTATTGCATCCAGTTCTGGTCACCAACACTTTAGGAAAAATGTGAGAGTACTTGAGAGGATGCAGAGGAGATTTACCGGAATGGTTTCGGGGATGAGGGGTTTTAGCTGCAAGGTTAGGTTGGAGAACCTGGGGTTGTTCTCCTTGGAGCAAAAGAGGTCGAGGGAAGATTTGATAGAGGTGTACAAGATTATGACAGGTTTATATAAGGTAGACAAAGAAAATTTGTTCCCATTAGCTGATGGTAGAAGAACTAGGGGACACAGATTTAAGGCTTTGGGCAAGAGATGCAGGGGGAATGTGATGAAGAACTTTTTTACACTGCAAGTCATAATGACCAGGATCTCGCTGCCTATAAGGGTGGTGGAAGCGGAGACAATCAATGATTTCAAAAGGAAATTGGATGTGCACTTGAGGAAAATAAATTTACAGGGCTACGGGGATAGAGCAGGGGAATGGGACTGATTGGAACCCTCTACAGAGAGCCAGCATGGACTTGATGGGCCAAGTGGCCCTCTTCTGTGCGGTGATGGGGAGATTTTCCATTTTAGGAATCCTTGTGCATGCTACAAGCACCCAAGGGCATCCCTGCTTATGAGGTAAGTAAGATAGGTTGCTGCGGCCAGTCCAACAGGCCCCGGTGATGAGGGGATTGGTGGGGGTGGGTGGGCATTGAGTAAAGAGGGAGGGGTTGTCCAGAGAGGTGAGTTGTTTGCTGGAGTGGGCCCTCAGTGGGCCAGAGATTGCCCACAGAGGATGCCCCCCCCCCACCCCACCAAGCTAGTAGTGAGGTCACCTTATTTTACTGGGCATCCTCCCTGCGTGGCGGAGGCCACCCTAAGCCAGCGGCAGTGGAAAGGTGGCAAGAGGCCCTTAAGTGGCTGCTAATAGGCCTCTTAAGGGCCTCCATTGGCCTCTGGGCGGGAAGGCTGGCGTAGGCCTCATCCAACCTCGACTAAATTGCGGTGCAATGGGAAGGCGACGATCCCTGGTCTCCACCTCCCGTCGCAAATCTATGGCCCACGCATCCCACCCCCTATCCAGTCTCAGAGGGGCACATAAAATTCAGCTCTCAGTGTGTGCTCCTGGCAGGTGCTTAATTCCCTTAATGTTGTAATTGACTTGATTTCAGTAGTCACTTAGATTAATGCATTCCATATTCTAATAATATTTTGGATGAAAAATTGTTGTTCAGCACCCCGTTTTACTTTCTAATATTAATCCTATTTTTTGTTCTCCTATTACCCATAATCAACAAGTGAAATCCTTTCGAAATTTTAAACATTCCTATTATAAATCCCCCTTAGCCTTCTCTTTAGTGAGTACAGCCGTAGTTTCTCAAATTTCTCATCATAACAGTATCATTTTATCCCTGGTATAATCTTTCTAAATTTGCATCACATCTTTTCCATGGTTCCAACATCCTTTCTATAATGGGGTGAGCTCTGACCTTTGCCACAACACCTTTACTCCAAGTTGGAATGCTTGCACTCTGTACATCGCCCATCTTGTTGTTAACCATTTCACATCACTGGTATCTGCCAACCTTTCCATCCTATTAATCTGGGTTAGGTCTATTTTCATCCCTTTAAAATTTATTGCTTTTGTTCAAAATTTTTGTTTTAACTCTGCAGTTCATTAACTATTTTGACTGTAAACCTAATTATCTTTTGAAAACTAGCCCATAATGTTATCCTACCTTACAATCACTTACTTGAGAGATCTTATTAGTCTTATTAGGCTATTGGATCCAAGGCATTTTAAATAAAAAAGATTGACTGTGGTTTGATTTATATTACTGGCAAGATTGGCGCGGTGGTTAGCCTCAGAGCTCCAGTGACCTGGGTTTGATTCTGGGTACTGCCTGTGCGGAGTTTGCAAGTTCTCCCTGTGACTGTGTGGGTTTTCGCTGGGTGCTCTAGTATAGGTAGGGGAATTAAGGGAAGGTGGGGATGTGGTAGGAACATGGGATTAATGTAGGATTAGTATAAATGAGTGGTTGATGATCAGCACAGACTCGGTGGGCCGAAGGGCTTGTTTCAGTGCTGTATCTCTAAGATAAAATAAAATCTCTACTATAGTTTAGTTTTTTTTTTAGTTTTAGAGATACAGCACTGAAACAGGCCGTTCGGCCCACCGAGTCTGTGCCGACCATCAACCACCCATTTATACTAATGCTACACTAATCCCATATTCCTACCACATCCCCACCTGTCCCTATATTTTCCTACCACCTATCTACACTAGGGGCAATTGTTAATGGCCAATTTACCTATCAACCTGCAAGTCTTTGGCATGTGGGAGGAAACCGGAGCACCCGGAGGAAACCCACGCAAACACAGGGCGAACTTGCAAACTCCACACAGGCAGTACCCAGAATTGAACCCGGGTCACTGGAGCTGTGAGGCTGCAGTGCTAACCAATGCGCCACTGTGCTGCAGTGGGTTGTTGGTGGGTTGTTTCACATTTTTTGTACATTGATGATGTTTAACAAAATATTATGCTTATAGAACAAAGTGCTTGAACTTAGATTTGGTGCAAAGAAAGGTGCTGAAATAGTTGGAGTATGGACTTCCCCAGTGGCTTGCTGAACAAATGTACCTTGTGATATACAGGGATGGGCACTTTGTCGCAAATCTTTTTTTGCAAGTCTGCAGCTTTAAACTGAATTTATGGCATGATAAGGGATTTTTTTAAAGTTAGCAGGCTATAGTGCAATCCTGCTGTTATTGATGTGGGGGCTATCTCAGTCCTTTTTGCTTGGCTGCAGGTTGCATCAGCCATGCAAATAATTCTGCATCACTTTGACATTGTAGCTGGGCCATGTTTATTGTTGCCATTAGCTCAAACCAATTCGCTCCCGCTCTGCAGTGGTCTCAGACATAGCCTGCTGCTTCTACACACTCGGCCTAATCTCTTGCACTGGTGCTATGTGAAGACCCTGGTCTAGAAATTTGATCGCGATGAGCCATTGGCCACTTTCTACGCACCCCACGTGCACAGGTACGTCCCCTGCATGCACTAGAAGGTTTTGATTTGGTGCTGTTCTGATGTCATACAGCTAACCAGCTGATGTGTTCCCAGGATTACAGATTTGGACCCTGTAGGTACGATGTACGTATTCGGTCACCACTCTTTAAGGATCTAACGTGAGGCAGCTTGATGGGCCTTACTTAGAGGGCTAGACACCTCAATTGGAGGAAAAGTAATTTTTGACAACTTTTTTCTGTTGCAAAGTGTCAGGGAATACTCTGGAGTGTTTCTTGAGGTCTTTTGTACTGACTCCTGGATTTGCTGCAAAGTGTTGCTGCATCCTCAAAGGGGGAGGGCAGAGGTTTAGTGACTTGTCCACACAAAGGCTGCAGCAAGTATATGGGGGGGGGTGGTGGTGGGGGGAACAGCAGTGGCAGTGCTGGGTCTGCAGGACAGGGAAATGGAGCAGAGGCTGCGGACAGGGAAAGCTCTGTGCGATGCCCTCTGCCAAGTTAAAGCTGGACTCCTCCATCCTCTTTGACAGTGTAAGGTGGCTGTCTGGCATGCCAGTCAGTGTCTCCTCATCAGCATTCTCCTGTATGCTCACATTTTGAGGTCTTCATCTGAGTCCCCTATAGCAGAACTTGTCTACAACCTCTTTCTCTGGGAGCTAGCCCAAAAACTGTCCTTTCCCCCAGCCAGGCTGTGCTGATCCTGACTCTGTACTACCTTCTAAGTTACGTGCTGTGCCACCATCTGAGCTGGTCGCTGTGAGTGTCAGGTGAAGTGACAGAAATGTGGGATAGAGATCCAACTAGAACAGGGGCAAGAGAGCACAATGCAGAAAGGAAGTGGGAAAGCAAACTAGAAAGTGGGGTGGGTGGGGGGACAATTATAAGAGGAGACAGAGTGAAACAAAAGGTAAAAAGAGGAGAAGAAAGAGACACATCGAAGGGAAGGAGAGAGAAACACTAAAGGGAAAAAGGACAGGGAGAGAGGCACAGAAGGGGAGGAGAGAGAAGCATGCAAGAAATGTGATTACTATAGGGTTAGTATAAATGGGTGGTTCTTGGTCGGCACAGACTCGGTGGGCCGAAGGGCCTGTTTCAGTGCTGTATCTCTAAATAAATAAAAAATAAATTCCCTTCCTTGTTTCTCTCCTCCTGGGGCGGCACAGTGGCGCAGTGGTTAGCACTGCAGCCTCACAGCTCCAGGGACCCGGGTTCAATTCTGGGTACTGCCTGTGTGGAGTTTGCAAGTTCTCCCTGTGTCTGCGTGGGTTTTCTCCCACAAGCCAAAAGACTTGCAGGTTGGTAGGTAAATTGGCCATTATAAATTGTCACTAGTATAGGTAGGTGGTAGGGAAATATAGGGACAGGTGGGGATGTTTGGTAGGAATATGGGATTAGTGTAGGATTAGTATAAATGGGTGGTTGATGGTCGGCACAGACTCGGTGGGCCGAAGGGCCTGTTTCAGTGCTGTATCTCTAATCTAATCAAATGGAAAAGACAGACAGAGAGGATAGAGTTAAGGGAAACAGCCAAAAAAGGAAAGGAGGAGAAAGACAAAAACAAAAGAGAAAGAGATACAGAAGGGAATGAGTTGCGAGGCATGGACAAATGAGTAAAGGTACAGACAGGAAGGAGCAGAAAGAGAGTGATATAGAGAGACAAAGGAGGGAGTGAGCAACAACAGGGATTGAGTAGAGAGAGACATACAAAGGAAGGAGCTGAGGCACATAAAGAATGAAAGTGCAAGAGATACAGAAAGGGAAGGAGGAGAGAAACAAGGAAGGGAATTTATTTTTTATTTATTTAGAGATACAGCACTGAAACAGGCCCTTCGGCCCACCGAGTCTGTACCGACCAAGAACCACCCATTTATACTAACCCTATAGTAATCCCATATTCCCCTACAACCTACCTACACTAGGGGCAATTTACAATAGCCAATTTACCTATCACCTGCAATTCTTTGGCTGTGGGAGGAAACCGGAGCACCCGGCGGAAACCCACACAGTCACAGGAAGAACTTGCAAACTCCGCACAGGCAGTACCCAGAATTGAACCCAGGTGAGCTGTGAGGCTGCGGTGCTAACCACTGCGCCACTGTGCCGCCCAAGAGAGAGGTACGCTTCAAAGAAGATAAGAGAGAAATACAGAATGGAGAGTAAGGGAAGGAGAAAGTTTTTCAGACTTGCCAATATCTGTATTCTTATGGGGGCATAAGGGGCTCAGAGTTTTGTGGTGGATTCAATGGGTAAAAGGTTTTGTGATTGCTTTTGTTTGTATATTGTTACAACATACAAAATTGGCTTGATGATAGGAGGCAGAAGGTGGTAGTGGAGGATTGTTTTTCAGATTGGAGGCCGGTGACCAGTGGTGTGCTGCAGGGATCGGTGCTGGGCTATCTATTGTTTGTCATATATATTAATGACTTGGATGTGAATGTAAGGGCATGATTAGTAAGTTTGCAGATGACACCAAAATAGGTGGTATAGTGGACAGTGAAGAAGGTTGTCTAAGATTACAACAGGATATAGATCAACTGGGAAAGTGGGCAAGGGAGTGGCAAATGGAATTTAACGCAGGCAAGTATGAAGTGATGCATTTTAGGAAGTTAAACCAGGGCAGGACATATACAGTGAATGGCAGGGCCCTGGGGAGTGTTGTTGTGCAGAGAGACCTTGGGGTTCAAGTACATAGTTGCCTGAAAGTGGCAACACAGGTAGACAGGGTGGTGAATAAGGCATATGGCATGCTTGCCTTCATCGGCCGAGGCATTGAGTACAAGAGTTGGGACGTCATGTTACAGTTGTACATAACATTGGTTAGGCCGCATTTGGAGTACTGTGTGCAGTTCTGGTCGCCGCACTACAGGAAAGATGTGATTAAGCTAGAGAGGGTGCAGAAAAGATTCACAAGGATGTTGCCTGGTTTGGAGGACTTGAGTTATAAAGAGAGATTGGATAGGCTGGGTCTGTTTTCCCTGGAGCGAAGGAGGCTGAGAGGGGACATGATAGAGGGATATTAAATTATGAGAGGCATAGATAGGGTAGATAGCCAGAGTCTCGTTTCCCATGGTATGGGTGACTAAAAGTAGAGGGCATAGATTTAAGGTGAGAGGGAGGAGGTTTAAAGGGGATCAAAGGGGTAAATTTTTCACACAAAGAATAGTGGGCATCTGGAATGAGCTGCCTGAGGAAGTGGTGGAGGCAGGAACAGTAGCGACATTTAAGAGGCATCTGGACAGGTACTAGAAGGAGCAAGGCATAGAGGGATATGGAATTAATGCAGGCAGGTGGGATTAGTATAGATTGGCATTATGGTCGGCATGGACGCGGTGGGCCAAAGGGCCTGTTTCTATGCTGTACAACTCTATGACATGCTGAGAAAGTTGTCCAGGGTCTGTTACTATCTTCTTATTGTAACAGGGTTTAATTTTAAACACACTGTATTTTGAGCTCCCCCTTTGTGAATCTTTGTTCACAACTTTCCAATTATAAGGCAAAGAAATGAGCACAAGCAGGCTTTCTTTGGTTTAAAGAAGAAAGATGAAATTTATTAAATGTTAAACTTAATATGGTTAACGGAGATATGACACTCCCACGCTAGCATGCACACGCGATACACGCATGCAAATAGGGACAGAAAAGAGCAGAAGAAAAGATAAGTAGAACAGTTTGAGGCAATATCTTGTTTCTGTTTCTCGAGTTAGCTGTAGTCCTTGATTGAAAATGTGGTCTTGCATTTCATTGGGGCCCAGTATTCTTCGTAAACCTTGTTCACGTCGGAGATTTTTCTCTCTCTGAGTTTACAAGATTCCGTTCTGTGGAAAAGAGATGGAGCAGGCAAACAGGAGAGGAGATGTTCTCAGTCCATGAGCACACGGCTTTCTGATTTCAAAATCTGCTTTTCCAGTTTAAAACATTGGCCAGAAGGTGGCCACGTGTAATATTGAGCCCTACAGACCAAGATTGTCCTGTATTCGGGTCTTTGCAGAGTTAATTTATCACAGCCAGAAAGACACACAAATACTGAAAATGCCTCCAGTGTTCCTTAAGTCAAGGAGAGAAAAACAAGTCAGATTCCTGCTTTTTTTAAATTTCCAAAATATACTTTATTCATAAAAATCTGCAAAAATTACATTGCCAAACAGTTTCAAACAGCACCAAAAAATACAAACATTGCAAGGGAGTTCAGTTTCCTTCAATACTATCATGAGTTTCTTCACAACCCTTCCATTTCACAATTGTCGTGCCAATTACAGTTTTACATTTACAGCAAATGAAAATATTAACGATACAGTTCGAGGGGTTTCCCATGGATCCAGCCCCTCAGTTCAGCTTGGTGGGGGAACCTTACACTGTGGTCTTTCCCCATTGAGCCTTTGCTGCGGCTGCGCCAAGCTTTAGTGCGTCCCTCAGCACGTAGTCCTGGACCTTGGAATGTGCTAGTCTGCAACATTCGGTGGTAGACAACTCTTTGCGCTGGAAGACCAGCAAGTTTCGGGCAGACCAAAGGGCGTCTTTCACCGAATTGATAGTCCTCCAGCAGCAGTTGATGTTTGTCTCGGTGTGCGTCCCTGGGAACAGCCCGTAGAGCACAGACTCCTGTGTTACAGAGCTGCTTGGGATGAACCTCGACAAAAACTACTGCATCTCTTTCCACACCTGCTTTGCAAAGACACATTCCAGGAGGAGGTGGGCGACCGTCTCTTCCCCACCACAGCCACCGCGGGGGCATTGTGCGGAGGGGGCGAGACTTCGGGTGTGCATGAAGGATCTGACGGGGAGGGCCCTTCTCACCACCAGCCAAGCTACGTCTTGGTGCTTGTTTGAAAGTTCTGGTGATGAGGCATTCCGCCAAATGACTTTGACGGTCTGCTCGGGGAACCATCCGACAGGATCCATCGTCTCCTTTTCCCGTAGGGCCTTGAGGACATTCCGTGCAGACCACTGCCTGATGGACCGGTGGTCAAAGGTGTTTTCCCGCAGAAACTGCTCCACGAAGGATAGGTGGTACGGCATGGCCCAACTGCATGGAGCGTTCCGCGGCAATGTGCCCAGGCCCATCCTTCGCAACACCGGGGACAGATAGAACCTCAGCACGTAGTGACACTTGGAGTTTGCGTACTGGAGATCTACACACAGCTTGATGCAGCCGCACACGAAGGTGGTCATCAGGATGAGGGCCACGTTGGGTACATTTTTCCTGCCCTTGTCCAGAGATTTGAACATCGTGTCCCTCCGGACCCGGTCCATTTTAGGTCCCCAGACGAAGCGGAAAATGGCTCGGGTGACTGCCACAGCGCAGGAGTGCGGTATGGGCCAGACCTGCGCCACGTAGAGCAACAACGTGAGCGCCTCGCACCAGATGACCAGGTTCTTACCCACAATGGAGAGAGATCGCTGCCCCCACATGCCCAACTTTTATCGTACCTTGGCTACTCGCTCCTCCCATGTTTTGGTGCACGCCCCGGCCCTTCCGAACCATATCCCCAGCACCTTCAGGTAATCTGACCTGACGGCGAAGGGGACAAAGGATCGGTCAGCCCAGTTCCCAAAGAACATGGCCTCGCTCTTGCCGTGGTTAACTTTGGCTCCCGAGGCCAGTGCGAACTGGTCGCAGATGCTCATCAGTCTGCGCACGGACAGCGGATCCGAGCAGAAGACGGCAACGTCATCCATGTACAGGGAGGTTTTAACCTGAGTGCCTCCGCTGCCTGGGATTGTCACCCATCTTATGCTCGCATCCTTCCTAATAGACTCAGCAAAGGGTTCAAGTCAGATTCCTGCTTGTGATTGCTATCAAGCAACTCCTGTTGGAACGTGCACTTATCGGACAAGAACAAAGGATGACCTTGTCATAGTCAAATAGCCTCACGGTCATAGCTTGCACATTATTGCATAAAATCCCTCAGTTAACAAACTAGTCATTTGTTGTGAATTCCTCTGAATGAAAATAATGAAAGCTATTTTGAAGAATAAAATGAAAAAGAAACGAAACTGTCCATCTCAATGGCTTTTTCCTGATCCTAAAAATTAAATTCTTCCTTTCTGCCTCAGAAACACAAATCCCTTATAACATCACTGGCCCTTTTAGCCCTAAATCAAATTGTATAACAAATATTTATTCAATTTCATAAACATTTATAAAAAGAACAACTTGTTTACTTCAAATTGTAAACCCAACATAGTTGTTTAATGACACAAATAGGCCCTTTTTGTTAGATTGGGTCTACTGATATTTGATGAAGTTTAGTTACATTTTCAGGGCTGGATTTACCAAGCCCACAATATCAGGCTCCATCGTGGGGGTGGGGGAGGGTTGCCGGAAGATCATTCCGGCAGAGGCACACCACGGAAGCCGATGCAGGGAATGCCCAGCCCAATCCTTCCGGTGGCAGCAAGGCTCTGTGGTGCACCCACCCCACCGCTGGGTAATGGAAACTGAATTACAATATTTAAATAAACGGATGAATAAATTTAAATAAACCTACCTTTAATCTTCCGGGCCCGTCGCGATCCTCAGTGTGGCAGTTCGCACTCCCACGCCTTCAATTCCCTATCCGGGGAAAGCCGGGGTGACCGGCAGGAAGGGTGGAGGAGTTAAGATTTTCAGTGCGGTGAGGGGGAACGGGGTCAAATAAATGTAATGGGTGTAGGGGATGGTGGGAAGGGGTGAACTTTAAACTTTGTGCAGTCTCTGGGGGATGTAGGGAAGGTCAGATTTAAAAGGTAAGTACTTTGTGGGGGGGGTACCTGTCAGGGGAAGAAACCATGATCTGGAAGTGGCTTTTGATCCTGTTCCAGGTAGGTTCTAAGTAAAATGGCTGTAACCAATTCTAGAGCTTCAGGCCAGGGAGTGCATAACACCGTTCGGGTGGTGGTGAAGGATAAGGAAGGAGATGCACTGGCTGACCGTACCTTCTTCATTAAAAAAGTCCTTATTGATTGCTGTGGATTCCAAGCTGCAGACATCTTCTGCCTGCAGGACTTCTCCAGCAGTGGATATTTTGAATGTGCCGGGATACATCAAGTTCCTGAAGGTGATCAAGGAGAAGTGAAACCAGGCGCCGCTGTCGATCCTCACAGTGGAGCTGCTCTTCACGCTGCCGTCGCAACGTGACCAGGTGGTAACAATTCACCTCTATAACCCCCATGTTCCTGTCGTGGATGTACTCACTTTCCTCGCCGGGTACGTCGAGGTGGCCTTCAGCAGCACTGATGTCAAGGACTGATTTGGGATTTGGACCAGCAAGTGGCAGGTCAAGGTGACCTTGAAGGTCGATGCCAACGGAGCCATCATCCATCCTCCCTCCAGCTTCGCTATCAGGGGAAGTCGAGGGTCTTGGTCTATGCGGGGTAGCCCAGAGTTTGTCAGACCTGTGGCAATTTTGGTCATGTGGCAGATAACTGCAGCACAGTCATCTGCAAGAACTGCAAGAAGGAAGGCCATCAGACCAAGGACTGTAAGCAGAGTAAGCGCTGCAATCTGTGCAGTGAGGCAGGCCACCTCTACAAAACCTGCCCCAGACGTTCCCTCAGTTATGCTCAGGCGGCAAGGTCCAAGGAAAGGCTGGGAGAAGGAACGGTGAATGCGTTTGGTGCTGGGAAGGAGACAAGCAACCCTCTCCACAGCGAGGAAAGTCTACCTGAGAAGGAGAAGAAAGGGGATGCAGCTGCCACCAGCGAAGCAACACTTACCCTGTGCCCTGAAACCCCTCTTCGACAGACAGAATCCATGGAGGAGAAGGCAGAAGATGGAAAAACTGGTCAGTGGTAAGTGGTACAAAGGAAAACCACAAAGAAAAAACTTCCAAAAAAGAAGGTGGTGGGCAGTCGCCTCATTGTAGCAGATGTAATATACAGCAATGCTCCGCTCCGGTTGATCAACGTGTACGCCCGGTTCAATGCAGCGAGCGGCTGACTGTCTTCCAGCTGCTCCCACTGCTGCAGGCAACGCTCAGGCCGATCATTCTAGGTGGTGACTTCAACTGCATCATTGATGCAGCTGGAGGATCCTGCAGTGACGACAGCAAACTGGACGCTACGTCAAGATTCCTAATGCAAACAGTGAAAGATGCCAAGCTGCACGATGTCTTCAGCAAACCTGCATACGGAGTGCAGCGTAGATACACCTGGTCAAGATCGGACGGGTTTGCCCATTCCAGGATTGACTTCCTGTTTGTGTCCCGTGCTGTCACGGTCAGATCCACTGACGTCAAGCCGGTCTTCTTCTCTGACCATTGCCTCTTATTGACTGACTGTCACTTACAGGACAACCAGCGGGTTGGCGGGGGAAAATGAAAGCTCAATGCTGCACTGCTAACCCCAGAGAACATTGAGGAACTCAAAAGGGATTACAAACGTTGGAGAACTGTGAAACCCCTCTTTGAGTCACCAGTTCACTGGTGGGAGGCAGTCAAGGAGAACATCAAGAGGTTCTTTATCTTCAAAGGTGTTCAGAGGGTGAGAGAGAGACAGAAAGAAATGTCCCGACTTCAGAAAAGAATGCAAAATCTGCTCCGGCTGCAGTCGATGGGGGTCGAAGTCAAGGAGGATCTCTAAGAGGTGAACAGCCAGCAGGCCTTGCTCTTTGCCACAGAGGCCTCCAAGATCATCTTCTGGTCCAGAGACTGCTCCATTGAGCAGGATAAGATGTGCTCGCGTTACTTCTTCCAAAAGGTACACAGAGAGAGCTCTGTGATCAGCAGCCTGAAGGAAGAGGATGGCTCAGTAATGTCTTCGAGTCCAACATACTAAGGATCAGCTGGGTTGTACGACGTGAAGCCCACGGACAGCACAGCTTCCCAGTCCTTCCTGTCATCTATCACGTAGGTCTTAGATGACAGCATGAGCGAGAGACTGGACAAATCGCTAACTCTGGATGAGATGACAAACGCCGTCAGGTCCTTCGAGACGAGTAAAACTCCCGGAAGAGACAGCTTACCGGTTGAGTTGTATTTGGCTCTGTAGGACTGGGTTGGCCCAGACCTGCAGGAAGTATATGAGAGTATGTTTCTGGCCGGCAGTATGTCAGAATCCATGAGGAAAGGCATCATCACCCTCATCTGCAAGCGGAAGGGGGAGAGGGCAGAAATCAGAAATTGGCGACCCATTTCACTGCTTAAAGTTGACTACAAGATTCTGTCCAAAGTCATCGGCAGTTGGGTCAGGTCTGCTCTGGAGTTGGTTATTTGCCCTGACCAGACCTGCATGTACCCTGCAGGAAGATCTCTGATAGTCTTGCACTACTCAGGGATATGATCGCCTATGTACGGGACAGGAGGGTGGACACCTACCTCATCAGCTTGAACCAGGAGAAGGCTTTTGATAGGATATCACGCACCTACATGATGGATGTGCTGGCCAAAATGGGGTTTGGGGGGTGGAATCTGCAATTGGATCAAACTGCTCTACACAAATATCAGTAGAGCAGTCTCAATCAATGGGTGGGAATCAGAAAGTTTCCCAATCCAATCGAGTCAGACAGTGCTGTCCTCTCTCCCCTGTCTTGTTTGTTTGCTGTATCGAACCTTTTGCTGATTCCATTAGGAAGGATGCGAGCATAAGAGGGGTGACAATCTCAGGCTGTGGAGGCACTCAGGCAAAAACCTTCCTGTACATGGATGACGTCACCATCTTCTGCTCAGATCCGCTGTCCGTTCACAGACTGATGAGCATCTGCGACCAGTTTGAACTGGCCTCGGGAGCCAAAGTTAACCACAGCAAGAGTGAGGCCATGTTCTTTGGGAACTGGGCCGACCGATCCTTTGTCCCCTTCACTATCAGGTCAGACTACCTGAAGGTGTTGGGGATATGGTTCGGAAGCGCCGGGGCATGTTCCCAAACCTGGAAGGAGTGAGTAGCCAGGGGTATACCATAAACCGAGCATGTGGGAGCAGCGATCTCTATCCATTGTGGGTCAGAATCTGGTCATCAGGTGCCATGGCGCTCACGCTGTTGCTGTATGTGGCACAGGTCCAGCCTATACCCCACTCCTGCACCGTGGCGGTCACCCAAGCCATTTTCTGCTTATTAGGAGATCCAAAATGGACCGGCTCCGGTGGCACATGATGTTCAACCCTCTGGATATGGGCGAGAAAAATGTACCCAACGTCGCCCTCATCCTGATGACCACCTTTGGTACGGTTGCATCAAGCTGTTAGTAGAGCCCAGTATGCAAACACCAAGTGTCACTACATGCTGAAGTTCTATCTGTCTCCCGTGTTGCGAAGGACGTTTCTGGTCACATTGCTGCGGAACGCTCCATCAGATGGACCATGCCATGCCACCTATCCTTCATGGGAAAGTTTCTGCAGGAAAACACCTTTGACCACCAATCCATCAGGCAGTGGTCTGCACGGAATGTTCTCAAGGCCCTACGGGAAAAGGAGATGGTGGATCCTGTCAGATGGTTCCCCAAGCAGACGGCCAAAGTCATTTGGCAGAATGCCTCATCACCGCAACTTTCAAACAAGCACCAAGACATAGCTTGGCTGGTGGTGAGAAGGGCCCTCCCTGTCAGATCCTTCCTGCATGCCCGGAGTCTCGCCCCCTCTACACGATGCCCTCGAGGTGGCTGTGGTGGGGAAGAGACAGTTGCCCACCTCCTTCTGGAATGTGTCTTTGCAAAGCAGGTGTGGAAAGAGATGCAGTGGTTTTTGATGAGGTTCATCCCAAGCAGCTCTGTAACACAGGAGTCAGTGCTCTACGGGCTGTTCCAGGGATGCACAACGAGATAAACATCGACTGCTGCTGGAGGACCATCAATTCGGTGAAAGACACTCATTGGTCTGCCTGAAACTTGCTGGTCTTCCAGCGCAAAGAGTTGTCCACGACCGAATGTTGCAGACTGGCACATTCCAAGGTCCAGGGCTATATGCTGTGGGACGCACTAAAGCTTGGGGCGGCCGCTGCAGAGGCTTAATGGGGAAAGACCACTGTGTGAGGTCCTCCCACCAAAGTGAACTGAGGGGCTGAACCCATGGGAAACCCCTCGGGCTGTATACATCAAATATGGTTTTCTTGTAAAATGTACATGGCATGTAAAGTGGAATGGAAAAGTTGTGAGGCAACTCACTCCTGTATTGAAGAAAACTGATTTCCTTTGCACTTTTTGGAATGTCAACTTGGTGCTGTTTGGAACTGTTTTGTAATGTATTTTTTACAGATTTTTATGAATAAAGTATATTTTGGGAAAAAAGGCTTTGGGGGGGTTGGAAGGGCAAATAGTTAATGTAACTGTTATTGGAGGGTGGGAAAGGGGCATTAGAAATTTATTTGATACATTTTGGGGAGCTGTATCTTCAAAATTTTAAATATGCCAGCAGGGCTGGCTACCCGTTAAAAATGGCACCAGTGCCTGCGCACAGGCAGCTGACGTCATTGCCACCGACGGACAGCCCGCCCCCTCCACGCGATTGGGTGGTTAGGGGGGTGGTCGCCCTGGCTATTTAGATGAGCCGCCGCAACAAAGATCGTGGCAGATCGTTGCTGTGCGACCCGCAACATTTTTTGAACTCGCCACCAGAGCTCTTAAAATCCTGCCCTCAGTGTCTAAACCTGTGTAAAATTTCAAACTTAATCTTGTTTACTTTCAGCTGCCATCCTGGAAAGAATAACAAGATTATAATGATCCGTTCTGGACATTCTAGGAATATTTCACTTTTGTAATTCCAAAAAAGATATGTTAAGCACTTATCATATGTATAATCAAGTCTATTTTGTTTGGCTCCCACAGGCTGCTGTTTTTAGTATTCTGGGTTTTTTTTACTCCCCATTATTTGCTGAATTTGTTTTACCTGGCAGTGGTGGAACATATCAATATGTATGCCAGGAGCTAAAACCTGGAACTACGTGTATGAGAATACCAATGACTAATGTCACCAGGGCAAAACCGATCCTCAGAGTGCTGCCCATTTTACACCTCGCCTGATTTCACCTTCCATTGATATCAATGCAAAGTAAAATCGGGTGGGGGTGTAAAATGGGCAGCCAAACCAATCCCATCACTTTTCCCTCGTAGGTTAAGTTGAAATACTCCCTAAATAGACAGTGAACAGCAATGGCTCTGCAGTAATGCCTTCACCTGTCATTTAAAAGCAAACTTATGTGTTTATTAACAAATTTTCATGCAGTTGCACTGGTTTTTCTTGATGCAATTAGCTCAAATTTGGCATGACCAGCACGAAAGATTGTGGTATTTTAGCTAGAAATTACATTCACCACAAGTCGAGTTCCTGTTATTTCTTGTGCTAATTTAATAAACATTGCACCAGAAGCCCAAAAAGCTGACCACACCCCCATTGTGAATTACTCACCATTGGGAGTTTGTACTAATTGTGTTTCTTCAGTAAAGCTGTAAATATTAAGCTGGATCTCTTGCTTGCAAAGGCATTAAAAGCTTTTGCATTTTCTTTAATTTTCTAAGAAATGGACTAGTGCACCCAATAGAACTAGCAAATGGTTCTGTTTATTTATAAAAAGACATATTCAGTAATTTAAAATCAGGTTACTCACACATGATGGATTAACACATGATTAAAAATGCTTATTTTTTGGTATAAACCGATGTTCAATCAATTAGTCAATTTACTTAGCATTCTTGAACATATCAAGGAATACTGTTTGAAACAATTTTTTTTAAATTACGTTTTAAAAGCTGCCCAATTACGCTGGCTCATGGCAGATTTTGTATTTGGTGATAATCAATTGAGTTTGAATAGAAATCAACACTCTTCAAATGTTGCCAATTTCACACAGCAGAAATTTTAACCAATGGAATATATCTCAAAATATGTACTTAAGATTAAAGTACTTCACCCAGTTTTCTTTCTTTAATGAACAAGTTTTCAGTACAGAAGTGTCACGATTAATTATTAGCAAGCCTCTGTATCATGTTTTTAAAACTGAGAAATCAGAAATGAGCGATTTCATTACCACCACACGAGTCTGTGATCAGTTACTTGTGAATGCCAGATTGACTTTCTTGATCCTACTTTTGCCTCTCCATCATAAGGATCTAGGTTCAGTCCTGTAATGGCCATGTGGTAAGTGGTGTGGGTGGTCCCCACTGTTCAACTCCCAACTGAGCCCAGCAAGTGTTTTGTTATTAGGGTTTTAACTCCTTTGGTTTTATTTGTCAAATAAACAGACAGCAACAGCTTTTCTTGTAGGTTTAAAACAGGATTAACTATTTATCGAGCAATATTCACTCCCGAAATGATCACAACCACACCCCTACATATAATCACTCGCACGCACACACACACAAGAATAGATAGATAGAGAGGAAAAGGGTGAGTGGCTTGAAGTGAGGTATGTTTTCTGGGTTCATGGTAAACCTGTTGAATCCTCTCAGAGGTCAATTTCTATTTTAAAAGTTGCAGGACTGGGTTTTGTAGATTTCTCAGGCAGCTGAGTCTTCAATCTTGAGACGGTAGATCACTTTCAGTTCTTTGCTGCAAAAGTTCAAGTGTAGAATTCATAGCAGGGCACCTACTTTGGCTTGCTGTATTTTCTCCCAGCTCTCAGCTGGGCAGGCTTTTGTGATGTTTTTCCTGGGTCTCTCTCTCTCAAGAGAGCTACTTTTAAAGCTAGTATGGTCTCTGTTGGGAGACATAGATCTTCCTCCCTGTGGTGACTGACAATGGTCCAGGATGTGGCTACTTCACCCCCCACCCCGTACAGCTGAGCCACCCGAGACGCCATGGCCTTGGCTCTGGCTGCACTCGCCAGAGGAATCATCACTGTCCTCAGTATTCAGAACTGCTCATACTAAACTTTACCGATTCTAATCTACCTTACCACTATTAATAACACCCTACCAATACTAAAACCTTACCAATATGAATAAATCCTATTGAAAATAAAAGGTAAGACTCACCAGCTACTCACTTGTTACTTGTTATTAACACTTGATATTTTTAACTCCCAGTTGTTTAGACTCAGTCCATAAGCAGCAATACTCACCAGCCAATCAACCCACCACTTTGTGATATCACAGTTTGATTTTTTTTCCTCCCTTTTTTTCATACTCTGTCCCTCCAGGTAAGACCACACTGTTCTTTGAAGGCCAGCAGGACACACATGGAAGGTGGCTCTTGGAGACTTGCCATCAGACTATTCCTCTCCGCTCAACACCTCTCCATTGTCAGGAGCCCAGCAGAGTTGAAGATCTAGACTGTGTGTCTCCACTTTGTGATGCCTCCTGCTGATACTCCAATATGCAGCCGTATCATCGCTGTAAACTCATATCAATATGAGATCACTGAGATAGATGTCAGTGCTGGGGAATGTATCACTTTTTCTATTTTTTGCATCAAGTATCAGGCACTGCAAGATTAGTTATAGCCTTGTTAAATGGGCCTGATTACCCACTGCTGTATAAGCAATCCTTGTGGCATCTTTGAGTGAGACTTAAAAAGTAGCAGCAATTCTTTTCAAATCCTGCCCATCTTTGTGCTGAAGACTGTATCCACTCCCAGTCTTTCAAGGGAAGATCGCTTGGCAATGAGGAGGCGACAGGCCCTCTGCCCCGCTGGCCTCCCCAACACCTGTCACAATACTCCATGCCCCCCTGCCTCAGGGGGCTACACAATATCCCGACCTTATTGTGTAGTCATAGCTATACTCACAGCCATTTATTAAAGAATTATTACGGTTTCTAATACTTAAGCTTCCCTGCTTTACAGTTAATTAATGCCAAAGTTCACCCAGTATGCAGAAATCAAAATGTTATTAAGGAACAACATTGCTGTGTTTCCCTACATGTGACCCAAATGATCAAAATTACTTGCTAGCTCCTGTTATGTATTTCAGAATAACTGTACAATAGATATAGGATCCTCAGTTCCCAAAGGCTGAGGGAAAAAGTCAGGAACTGATTAAGGGCCTTTGTGCGTGAAATTCAGATCTGTACCACAGTCTCCAGCTGCATTGCAGAAGCTGGAGCCTCTCCAAGTGGATGACTCTTCCAGATGACCTTTCATGTGCCGGAAACCTCTGAATTGCTTCTGTCATAACATCACTCAGCCCTACCGGCTGATTTGACACACTATTTGTGAACTTGAATCACATAGATCCATTCAACGTATTCAAAGAATATGCGCACAGCTGCAAGAGGAACCCAGTGCCAGCATTATTTAAAGGGTCAGGCACCTAACGTGCAGATAAGGTTATTTAGAATAACTTCTGCTGTTGTAAAGTCTCTGGAAGTATTGTGGAGTGTTTTTTGAGGTGTTGTGATGAGTTCTACAATTTGACAGAGATTATTGCTGTACCCTCTCAGGGAGGACAGAGGATTTGATGTCCTGTCCACACAACAGCTGCAAAGGTTATGAGGCTACAGTTGCAGTGCCTCTGGGTCTGCAACCTGACAGGGAGATGGAACAGTGACTGTGGAGAGGGCAAGCTCTGTGGGATGCTTTATGCCAAGTTGGATTCCTCCATGCTCTTTGACAGTGACAGAAGGCTATTTGGCAGGCCAGCCAATCCACCCAGCATCCTTATTGGTGTTCTTCTGTATACTCTCCCATGCAGGTCCTCATCTGAGTCTCCTGTAGCAGAACTCATCTGTGACCTCGTCCTCTGGTGATCTAGCACACAAACTATCCTTTCCACTAGCTTGGCTACAGCCCACTCACGCCCGGTGATTTACCATGTGCAGATCCCAACTCTACATTTGCCGCTAAGGTACATGTAGCGTTGGTATCTGAGCTGGTGGCCGTGGGTGTCAGGTCAAGTCATGGGCCTCTTTATAAGTTCTGTCATGCTCTCCTCCTCCTCCTGGGTGTGCTGCAGCTGGACAAGTGAGCAGTTCTTGGGTGTCTGAAAGCAGGAAATCAGAAAGGGGAAGGTTGGAATGAGGGCTGTGGAGAGGACAGCAAGATATTTATAGTCACACCATTTTCAGCTTGCTCATCATGCCAGATTTCAGATGAGGGTGAGCTGGGATTTTTTTTTATTCGTTTGTGGGATGTGGGCATCGCTGACTAGGCCAGCATTTATTGCCCATCCCTAATTGCCCTTGAACTGAGTGGCTTGCTCGGCCATTTCAGAGGGCATTTTAAGTGGCAACGCAGGTGGATAAGGTAGTCAAGAAGGCATACGGCATGCTTGCCTTCATCGGTCGGGGCATAGAGTATAAAAATTGGCAAGTCATGTTGCAGCTGTACAGAACTTTAGTTAGGCCACACTTAGAATATTGCATGCAGTTCTGGTCACCACACTACCAGAAGGACGTGGAGGCTTTGGAGAGGGTACAGAGGAGGTTTACCAGGATGTTGCCTGGTCTGGAGGGCATTAGCTATGAGGAGAGGTTGGAAAAACTCGGATTGTTTTCACTGGAACGACGGAGGTGGAGGGGCGACATGATAGAGGTTTACAATGTTATGAGCGGCATGGACAGAGTGGATAGTCAGAAGCTTTTTCCCAGGGTGGAAGAGTCAGTTACTAGGCAACATAGGTTTAAGGTGCGAGGGGCAAAGTTTAGAGGGGATGTGCGAGGCAAGTCTTTTACACAGAGGGTGGTGAGTGCCTGGAACTTGCTGCCAGGGGAGGTGGTGGAAGCAGATACGATAGCGACGTTTAAGAGACATCTTGACAAATACATGAATAGGAAGGGAAGAGAGGGATATGGGCCCCGGAAGTGCAGAAGGTGTTAGTTTAGGCAGGCATCAAGATCGGCGCAGGCTTGGAGGGCTGAATGGCCTGTTCCTGTGCTGTACTGTTCTTTGTTCTTTGTTCAACCACATTGCTGTGGGTCTGGAATCACATGTAGACCAGACCAGGTATGGACGGCTGATTTTCTTCCCTAAAGGACTTAGTGAACCAGATAGGGTTTTACAACAATTGGCAATGGTTCCATGGTATCATTAGACTAGCCTTTTTTTAATTCCAGATTTATTAATTGGATTCAAATTCCACCATTTTCCATAGTGGGATGTGAACCCATGTTCCCAGAGCATTAGCCTGGGCTCTGGATTAATAGTCCAGTGACATTACCACTACTCCACCGAGAAGGGGCAAAAGGCAGGAACATAACATCATCCTCAATGTTCTCAATGACGCAGGATGCCATGGGCTCTGTTGCAGCTGGTCCCATGATACCAAGAACCATCTCCTCCATAACGTTCAGGAAATGTAGGCGTTCTTGTCCCCCACTGGTTCTGCTCATATGTGTACCACCAAGAGAGAGGACAGAATGTCAGTGATTGCATTGCACTGTTTTTGGGTGATGTGCCTGCCACAGCTGAATAGCTGGCAGCATGTGAAAGCAGCAGGAGCTGCATGTTAGGCTGTCATCTTTCGAACGTATGTTAGGGTAAGATGGAGTATGTGGCTATTAGGAACGTATCCTGAGTGCCAGGGACTGCAAATGGGTGAGTGATGGGAGTGTGGTGCATTGAGCAGTATGAGAGGGTGATGTTGTGATGAATAGGAGATATCATTTGAACATAACTTAAGAATTTAAGAAATAGGAGCAGGAGGAGGCCATCAACCCTTCAAGCCTGCTCCGCCATTCAATAAGATCATGGCTGATCTGATTGTGGAATTAAGTGTACTTTCCTGCTGGCTCCCTATAACCCTTGACTCACTTGTCAATCAAAAATCTGTCTAACTCAGCCTTGAATATATTCCATGACCCAGCCTCCACTGCTCACTGGGGAAGAGAATTCCAAGCACTAACGACCCTCTGAGAGAAGAAATTCCTCCTCATCTCCGTCCTAAATGGGAGAGCCCTTAATTTTGAACTGTGCCCCTGAATTCTAGTTTTCCCCACAAGGGGAAACATCCTCTCAGCATCTACCCTGTGAAGTTCCCTCAGAATCTTATATGTTGCAATAAGATTACCTCTCAGTCTTCCAAACTCCAGTAAGTTTGGCCCAACATGTTCAACCTTTCCTCATAAGGCAATCCCTTCATTCCAGGAATCAGCCTAGTGAGCCTTCTCTGAAGTGCTTGCAACGCAAGTGTGTTCCTCCTTAAATAAGGTGACCAAAACTGTAGTAGTACTCTAGGTGCAGTCTCACCACTGCCCTGTACAGTTGTAGAAAGACTTCCCTACTTTTATACTCCATCCCCCTTACAATAAAGGCCAACATTCCATTTGCCTTCCTAATTACATGCTGTACCTGCATGCTAACATTTTGTGATTCATGTACAAGGACAGCCAGGTCCCTTTGTACCATAGCATTCTCCATTTAAATAATATTCTGCTTTTCTATTCATCCTGCCAAAGTGGACAACGTCACATTTTCCCACATTATGTTTCATCTGCCAAATTTTTGCCCACTCACTTAACCTATCTATATTCCTTTGCAGACTATTTTTATTCTCCTCACAACTTGCTTTCCTACCTATCTTTGTATCATCAGAAAATTTGGCTATAATACACTCAGTCCCTTCATACAAATCATTAATACAGATCATAAATACTTGAGGCCCCAACACTGAAACCTGTGGTTACATTTTGCCAAACTGAAAATGCCCCATTTATCTCAACTCTGTTTCCTGTCGCCTGAAAATGTATTCACATGAGGTCATTAGACTTCTTGTGGCACTGCTTTACAGGTGCTGATTGATTTGTTGTGTATTCCTAGCATTTTTGTTTTTCTTTAAGATTTCAGGCATTTTTAGTTTTTCTTTTCATTATATATTTATAAATGCACACACACAAAATGAAATCCTGGCTCTACAGCAGGTATATTGGCAATAAATGGCGAACCAGTGACAATGTGAAATCTTTGATTAATATCATATGTGCCTTTCCATATTACAGGTAGATGAGCTGATGAGGCAGGAGCTGAAGAACTTAAAACTAACAGTGGATAGGGATAAAAGTACAAAGAAGAAAGGAAAGAAAGGTGGGAAGAAGGTAAGTGTCCTGGTACAATGTCGCGAGAAGTTTCCGCTCGGGGCGTGTCATGTTTTGAAATTGGAATTGCGTTGTGCATTGTGTACACTTGGGGCTGCTGTAGAACATACATGCTAACAAAGGGAAAGTGAAAGTAAAACAGAATAAAGAAGACTCCATTATGTTCAACAGCTTGCTGCTTCTGTCTCATCTCTGCCTCCTTACTCAACTCAGCTTAACCTCACTCCTGTCCTGAGAACATGACAGGGCACAATCAGCAAAATGCACCCATAATAGAGTCATAGAGTTATACAGCACAGAAACAGGCCCTTCAGCCCATTGTGTCCGTGCTGGCCATCAAGCACCTATCTATTCTAATCCCATTTTCCAGCACTTGGCCCGTAGCCTTGTATGCTATGGCGTTTCAAGTACTCATCTAAATACTTCTTAAATGTTGTGAGGGTTCCTTCCTGTAACACCCCTTCAGGCAGTGTGTTCCAGATTCCAACCATCCTCTGGGTGAAAATAATGTTCTCAAATTCCCTCAAAACCTCCTGCCCCTTAACTTAAATCTATGTTCCCTGGTTATTGACACCTCCGCTAAGGGAAAATGTTTCTTCCTATCTAACCCTATCTATGCCCCTCATAATTTTGTACACCTACATCATGTCCCCCCCTCAGCCTTCTCTGCTCGAAGGAAAACAACCCTAGCCTATCCAGTCTCTCTTCATAGCTGAAATGCTCCAGACCAGATAACATCCTGGTGAATCTCCTATGCACCCTCTCCAGTGCCATCACATCCTTCCTCACGTATGACAACCAGAACTGAGGTTGACTTTCATGTGTACAACACTGATACCTTATTCATGCAATGCAGTGAACACCGCACTGCTTTTGCCAAAGTGAAGTTATACTGAAGCTTCCGTGCAAATAGCATAAGCCCATACATAAAATATCCCATGAATTAGCACAATTGAGCAGCATAATCGATCGTAATCAATTTGTGACTGAAACAGGGTGGTCTCCAGCATCACAAAGAGGAGCGGAATTTCCACAAAGTAAGCCATTTTTCAACTGACTTATTCAGCATTCTTAGCCTTTGTAATTGGCTTCAATTGACTGCTGGTCACAAAACTTATGTACTTGAGTAGTTCAATTGACTGAATTTAGCTTAATTTAAACGGAATTTAATTGAATTGCAGCAGCATCAGGGGAAATAAAATGTCAGACTTCAAATGAGTGCTGGTCACTGCTGATGCAGATGTTTAATACTGGATTTATGTGACCACTAGTGCCTCTGCACCCAAGTATTTGGCTGCAATGTAACAAACACCCCCAAATGGGAGCAGTAGTCATATACTGGTCATTCTGGGACTAGTTTTGTGGGTGAGGACTGCACCAGGTGAATGGACTTTTGAACCAGTGTAAAAGATTGTGGATACTCCAGCATAAAGTGGTTATGGGTGCAACTCCTTCCACGTAAAATTCTTCAATCTTTAGCACTATTTCATGTGATTACACCCAGATCATGCTGCTATCTGGATGGAAATCACATGGAAACTTCAAGCCGATATGTTGCTCTGAGCAGTCAACAGAAAGTGAATTTCCTTTGAAAACAAAATAACCTGAAACCTCATGCTTTCTGAACTTGTTTCTGTCTCTTAACATACTGAGGAAATATCTGAGATTATCAAAGGAAAGAAAAGATCTCAAATTACTTTTCTATTTAGATATATCTGGTGCTACAGTTATAATTCATTAGATAAACATGGGTTAGAAATTTATTTTGTTTGTTGGCAGTCACTTCAGACTAACTATATGTCCAATTTGGTAACTCATCCTGACAAGTCTGGCAGTCATTTTCTTTCCTGTTTTTATCTGTACTTGAAAAGTGAACAACATCATATGGGAAAAATAACTTCTTTTATCGAGTAAAGATAAAAGTTTTATTGCAAGCGTATTCTAGCCACTACACATGAACATTAAAACAAACATCCAAGCAATGAAATTGGGCGCTGTGACACTGCTGGTGCCGGTGCTATGGAAACCTGAAACAACAAAGGTGTCAGCCAGGTCACTTCTGGTTACTTCTGATTCAGTCCACGTGGCACACCTTGACTGTCAAGGCACCAGCATGGGCATGCTGTAGTGCACCAGAAGCATACAGCCTGGGTAAATCATGACAGCCTCTCTTAATCAGTCCAAGCTGAATATGCATTCAACTGCATGAGGGACCCCAACTAGCTTTATTAAAAGGGCTAGCCATCCAACTTTCAGGTTATGTGCTTTTGACTTTCTTTTGCCAGTGGAATTGCAGGAGTTTTGCAAACTCTTTGTATCTACAAGGGAGTGGTGCTGGATCTTGACAAGTAGTTCAAAGGAGTTGGAAGGCCTCTGAAGCAAAATCCTGTTTCTGTAAAGGGGACTATAGTTGTAGTACCTCTTGGGCTATAGCATGACTTCAAAATTGAGCACAGGCAGCAGAGAGGGGAAGCTGTGCGCAGAGGGACAAAAAGGAGGGCTCTCAATCGAAGACCCAAGGGACTTTAGGGAGCACTTCTCCTACCTCCACCTCAGCCAGGAGCAATGCCTGTGTTTCACCAAGGAGGTGGTGACTGAGGTGTGCCGCCTCCTGCAACCCGAACTACTAATTTATAAATTGATATGCCAGCAGATCCTTTCAGGCAGGAGCAAGGAACATTAGTAATATCTCACAGTTCGCGATCCATCATTGCATCAGGCAGGTGACAGAGGCCCTGTATAAAAGGAGAGGGGACTTCATCGTCTTCTTACTGATGGGACAGAAGGAAGAGAGAGCATGTGGTTTTGCCAGGCTAGCAAGATTCCGAATTGGCACAGTGTGCCATCAATCGCACACACATGGCTTTGCGGGTCCCACATCTTAACAGGGAGATGTACCAAAACCACAAGGACTACCACTCCATTTACATCCAGTTGGTGTGCACCAATGCCCAGAAGGTCTTCTCAGTGAATGCCCGCTATCCTGGCAGCATCCACAACATAGTCATCATGCGGCAGTCAACCATAACCACCATCTTCAGGCCACCGCAAAGAATTAGAGTCTGGCTGCTGGGTGACGAGAATTACTCACTCTACACCTGTTTTTTTCTATTCGTTCATGGGATATGACGATCACTGGCCAGGCCAGCAATTATTGACCATCCCTAATTGCCCTTGTGAAGGTGGTGGTGAGGCACCTTCTTGAACCGCTGCAGTCCATGTAGGATAGATGCTGTTAGGAAGTGAGTTCCAGGCTTTTGACCCAGTGACAATGAAGGAATGGTGATATAGTTCCAAGTCAGGATGGTGTGTGGCTTGTAGGGGAACTTGCAGGTGCTGGTGTTCCCATGCATCTGTTGCTCTTGTCCTTCTAGGTGGTAGAGGTCGCGGGTTTGGAAGGTGTTGTCCAAGGAGCCCTGGTGAGTTGCTGAAATGCATCTTGTAGATAGTACACACTGCTGCCACTGTGCGTTGGTGGTGGAGGGAGTGAATGTTTAACGTGGTGGATGAGGCGCCGATCAAGTGGGCTGCTTTGCCTGGATCGTGTCAAGCTTCTTGAATGTTGTTGGTACTGCTCTTGTCCAGGCAAGTGGAGAGTATGCCATCACAATCCTGAGTAGCTAAAGTAAACATTGGTCCCTTAGAGGCAGAGATAGGAGAAATTACCATGGGGAATGAGGAAATGGCAAAGACGTTGAACAAATATTTTGGGCTATATTTTCAAAGCCCACTGGAGCGAGGGCGGGTGCGAGCATGATTTATAGGTCGCGTTCTCAGAGGTTGGCACAGGGTCTCACCGCCTGTGGAACATAATGCCATTTTTAAAGGGATGCCGAGAGGGAGGAAGCAGCGACCCTGCACACCTCTAATTAAGTGCCTGTTGAGATCATTGAGGAGCTCATTGACAGGCTTGGCACAGTAGTTCTCAATTTTTAAAGGAAGGGAATGTGGAAAACATCATGTCTGGAGTACAGCAAGGTGTACAAGTGATGTATAATGAGGGGGCCCATGAGGGTTATGGGAAGGGCAGATTAAAGTAATGCAAAGGCACAAAATAAAGCTCAACTGCTCCAAAGGGCTGCTTCACAGAGTAGCCATTGCTGGAGCTGTAAGATTTGCTTTGCTTAGTGGTGAGTGGCAGGATTCTGGAAAGGAACATGAGCCTGCTGGCATCATTTGGACAGCTGGGGTTGGCGGGGAAGGCCTGGCAAATGCACAAAGCCAAGCTGAGGGAGGTCAGATGGGAACAGTCTCCTCTGACATTGGACAGAGCAGCCAGGATGAGCTGGAGCATATGCAACCTCCTGGACAGCAGGAGTCCAGAGGAGCACAGCAGTGGGGGGTGCTGCAAGGGGAAGACGGCGCTATCCAAGCCATCAGGTCTACCACCAGCAAATGACAGAGCGTCAATGCCGTAGGAGTCTTCGCCTATCCAGGCAGATGGTTTTGATTTGATTTTTTGATTTGATTTAGAGATACAGCACTGAAATAGGCCCTTCGGCCCACCGAGTCTGTGCCGACCATTAACCACCCATTTATACTAAGCCTACACTAATCCCATATTCCTACCACATCCTCACCTGTCCCTATATTCCCCTACCACCTACCTATACTAGGGGCAATTTATAATGGCCAATTTACCTATCAACCTGCAAGTCTTTTGGCTGTGGGAGGAAACCGGAGCACCCGGAGGAAACCCACGCAGACACAGGGAGAACTTGCAAACTCCACACAGGCAGTACCCAGAATTGAACCCGGGTCGCTGGAGATGTGAGGCTACAGTGCTAACCACTGCGCCACTGTGCCGCCCGAACCTGTGTGTTCTGATCCACCATGACCTGAGGCCTCATGTTCCCCCAACCCTTACCTGCAGCTGTCAAGATCACAGACACCCTATACCTCTATGCAACTGAGCCATTCCAGGGTCAGCTACAGACATAGGTGGCATCTCGCAGTCGGCAGCTCATTACCCCATTAGGCAGGTCACGTATGCCATATTCAGGAGGGCGAGGGACTAAATTCACTTTGACACAGATGGGCCTGTGCAGGCACAGAGGGCATCGTGTTTTACCTCTATCGCTGGATTCCCCCAGGTGCAGAGCATCATCGATTGTGCCTATGTGGCCATCACGGCATACAGCGACTGGCCAGTGAGATCCATCAACAGGAAGGACTTCGACTCCCATAATGTCCAACTGGTCTCTGACTATAACAAGAGCTTCCTCCATATGTGCGTTGCTTTCCTCACAGCTGTCGTGACACCTTTATCCTCCGCCAGTCCAGGCTGCCTCGGATCTTCACTCCATCCCCCAACGTGTGTGGATGGATCCAAGGGCACAACGGGAATCCCTTGAAGAGATGGCCACTGAGCCCTCTATAGGAATTCCACACAGAGACACAGATACAACCAATGCCAGGTGCTCAGGAGGCCAACCATTAAGCAGGCCGTTGGGCCTCTGAAGATGCGATTTCGGTGCCTGGAGAAATGGTGTCCTCCAATACCCTCTTGCATTGGTCTCTGTCATTGTGGGGTCTGCTGTGCTCTCCATAAAATGGCCCTTCAGAGAGATGTGGAGCTTGAGGACAGTCATGCCATGGAAGGAGACAGCTCATCGGGGGAGAAGCGGGAGGTAAGAGAGGAGGAGGAAGAGGGGGTGGAGGGGGATAACACTGAACAGAGAGGTGCCCCTGCTGTTCGGCAAGGTGGCCTCCTCTTGCCACCCTCTGGGAAGAGGACCTCTTTCCTCTCCCGTGCAGTCTTCAGCATTAGATCTAGGTGGGCATCGATGAAGTGATGGTCTGCACTTCCGCTAGGACCAGGCCTCCAGCTCCCCTGTGACATTTCCTGGGACAAGAGGATTGTCCTATGATGAAAGGCTCTGTAACTTGGGCCTATAGTCTCTGGAGTTTAGAAGAATGAGAAGTGATCGAATTAGAATTAGAATTAGAACATTACAGCGCAGTACAGGCCCTTCGGCCCTCGATGTTGCGCCGACCTGTGAAACCATCTGACCTACACTATTCCATTTTCATCCATATGTCTATCCAATGACCACTTAAATGCCCTTAAAGTTGGCGAGTCTACTACTGTTGCAGGCAGGGCGTTCCACGCCCCTACTACTCTCTGAGTAAAGAAACTACCTCTGACATCTGTCCTATATCTATCACCCTTCAACTTAAAGCTATGTCCCCTCGTGTTTGCCATCACCATCCGAGGAAAAAGACTCTCACTATCCACCCTATCTAACCCTCTGATTATCTTTTATGTCTCTATTAAGTCACCTCTCCTCCTCCTTCTCTCCAACGAAAACAACCTCAAGTCCCTCAGCCTTTCCTCGTAAGACCTTCCCTCCATACCAGGCAACATCCGAGTAAATCTCCTCTGCACCCTTTCCATAGCTTCCACATCCTTCCTATAATGCGGTGACCAGAACTGCACGCAATACTCCAGGTGCGGTCTCACCAGAGTTTTGTACAGCTGCATCATGACCTCGTGGCTCCGAAACTCGATCCCCCTACTAATAAAAGCTAACACACCATATGCCTTCTTAACAGCCCTATTAACCTGGGTAGCAACCTTCAGGGATTTATGCACCTGGACACCAAGATCTCTCTGTTCATCTACACTACCAAGAATCTTCCCATTAGCCCAGTACTCTGCATTCCTGTTACTCCTTCCAAAGTGAATCACCTCGCACTTTTCCGCATTAAACTCCATTTGCCATCTCTCAGCCCAGCTCTGCAGCCTATCTATGTCCCTCTGTACCCTACAACATCCTTCGGCACTATCCACAACTCCACCGACCTTCGTGTCATCCGCAAATTTACTAACCCACCCTTCTACACCCTCTTCCAGGTCATTTATAAAAATGACAAACAGCAGTGGCCCCAAAACAGATCCTTGTGGTACACCACTAGTAACTAAACTCCAGGATGAACATTTGCCATCAACCACCACCCTCTGTCTTCTTTCAGCTAGCCAATTTCTGATCCAAAGCTCTAAATCACCTTCAACCCCATACTTCCGTATTTTCTGCAATAGCCTACCGTGGGGAACCTTATCAAACGCCTTACTGAAATCCATATACACCACATCCACTGCTTTACCCTCATCCACCTGTTTGGTCACCTTCTCGAAAAACTCAATAAGGTTTGTGAGGCACGACCTACCCTTCACAAAACCGTGCTGACTATCGCTAATGAACTTATTCTTTTCAAGATGATTATAAATCCTGTCTCTTATAACCTTTTCCAACATTTTACCCACAACCGAAGTAAGGCTCACAGGTCTATAATTACCAGGGCTGTCTCTACTCCCCTTCTTGAACAAGGGGACAACATTTGCTATCCTCCAGTCTTCCGGCACTATTCCTGTCGACAATGACGACATAAAGATCAAGGACAAAGGCTCTGCAATCTCCTCCCTGGCTTCCCAGAGAATCCTAGGATAAATCCCATCTCGCCCAGGGGACTTATCTATTTTCACACTTTCCAAAATTGATAACACCTCCTCCTTGTGAACCTCAATCCCATCTAGCCTAGTAGCCTGAATCTCAGTATTCTCCTCGACAACATTTTCTTTCTCTACTGTAAATACTGACGCAAAATATTCATTTAACACTTCCCATACCTCCTCTGATTCCACACACAACTTCCCACTACTATCCTTGATTGGCCCTAATCTAACTCTAGTCATTCTTTTATTCCTGATATACCTATAGAAAGCCTTAGGGTTTTCCCTGATCCTATCCGCCAATGACTTCTCGTGTCCTCTCCTTGCTCTTCTTAGCTCTCCCTTTAGATCCTTCCTGGCTAGCTTGTAACTCTCAAGCGCCCTAACTGAGCCTTCACGTCTCATCCTAACATAAGCCTTCTTCTTCCTCTTGACAAGCGCTTCAACTTCTTTAGTAAACCTTGAAACATACAAGATTCTGAAGGAGCTTTGGGTAGACATTGAGAGGTTGTTTCTCCTGGTTGCGGAATCTAGAACACAGGGACACAGTCTCAGGATAAGTGGCCAGCCATTTAGGACTGAGATGAGGAGAAATCTCTTCACTCAAAGAGTTGTGAATTTTTGGAATTCTCTACCCCAGGGGGTTGTGGATGCTCCATTGTTGAATATACTTAAGGCTGAGTTAGACAGATTTTTGGTCACTCAGTCAATCAAGGGATATGGGGAGCGGTGGGAAAATGGAATTGAGGAATATGATAAGCCATGATCATATTTAATGATGGAGCAGGCTCAAGGGGCCATATGGTCTACTCCTGCTTCTATTTCCTATGTTATTATGCTCTTATGACTTGTTCCTTGTAGATATTGGGAAGGCTTTTGGGAGTCAGGAGGTGAGTTACTTGCCACAGAATTCTCAGTCTCTGACCTGCTCTTGTAGCCACAGTATTTATGTAGCTGGTCCAGTTAATTTGCTGGTCAGTGGTAACCCCCAGGATGTTGATGGTTTTGTAACTCCTTTCCACCAGCTGACCCCGTGAGGATAGTCCATTTACAATGAGAACCATGCAGCAACCAGGAGACTGAGGGAGACTGTGGATTATACTGCTGCACCTTTGTATGGGCAGCAGCAGTCTGGGGCTGGCTGGCTGCAAGGACAATGGCAAAGTGGCAGTGGTCGGAGCACATCCTGAGAGAGGACAACAGGTTTGTACACCATGAAGCCACTGCCACACCCCAGGATGGCGGCTCAGCAATCCTAGTAATCTGTTGGAGGACAGATTCTTGGTCTGCTATGAGAGCCTACATTCTGCTTTGAACACTGGTATCTGCAGCAATGACGGCGACAGTCTGAGCTGCATGATACCAAGCTGGGTGTACCTGGCAACAAGCATAGCTTTCATGACCGTAGTCTGAGCTTCCATTGTGTACTGAGACATTGGGTGTATTCTGCCTGTGCTACAGTAGAAGCCGAGACAATAGCCATCAGTCGCTGTCTCATGGGTGGGTCTACAAGTGCTGTCATGGAGTTGGCCACCACTTTCACGCTGGAAAGGATAGGTTCCAAGTAATGTGGTGAGGACGTCACATGGTTTATGTCCCATTTGGCAGATATCCCTGAAAGATTTGCCCATATACTGTGACCCATTGTCAGAAATGATTTTTTCAGGTGCACCGAATAGACCGAATATGGCACTCAATGTGTCTGTGACAACCGCGCTTGAAGTGTCTTTTACTTGTCTGATAATTGGAAATTTGGAGAAATAATCAGTGATTAAGATAAAGTCGTCTCCATTACAGTAAATAGATCAGTGGCGATTTTGGACCAAGGGACTGATGGAATCGCGTGAGGGTGGAGAGGTTCTTTGTGTTGTTGTGGCGTAAACCATGTGACATCCTCACCACATTACCCTAGATCTAATGATCTTGCCGAGCAGATGGTTCGCACAGTTAAATCAGTTATCCTGAAGTGTAGGACAACGAAACATGATTTTCACGTTGCCATGCTCCACCTCAGAGCTACACCTATGGATATGGGCTTACCATCACCATCAGAGATCATGTTTGGCAGACAAGTGTGGACGACTGTCAAGCCATCGGCTGTCCAAATTCTCCAAGATGCAGGAGACACTGCTCGAAAAACAAGGGAGAATGAAGATGGTGCATAATCAACATGCAGAGGTGGAACTACATCAGCTAGACATAGGACAAAAGGTCAGGGTCATACACCCCACAATGAGAACATGGTTACCCGCAGAGGTATCCAAAATATGCAGTGTGCCTGGGTCCAACGAGATTACAACATCCAGTGGAGCGGTGTTGAGAAGAAACTGAAGCCAACTAAGAGAAGTGTACAATACTCCAATTGCGCACAGCGGACTCGAAAGAACACACTCCGATGATGAGGGTGTGACGGAATAATAGGACAACAACCAACACGTTGACAACATGTTTGCAAACCCAAGCAGCCGAGAGTGAAATCCACATCCCTCGAAGGTTATACCATAACCAGATCTGCAAGAGTTGTCAAACCACCGAAACGATATACGGACTCTTAAGCTTCGATACTTGTAAATTTTATAATCTATATTCCATTAACTATTTTTGATGTTATCTTATTTTATGTGTTTTTACTTGTAGCTTATGAGACTTATCTTTGGAAAGAAAGGGGATATTGTATGATTGCCTTTAAGAATTATATCCCTTTAAGATCTTAGTATGCTAATGAGCTAAGTACCAGGACGTAGTCATGTGACTAGAAGCCAGGGTCACTCTGTAACTGTAACACCCAAACAAAGGTTCTGTAAATAGTTTTCTCTGTACTGTATTTAATAGCTTAGCTGTAATAAACCTGTTTGAGATCTTCAGCATAACTGGACTATACGCATCTCATTTATGTTGCATCAGACAACATAAAGAATTCATTACAGTAGCTGCAGAGATAGTGGATGCACTGGCTATGATTTTCCAAAATTCTAGATGGTCCCAGCAGGTTGGAAGTTAGGAAATGTAACACCGCTATTCATGAAAGGAGGGAGAGGGAAAACGGTGTACTACAGGCCAGTTAGCCTGACATCAGTTGTCAGGAAAATGCTGGAACCTGTTATTAAGGTAGTCTTAACAACACACTTTAAAAATCATAGCATGATTAGACAAAGTCAACATGGTTTTACGAATGGGAAATCGTGTTTGACAAACTTACTAGAGATTTTTTGAGGATGTAACTAGTAGGGTGGAGAAAGGGGAACCAGTATATGTAGTATAGTTAGATTTCTAAAAGTCATTCAATAAGGTGCTACACAAAAGCTTAATACACAGGCTGAGGGCTCATGGATTTGGGGGGAATATATTAGTCATTTATTTATTTATTTATGACATAGAAGAAGACCATTCAGCCTACCGAGTCCATGCTGGCTCTCCGCAGAGCAATCCAGTCAGTCCCACTCTCCTTCTTGATTCCCGTAGCCCTGCAAAGTTTTTTCCTTCAAGTGCCTATCCAATTTCCTTTTGAAATCATTTACTGTCTCTGCTTCCACCACCATTGTGGGCAGTGAGTTCCAGGTCATTACCACTCGCTGCGTTAAAAAGTTCTTCCTCACATTTCTTCTGCATCTCTTGCCCAAAACGTTCAATTTGTGCCCCCTAGTGCTTGTACCATTTCCTTGGCTAACTTATCTATGCCTGTCATAATCTTATACACCTGTATCATATCTCCCCTCAATCTCCTTTTCTCCAAGGAGAACATCCTCAGGTTTTCCAACCTAACCTTGTAACTAAAATCCCCCATCCTTGGAACCATTCTGGTACAACTCCTCTGCACCCTCTCAAGTACCCTCACATCCTTCCGAAAGTGTGGATACAATACAGTGGTTATGGTGTCAGTTTCCTGCTACTTTCAGGATTCAATTTAATCCAACGAGAGTGACTTGTCCATGATTACAATAAACTACTATTGGTACAGGTATTATTACTGTAGCAAATTTATTAAGTAATTTATATTCAGTGCAAAGAAGTAATACTTAACAAAGACAATAGTCACAGCCTTTTCCTCAGAACCTTGACAGTAGCCTTCCGAGTGACTGTGGCGCAGACTCTCTTTCTCTTGCTGTGTTCTGTTGACTGAATATTCTCTTCTTCTTTCCTGTGGATTTTTTGTGCTGCTTCTTATGTTCAATAGCTGTTCTTTTATAGCCTTTTTAGCCATCAGACCACCTTGTAGTTTGCCCAATGGTTGGTCCAGGTCCTTTGATGTTAGTTACTACCCTACTCTAATTGAGGCTTAATCAATAAAACATTTTGCCAATAATTGAGACAAAAAATTTATGAAATGTTCTATTCATTACGTTTGTTATCTCCATGAACAGTATGAATTTGTACAGAAATTGATTCTCTTTTAGCAAAATTAAGAATGTTATCAGAGTCATAATACTTTTTCTTCGGACTTTGTGTAAGAGTGACTTCCAAAGTCCGACTGATATTGAATTTCTTACAAGCTTAAAACTTAGTTTTTAAACTTAATACTTTTAAATTAAAGCCCATTCTCTCTAGCATGATTCTTAATTCATTAATTACAACTCAATCAAGGTCCATTTCTTTGTAATCATTGTTTCTTGACGGGTTAATATTTAATACATTAATTTGATTAATACAGTTGCTGATACAAGAAACAAAACTGACTTCTTTAGTCACGTGTTAGTATTAATATGGCTTACTTAACCTCGTTAGTTATTACAGAGGATACAGTGTGAAAATGGTCAAGTTCAGCTAAAATACAGCTATCCAAACCTACTTACCGAACCAGAGTTTTATAAAAGTTCAGCATAACTTCCCTGCTTTTGTACTCCATGCCTCTATTTATGAAGCCCAAGATCCGATATGCTTTGCTAACCACCCTCAATATGTCCTGCCACCTTCAAAGATCAGTGCACATGTACCCCCAGGTCTCTCTGTTCCTGCACTCTCTTTAGAACTGTACTAGGAAGTCTACATTGCCTCTGCTGTTCCCTTTTGCCAAAATGCATCATCTCACACTTCTCTGTATTAAATTCCATCTGCTGCTTATCTGCCCAATCTGCTAGCCTATCTATGTCCTGTTGCAGGTGATTCGTATCATCCTCACTGTTTGCCACAGCTCCAAATTTGGTATCATCACCAAATTTTGAAATTCTACTCTGTATACCATGATTCAAGTCATTTATATATAGCAAAAAAAGTAGTGGTCCCAGCACTGTTCCTTGGGGAACACCACTGTCTACCATCTTCCAGTCTGAAGAACAACCATTTACCACGACTCGCTATTTTCTGCCTTAAGCCAAACTTTTATCCATTCGGACACTGATCCTCCTATTCCACGAGCCTCAGTTTTGTTAACCAGCTTTTTATGTGGTACTTTATCAAATGCTTTCTTAAAATCCATGTAGACAACATCCACTGCATTCCCTTTATCAACCTCCTCTGTTACCTCATCAAAAAGTTCAATTACATTAGTCAAGCATGATCGGCCTTTTACAAATCCATGCTATTGTCTATTAGCATGGATAAAGGATTGGTTAACGGACAAAAAGCTGAGAGTAGGGCTAAGTGGGGCATTTTCAAGTTGGCTGGCTATTACTAGTGGAGTGCCGCAATGATCAGTGCTGGGCCCTCAGTTATTTACAATCTATATTAATGACTTGGATGAAGAGACCGTGAGAAATGTATCTAGGTTTTCTGACAATACAAATCTAGGTGGGAATGTAAGCTTTGAGGAGGACACAAAGAGGCTGCAAAGAGATATAGACAGGTTAAGTGAGTGGGCAACAAGGTGGCAGATGAAGTATAATATGGGAAAGTGTGAGGTTATTCATTTTGGTAGTAAGAATAGAAAAGCAGAATAATTTTTAAAAGTTACTCATACAGGAAACACAGAAAGTTAGCATGCAGGTACAGCAAAGGGGATTGAAGTACAAGAATAAGGAAGTCTTGCTACAATTATACTGGGCTTTGGTGGGACCACACGTGGAGCACTGTGTGCAGTTTTGGTCTCCATATTTAAGGAAGGATATACTTGCATTGGAGGCAGTACAGTGAAGGTTCACTAGGTTAGTTCCTGGGATGAGAGGGTGTCCTATGACGAGATGCTGAGTGAATTGGGTCTGTGCCCTCCAGAGTTTAGAAGAATAAGAAGTGATCTCATTGAAACATAAAAGATTCTGAAGGGGCTGGATAGGGTAGACATTGAAAGGTTGCTTCCCCTGGCTGGGAAACCTAGAACACAGGGGCACAGTCTCAGGATAAGGGGCCGATCATTTAAGACTGAGATGAGGCGAAATTTCTTCACTCAAAGGATTGTGAATCTTTGGAATTCCCTATCCGAGAGTTGTGGAGGCTCCATCGTTGAATATATTTGAGGTTAAGATGGTTAGATTTTTGGTCTTTCAGAGGATCAGTGGATATGGAGAGTGAGCAGGAAAGTGAAGTTGAGGCAGAAGGTCAGCGGTGATCATATTGAATGACAAAGGAGGCTCATGGGGCCATATGGTCTACTCCTGCTCCTATTTCTTATGTACTCCTGTACGCTACCCCTTTGAAGTCTTTAACTGAGTGCTCTGTAGAAGAACTTGTCTGTGGCCTTGCCCACTGATGAGTTGGCATACAAACTGTCCTTTCCGCCGGCATGGCCGTAACCCACTCGTGTCCGGTGTCTCACCATGTGTTGATCTCGACTCTATACTACCATCTAAAATTCACACAGTGTCAGTATCTGAGCTGGTGGCTTGAGAATGTCAGATCAAGTGATGATGCTTCTTCATCAGAGGTCTGGTGTAGCTCTCGCCCTTCATGATGAGCCTACACTGATTTTCCAGGTGGCAGTTCTTAGGTATCTGAAAGCATAAATGCACAAAGAGGGGGTTGGGGTGAGGAAGTAGGTCTGGAGTGGAAAGCAAGAGTTCCATGTCACAAAGCATAAAGCAGGTACATACCAACATCGTGAATGTTCTCAGCAACATCGGATGCAACAGCTTAAGTCACAGCCTGCCCCAGGATGAGGAACACCATCTCCTTCAGAGGGCTCAGACAATGCAGACATACTTGGCCCCTGTTGGTTCTTTGCCGCTCCCTGTTATGGGCCACCCTGTCTTGCAAGAGAGGGAAGAATGTCATTGAGTATGTTGCAATTTGTTTGAATAATATACCTGCCATATCTGAAGTATGTTGGAACACCAGAAGGGGGTGTCAGACTAGCAGCATTGGTAAATGTGTGCGGGTGAGCTGGAGTCTTTGAATATAAAGCATGAGTCCTGATTGCTGATGGGTGAATAATGGGTCTGTGGTGCATTTAGCAGCGTGAAAGGTTGGTAGTGTGTTGGGTGGGATATGGCATTAAAAGATGCATTCACTGACCTTGATCAGCATGGTGAGGCCATTGAACATTTTCCAGCACTTCAGCCAGGTCCTCAAGGCCAGATTTCAGGAACTGACCTTCCTGGCCACCTGCTACCATTCCCTTCTCACGGTATGTATGCCTTGAGAGCCTTCTGACCCCATGGAAACATGTACTGTCTCCTCCTTTCCATCTCTGGCATTACATCCAAAAAGCTGGGAGACCTCTGATGACCTGTTCCTCCATTTGCTGCCCTCTCCTTTTCAGCCAAGCTTTCCTGAAACTGTTGTAGCAGTTCCTTTTGCATGAGTGTAGCTTGTCTTTAAAAGGGGTAGGCTGCCTTTAAGAGGGCCAGGCTAACTGCATCATTTTAGCCACACACACTGATGGACCCCTGTTGACCATACAGACATTCGGCAGTGCACTTCGTGCTGGGTTGCATACTAGAATCATTGAAAGGAGCAGGCAACATAAAGTTTGCATGCTTCCTGCCTCAATGGGATTTGTAATCGTGCATCGCAATCCCTGCTCCCGAAAACTAGCCTTGTCGAACTTTTCCCCCTCACTGTGCCAGTAATGATCATGTGGGAAAGGTATCCTCATCACTAATATTGAATAACCACTTATTAGAGAGGAGCTTATTTTTCTGATCTTTGCTTCAGGAAGCACACTTCCCCCACATCTGAATATCTGAATGGTGTGGTATTAACTAATTGGTTCTTGCTCCCAGGTCCTCTAAAATCTTCCTGTTAACAAATGACAAAAGGAATAGAATAATTGCTATGAAGTGCTTACTCCCCTCAAGGGGCCACCTAGTGTTCACTTATTAATATGCATGTCACGACAGTCAGGAAAAGGGAGCAGAGCCCAAATTTGTCAGGTGTCTTCCAATCCCATTTGCCTTTTGAATATTTATGGATTTCTTGGGAAGCGGAGCACAGAGCTGGACCCACACCTGCAGCAGGCAGAAGCTCCCACAGACATGCAAATGAGGAAGGAGAGACCAGTGCCGGCCTAATTTTCCGATTGATTTGACTGTCAGACACCTCAGTGCTGGGTACTGAGGAAAGCTGGCTGCCCCTGCACCTCTGAGGACCAGAAGGGCTGTGTGTCCCAGGGGTTGATCAAAGGCAAAGAGGTAAGTGCAAAATTTATTTTTGAATTTAAACTCATCTGTGGGCTCATTTCAAACTCCAAGAGTAGCTAGAAAGCCCTGAGAGACCAGCTGGCAGGAATGCAACAACAACGTATTTACTAAGTACTTTTAACACAGAAAAATATCCCAGAATAATTCACAGAGGCATAAACAAAGAAATAGGCAACAAGCTGGAGGTGGATGTTTCTTCCACCATTTCCGTCACCTCCGGCGTGAATTCACCACCAAATACATCTTCCCCTCTCCTCCCCTTTCAGCATTCCGAAGGGATTGTTCCCTCTGTGACACCCTGGTCCACTTCTGAATCACCTGCAACACCCAGTCCCTTTCCCATGGCACCTTTCCTTACAAGCATAGGAGATGCGACACTTGTGCTTTTACCTCCTCTCTGTTCACTGTCCTAGGCCCCAAACACTCCTTCCAGGTAAAATAGCAATTTACATGTACTTCTTTCAATTTAGTATAATGCATTCACTGCTCACAATGCAGTCTGCTGTACTTTGGGGTCTGCGAGCATGACCCTGAGCTTCTGGTGGCCTGCCATTTTAATTCTCCACCTTGGTCTCACGATGACATCTCTGTCCTTGGCCAACTGCAGTGTTCCAATGAAGCTCAACACAAGCTCTAGGAACAGTACCTCATTTTTCGATTAGGCATTTTATAGTCTTCTGGGCTCAACATTGAGTTCAACAATTTCAGACCGTAATCTCTGTCCCCATTGTGTTTCCTTTCCTTTACATGTTTCGGTCTTAATCTTGTTTTTCTCTTATTTTTGCTTTCGGGCGGCAGCTGTTCTTTATTGTGCCATTCCCATCTCCTCTGGGTACATGTATTGTTTCTTTACTTGTCCTATTTCTACTCCTTTTGGCTCTGTTCCACTAACTCTTTTGTCATTCAATGTCTCCCGTTACAGATCTTCCATCTTGTTCTTTTTCCACCCTCCCCCATTTAACCTACTTAAAACCATATTAACCTAATGTAACTTTTCCCAGTTCTGATGAAAGATCATTGATCTGAAACATTAACTCAGTTTCTCGCTCCACAGATGCTGCCAGACCTGCTGAGTATTTCCAGCATTTTCTGTTTTTATTTCAGATTTCCAGCATCAGCAGTCTTTTGCTTTTGTCATAAAATCATAGAATGGTTACAGCACAGAAGGAGGCAATTCAGCCCATCATGTCCATGCCAGCTCTCTGCAAGAGCAACTCAGCTGGTCCCACTCTCTCCTCTTTCCCCACAGCCCTGCAATTATTTTCTCTGCTGATAACTTGTTTAAGTTTTTACGTGGCAATGTAATTGAAAGTTGCCAGGGCCTCTGGAATTGAACCTCAGCAAAACATCAACAGAAGGATTTTTGTTTGTATTTGTTTCTGGGGTGTGGGTGATGCTGTAAAGCCACATTTATTGCTCATCCATAATTTGCTGCAGGGATGTATCATGTAGTGTGAATTGAACTATAGACCTGACTGTGTAGTAGTGACAGGTTACTTTCCATACAGGATATTAATAAAACAGTTGAGCACTTTTTATGACAATCTTGCAGCTTTCATGATCATTTTTGGGATATTTACCCCCAGAATATCAGACTGATACCAGTTTCACAACTTGTTAAGGTGAAATTTTAACTCAGTACGCCTGGGTTGCGAGTCCAGTATCGTAATCTTACTCTGTTGTACCCGAGATGTTGATGTCTATGTCAATAAATTCTGTTAAAAGAGGCACCAATAAGTGAGACTCATTTTTGCACATATATTTGAACATTGAAGTAATTAGAGAATGATGTGAGCAGTTTGAATTCTGTTAATTCTTTATGTTTCTGGGTTTCATGCAGAAAAAAGGCAAGAAAGGAAAAAAGAAGAAAGGAAAAGATCTCACTGTTAACAGGTAGCGATCAAACAGGAAACAGCCTTATTATGTGTCATCAGAAGATACGGTACAAATAAAATCTTAATGGGCCTTTAATCTCAACAAGACAAATCACGATTTTAAATTTGCCAAGTTCCAAATATTAATTTCAGTCAACTAAACCTAGCTCTGTGTTTCCTCTTCTAACAATATTCTTATTAGAATCAAGTGAGATAAGGTGAGAGTGACTGCCCTCGACATCAAGGCAGCTTTTGACCGAGTATGGCATCAAGGAGCCCTAGCAAAACTGGAGTCAATGGGTATCGGGGAAAACTCTCCGCTGGTTGGAGTCATACCTAGCACAAAGGAAAATGGTTGTGGTTGTTGGAGGTCAATCATCTCAGCTCCAGGACTTCAGTGTAGAGTTCCTCAGGGTAGTGTCCTAGGCCCAATCTTCTTCAGCTGCTTCATCAATGACCTTCCCTCCATCACAATGTCAGAAGTGGGGATGTTCATTGATGATTGCACAATGTTCAGCACCATTTGCGACACCTCAGATACTGAAGCAGCCCGTGTAGAAATGCAGCAAAACTTGGACAATATCCAGGACTGGGCTGATAAGTGGCAAATAACATTTGAGCCTCAAGTGCCAGGCAATGACCATCTCTAACAAGAGAGAATCTAACCATCTCCCCTTGACATTCAATGATATTACCATCGCTGAATCCCCCACTGTCAACATCCTGGGGGTTACAATTGACAAAAAACTGAACTGGAGTAACCATATAAATACTGTGGCGATAAGAGCAGGTCAGAGGCTAGGAATCCTGTGGCAAGTAACTCACCTCCTGACTACCCAAAGCCTGTCCACCATCTACAAGGCACAAGTCAGGAGTGCGATGGAATACTCTCCACTTTCCTGGATGGGTGCAGCTCCAACAACACTCAAGAAGCTCCACACCATCCAGCACAAAGCAGCCCACTTGATTGGCACCCCATGCATTAACATTCACTCCCTCCACCACCAACGCACAGTGGCAGCAGTGTGTACCATCTACAAGATGCACTGCAGCAACACACCAAAGCTCCTTAGACAGCACTTTCCAAACCCATGACCTCTGTCACCTAAAAGGACAAGGGCAGCTGATGCATGGGAAGACCACCACCTGCAAGTTACCCTCCAAGCTACACACCATCCAGACTTGGAACTATATCGCTGTTCCTTCACTGTAGCTGGGTCAAAATTCTGGAACTCCCTTCCTAACAGCCCTGTGGGTGTACTTACCGCACATGGACTGCAGCAGTTCAAGAAGGCAGCTCACCACCACCTTCTCAAGGGCAATTAGGGATGGCCTAGCTAGCAACACCTACATCCCATGAATGAATTAAAAAAAAGCAGACAGCATAGAATGAGAGCATTGGCTGTTTGAAAGAGTTATCTAATTAATTCCACTCCCCTCCTCTTTTCTTGTAGCCCTGCATTATTTTCCTTTTCAAGTATATATGCATTACCCTTTTGAAAGTTATTATTGAATCTGCTTCCAACACTCTTTCAAGCAGTGCATTCCAGATCATTACAATTCACAGCATTAAAAAAAATGCTCTTCTCCCTGTGGTTCTCTTGCCAATTATTTTAAATTTATGGCCTCTGGTTACTGACCCTCCTCCCATTGAAAACAGTTTCTACTTATTTACTCTATCAAAACGCTGCACCCTTAAACCTTTCTGCTCTAAGGAGAACAATGCCAGCTTCTGTGATCTCTCTGTTGAAATGCCTCATCCCATTCTAGCAAATCACCTCTTCACCCTCTCCAAGGCTTTGCTATTCTTCCGAAAGTGTGATGCCTAGAATTTGGCACAATACCCCAGCTGAGGCCTAATCAGTGATTTATAAAGGGTACCATAACTTCTTTGCTTCTGTGTCTCTATTTAAAACGTCCTGGACCCCTAATGCTTTTTTTAAACAGCCTAATCAAATTATCCTGCCATATTCAGAGATTTATGTATGTGAATCTTCAGGTCCCTGTTACTGTGCCCCCTTTTGTACCAACAGTTTTTAATGTGAGGTGTTAAAATCACTATTTAAATATGCTTTATTATTTTATTTCAAAAGATAATATCCCTATCAGCAATTGTTCAAGACTCCAATTGCTCCAATTGCAACTAGTTTTACAAAGATACATTTCAGAGTAAAAGTAGGAAATTTTGGAAAAACACAGCCCATCAGTCAGTAACTGTAAACAGAAATTACCCTTCATCAGTTCTGATTAAGAGTACATACCCAAAATGCCATACTGTTGTGACGGAAAATCCACATGCCAAATGGTATATTATTAATTTTGTTGTATGAAACTTCGCCTGAGACTTTTTACTGAACATTATTACAAATAACTTTTAAAAAGCAGAACAGAACAGCTAACGATGGTCACACACAATTTGCATAAGATAAGCCAAAAGCCAGCTGGGAGACAGAGGTAATTACCCAGTCTAGCCAGAACAATAGAGTTGCACCTTCCAGAAACTTCTGTTTTCAAACAAAGAGATGGTCACATGACATACCTGCCTGTGTAACTCTTGAGTTCAGAAGAAGAAAGACAGTAAGTGAACTCCAAGAAGGAACACCTCTGCTCTCTCCCTTTCTGACAAAGTCCCAGGAAGGCCTCGACTGCAGATAAACCTCAACTCTATAAATCCTGGCAGTCATCGACAAGGTGGACAGATAAAGTCTCTCGTCGCCTTCCAGAACTAGAGAAGCAAGCCCGAAAGTGCATGTGGCCCAGCGAGGGCTTCAAAACTTTAACTTCAACTCAGGACACTGAAACTCAGTATTTGAATTCCATTTATTATGGTCTTTACTTCAACCTCCCAACTCTTTTTCCCCTCTGTCTCTATTTGCCTGTGTGTGTGCCTCTCGTATGAATGTGAGCTTGGATGTGTTGCAAATTTTAGTAATTTTAACTGGTTTAGAGTGATAAGATTAATAAATTTGCATCTTTCTTGTTTAAACTCAAGAAAATCTGTCTGATTGGTTCATTTGTAATTATATTCAAGGAACAGTGAGCAAGGGCTCACTGAGGTGGTAAACTAAATCACTGTTTTAAAACAATAAACCTTGTTGCAGTCAAACCAGAGAAGGGGTGAAAGGAGAACCTGAGACCCCTTCCTCACCTGGTCATAACACAGTATTAACTTATGTTTTCTCTTTGCAGATGCTGAACATCCTGCTGTGTATTTTCAGCATTTGCCATTTCCACTTTTTATTTTATTACACTCTTTCCAATCACATAGATGTCTGAATAAAGGGATATCATTTTTGTGTTGAGATGTTTAGCGAACCCATTATCATTTCTGCAGCTGTAGACATGATTCCAGGATGGTATATTGCCTCGCTGGTGCCAATGTCAAGGATGTCACTGAGTGGCTGCAGAGCACTCTTGAGGTTGGAAGATGAACAGCCAGGGGTCATGGTCCATATTGGTACCAATGATATAGGTAGAAACAGGGATGAAGGACTTCAGATAGAATTAAGGGAGTTAGGAAGAAGACGAGCAAGCAGCAACTCAAAGACAGTAATCTCCAGATTACTCCCGGAGCCATGCACTGCTAAGTATAGAAATAGGATCGAGCAGATGAATGCGTGACTAGAGAGGTGGTGTAGGAGGCAGGGCTTTAGATTCCTGGGACATTGTTCTTGGGGAGGTGGGACCTAACAGGCTGGACAGGATGCACCTCAGCTGTGCCGGGACCAGTGTCCTCATCGGGTGGTTTACTAGTGCTGTTGAGGAGAGTTTAAACTAACTGGGCAAGTGGGTGAGAACCAGGATGTAGCATAAAAAAGAGAAACAAAGTGCACAAAGGATTGGGAGAGACTGATAGCATTAGAGTAAGGTATATTAGATGGGGTCAGAGTAAGAGGAAATGCAATAAGGTCTAAATTAGGTTTACATTGTATATATGTAAATCCACAAAGTGTGATAAGTAAGGTTGGTGAGCCTAGGCGGAAATAGCCACATGAGAATATGATGTTGTGGATATGATAGTGGAGACTGAGCTAAAAAAAGAGGCAATACTAAGTACTAAATATGCCTGGTTACAAGGTGTAAAGGAAAAACAGGGAGAGACCAGAAAGGTTCAAGCTGAAGTGCTCTTGCAGAGAGTCAGCGTAGACTCGACGGGCCAAATGACATACTTCTGTGCTGTAACTATTCTATGATTCTATGAAAGCAAGGAGGAGGGGTGGCAGTACTGATTAAGGAGAAAATGATAGTGAAAGAGGATGTCCTGGAGGGATCAAGGACAGAATCTATTTGGTTAGAGCTAAGAAGCAATTAAGGTACCATTACATTATTGGGTGTATTCTATAGGCCACCAACTAGTGGGAAAGATATAGAAGAGAAAATCTCCAGGGAAATTGCAGAGAGGTGCATAAACTGAAGAGCAGTGATAATGGGAAACTTTTCTTATCCTCATATAGACTGGAATAGTAATAGTGTAAAAGGCCATGAAGAGGAAGAGTTCCTGAAGTGTACTCAGGAGAATTGTCTTGTTCAGTATGTTTCTGATCCAATGAGGAAGGAAGCATTGCTGGATCTGGTTCTGGGGAATGAGGTGGGTCAGTGGATCAAGTGTCAGTAGAGGAACATTTAGCGATCCATGATCATAGTATCACAAGGTTTAGGTTAGCTAAGGAAAAGGACAAGGAGCAATCTAGAGAAAAATACTTAATTGAAAAAGGGCCAATTTCTGTGGGGGTGAGAACAGATCTGTCCCAGATAAATTGGAATCAAAGATTGGCAGGCAAAACAATGGGTTACCTTTAGAGAGATGGTTGAAGTACAATCGAGAGACATTCCAACAAAAGGAAAAGGTAGGGCTACCAAACCATCCCTGGGTGATGAAAGAGATAGAGAGTAAGATGAAGCAGATATCAGATTGATTATACAAGTGAGAATCAGGGTGAGTATGTAAAGATCACTGGGAAAGATAAAGTAAATAAGAGAGGCAATGAGAGAGTATGAGAAGGGACTGGCAACTATCTAAGAGGAAATCCAAAAGTCTTCTATAGACATGTAAATGGTAAACTGGCAGTAAGAGGAGGGGTGGAGCCATTTAGGGAACAAAACGGGGATCAATACATGGAGGCAGAGGGCATGGCTGAAGTACTAAATGAATACTTTGCATCTGTCTTTACCAAGGAAGAAAATTCTGCCAAAGTCATAGTAAAAGAGGAGGTAGTTGGGATACTGGATGGGCTAAAAATAAAGAGAAGGTGTTCACAAGGCTGGCTGTACTTGAAGTTATAAGTCACCAAGACTGGATGGGATGCATCTGAAGATACTGAGGGAAGTAAGGGTGAAAATTGCAGAGGTGCTGGCCATAATCTTCCAATCCTCCTTAGATACGAGGGTGATGTCAGAGGACTGGAGAATTGCAGTTCAAAAAAGGATGTAAAGATAACCTCAACAACGACAGGCCAGTCAGTTTAAGCTCAGTGATGGGATTGCCTTTAGAAACCATAGTCCAGGACAAAATTAACAGTCACTTAGACTAGTGTGGATTAATTGAAGAAAGCCAGCACGAATTTGTTAAAGGCAAATCGTGTTTAACTAACTTGATTGAATTTTTTGCTGAGGTAACAGAGAAGGTTGATGAGAGTAATGTGGTTTATGTGGTGTACATGGACTTCCAAAAGGCATTTAATAAAGTGCCACATAATAGGATAAAAGGGACTGTGGCCCCATGGATACAAAGTTGGCAGAGCGACAGAAAACAGTAGTGGTGAACAGTTGTTTTTCAGACTGGAGGAAGGTATATAGTGGGGTACCCACAGGTGAAGGTACTAGGACTCAGTGTTTTTCTTGATTCATATTAATGACCTAGATTTGGCTGTACAGGCCACAATTTCAAAATTTGCAAATGACGCAAAACTTAGAAGTATTGTGAACTGTGAGGATGATTGTGACAGACTTCAAGAGGACATAGACAGGCTGGTGGAATGAGAAGACATGTGGCAGATGAAATTTAATGCAGAGAAGTGTGAAGTGATACATTTTGGTGGGAAGAACGAGAAGAAGCAATATAAAATGAAGGGTTCAATTCTAAAGCGGGTGGCAAGGAAAGAGAGATCTGTGAGTATTAGAACACAAATCACTACTGGTGGGCGGTGAGGTTGAGAAAGTGGTTAAAAAGGCATACGGGATGCTCGACTTTATAAATAGAGGCATACAGTAAAAAATCAAGGAAGGGATGAACTTTTATAAAACACTGGTTCGACCTCAACTGGAATATTGTATCCAATTCTGGTACCTCACTGCAGGAAGGATGTGAAGGCCTCAGAGAGGGCAGAAATGATTTATGAAAATGGTTCCAGGAATGAGGGACTTCAATTACATGGATAGATTGGAGAAGCTGAGGATGTTCTCCTCAGAGGAGAAGGTTGTGAGGAGGTTTGATAGAGGTGTTCAAAATCATGAGGTACCTAGACAGAGTAGATGGAGAGAAACTGTTCCCACTGGTGGAAGGGTCAAGAACCAGAGGGCACAGATATAAGGTGATTGGCAGAAGAACCAGTGGCAACATGAGAAAAAAGCTTTTTTACGTAGTCTGTGATTAGGATCTGGAATACCTAAGAGCGTGATGGAGGCAGATTCAATCGTGGCTTTCAAAGGGGAATTGGATAAGCACCTGGAGAGAAATGATTTTCAGGGCTACGGTGAAAGTGCAGGGGAGTGGCACTCGTTGAATTGTTATTGCAGAAGCCGGCATGGACATGACAGGCCAAATGGCCTCCTCCTCTGCTATAACCATTCGATGAGCTAAATATTTAGGTCCTGCCAATGGAGGCGGGCTGGGTATGGAAACACTGGAGCCAGCTGGCATGCCGGCTTCCCGGCCACAGTGACTTTCACCAGGTCAAGGGGGATGGCGGCCCCCAAGAACCCACCCGATTTGATAATAGCTGCAATTAAGGTAATTAAGGAGCTCATTGAGGATTCATTGCGGACCATGTTCAGATTCAGGTTGCATGTTGGGTCTTTGGCAGACCAGCTGCATGAAGGTCATGGCCACACCAACAAATTAGGAGGGGGCCCATGAAAAGGAGAACACCGTAGAGGGGGACTTGGCCATTGGCACATGGATGCCATTGGGTCACCAGAGGTTTGCAGGAAGAGTGATCAGTAAAGCGATTGCGCAGTGCTGGGGGTCATCACCCTCCTCTCATGAAGTCAAAAGAAGAGGGGCAAAGCTTCCAAACACAATTGGGAGGCCACCGGAACACAAGGAAGACAGCAGCGGGCAACGGCAGCGCAATTCTTTGATTTCGGTTCCAGTGGCTAAGAGGAGCAACATCCTCCGCAGGAAGAGCAGTGCTCCAGTGATCAGGAGGGCAGTGGAGGCAACAGAGGCCAGACACTCAACATAGGATCTACCACCAAAGACGGAGCTACCTTGAGATGACCAAGAACCAGTGCCGGAGGAGACAGTGACACCCCAGGCATATGGTCACAGAGGTTTGTGCTCTCTTCACAGAAGACCTCACACCACGCAGCACTGCTTGCCATGCCCTGCCAGTAGCTGTCAAAGTCACTGTAGCCTTGAACTTCATTGCCTCTGACTCCTTCCAAGGATCAGCTGCAGACCTTGGTGGCATCCGACAAGCAGCTGCACACCACTGCATCTCACAGGTCACTGATGCCCTTTGTGCCAAAGCTGGCCAGTACATACAATTCCAGACAGATGGGGCCTTGCAGGCACAGAGGCAGTGGACTTTGCCTCCATTGCTGGATTCCCCCAGGTGTAAGGCATGAATATTGCACTCATGCGGCCATCAAAGCACTGGCTGAGCTCCCAGTGAGATTAATCACCAGGAAGGGTTTCTACTCAATTTTCAACTGGTCTGCGACCACAACATGCAGAAGAGCTTCCTGCATGTGTGCACTACTTTCCTGGCAGCTGCCATGACTCCTTCACCTTCTGGCAGTCCTGGCTTCCACTGCTGTTCATCCCATCCCCTCAGACACCATGGCTGGAATTTAGGGGACAAAGGCTATCCCTTCAGAAGATGGCTACTCACTCCTCTATGAGAACCTGACAAAGAGGCAAGAGGAGCTACAGCGCAGCCATCTGCTCACTAGGGCAAACATTGAGCAGGTTGGGAATCCTGCGGCTAGTAACTCACCTCCTGACTCCCTAAAGCCTGTCCACCATCAACAAGGCACAAGTCAGGAGTGTAATGGAATGCTCTCCACTTGCCTAGATGGGTGCAGCTCCAACAACACTCAAGAAGCTCGACACCATCCAGAACAAAGCAGCCTGCTTGATTGGTACCCTATCCACAACATTCAACATTCACTCCCTTCACCACTGAAGCACAGTGGCAACAGTGTTTACCATCTATAAGATGCACTGCAGCAACGCACCAAGACTCCTTCAGCAGCACTTTCCAAACCTGCGACCTCTACCACCCAGAAGGACAAGGGCAGCAGATGCATGAGAACACCACCACCTGCAAGTTCCCTGCAAGCCACACACCATCCTGACTTGGAACGATATCGCTGTTCCTTCACTGTTATTGGGTCAAAATCCTGGATCTCCCTCCCTAACAGCAATGTGGGTGTACCTATGCCACATGGACTGCAGCGGTTCAAGAAGGTGGCTCACCACCACCTTCTCAAGGGCAATTAGGGATGGACAATAAATACTGGCCTAGCCAGCAATGCCCACATCCCATGAAAGAATTAAAGAAAGGATCATCTGATCCAGGCTTGTTTCAGCTGAGCCCCTCTGACTCAGGAGGAATAGCATGGTACAGAACTCACTTTGAGCTGGCTGCGAGAGCACTTTCATTGAAGACACAGCCTGGATCAAGTCAACTATTAACGCCAATGAAGGATGCAGATCTTCCAGAGGTTTCATTTGCACCACTCACAGACCCTTGCTCCCCTTCACCACTTCATGCCTCTTTTCCTGTACCGCCATTTATCAAAGGAGGCTCACACACCTGAAGGAGTACTGGCCAGACCATAGCACCAATGGGCAAGGGACTGCACAGGACGGAGAATACCAAAGTGTAGAAATGCAGTCATTAACGTAGATTGCATAGTTTCGGGGAACAGACAGACATTCCTGTAACCATCATCGTGAGCCCTACATGGCATGTTGCCTCCTTGCTGCCAGGGTAAAGGACATCAAGGAGAGGGTGCAGAATATTCTGCAGGGAGAAGGCAGTGAGCCAGAATTTGTGGTACATGTCGGTACTAATGATATAGAAAGAGCACCTACTGAGGAGCTGGGAAGGAAGTTAAAAAGTAAGGCCTAGTAATCTCTGGATTATTGCCAGTGCCATGTGCTAGTCAGAGTAGAAATAGGAAGATAGGGAGGATCAATGCATGACTTAAGGCATTGTGCAGGAGTAGGGTTTTCAGAATCTTGGGACCTTAGGACTAATTCTGGGTCAGGAGGCATCTATTCAAAAGGGATGGGTTACACTCAGCAGGACTGCGATTAATATGCTCGCAGCGAGGTTCACTGGTGTGGTTGGGGAGAGTTTAAACTAAATCAGCAGGGGGATGGGCACCAGCATATGTAAGTAGAAAAAAGGAATAAGTTGCATAAGGGAGTTAGAGTGTTGGATCGTACTCGAGGAGGAAGTAGTACCATACTAGATCGGAGAAGACTAAGAAGGACTTTGAGGAATACAAAGACAGGATTACAATGCATGTATGTAAACACACAAAGTGTGGTGAATAAGGTTGGTGAGCTAAGAACACAAATAACTGTGTGGGAATATGATGTGATGTAGAGGCAATAATGGAAATGTGGCTTAAAAATGGGGAGGACTGAGATATCATAATGTTTGAAAGGGAGGATGTCCTTGAGGGGGTAAAGACAGAATCCATTTGGTTAGAGTTGAGAACCAAAAAGGGTATGATCACATTACTGGGGGGTAATCTATGGGCTTCAAAATAGTGAGAGAGAGATAGAGGAGTACATCTGCAGGGAAACTACAGAGATGTGCAAGAAATATAGAGTGGTGATATTGGTGGACTTTAATTACCCAAATATCAATTGAGATAATGTTAGAGTAAAGGGTAAGGAGGGGAAGGAATTCCTGAAATGTGTTCAGGAGACCTTGCCTTCCCGTTCCAAGTAGGAAGGCATTGCTGAATCCGGTTCTGGGGATTGAGGTGGGACAAGTGAACCAAGTGTCTGAGGTAAGGGTAAGAATGATTATTGTATCAGAAGGTTTTAATTAGCAATGCAGAAGAGCAAGGAACAATCTAAAGTAGAACTTCTAAATTGGAAGAAGGTTGACTTCAGTGGTATGACAGGTATTCTACTCAGGGTAAAATGGATCTAAAGATTGTCAGGAAAAACTGTAACAGAACAATCGCTGATCTTAAGGAGGAGATGTTTCAGGTACAGGCTCGGTACATTCCAACAAGGGAGAAAGGTAAGGAATGATGAAGGAGATAGAGAATTTGATGAAACTGCATCAGGACGGTCACCAATGCCATCTCTAAGAAGGCAAGCCAATACATGTGCTTTCTTACCGATCCGGACAGTCAGGCTGTGAGGGCCATAGAGGTTCAGAGTCATTGCTGAATTCCCCCTGGTGCAGAGTGTCATCGACTGCATGCGTGTGGCCATCGAGGCTCCCACAGAGCAGGCAGCAGACTTCATCAAGAGGAAGGGCTTCCACTCGCTCAATGTACAAGTGATCTGCAACCACCGCAAAAGGTTCCTTTAAGTCTCAGCATGGTTCCCGGAAACAGCCACAACTCCAACATCCTAAGACAGTCCCAGATTCCTGGTTTTTTCAGGTCCGCTGCGCACCCTCAATGATGGATAATGGGTGATAAGGTCTAGCCACTGAAGACGTGGCTGCTGAGGTATAGAATACAAGAGCAGGGAGGTTATGCTGATTATGCTGGAACTGTATAACTTGTTGGTTAGGCCACAACTTGAGTACTGTGTGCAGTTCTGGTCACCTCATTACGAAAGGATGTAATTGCACTAGAGAGGGTACAGAGGAGATTTAGGAGGATGTTGCCAAGACTGGAAAAATGCAGCTATGAGGAAAGATTGGATAGGCTGAGGTTGTTCTCCTTGGAACAGAGAAGGCTGAGGGGAGATCTGATTGAAATGTACAAAATGTTGAGCAGCCTGGATAGAGTGGAGGTGAAGGGTCTATTCACCTTAGCAGAGAAGTTAGTGACAAGGGGGCATAGATTTAAAGTAATTTGTAGAAAAATTAGAGGGGAGATGAGGAAAAACTTTTTCATCCAGTGGGTGGTGGGGTCTGGAACTCACAGCCTGAAAGGGTAGTTGAGGCAGAAGCCCTCAACTCATTCAAAAGGAGTCTGGATATGCACCTCAAGTGCCGTAAACTGCAGGGCTACGGACCAAATGCTAGAAGGTGGGATTAGAATAGATGGATTGCTTTTCGGCCGGCACAGACACGATGGGCCAAGTGGCCTCTTTCTGTGCCTTAAACTTTCTATGATTCTATGAGAGGTACCACTGCCACATGACAACTCATGTGACCATCAAGCAGCCATAGGTGCTCCAAAGATGCAGTTCAGATGCCTAGATTGATCTGGTGGAGCCCTTCGGTAAGGGTCCCAGTAAGGGTCTTGCATATTGTGGTGGTGAGCTGGCAAAGAGAGAATATTGGCTTAAGGACTGAAAACAGCGAGTTGTGGTAAATGGTTGTTTTTCAGACTGGAGGAAGTGAATTCAATATTGGATTACAGAGAAAACATTCAAAATTTGCCAATAATACCAAACTTGGAGATGTGGCAAACAGTGAGGATGATACCAGTCGGCTGCAACAAGACAATTTTTTAAAAAGCAGAAGGCTTTTTGGGGAAGCAAGAAGACACTCCTTGAAACCGCACAGCAGTGAATGCAGGGCTGGCAGTCCTTTAAATATGGCACCAGCACCTGCTGTTGAGCTTCAGGACATCACTGCAGGAGTTCCTCAGGGTAGTGTCCTGGGCCCAACCATCTTCAGCTGCTTCATTAATGACCTTCCTTCAATCATAAGGTCAGAAGTGGGGATGTTGGCTCATGATTGCACAATGTTCAGCACCATTCGTGACTCCTCAGATACTGAAGCAGTCCGTGTAGAAAGGCAGCAAGAGCTGGACAATATCCAGGTTTGGGCTGATAAGTGGCAAGTAACATTCGCGCCACACAAGTGCCAGGCAATGACCATCTCCAACAAGAGAGAATCTAATCATCTCCCCTTGACATTCAACAGCATTACCATCGCTGAATCCCCCATTATCAACATCCTAGGGGCTTATATTGACCAGAAACTGAACTGGAGCAGCCATATAAATACCGTGGCTACAAGAGCAGGTCAGAGGCTAGGACTCCTCAGGCGAGTAACTCACCTTCTGACTCCCCAAAGCCTGTCCACCATCTACAAGGCACAAGTCAGGAGTGTGATGGAATACTCTCCACCTGCCTGGATAGGTGCAGCTCCAACAACACTCAAGAAGCTCGACACCATCCAGGACAAAGCAGCCCACTTGATTGGCACCCCATCTACAAACATTCACTCCCTCCACCACCGACGCACAGTGGCAGCAGTGTGTACCATCTACTAGATGCACTGCAGCAATGTACCAAGACTCCTTAGACAGCACCTTCCAAACCCATGACCTGTACCAACTAGAAGGACAAGGGCAACAAATACATGGGAACTCCACCACCTGCAAGTTCCCCTCCAAGTCACACACCATCCTGACTTGGAACTATAACGCTATTCCTTCACTGTCGCTGGGTCAAAATCCTGGAACTCCCTTCCTAACAGCACTGTGGGTATACCTAACCCAAATGGACTGCAGCGCTTCAAGAAGGCAGCTCACCACCACCTTCTCAAGGGCAATTAGGGATGGGCAATAAATGCTGGCCTGGCCAGTGACGCCTACATCCCATGAATGAATAAAAAAAAAGATGCCGCTGCCTCGGCACCTAGTTTCCTGCCTCTGGTGTTTGATTGCACGGGCCCCATGCCTCCCCTTCCTTAATTGGCCGGGTGCTGCATGATCATGGTCAGCCGGCCGCATTTCACTCATGCAGCAATGGCATCCGCTTCCAGTGCCGCCGCCAAGCCTGTGCCATTTGCTCTAAATTCCAGCCTGTGTAATTGTGTTCACGCCAAATGATTTAACATTAGCAATTACTGTATGAGTGAAATATCATGACCATGTTAATCTGAAATTGAATATCATGGAATTAGGTATTCAACATAAATTCTAAAATGATTGTCTGCAGTTAAAAAGAGATAAGGAAGAAACAAGACTCATACAAATCACGGGAAGACATTAAAACTGTCTATGTGCTTCTGTAGAATCTGAACTCGTTGGTTAGGCTCATATATTCAACTTTTTAATTTATACTGATCCCAGCTGACTTGTGTAAGGTCAGTGAATTTTCACATCCCTGACATTTCCTTGCACTTCCAGTACAAATACTTAATTAGAAAGGGTAAAATAACAACAGGAAAGCCAAATGTCTGCATCAGCCAAACTGTGCATGCTATAATGATAGCTTCACTGTAACTCAAAAGGACCAATGCACTATGTTATTTGTTTGTACTGCTGTTCTGCAGATATAAAAATTCACATGGGGACCCTTTTAAATATGATCTTTCTGTGATGTTTGTTTAACAAGCAAATCTAACTGACTAATATGACATCAGGACTGCTTATTGGAAAAGTATTGCAATTGGAGAGAGAAAGAGCATCAGTGAGATTCAGTGCTGTAGCTTTACAGTAATATGGTACCTTGGGAAGTAAATGAATTGTGTAGTTCATAGAAATACATTGCACAGAAGGAAGCCATTCAACAGTCATCAGTATATTTTCCCACCATTTAAATTAGCCTTAGTGCAATTCCTTATATACACAAGATACTCACCATAGAAATGATATCCAATAAGTGCTGATCAATGGACGCAGAGACCTGAACCATGATATAAACGTACACTCACTGAAGTTAACTTTGAATTTATATAGGACAATCGATTCCCTCTATGAAGAACTAGTTCGTGAAGGTCTACTCATACGACCAAGAAATGTGCGACTCTCTGATTTTATAGGTATGGAGAAAAATTTTCTACTTTTGCAAATGATACGTATAAGCTGAATAGGTTGATCTTTTACATTAGATTCAGTACAGTTTATAGAATGATCAGGCAATTTTTTAAGGGAACTTGTTTTTTATACATTTTTAGATCATTCATATGTTTTAAAAATGGTTACAGTCGACTTCAATATAGCACTGTGTACCTTGGAGGAGAAGGCAGCCTTATAACAGGCACATTCCAAATTCTCTCGTACAAGTATTTGGATCATGAAGTTAACAATGACTTAACTCTGGGTACTTTCACAATATCTACAATATCAAGAAGGCTGGAACGTCTTAAACCATTCTGTTCTTTTACCATAATGAAGGAGGTGTTCATTTTATAGCCAATGAGGAAATATTAAACTTCAAATGACCACTTCTAGAAGACATTGCCTAGAAGATTGGAGCAATTCCTCAAATGTCATTGGGTTCCCACCGTGAAGTGGTTTAAAAGAGGCAGAAGCTCTATACCTAAAACTGGTTGGAACCACTGTTCTGTGCGATACAGTGTATGTCCACAATGTGGCTAGCATTGTGGTAATGCAGTTGTGTATTTTACCATGAGTATTACTGATTAACGTGTCATTCACAAGGAGTTTCTTATACCTGCTGTCCACTTTGGGCACTATTGAGGATTGGCCAGACTAGTGAATGGAACTGGGAGGGGTGGACCTATCATTGGGAGCTGAGATTTTTCCCATGTAAGTCTAGGTAGTAGCTCTGCAAGCCACTGGCCCAACAGACTGAACTAGCATTGGGGAACTTGATGAGTGATGAGCGATGTTTGCCAACATAGGGAAAAGGTATGCATTTCATATCAAGCAAACATGCGTGAGTTTCACAATAGCTTGTTTGGGAGTCATTTAATCATGCTGATGGAATTCTACACATGTTGGTACCCAATTGACCAAAAAAGAACTTGGAAAAAATGTTTAAAATGTAATATGCGCCACTGAATCATGGCTTGCAGCCAACCGCTTTGCAGCCTTGAAGCCTCCAAAATCTTATAGGTCAGTATATTTGCAGAGGCATTGGAGGATCCATTGGTATAAGTCCAATGACCAGGACAAGAGGCTGATGAGGCAGGGTCACCCTGCACAGTCCAGCAGCTCCCGCCTAAGGCGAGGGGGGGTGGGGGTGGAGGGGTTGGGTGGGGTAGGGAGGATGAACGATGAGGGCGGGGGACTGGGGTGTGAACAGAAGGATGGCCTTTGCTGCTGGGGGCCCTTGGTGAGCCCTGACCAAGCCTGCAAGGAGGTCGCCTCAATTCAATGAGCGGCATCCCCGTATGCGGAGGCACCCCCCCACCGCTGGCTTAATTCCAAAAGAGGAGGTGGCATTGCACTATTGATCAAGGAGTCCATTATTGCAGTAAGGAGGGATAATATCTTAGAAGGTTCCTCAAATGAGGCCATATGAGTAGAATTTACAAACAAAAAGAGGGCAATCACTTTGCTGGGCGTGTACTACAGGCCTCCAAACAGTCAGGGAGAGTTAGAGGAGCAGATATGTAGGCAAGTCTCAGAGAGGTGTAAAAATAATAGGGTAATAATAGTAGGGGATTTCAACTTACCTAATATAAACTGGGATAGTCTTAGTGCAAAAGGCTTAAAGGGGGCAGAGTTCTTAAAGTGCATACAAAAGAGCTTTTTGAGCCATCACATAGAAAGTCCGACACGAGAAAGGGCGGTACTGGACCTAATCTTAGGGAATGAAGCCGGACAAGTGGTCGAAGTGTCAGTGGGGGAGCATTTCAGGGATAGTGACCATAACTCTGTAAGATTTAAGGTAGTTATGGAAAAGGACAAAGATGGACCGGAAATAAAGGTACTGAATTGGGTGAGAGCCAATTTCAAGATCATTAAACAGGATCTGGCCAAAGTGGACTGGGAACAGCGACTTGTAGGAAAGTCAACATCAGACCATTGCAAGTCATTCAAAAAGGAAATAGTGAGAGGCCAACATGTTCCTGTAAAGGTGAAGGGTAGGTCCAACAAGTCCAGGGAACCCTGGATGTCAAAGGATATATAGGATTGGATAAGGGAAAAAAAGGAGGCTTATGGCAGATTCAAAGCACTGAAAACAGTGGAGGTCTTAGACGAGTATAGAAAGTGCATGGGGGTACTTAAAAAAGTAATTAGGAAAGCGAAGAGGGGACATGAGAAAACACTGGCAGGCAAGATAAAGGAAAATCCCAAGCCATTTTATAAGTATATAAAGGGCAAGAGTAGGGCCCATTAGGGACCAAAGTGGCAATCAATGTGTGGAGCTGGAAGACATAGGTGAGGTTTTAAAAGATTACTTTTCATCCGTTTTCACTATGGAGAAGGATGCTGTAGGTGTCGAGATCAGGGAGGGGGATTGTGATATACTTGAACAAATTAGCATTGAAAGGGAGGAGGTATTAGCAGTTTTAGCGGGCTTAAAAGTGGATAAATCCCGAGGCCCAGATTAGATGTATCCCAGGCTGTTATGAGGCAAGGGAGGAGATTGCAGGGGCTCTGACACAAATTTTCAGATCCTCTATGGCCACAGGAGAGGTACCAGACGACTGGAGGACAGAGAATGTGGTACCATTATTCAAGAAGGATAGCAGGGATAGACCAAGCAATTATAGGCCGGTGAGTCTAACATCAGTGGTAGGGAAAATATTGGAAAAATTCTGAGGGACAGGATTAATCTCCACTTGGAGAGGCAGGTATTAATCAAGGATAGTCAGCATAGCTTTGTCAGGGGGAGATCATGTCTAACAAATTTGATTGAATTCTTCGAGGAGGTGACTAGGTGTGTAGATGAGGGTAAAGCAGTTGATGTAGTCTACATGGACTTCAGTAAGGCTTTTGATAAGGTCCTGCATGGGAGATTGGTCAGGAAGGTAAGAGCCCATAGGATCCAGGGCATTTTGGCAAATTGGATCCAAAATTGGCTTTGTGGCAGGAGGCAGAGGGTGATGGTCGAGGGTTGTTTTGCAATTGGAAGCCTGTGACCAGTGGTGTACTGCAGGGATCGGTGCTGGGACCCTTGCTGTTTGTAGTGTACATTAATGATTTAGACGTGAATCTAGGAGCTATGATCAGTAAGTTTGCAGATGACATGAAAATTGGTGGTGTCGTAAATAGTGAGGAGGAAAGCCTTAGATTACAGGACAATATGGATGGGCTGGTAAGATGGGCAGAGCAGTGGCAGATGGAATTTAATCCTGAGAAGTGTGAGGTGATGCATTTTGGGAGGACGAATAAGGCAACAGAATATACAATGGATGGCAGGACCCGAGGAAGTAAAGAGGGTCAGAGGGACCTTGGTGTACTTGTCCATAGATCATTAAAGGCAACAGCACAGGTAGATAAGGTGGTTAGGAAGGCATATGGGATACTTGCCTTTATTAGCCAAGGCATAGAATAGAAGAGTAGGGAGGTTATGATGGAGCTGTGCAGAATGCTAGTTAGGCCACAGCTGGAATACTGTGTGCATTTCTGGTTGCCACACTATAGGAAGGATGTGATTGCACTGGAGAGGGTGCAGTGGAGATTCACCAGGATGTTGCCTGGGCTGGAGCCTTTCAGCTATGAAGAGAGACTGGATAGGCTAGGCTGGTTTTCCTTAGAGCAGAGAAGGCTGAGGGGGACCTGATTGAGGTATACAAAATTATGAGGGGCATTGATAGGGTAGATAGGAAGATTTTTTTCCCTTAGCGGAGTTGTCAAGAACCAGGGGGCATAGTTTTAACGTAAGGGGCAGGAGGTTGAGAGGGGATTTGAGGGAAAAAATTTTCACGCAGAGGGTGATTGGAATCTGGAACACACTGCCTTAAGGGGTGGTAGAGGCAGGAACCCTCACAACATTTAAGAAGTATTTAGATGAGCACTTGAAATGCCATAGCATACAAGGCTATGGGCCAAGTGCTGGAAAATGGGTATAGAATAGATAGGCCAGCTTGATGGCCGGCACAGACACGATGGACCGAAGGGCCTGTTTCTGTGCAGTATAACTCTATGAGTAACAGCGGGAAGAGGTCCTTAAGTGGCTACTGATTCACAGAGGCATTATCAAACAAAATATGATACTGAGCCATATACGGTGATATTATGGCAGATCACCAAAAGCTTGGTCAAAGAGGTAGGTTCTAAGGAGTGTCTTACAGGAGGAAAGTGTGGTAGAGAGGCAGAGAGGCTTAGAGAGGTAATTCCAGAGCTGATGGCCGAGGCAATGAAGGCACGGCTACTAATAATGGAGCATTTAAAATCGGGGTCAGAATTAGAGGAGCGCAGGTATCTCCGAGCGTTGTGGGTCTGGCGGAGATTACAGAGATGGACGGATTTGAAAACAAGGATGAGAATTTGAGGTGTTGCTTAATCGAGAACCAATGTAGTTCAGTGAGCACAGGGGTAAGGGGTGAATGGAACCTGGTGCGAGTTAGGACACAGGCAGCAGAGTTTTGGATGACTTCAAGTTTATGAAGAGTAGAATGTGAGAAGCTAGCCAAGAGTACTTTGGAATAATCAAGCCTCGAGGTAACAAAGGCACCAGCTGAGTGTTTCAGGAGCAGGTGAGTTGAGGCAGGGCCGGAGTCAGGCAATGTTATGGAGATGGAAATAGGCAGTCTTAATGTTGGAATAAAAACAAGAAATGCTGGAACCACTCAGCAGGTCTGGCAGCATCTGTGGAAAGAGAAGCAGAGTTAACGTTTCGGGTCAGTGACCCTTCATCGGAACTCCGATGAAGGGTCATCCACAGATGCTGCCAGACCTGCTGAGTGGTTCCAGCATTTCTTGTTTTTATTTCAGATTTCCAGCATCCGCAGTATTTTGCATTTATTAAACTCAGATGGTGTTTTCCTTTTTGACTATAACTGTTACTGAGCTTCAAGATCAGCAGCAGGGTAAAGCAGGACTGCGTTCTGGTGCCAACTCTCTTTGGCATATTCTTCTCCATGCTGCCATTATACACTTTCGGCAACTCAGACGGGCATGCCAGAGCTGACGGCAAGCTGTTCAAATTGGCGAGACTGCGCACCAAGACCAAAGTGCAATAAGTCCTAGTCCTTGAGCTACTGTTTGCTGATGACACTGTGCTGACATCCCACAATGAAGTTTATTTGCAACAGCTGGTAGATCGGTTCTCCCAGGCCTACAAGGAGTTTGGACTGACAATCAGCGTCAGGAAGATCAAAGTTATAAGCCAGGACAGAGTGACTACACCTTCCATCAACATCGACCACCTCACTTTGGAGATCGTTGACAGCTTCATATACCTTGGATCAACAATAGCCAGCAATCTGTCCCTTGCTGCCGAAATCAGCACCAGGATTGCCAAGGCTGCAGCTGTCAAGTCAAAGTTGAGAATACGAGTGTGGACCAACAGCAAATTAACCAAAAATCGATCCTGGCACTGGCCTGTTAATTGCCTGGTGTCATTAAATAGAGCCAGGGGATTCCCACCGCCTTTTCAGCCCAATGCCGGGAGCCCTGCCTGTTCCACTAAATTCTGCCCAGTGTGTGAAAACTGTAAGCATGTACCAGGTTTGTGTTCTCAGCACCCTCCTTTGTAGTAGCAAAGCATGGACAACTTATGCAAGCCAAGAAAAGCAGCTGAACAGCTTCCACCTCCACTGCCTCAGACAAATATTTTAGTTTTAATGTTGGCATGGATATGTGGTTGAAAGTTCATCAGATTTGACAGCAAGGTCATGGACAGTCTGGTTCAGCCTCAGACAGGGAGAAAGATGGAATAAAAACAAGAAATGCTGGAACCACTCAGCAGGTCTGGCAGCATCTGTGGAAAGAGAAGCAGAGTTAACGTTTCGGGTCAGTGACCCTTCTTCGGAACTGACAAATATTAGAAAAGTCACAGGTTATAAGCAAGTGAGGTGGGGGTGGGGCAAGAGATAACAAAGGAGGTCTAGGTTGGACCAGGCCACATAGCTGACCAAAAGGTCACGGAGCAAAGGTAAACAATATGTTAATGGTGTGTTGAAAGACAAAGCATTAGTACAGATTAGGTGTTAATATACTGAATATTAAACAGCAGCAAGTGCAAACCTGAAAAAAACAGTGGGGAAGCAAACTGAACAGACTAAGATGAAGTGAAATAAATGCAAAAAAAAAAATTGTAAAAAATGTAAAAAAGAATGTAAAAAAAAGGAAGAAAAAATAACTAAAAATGAAAGTAAAGTGGGGGGCTGTCATGCTCTGAAATTATTGAACTCAATGTTCAGTCCGGCAGGCTGTAGTGTGCCTAATCGGTAAATGAGACGCTGTTCCTCGAGCTTGCGTTGATGTTCACTGGAACACAGCAGCAATCCCAGGACAGAGATGTGAGCATGAGAGCAGGGGGGAGTGTTGAAATGACAAGCAACCGGAAGCTCAGGGTCCTGCTTGCGGATTGAGCGGAGATGTTCCGCAAAGCGGTCACCCAGTCTGCGCTTGGTCTCCCCAATGTAGAGGAGACCACACTGTGAGCAGCGAATACAGTATACTACATTGAAAGAAGTACAAGTAAATCGCTGCTTCACCTGAAAGGAGTGTTTGGGGCCTGGGATAGTGAGGAGAGAGGAGGTAAATGGGCAGGTATTACACCTCCTGCGATTGCAGGGCAAGATGCCATGGGACGGGGACGAGGTGGTGGGGGTAATGGAGGAGTGGACCAGGGTGTCGCGGAGGGAACGATCCCTTCGGAATGCTGACAGGGGAAGGGAGGGGAAGATGCGACTGGTAGTGGTATCACGCTGGAGGTGGCGGAAATGGCGGAGGATGTTCCTTTGGATATGGAGTCTGATGGGGTGAAAAGTGAGGACAAGGGGAACCCTGTCACGGTTCTGGGAGGGAGGGGAAGGGGTGAGGGTAGAGGTGCGGGGAATGGGCCGGACACGGTTGAGGGCCCTGTCAACCACAGTGGGGGGAAATCCTCGGTTGAGGAAAAAGGAGGTCATATCAGAAGCACCGTCATAGAAGGTAGCATCATCAGAGCAGATGCGTCGGAGACGGAGAAACTGGGAGAATGGAGTCCAATCTAGACCTCCTTTGTTATCTCTTGCCCCACCCCCACCTCACTTGCTTATAACCTGTGACTTTTCTAATATTTGTCAGTTCCAAAGAAGGGTCACTGACCCGAAACGTTAACTCTGCTTCTCTTTCCACAGATGCTGCCTGACCTGCTGAGTGGTTCCAGCATTTCTTGTTTTTATTTCAGATTTCCAGCATCCGCAGTATTTTGCTTTTATATTAGAAAGATGGAATAGTTGGCTTGGGAATCGAGTTTGTGGTAGGGATTGAAAACAGTAGATTCAGTATTCTCGATATTTAATTGGAGAAAATTTCTGGTATGAGAAGCAGTGTGACAATTTAGAGAGAGTGGAGGGGTAGACAGAGGTGGAGATGAGGTAGAGCTGGGTATTATCAGTGTACAAGTGGAGACCTCCCCTGAAGCTGCTGTCTCTCAAATGCTAGGCCTCCAGCCTTCTCTCTTAAATCTACAATGCCATTGGCAATGACGTGAACACCAAGCTCTACAGGCACAAGTTCCAATGGTGCAGCCAGCAGTGACCCCGTCCCAAGAGGAAGCTGCCATGAAAGGAGGGCCACCTCTGCTGTTGTTCAGGCAACTCTTGGTAGGATTATTATTCTTGGGAATAGCAGGTAGGTCTTGTCACTCACAAGCAATCCACTGACATGATTTTCTTACTTAAGGAGGTGAAGGACTACCAGATTTTGAGCAACAAGCATACTGCCATTTTGGGTAAATTGGAGATCAAAACCATTTCAATTCCATCCAATCAAGCACTCCCAGTTCGAGTATATCTCAGGTTTTGTAATGTTTTCATATATGATGCTCATGACATAATGGTGTAAATAAACACTTCCTTGCACTAGTCATGCTCGTTGTCCGTTGTCTCTGCTAGTGACACCTGAATGTATTACAGCTTTGATATAGAATAAAGCTCTCTGAAGTGCTCCCATCAAGGAGTCTAAGCTCAGCCATAGAACATGCCGGATACAGAGTAAAGTTCCTTCTCTTTGCCTAAGAATGTTCCTTAATCCTAATAGCACAAGATTATCTTCTGCTGCACAGTATGACATTTCCATCTCATGATATTTATAACCACCCCCGTTCCCCACCCCCCCAAATAAGTTGCCAATTTTTGCTGAACCATAGGCAATTTCATGGGCGGCGCAGTGGTTAGCACCGCAGCCTCACAGCTCCAGGGACCCGGGTTCGATTCCGGGTACTGCCTGTGTGGAGTTTGCAAGTTCTCCCTGTGTCTGCGTGGGTTTTCTCCGGGTGCTCCGGTTTCCTCCCACAAGCCAAAAGACTTGCAGGTTGATAGGTAAATTGGCCATTATAAATTGTCACTA